>NW_026695227.1:26711666-27405000 GCF_021218885.2 Marmota monax | reverse complement strand
TTACAAATGAATAAATTGAGGCATCCTAAACTGAAATGACTTCTACCTAGTTGGGGCAGAATTAGGCAACACCATCTGTTTGCTTTTTCTCCATAAAAGATTGCATAGCATTATTTTGTGTCTTCATTCACGAAAGAAGAAATTTTCATTTTAGAAAATTCACATCATGCGAGGAAACAGCTGGCAAGGAACAAAAAGGGTGCTTTTAAGAGGTGACTTGAAAATAATACTATAGGCATGATTAAAGTTTCTTTCTCTTCATTAAGTGAAACCAGGCCACGTCTAATTTAATAATAACCTGAATGCTAGATTACCCATTTTTTTTTTTAACCTAGAAGGTCACATTATTGATGTGGTTGTATACATAAAGATCAGAGGTTATAAAAGTGAGTATCAGCTAGCAAAAGTGATGCTGAGATTTGAGCAGAAAAGTGTTAAGAACCAGCCAGAAACGGGAGGAATGATTAGATATATGAACAGATGCATGACAAGGCAAGTATAGTAATGTTAACATAAAAGCTCAGTGATAGGCATGATTTTGACAGCAATATAAGTGTGAAAACTTTATATTAAACGTCTGGCTGGGTACAGTGGTACATGCTTGCAATCCAGTGACTGGGGAGGCTGAAGCAGGACGATGGCAAGTTTGAGGCCAGCCTCAGCAATTTAGTAAGGCCCTAAGCAACTTTGCGAGACCGTTTCAAAATAAAAAAGGGCTGGAGACGTAGCTCAGTGATAAATCACTCTGTTCAATCCCCAGTACCAAAACCAAAACAAAATGTCTGAAAAACAAGTCAGTCAGCAATGAGATTATCCAAGAATCTTGATGCCATCATTAAAAAAATTCTGCGTGTTTCATCATGTCAGCTTAGGAACCGAATTTCTCAAGACTACTAAAGCCCAAGAAGTAAAATCAAGAGTCAATAAATGGGATGGTATCAAACTGAAAAGCTGCTTCACAGCAAAGGAAACTATAGCGTGAAGAGAGAGCCTACAGCATGGGAGAAAATATTTGCCACATGTACCTCAGAAAATTAATTTCCAGGACATATAAAGAACTCAAAAAACTCAACACCAAAAAACCCCAAATAATCCAATCAATAAATAGGCAAAAGAACTAATAAACAGGCACTTCACAGAAGAAATCCCATCAGTCAACAAATATATGAAAAAATGTCCAACATCTCTAGCAAGCAAATTCAAACTACACTGAGATTTCATTTCACTCTAGTCAGAATGGCAATTACAAAGAATAGAAGTAACAGTGAATATTGGTGAGGATGTGGGAAAAAGGGCACTCTCATACACTGCTGGTAGGACTGCAAGTTGGTGCAACCACTTTGGAAAGCAGTATGGAGATTCCTCAGAAAACTTGGACCCTGTTTTCCCATGCCTTGGCATATACCCAAAAGACTTAAAATCAATATACTATAGTGACACAGCCACATCAATGATTATAGAAGCTCAATTCACAATAGCTAAGCTATAGAACCAACCTTGGTGTCCTTCAAAAGATGGATAAAGAAAATGTAACATATATACTATATATATAGTATATATGGAATGGAATATTACTCAGAAATAAAGAAGAATGAAATTATGGCATTTGCTAGTAAATGGATGAAGCTGAAGAATATCACGTTAAGTGAAAAAAGCCAATCCCCCAAAACAAAGGCCAAATGTTCTCTCTGATATATGAATGCTAACTCACAATAATGGGGAAGGGTAGGGAAGAACAGAAGTACTTTGGATTCAACAAAGGGGAATGAAGGGAAGGGAGGGGGAATTTATATCAAATGTCTGGCTGGGTACAGTGGCACACTCCCGTAATCCAGTAACTTGGTTTCTGTACATGATGCGGAGTTACACTAGTCTGGTTGTGTACTTATATATATAAGAACATAGGAAAGTTATGTTTAATTCATTCTACTAGAGTACAACCACAAAAATGGGAAGTTATGCTTCATGTATGTAAGATACGTCAAAATACATTGTACTCATGTATAACTAAAAAGAATAATAAAAAAAAACCTAACCCACAAAAATAAAAAATTCTGGGTGTAAGAAAATAGAAGAAAAAAAAAAAAAAGGGAGGGATGAAGACTTTCCTAAATTTAGAATGAAAAAAACCTAAAGAAACACTTGTGGAGGGGCTGCAGCTATGGCTCAGTGGTAGAGCATTTGCCTGGCATGTGTGAGGCACTGGGTTTGATCCTCAGCACTGCATATAAATAAACAAATAAAACAAAAAAGATCCATTGACAACTAAAATATATATATATATATTAATAAAAAAAGAAGCAATTATGGAAAACACAAAAATTCAAATAC
Source organism: Marmota monax (assembly GCF_021218885.2). Classification (NCBI taxonomy): domain Eukaryota; kingdom Metazoa; phylum Chordata; class Mammalia; order Rodentia; family Sciuridae; genus Marmota; species Marmota monax. The sequence continues at coordinate 27,402,669 of NW_026695227.1, read as the reverse complement.
AAACTGAGAATGATGACTTGGACATTGAGCATTCTCCCTTGGACAAGGGCATTCTAGGCAGAGAATCACTGGATCACTGGAACAAGTTTAAAAGTGTGAAATGAAAGAGCCTAGTGTGCTCAGGAACTTGCAAGTGGTGTGGCCTGGTTGAAATGTAGACAATGAAAGTCAGGCCTGATGATGCTCACTGCATGCCTGTAATCTCAGTGACTTAAGAGTCTCAGAAGTCTGAGGCCAGCCTCAGCAACTAAGCAAGGCCTTAAGAAACTTAGTAAGAGTATGTCTCAAAGAGTATGTCTCAAAAGAAAAAAATTTAAAAATGGGGGTAGGGGGTACTGAGAACTAGCTCAATGGTAAACGCCTCTGGGTTCCATCCCCAGTACAGGAGTGGGAGGGTGGGGAGGAATGTAGGCTATGAAGCAAATAGAGGGGTATGGAAGGAAATAAAGTGAGAAAACTAAAAAGAAATAATTATGAATGAATCAGGAAGACATTGGCATTCTCATGGTTTTTAAACCTTTATATTTCTTCTTTTTCTGAAAACCTTTGCTTAATTATTAAGTTTTGTTTTCTATCCCAGCATGCATTAGGCCCTGAGTTTTATCCCCAGTATTGTCCAAAAAAGCAAAAGAATTTTTCTTATTCATTTTGGAAATGAAATGAAAGGAGCCTGAGAATGCTCAGTTGAAGATGCAGAAGGAATATGAGAAAAGTTCCTTTAAGGGAGACAAAGTATAGTATATACAAAACATTCCACATTTGTTCTCTTTAAAGAGTTAATCCAAGTTTCTATAGAGCTACAAAATCCTGATTATTCTCTTAAGTCTGTCAGAAAGCAACTCTTAAAACTTCAGAGTACTATAATGATTCGTAGTAGCATCTATGACTTTGATGAGTTCATTAAAATGCCAGTTTTCAAACAATTTCATTATGACACCACATCATTTCAAATGGTTAGTTTTTCTCCCCCAATAAACTCTCAAGTTTCCTCTTTAATAAAGCTATTTTTGTTCTTCTGGTTCTTTCAATTTCTATTTATTTTTTGGCTTTTTTTTTTTTTAGTTGTAGATGGACACAATACCTTTGTTTAGTTAATTTATTTTTATGTGATGCTGAGGATTGAACCCAGTGCCTTACAAGTGCCAGGCAATTGCTCTACCACTGAGCTACAACCCCAACCCCTATTTTTGGCTTTTGAGAGATCCTGATAGCATAAACTTTTGGACATTCATGAAACCTAGAAAAACAGTAAGTAAAAGAGATACCTCATTTTATGAACATATATGTAAAAGTAAAGTTAAACTCACTGTTGCTAGGGAAAATAAATTACTCACCTGCGACCACATTCTGAGTATTTACCAATATTTTTTAATATTAAGGCAGCTGTTAGTCGGATGTGTTTAGTTATTGGTCCCTCTTTTTCATCCTAAAAAGGAAAGGAGAATATAAGAAAAAAAAAATTACAATAAAGATCAAACTCATATGGGGCTCATACCTTCGCAGATAAAGTTTTCAAGGAAGGCTTACTGTAAAATCTCGAAAGACAAGGTTTCTTGATCCTCTCCTGAGAGCCATGAGTGCAGCACTGGGATGGTTCACAATGGCCTTTTGTGCTCTAGGAGTTGAGCTTGTGCCTCCTACAGCTGGTTGCCTAAATTGATCAGACAAACAGAGATGGAGACTGTTAACTGAATTCTGCAGACAGAATGGTAACCACATTGCCAACCTCATTAGGTGGTTACTCTGAAATTCTGATACAAGGTGAATAAAAGGTCCAGCACTAATATTATGTTTATGTCAGTCTAGGCAAAGAACCTTAGTATTGAGGTGAAATTTCAGGTCTTTTATTTTCCAATCTATTGATTCCCCACCTTCCCCACACTGGGGATTTAACCAGGGACACTGGAAGCTACATTCCTAGCCCCTTTTAATTTTTTTCTTTTGAGACAGGTTCTTGCTTAGGGCCTCACTAAATTGCTGAGGCTGACCTTGAATTTGAGTTCCTTCTGCCCCAGCCTCCCCAGTCACTGGGGGATTACAGGCCTGTGCCACTTCATCTGGCTCTAATCTATCAATTTTAAAGTGAATAACAGATGCTCCGTTATGGTCCATCTTTAAAATTACTGTTTTGGGTAAGCAGGCAATAACAATAAATACAATACAGTAATAAAATAGTAGATTGTAGAGTTCCCATTTTTGAATGTTAAGAAAATAGTTTAAAATTTGCATTGTAAATTACTTTTAAATAGCATCTAACAGTGAAACAGTATTACCTAAGAATGTAATAGCATAGGTCATCCAGGAAAATATAGCCTAATATAATATGAACTATGCTGAACACTACATTTTGGACAATTACTTTCTTACATAATCTTATTTTTCATTATTATTTAATAATTTCTGTCGACCCCTTCCTTTTCCCCCACTCCCACAGTACAGGGGACTGAACTTAGTGTGCTCTACCACTAAGTTATAACTCCAGTCCTTTTTACTCTGAGACAAGATCCTGCTATGTTGCAGAAGCTGGCCTTGAACTTGTTTTCCTCCTGCCACAGCCTCCTGAAAATCTGCAATTACAGACACAAGCCCAGCTCAAGATAGTTCTTCATGAAAGACATAGAATGGAGGGATGACAGAAAGTTATATATATATATATGAAATCAGATTCAAGGTACTGTAGATTTCTTCAGCCAAGCAGATAAACTGCATCACTATCTTGCTCTGCCACTGAACTACATTCCCAGTCCAAACTACATCACTATCTGTTGTGTTCTATGAGGCAGCCGTTGCAAAGAACACTGATACATAAGGAAACTGTTTCTGACACTATAACTAGTGCATGACTTTTAATATTCTTCCCACATCTGTAAAGTGGGGATATTTTCTGATAGTTGTTACATAAACTAATTCTGAATTTTAAATAATATAATGTGAAAGCAATCTTTAGATTGTAAACCAGTAAGTATGCATGTCTCTATATATACAAATATGTGAAGAAATTCCTTTGCCATTATTAAATACATTTATTCTCTTAAAAAATAATCACATGTAGTACTTCCAATTTAGAAAGCACTTCCCACATATTATCTTTTGTTCCAATGACTTCTCTACAAAGTTGAATCAAAATGTTGAAACTACAAAGTAATGTAGAGACCATGCAGTCTAGCCAATATGGAAAATGATGCCTACAGAATATAAGCAATTTGAACAGGGTCTCCTAGCTGAATAGTAGTAGAGCTGGACTAGAACCCAGGTTTCAGGTTTCCCAACAGGCTAAATGGCTTTTTATTATTCTTGTGTTATGCCTAGTTTCCAAGTATTTTTTTTTTTTTTTTAATATATGTAACAGGAAACAAAATGATTTTCCTTACTTGGTAGAAGATTTTTGATTTCCTGCTTGTCCTGGCTCATCTTGTTTTAATCCTGCAAGCAGGGCATCCTTTGAACAGTGCTTATCCTTTGTGAAAAAAGAAAGTAAAAGAATATAAAGATTTTTGATGGAACCAGATGAGTTACTAAGCAAATAATATTAAAAAAGTATACCTGTAAGTGGGTTATAAAGGAAAACCTCTGTCGCTGAAAAGGCTCACAACCTTCCCAAAGACACTGCCCTGGATATACATCTTTGCCTCCATGTTCAGTAGCTGCGTGGTAGAAAACCTGTGAGGGTGTTTGAAACCACCTAAAAAAACAAAAAACAAAACAAAACAAAACAAAAACTTTCTGACACTTGGATATATTCTTTAAAATAGAAAACCTGCTATCCTTAATACAAGTTATAGATCAATACATAGCAAAATAGAGTAAGCAATCTCTAATTCATTTCAATTAAAGTGTATTTTGAAAATTTCTCTAGGATGAAGCATTCAACTATAATAAATATTTTAGTTATTTGGTTTAAGTTTAATATTCTTCTTTCCTAATTCACTATCTTTAATGACAGATGAAATATTTTAAAACACAATAGAACAGTATCTTATAAACAAATATCACACTTAATTGTACTTTAAGAAATTGCTCATTTACTAGATTTCATATTACATAATAGTTTCAGCATATCTAATCCAACATTTAAAATTCAATAAATTTTGGCCAGTCTGGCTTTTTAGCTGAGTTCATATTTTATATGTCTATTCATGTTTAAGAAGTCACATCTTTTATTTCCCCAACATCATATCCTGTTCACTATGAAGGCTTAACAATATATGTCTGAGTGGGTAAGTGGCAAAGGACATAACACTGAAATGAAATCAGATACTATTCTCTTTTATATACATGGCACTGAGAAACATCACTAGAATCTACACAGCAACAAATGCATCACAAGATTTCAGTTAATAATTACTAACTTGGGTATTTAACAGTAATTATCTTTATCAAGTCTGTGGCAGATATCTTTTAGGATGTGATTTTTTTTTTGGCCTTCATATAGACATGCCTATATTTGAACCAATTTTTAATGTGCAACATATATCCAAATTAATATTCCTTCAGGGAATGACACTTAAAAATAAATTTTAATAAAAAATAATTACTCAATTATAGAGAATGTTAATAAATCACTATAATAATATATTTCATTTCTGTTCACATTCATCTATATAAACACCTATGAAAAGTTTACGTGAAATTAAAATCAGGATAAGCATTTTATGTTTTGGCGTTACTTTTATTTAAAGTACTTTACAATACTATTCATTAATATGAAATAAATGATTGGATCTCTATTCTGGAGACTTGCCTTATTGTGCTAAGACTTTACCTAAATACTATTGAACCATTAACTGAGATACACCCATGAACTAAACAGCAATATTTTGGACAATGAAAACCTGTATGACAATAGTCTTATAAGATTGTAATGGAGCTGAAAAATTCCTATCACCTAAGTCCTTGTAGCCATCTAATGTTGTACCCCAGTACATTGCTGAAATGTTTGTTGTGATAGTGGTGTAAATAAACTTTTATATATAAAGTACAGCACATACAATTATGTAGAGTACATAATACTTGATAATGAATAACATTTTTAAGCTTTTTCTGTATATATGTGTGTGTGTTGTGTGTGTTGAAACAAAATTGCGACTGATACAATTTTATATACTGCTCGCCACTCTTGGTTAGTATGGTTTCTATAAAACAATGCTCTCCTTTAGAATACTTTGCTGCCCTCTGCTGAAAAACTGTTATAATAAGTACACAATTTATGACATATACAATGTGGATATGCTTGTTTTGATGGGTTTAATAAGTAGATCTCTGGGCAAAAAACATTTCTCTCAAATTTTTTACTTATTGTGAATCTAGTTTTGGGGGTGGTTTTGAGGACAAACTTGATGTATGTAAAGCTCTTTGACATATAGTAGGTCATAAATAAAAGAGAGATACTGTCACCACAATCATTATTAAAATTATTGGTACTAGTAATAGTAGTAGTGGTATTGGTGACCTCTTGTCTTTTCACCTGCTCAGCTTGCTAATTCTCTGCCCTGAGACTTTGTCCACAGCTATTTCAAACTTGCCAAACTATGCTCAGGGAAGTCTAGTCTGTCTCTAAGTTAATACCCTCCATTATCAAGTGATACTCATCATCACTCAACTAATTTTATTTATTTCTCTTCTCAAAAATATTTCCCATAAAACCTGCTTCGAACTAAACTTTGGTTAAATACTGAACACTTATCTTGTCCTGTATTAGTGAATTTGCAAATTAAAAACAATTTCCTCCTTTTATGTTTGTGAAAAAAGACATTATTGAAAGAATTTAAGTTTATTTTACTAAGGCTTCCTTAACTTCTCCATAATAAATCTTTAGTCACTACCCATCCTCTTTTCCTTAGGGCTTAGCCAGCAGTAGCTTCTATTTTTAGGGGTACCTATTTCACTTCTGTAATAGATTCTATTGTGTTCCTTTAAAAATCATCCCCTTTTCCATCTTCTGTCTTTTCTCATTAAATCCTACATTGAAAACAACAGAACAATGCTTTTTCGTTGATCCTGCTACTTTCTCAGTATTTATCAATATCAGACACAGCAATCCAAAATTTATCATTTCATATATTTATTGTAGTAACTGTGACATTTTTCTCTAAGTCATTGGCAGTCTTTCATGGTACATACTATTTTCAATTAAATCACCAATACATTTTATAATAGCTTGACCTTTTTCATTATCTAAATAACTGCATCTAAAGCTAAAGATTAGGTTCTATTGCTTCACCAAACTCCCCTTCAGCCAAATTCCATTTTCTTTTATCCAAGTAAAAAGTTGTTTAGTTCAATGAAGAGATTCACAAAACTCTACCAGGTATGTTTTCTGATATCATCTGAGGAGACACTTAAGAATAAACTACTTCATACTTAAAAGTAAAATAAAGTCAACAACTACTACTTGTGTATTTTGTACTATGGTTGTTATCATCACTTTTTAAAAAAATTCTTAAGCATCATAAACACATAAACAAATGAAGTAAATAAAACACTTTTTTTTTCTCGTTACTTTGAGTTTATTCTTTAAAAATTGGCAATCTATTTAGGAGGTTGTGCATGTAAATAAAAAGGAGGTTTTTATACATATACACAAATACACACACACACACACACATCTAATACATGATTAATTTTAATAATTCACCATACTCAAAAGAATAATTTAAAAATAAACATCTGTGATTATAAAGCTAAGGCTTTTCCTTGGTTATTAAGACATACGTATAAAGAACTAAAAATAGCATTTTAGTTCAATATCCTTCGAAGTTTTCTTATTCATAAGTTCTTGGAGGGCTGTTTTTCTTTGTTTTATGTTGGCAGTACTGGAAATTAAACACATGCTAAGCACTCTGCCACTGGGCTATATCTGATCCCTTTTTAAATTTTACTTTGAGACAAGGTCTCACTAAGTTGCTCAGGCTGTCCTTGAACTTGCTATTCTCCTGCCTCAGCATTCATAATAGCTGGCATTTCAGGTGTGTGCCACCACTCCTAGCCAAGCTATTTTTCTTTAAGTCAAAAAGTATTTCATGGCATTCTTAAAGGTTCTCCTTGCTGCAAAAACAACAAACAATATCCCCTGCTCCAAAACTATTTGGAGTAAAAGAATATGGGATATGTTTGTTTGTAGGAATATTCTAGTTTAAAAGTAAGATGTACACATAATTATTAATAAATGTACATAAAAGACTATACATTTTTAAAAAATGTATAGTTTTGGCTGGATGCTGTAGGGCGCACCTGTAATCCTGGTGACTTAGAGACTGCCACAGGAGGACTGCAAGTTCAAAGCAGCCAGCTTCAACAACTTAGTAAGGCCTTAAGGAAATTGGTAAGATCCTGTCTCAGAATAAAAAAAAAATTTGAAAAGGGCTGGGAATGTGGCTCAGTGGTTAAGTGCCACTGGGTTCAGTGCTGGTACCAAAAAAAAAAAAAAAAAGAGAGAGAGAGAGAGAGATTACCATTGGTACATACTTCTTATTGTATGCACAATCTCCCAAGGAATAAGTAAATGAGGTGATTGGTAAACTACAGATTATAATTTTACCCTACAAAATTATTTTCCCAAACATTTAAAATATTTGAAAATGAAATGGACCTCAATACAATTTGGCAAATTAATCTCATGGTGAATAACCTTTTGGTATTTGATAACATCTTTAAGTAACTGGACTCTATGGTATTAGAGTAAGGTTAAAAAAACAAAAATAGAACCTCTGTCACTACCTGTGGTAGAAATTAGGGCTTTTCCTAATACTTTTAATTAAGGCAGACCAGTAGTTAAGGCCTAAGAAACACCTAATTCTCAAACTAATGTTATGGGAAAGTATATTACATGAAGTTAATCTGACATTTATAAAAGTTTATTAGTTCTAACTACAAGTACAGGCATATTAACAAAATATCCATGAGCTTTTACACAAAATCTTTTATGGGGGTAGGGGAGCATACTAGGATTTAACCCAGGGGCACTTTAGCATGACTACAACCTCAGCCCTTTTTTGTTTTTTGAGACAGGGCCTCACAAAGTTTCCAGGCTGACTTTGAATTTGCGATCCTCTTGCCTCAGCTTCTGGAGCTGCTAACATTACAGGCATGTACTCCCAATGCATGGCCCACATAATATTTTATACTCTTAGCAACAGCAAGATGATGGCCTGTTAACTTCACAAATGAAGATGCAAAATGCCAACAAGCCAGTTCAGGGAAGAACTGTGACTTTAGAATCAGTTAATCTGCATTTACTTCACTCAGTCAAGAAGTGTTAATTAAAAAAAAAAAAAAAAAAAAAAGCTTTTCAGTGCCATGCACTGTGCTAATGACCCTCTGAAGATTCTCTCTGGTTTTCTGACCACAAAATTAAGACAAAAGATGGTATAACACTAATTTCAATTTTATTATCTTACTGACATGTAATCTAAGTTGTTGATCAATTTAATTACTTGTTAAGGTCAACCTTAACCGGCAACACCTAGAATTAAGCATTCTTTGCTGAAGGCAAGAGAATCATGAATTATTTTTACTCTAAGTATTTTACTTCATCAAATGTTTTCAAATCATCAAGATGGCAGTTTTATAAGACTCACCTTGTCTATAGATATTTCTTTTTCTTTTTTCAAAAAAAATTTTTTTTAGTTGTAGCTGGATCACAATACCTTAATTTTATTTATTTTTATGTAGTGCTGAGGATTGAACCCAGTGCCTCAAACATTCTAGGCAAGGGCTCCAGCACTGAGTCACAACCCCAAAATAAAGTGCACAAAATTGCTATCAGTTTTTATTAAATATTTCATTTTTTAAGTATTTTTAACTTAGCACATTATTTCAGAAAAATTAATTAGAGGAAATTAAAGATTTTCCAGGAATTTTGGATTATACTTCTGGAAGAAGTAGAGCTTCCAAATTGTTAAAAAAAAAATAATTTGCAAAATAAAATGAAGTTGATGTTTGTTGGAATTACTACGTGTAAGTTTCAGCAGGAACCCAGAAGTTTAATATTGCTTGAGTAGTTTTTATTGTGGTCAGAGAGAATATCAATTTACCTAGTACCAAATCTCTGGTTTACAGACAGAACAGCTTTCACACTAAAAATGTTTGTTTGGAATAAAATTGAGATCCTCTACACAGCTGGTTTGATTTTTCATAATATAATTCTAAATATTAACACAATACAGATCATTTGTCTTAAAGGGAATTAATTTTTTCACTTTTACCAGTTATGTACTAGAGATTTAGGATGAGCAATATATTCTAGAAAACTGGTCTTCAAATGTCTTTTAGAACAGTAGAATCCTCTTTTCAAACAAAATATTACTTAAAATCAATATACTAAAAAAAAAAAGAAATCTTACGGTCAAACACAAGTTTGGTTTCTCTTTTTTAAATATATACGTTACTTATATATTTCAGTTACAAGTTAATAGTCAATGCTGTGCTTAATAACAATAGACAAGCAAAGAATGAGAATTTCCAATTTCTTCTCAGACATGTAAAGAGCTTGGAAGTCAAATCACTTCCATTCTCAAAACATGAAACGAATTGAATGAAGTGAACATTAAGAATTCTTCTGCCTGCCATGGTGGTGCAGCTAGGGAGGCTGAAGCTGGAAGTTCACAAGTTTGAGGCCAGCTTTGGCAACTTAGTGAGATCTGGTCTCAAATAAAATAAAATAAAATCTAAAAAAAAAAAAAAAAAAGATGAAACCCTAGGTTCAATCCCCAGTACCTATGTGGGGGTGGAAGGTGGGGGACTGGACCAGACTCTTTTAGATTAATCAAAAAATAGAAGCCACAGGGCAAACTGCTACCTGAAAGCTGGAAAGACACTAATATAAATAATCACAGCCTACTGATGAAGCCAGTTACTTGTAGAAATATTAAACAATAACTGACAAATTACAGGAAGCCTAGACTGGATGACCTTCAGAGTTAAAACTCCTTGGGGTCCGGGGGAGAACTACATTTTTGGAATTTTTACCTCCAGAATTCTCACAAAGTTACTGTAGTGATAATTAGAGGGGGAAAAATGCTTTTAGGAGGGAAAGGGAGAAGTAACCATTATTTTTTTGTTTTGTTTTGTTTTTGGTGCCAGGGCCTCATGCATATTAGGCAAGTGCTCTAACACTGAGTTATGCCTCCAACCCCTCCCCTAGAGTTCTTGTCTCATGCAAGACAAAGGTTTTCTCAACAAAGGTTGAGAAACATCTTCTTAAATTTAAAGTCATCTTCTTAAAGTCACAGACTCTTCTTTTCCTATTTGTATCCCTTTAATTTCTTTCTTTTGTCTAATTGCTCTGGCTAGGGTTTCAAGGACTATGTTGAACACGAGTGGTGAAAGAGGGCATCCCTGTCTTGTTCTAGTTTTTAGAGGGAATGTAATTCCTACTAGAAGTCCAATGATGTTCTGCATAGAAATAGAAAAAGCAGTCACTCTTTAAAGTATTATGGAGATTTTTTAGAAAACTTGGAATGGAACCACCATTTGATCCAGTTATCTCATACCTTTGGCATATACCTAAAGGACTTAAAATTAGCATACTATAGTGACAAAGCCACATCAATGTTTATAGCAGGTCAATTTCCAAGAGCCAACCTACAATGGAATATTACTCAGCAATAATGAAGAATGCAATTATAGCATTTGCTGGTGCATGGATGGAATTGGAGACTATCCTCCTAAGCAAATAAGCCAATATCAAAAAGCCAAAGACCAAATGTTCTCTCTAATGGGTGGATGCTAACCTACAACAAGGTAGGGTGCAGAGAGGAATAACAAAAGTCCATTGGATTAGACAAAGGGGAACGAAGGGAAGAGAGGTGGGAGGGGAAAAGGAAGGACATAAAATTAATTGAACATAAGTTTCCTATCCTTGTATTTTTTTAAAATATTAATTTTTTAGTTGTAGTTGGACACAATACTTTTATTTATTTTCATGAGGATCATACCCTGGACCTCCAATGTGCTAGGTGAGCACTCTACCCCTGAGCCACAACCCCAGCCCCATATCCTTGTATTTGAATACACTACCAGGGAAACTCAGCATCATGTACAACCACAAGAATAGGATCCTAACTAGAATAAGTTATATTCCATGTATGTACAATATGTCAAAATTCATTCTACTGTCTTGTATATCTAAAAAGAACAAACTAAAAAAAAAAAAAAAAGAAATATGTATAGATTATGGCTTGGCTATGTGGAGCTAATAAACATATGTTTTCCTCCAAAAAAAAAAAAAAGAAAGTTGCTTTTGGGGTTTTGTAGCTCAGTGGTACAGCACATACCTATCATCTACAACTAAAAATATTAAAAAAAAAAAAAAAAAGCAGCAGCAGCAAAATAGAAAACTTCTCTCTTTTGAAACAGGATCTCACTATGATGCCTATGAACTTGTGATCCTCCTGCCTCAGCCTCTTGTGTATCTGGGACTAAGGCATGTTCAGTTACACCCAGCAAAATACTTTCTTAGTTAACCCTGAAGGTATATGATCCCTTCTGACAAGAAATGTTAGGCTTTCTTCAGGGCTTGGAGTGGAGCTCAGTGGTGGAGTGCTTGCTTAGCATATACCAAGGACCCAGGCCTGAGTCTGATGCCTAGCATGGACAAAAAAAAAAAAAAAAAAAAATCTTTAGAGAGGAGGAAGATTTAAGAGGCCAAAAAGTTTAATCTACAAAAGAAAGAAAAAAATGTTAGAGAAGGAATCAATGACATCTTATTTTTAAAACTCTTAGTTGATTTAATGTTTTTTCAAAATAATAATAGTAACAATGTATTTGGTGATTATAGCCTGTGGTTAAGTGTAATGACTGCAATGGTGTGAAGGACACTTTGGAAAAATTGATATGTTACAAGGTACCTGTACTATTTGTGAAACAGTATATTATTGTTTGAAAGTGATTTCGATTACCTATTTTAAAAGAAATAAAATTAGTATACTAAAGGGAGAATTAGAGAAGGTAAAAGTAAAAGCAAAAATACAAAAAGCAAATTAAAAAAAACGTTGCCTTTACAAATATAGCAGGTTATCAAAGCAACTATATTAATAATCACTTTAACATAAATGTCTAAAGACCTAACCATGTGTTGTTAAATACAGAGACATGAACAGATTCAGAAATAAAGTATGAAGGGATGAGTGTGTATTTCAGTGGTAGCTCATATGTTCATAAGCATGTGCAAGACCCCAGGTTTTATTCCCCAAAACATACAGATACACTAAAGGGATGAAGAAAGATAAACTCTGCATAAACTAATCAAAAGAAGGCTGGAGTTAGTATTTTCATTTCAGAGAAAGCTGAGTTCAGAATGAGGAAAATTATCAGGATAAAGAGGTAAATTCTCCAAGAAGACATAACAATCCTTAAGGTGGATGTACCTAACACAAGGCATTAAAATGTGTTATGCAAAAACTGATAGAACTACATGGAAAAAGAGACAAATCCACTATGATAGTTGGAAACTTCAACATATCTCTATCATTAGTTTACACTGAGTTGCTTAGTGCCTCACTGTTGCTGAGGCCGTCTTTGAACTCGAGATCCTCCTGCCTCAGCCTCCCAAGCTGCTGGGATTACAGGCCTGCACCACTGTGCTCGGCTGAGAGTGAATCTTGATTGACTGAGCTTACTGACAGCATTGACCAGAATCAAGATTCAAAAGGCAGAAAACTAAGTAAATAGTTGAAGTGGCTAATACCATCAATCGATTGGATCTTACCGATATTTACAGAATATTTTATCTAGCAACATATTCTCGTCAAGCTCATGTGGAACATCCACAAGATAGAACACATTCTGGGATATAAAACACACCTTAAAAATTTTAATTTATCCTTTCATATTATAATAGAATTAAGATAGAAGTAGAAAATGAAAGCTGGAAAATACAAAAATATTTCAAGATTAAACAACACTGTTCAATATTATGGACAAAATGAAAATAGAACTTCAAATTCAGGAGATGGAGTAAAAACAGTAATTAAGAGAGTAAACTATAATCTTGAATGTATATATTTCAAAAGCTCTAAAATCAGTAATCTAAGCTTTCATTCTAGGAAACTAGAAAAGGAAGAGCAAATTAAATCTAAAGGAAACAGGAGAAAATAAATAAAAATTAGAGCAGCTGGTTTAATGAAATTGGAAATAGAAAATCAACAGTGGGAAAAAAAAATCAACAAAACTAAAAACTAGCTCTTTGAAAAGATCAATAAAATAGATAAACCTCTAGACAACCTAACCCCCCGCACCCCCCCAAAAAAACCAAGAGTAGATACAAATCACTAATGTAAAAAAGAGATCACTACTGATTCCAAATACAATGAAAGTATAATACAGGAATATTATAAACATCTCCATGCTCCTAAACTCAAAACTTAGTCTACGGCCATACCACCCTGAACGCGCCCGATCTCGTCTAAACTCAAAACTTAGTTATCCTTGAATGATACAAACTGGCAAAACTCATACAAAGACAAACCTATAATCTGAATAAGCCTGTAACTATTACAGAAATTGAATCAATAACCTTCAAAACGAAAAGCACCAGGACCAGTTTCATGGTTAATTCAACTAAATACTTAAGTAAGGGAGGAATGATATGAATTCTCTAAAATCTCTAACAGATAATGGAAGCAAAGGGAACACTTCCTAACTACTTCTATGAGGACAGTATTACCCTAACATCAAAACCAAAGATGCCACAAGAAAACTACAGCTAGTATCCCTCATGAACATATATGTTAACATCCCCACAAAAATTTCAGCAAACAATATATAAAAAACTGTATGCCACGACCAAGGTTGGTACTAAAAATTAATTGATGTAATCTATCACAGCCATGGGGTAGAGAATTATATTATACCAATAAATAGAGAGTAGCACTTGACAAAAATACCCATGCATACCAAAAGTTCTTAGCAAACTAACAAATCAGTTAAAAAATTGGCTGAAGATGTGAACACACACCTGATCAGAGAAGATATGCAGATGGTAAATAAACAAATGAAAAGACAGACAACCATTGTATGTCATTAGAGAATCACAAATTAAAACAACAGTGATACCAGTAAACACACTTATCAGAATGGCTAAAATCCTAGACACTGACACTACCATGTGTTGGTGGGGATGTGAGGCAATAGTGCTCATTCACTGCTGATGAGAATGCAAAATAGTATGGCCACTTTGGAAGACAGTTTGATAGTTTCTTACATTGCTAACCACAATTTTCACATATGATCCAGCAACTATAATCCTAGGTGTTTGCTCAAAGTAGTTGAAAAAAAAAACTGTTCACACAAAACACCCCCACTCCAATGTTTATACCACCTTAATTCATAATTGCCAGTAACTGTAAGAAACCATTATATAATTCAATACGGAATAGATAAACCAAACTGTGGTACATGTATATGATGGAACATTATAAAATCATAAAACAATATAAAAATGAACTATGAGGGACACACACACACACACACACACAAACTTTAGATGTATATTGTAAAGTGAAAGACACCAGTCTAAGAAGGCAATGTGATAGATTCAACTACATGACATCATGAAAAAGTTAAAAATTATAAAGACAGTAAGAAGTCCAGTAGTTACCAGGAGTAGGGTTTGGAGATAGGGAGAGGAGAAACAAATAGGTAGAGTGGATTTTAGGACAGTGAAAGTACTCCTTCTGTTACTAACAGTGGATACATGACATTATGAATTTGTTAAAACCCTTAGAACTATATGACACAAAGAGTAACTCTTAATGCAAAAGTCTTGTTAGTAATACTGTTACCAATATTAGTTCATCAAATGTAACAAACATGTACAATCCTAATACAAGTGCTTTAAAAAAATAAAGCCTATCAGTTAAAAAAGATGGACAAATATTATCGTTATTATTATATAACTAGTAATATTAGACATTATAACTGGATAAGCAGGTAAAACAAGGTATAAATATTGAAAAATTATAGAATATAATAGAAATTAAGATCATTTATGACAGGAAAAAAGACAAGAACAACACTTAACTATACTACAAACTTAATAAAATTATAGAATTCATGCTTAGAAACTGCTAAAAGCTTTACTGGAGAAAAATTTTTTTCTTGAGTAAGGGAATGACTCAATATTGGAAAAATATTCACTATCAAAAACCAAACAAAAAGCCATTATACTGAAAACAATAGCAACCAAAATCCTAACATGTCTTTCTTGAGGACCTCTAAAGGCACTCTGAAATAATAAATAAATGTACAGGTACCAAGTTTGACCTCTGTATCCCTCCAATTTCAAAATCTAGCAGAGTGCCTGGTTCAAGGTAGATGCTCAAACAAATTGTAAGAAACAGTCTGAAAAAGAAGATCAGCAGGAGCAACATTTAAATATATTTAAAGTCATAGGGTAGTAAGAACAGAGACCAATGAGAGAACAATTCAGAAAGAGCCAAAGCACATATAGGAATTTGGTAGGACAAGTATAACAATTCAAATATCTGAGGGAAAGAGGAACTTGCCAGTAGGTTGGTCATTTGGAACATAATTAAGCTAGATTCATACCTTATTTTATACGTCAAACTAAACTACAGATGCCTCAAGAGCTAAAACATTAAAGTGCTAAAAGGCACAAAAGTTCACTTTATGACCTAGCAGCCGAGAAGGTCTTTCAAACAGGACATAAAGCATTAAAAGATTTAGATTCTATGTAGAAAAATATGGCTAATGTCTCAAGACATTATAGTTGCATATAATGAAAAATTGATATTCCTTACTGCACAGAGAAGTTTGTAGAAAGGTAATAAAGAATGAGCAAATGAAATGATCAGTTAATTCAGAGGAGAAATAAATAATTATATAAAGATTTTTAACTCATTAATAACTGAAAAAATAAAAACTGAAACAGGTTAAGGAGAGAGATAAAGAGGCAGAACACAAAATATTTTTAGGACAATGAGACTATTCTGTATGCTACTGTAATAGTGGTGGATAGCACCTTTGTCAAAATCCACAGAATGTACAATATCAAGAGTGAACTTTAATGTAAATTATGGATTTGGGTATCAGTCATATGTCGGTCCATTACTACCAATTATAACAAATGTACCACTCTAATATATTGATAGTAGGGGAAGCTATTTATTTGGGAATTCTGTCCTTTCTCTTCAATTTTGCTTGAGAGTAAAACTGCTCTAAAAATAAAGCATGGTTTTATAAAATTAAAATAACAAAAGAATAATAAAATGTGAAGAGATCTTTTGTTGCTATCAGATTGGGGAAAATTTCCCTTATGTGTGTAGTAGACAGGTGGTAGAGAAAAGAAGTATGTTCATATTTTTCTGCCAGAACTGTAAATTAATTTAATATTTTTGGATAGTAACCTATCAATTCTATGAAAATAAAAGTATGTGTACTACCTGACCCAGAAATCCCAATTTGGTACTTTACTCACTGAAATACTTACAGAAAATGTCTTATAAGCACAAAATTGTTCATCATAGCTGTTTGTTTGTAATAGCAAATAGCTAAAAGCTTAAATATCCCCTGAATATGAGATACTGCTCAACAGATTATAGTGCAGGACCACTGCATTCTAAGGAAAGAATGTGTCCTCATAATTTAAGGGCAATTCTGTCAAAGAAGGACAAGCAGATACTATCACAGATAACAGATACATATATGGTAAAATTTTTCATATTAATGAAAAGTCTTGGTATTCAATAAAAATAATATAGAGATTTATATGTTGACATAAAAAGTATATATATTCTATATTAATGAATATCATATATATTAATGAAGCAATTTCTAGGCCAGTGGATATTGTTTGTTTAGAATTTAAAATAAGAAGCGTAATGTACAATACAGTTGTAAATGAAAAGGAAGGATTGAAAAAATACATATAAACTTAACAACTATGATTATCTTTTAGAAATGCTCTGTTTGAAATTTTAATTTTTTACAAGGTAGAAGTATTATTTTACAATTAGAAAATTACTTGTGATATGAAAATGTTATAGAATCATTTGTTAATAGTTTTCAGTCAGCATTTGATGAAACTAGTTTGAACTGTTACATTGGTGAGGGTTAGAACCAAAATATCCATTTGCACACATACTTTTCTAGGAATAAACTAGCTTTATAGTACCAAAAAAAAAAAAAAAAAAAAAAAAAGAAAGAAAAGAAAAGAAAAATGGATAGCTACTGGAGCAAATTAAAGCAAGTTACAGACTCACTCTCATTTCCTTTAGATTACTGGAGAAAATCCTCCCAAATTGCAGATTTACATGTGAACTACAAAACCACATACATTCTTAAAAAAAAAGCACAGAAAGATTCTTTCATAATCTGACCATGGAGAAAAACTTCCTAACTATAACCCAGATCCAGAAGCAATAATAGAAAGGCTAACAAATGTTATTACAGAAAAATTAATTGAAAGAAATAAAAATTTTATCTGTGATCACAGGAAGAAAGGGAAAAAGAAGTGAGGAAGGGCAAAGTGAAAAAGACAAATGATAAACTGTGAAAAGTTATGCCACAGCAGACAAAATGTTAATGAATCTAATAAACAGCTTCATAAAATAGAAAAGAAAAAAATGTGCCAACAAATCCTATAGAAAAATAAATAGAGATATGGACAACTGATAGAAAAAGAAATATAAAATTCTGAGACATCATCTCTCACCCATTAGATTGAGAAAAATCTAAATGTTTGAAAACACATTATACTTGCATGCCTATAGAGAAAATGAGCACTCTCTTATATATTGGTGGTAGGAACATATGGAGAAAACAGCAGTACCTAGCAAAATTACACATACATGTACTTTTTGAATTATCATTTCTCTTCCTAAGATTTTTCTCTCAAAGATATACTGGCAAAAATATAAAAAGACAAATCATTGCACATAGCAATTCAATACAGCACTATTTTTAACAAGAAAAAACAAAAGAAATCAACTTAAATAATCAACAGGGAACTGGTTGACCAAGTAATTTATCTATGTGATTGAATAACTATGAAGGCATAAAAACGGAATGAGGAATATCTCCACAAACTTCCTTGGAGGTCTCTCTAGAATATATTGTTAAATTAAAAACTAACAAACAGGATATGGAAAAGTGTGTATAGTATGTTATTCATTTCCTATTGCTATTATAACACATTAACTTGAATTTATTAGCTAAATATATTCTTTCATAGTTCTAGAGGTTTAAAGTCCAAAACAGGTTTCACTAGGTTAAAACTAAGGTATCAGTAGGGCTGCACTCTCTCAGGAGGGTGTAGGTGAGAATTCTTTCCTAGCTTTTTCAAGCTTTCAGGGCTTCATTCCTTGCATTCCTTGGCTCAAGGCCCCTTCCTTCAGATTAAGTCACAAACATAGCAGCTTCAAATCTCTCTCTGCTTTCATTATTACATTGTCTTCTATCTTTCTGACCTCCTGACTCTCTCTTATAAAGGTCTTTGTGATTATATTAAAGTAAGGCAGACAATCCCCCCTGCCCCCCAAGATCCTTAACTCAGTCACATGTTCAAAGTTCTTTGGCCAAATAACATTTTCAGGTTATAGAATTACGACATGAACATCTTGGGTGGAGGAATCTATTATTAATCCTAGGTAGTTTAAGAAGCTACATCATACAAATAAATTTGCAATTTATTTATATTTTTAAAAGATAAAAAAGGGCATTATTTATAGAAAAGGGAAGAAATAAGATGGAAGAAATAGTGATAAATTTCTTTGAATATACTTTGGTTAATTTGGTGCTGGAACCATATGTTATATATTAAGTAATTTTAAATTTTAAAAAGTAATCCCATAAAATAAAAAATAAAATGAAACAAGTAGAGCTGAGGATGTAGCTCAGTGGGAGAGTTCTTGCCTGGCAGGCACAAGATCCTAGGTTCAATACACAACACCAAAACAAAATAAAAACAAACAAAAAAATCCACAAGTGAACCATTAATATGTCCAGTTGATGATGTAACTATAGAATACCTCTATTCTAAGTGAATTAAAAATATAGTAACTTGTGACTATACAGTCCTTACTAGGATATATTTTAAAGACAACAGTAGAAAACTCTCCAAAATTTTTCAATAATCACATTCTTACAAGTAGTATCAGGATTACTTTGACACTGATGTGTGATATAAGATGAAGCATATGCTGTTAACATTAATGAGAAATGGTATTTTTGATAAGGAGAACAAAGATACAAATGTGAAAATCATGCTGTTAAATAAGGACCTTGCGATACTGAATTTAAATTCCAAATAGAAATATGAACACATGGGGCTGGGGTGGTGGCTCAGTGGTAGAGCGCTTGCCTAGCACGTGTGAGGCACTGGGTTCAATTCTCAGCACCGCATATAAATAAATATAATAAAGGTCCATTGACAACTGAAAAATATTTTTTAAAAAAATGAACACATGATGCCTTTTACTTAGCAACATCTTTATGCCCTGAAAATGTGATCTGTAGTCCATACACTGAAAAGACCTAGGGGGGGAAAAAAAGAACAAAAAAAACCCCCATCTACTATGATTTGGGTATGTCCCCTGGAAAGCATGTGTTGGAAACTTAACCTCCAGAGACATATGTAAATGGTAGTTGGAGGTGAGACCTTTGGGAGGTGGTTGGGTCATTATTCATCCATTCATTGATTAGTAGATTATTATAGGAGTAGCTTTATTACGAAAATGAGCTCTCTCTGGCTTGCTACTGTCTCATCATGTGATGCCCTGTGCTGCCTTGGGACTTTATCATAGAGTCCTCATGAGCAAGAAGGTTCTCACTGGATATGGTCTCTACTTTGGATTTCTAAGCCTCCAGAAATCTAAGCAGTAAATTTCCTTACAAAATTACCCAGTTTGTGGTCTTCAGTTATAGCAACAGAAAATGATTAAGACACCAACTTAAAAGTACTGTGTACCTCTGATGTCCAGACTAAACCATATTTTCCATTGAAAAGAACCAGGGGTCCTTGGAAAAATAATTGATTTCAGGTATGGGGTAGAAAATGTACAAGATTAAACTGCAAGGAAAGGAAACTATCGAATACTTATATCAAAAGCACAAAGAACTCAGAAACTAGCTTGATAGGATTTCACTGGCCAAAGATAACAAAATTTGGGTATTAAAAGGATACAACAACTACAGAGTACTGAAATACCTCAAATATGTTCCAAGTCCTAAGTTAATTCATAATGATACTACCAACAAAACAAAACCCAACCCCCAGTCATCTCTGCACAGTATTAATGAATTACTTACTCATTACTATGAAAACTGGTTAAAGGGAAACAATCAAACATCTATTTAGTATTTTTTTTAGAAACCACTTTTCAGAGAAACCAAATAGTTGATAAGAGGGTGCCTTTTTGTGTTCTACAACTCTTTAATGAAGTAACTTTCTACGCAATGATTCTCAACGTCTGTTTACATCAGAGAAATGTGGCATATTTCCTGAGGGAAGAACACAGTATCATTTCTAAAGTGGCTATCATAAAATCAAACCAGAATTTGATCAAGCATCTAAATTAAACTACTAATATACAGAATACACAGGGTCAAAGCAAGATGATAAACAATATTAGCAAAAAAGCCTGACTGTGATCTCCTACAGGACAGATCACTTGGTTATCTATCAAAAATTTTTTTTGAGCAAAGGAATGAAGAGAGATAGGGGAGTAATTTACAGATTACAACCTTATAATCAAAATCAATTTCTAAATAAACAAAAGACCACTAGAAAAATGTAATCATTAACTGGATATTTGAAGAATTCATAACTTGTTTTTCCTCAGGCATGTGCTGCTGTTATATTAGTTGAAAAGTGACGTTCCTACTTTCAGAGATACGTGCTTAGAGATTAAAAGAGCAAGTTACTGATATGTGACAATGTAAAATGATTCAGTGAAAAGAATACGTATTATATATAAAGAAGGAGAATTATAAATACAAAAAGTGTAGTCTATCGTACAGGTTAAATGTATATGCAAAACTACTTTTAATTTCACAAAAAGAGCACACACTCAGCTATTTCAAATTTAAGTACCATATATGTATAAATAACTTATTGGTGAAGTATATAAATTTTAGCTCTAAATCTGATGGAAACAAAGTTCTTTACTAATAAACATTTTTTATATTATAAGGAAATTTGAATTTAACCACTCAAGGGACAATGGCAATGACATGGATTTTTCCTCTTGGAGTGAAAATTAAAAGCTATCATTCTCTTCATGACTTTGTGCCCCTATATCCTAAACTCGCAATTTC
This sequence comes from Marmota monax, assembly GCF_021218885.2. Classification (NCBI taxonomy): domain Eukaryota; kingdom Metazoa; phylum Chordata; class Mammalia; order Rodentia; family Sciuridae; genus Marmota; species Marmota monax. The sequence continues at coordinate 27,381,396 of NW_026695227.1, read as the reverse complement.
TGGGGCATATTTCCATATCTCTGAATTTGCACTTTCCATTTTAACTGCAATTATTTTTGCTGGGCAAATTCCTACTCATCCTTTAAGATCCAACTTAAATGAAATGTGAAACTTTCTCAACCATCCCAGTTATAACGATGTTGCCAACAGTGCTTTTGATAACACTTATTTGTACTATGATTTATTTTTTGTGGGGGTCTATATTCTTAAAAGCTGGAAGTAATATTTGTATTTCTAGCTCCTAGTATATACATTTTCCCAGAGTGCTCAATAAGTATTTGCAGACTGAAACTCAACTTATTATCAATGTGGTACCTAAAAATTATGGCTTGAAAAAGTGAAAAGCTCTAAGAAGACTTGTTGAACCTATCGTACTCAGAAAAGGCTCATTATTAAATTACGTAACAGTAATCCTACCAGCCAGATAGGGAACTGTGCTGCACACCATCTAAGTTCATTCAGTCTTCTACCAAAAAATGGTGTACTCTAAGAACTTCATCTTACAGAATAACTCCTAACTTTTAAAATAGTCCACAAACAGTTTTAGCAGATTACAACACACTCTAAGAACAAAAACAAAATCAATAAAGAAAGAAAGGCTGGGGATGTAGCTCAGTTGTCAAAGACCTGGATCTAATCCCCAGCACAGGGGAGAGGGAGGAGGACAGGGAAGAGGATGGTGGGGAGGTGGTGGAATGTGGAGAGAGGAAGGGAATAATTAATTTAAATGAATGAAATAATCAGATAACTTAAAGAACTTCTTTGATGAAAAGATTTTACACTATGATCAAGTACACACACATGTATCATATACATAAATAACTGGAAACAATACTTACCCTTACTAACATGATGAAATCTGTATTTTTACTAATTTTTCATTGAAAAGAAAACAAACAAAAAAAACCACTGTTCAAGATGCACTAAAATTATTTTATGACCCCACTAATGAGTTATAAATTAAAGTCTGATAATCATTGTCTTGCAGAAATTTTACATACTATTAATATAATCTGTAGGCTAGCTACATGTATAGTTTACAATACTAAACAAATCTATATATTGTTTTCAATATATTGCAATATAATATCTATAATAAAATATGAACAATACGAATTTTAAAGAACATAGAAATAAAATCTTTCCTAAGAAAAGAAGAATATTCTACTAAGACAAGTGCTTTAGTCTTGGAGCTCTAAAAAGTGACTATAGGTAAAGGCTCTTCGCTGAGTAATACTAGTATTAAAGGAACTAAGATTTTTTATTTTAACCAACATTCTTCTCAAGTTTTCCATCGAGTCTAAGAACATTTCATTTAAGAAGTTCAGTTCTACTTGCTGTTCATCCTAGTTATTGTGAGATGGTATGGCTTTAAAAGTAATTTTCATGGGGTGAACATCTGAAACTCAAATTTAAGACAGTTTATTCCCTTTCTAACAGATTTTTACTTCTAAGTTCCTACTACACAGAAATTCTATAGCAGTCACTAAGTTCAAATTGCTTTAAAAAAATCTTTTTCAGAGCCAAATATACAAATACTTAAATTTTTTTAAAAATTAAAAACTAATGAATTCTGAATCACATTCTCTAGCAATCTACTGTTAAGCAATGACATTCTTTCTACTATTTATATCAATTCTTGCAGTGTCATTGGATTCATATAAATATAACTTCGAACACAAAACGTTTTTGCTACAAGTTAGTGATTTCAGATGAAAAGTTTCATAAAACTATAGATGACAGAAATTTAAATATGAAAGCATTCTAAAACAAAGAACACTTTTGTATATCAAATAAAACTGCCATTTACTTTTTACAAGACTGCCACAGACACATGAAGTTCTGCCCAGGTTTTCTCATTGGATCTGCATGTTGACTGGATGCACTGAATGGAGAAGGCTGAGAACTGTTAGGCTGGCCCTGCACTTGTACAGCTGGTGAAGGTGGCATAGGAGTGTTCTGTGAAAAAGCACAAACAGAGTTTGTGACATGATACTGAAAAACAATAATATTTTATAGAACAGTCTTATAAGTTTGATTACAATATTTAGGCATTTCTAACATAAAATTTACATTTTGTAATTTTAAGTTAATGATTATCTTTAGAAAGATGATATTTTTTATAAAATTATTTAGGAAGTATGATTCCTCTTTTGGGGGGATGGGTACTGGGGATTGAACATAGGGTTACCATTGAGCTACATTCCCAGTCTTTTATATTTAGTTTTTATTTTGAGACAGGGTCTCACTAAGTTTCTGAGGCTGGCCTTGAGCCTGTTATCACCCTGCCGTAGCTTCTCAAATTACTGAGATTGCAGGTGTGCACCACTGTGCCCAGCAGATTCTTGTATTTAACATGGAACCACAGAGGCAATATCACACATTATTGTTACCATTATCAAATACATATGGTAGTCCCTCAGTATCTGTGTGGGATTGGTTCCAGTATCCACAGATTAGTATTATCCATAGATGCTCAGTCCCCTATGTAAAAATGGCAAGTTAATTGCATATAACCTATGTACATCCTTGTCTATTTTAAGTCATTTCTAGATCACTTACAGTACTTAATACAATGTAAATGCTAAGTAAATAGTTGTTATACTGTACTGTCCATGGAGTAATGACAAGGAAAAAAAGTCAGTACACGTTCAGTACAAATGCATTTTTTCTGATTATTTTTGATCTGAAGTTGATTAAATTCATGGACGTGGAACCCACACAGAGGGCAGACTACATTACTTAAAATTCAGATTTTAGATAGGAGCAACCAATTAAAAATTTAAATGAGAAGTTCTATAAAAATAACCATGTGATTTACTTATGTCTGATCTTCACAACAACAGATTAACTGCAAATTCTTTTGAGTAATATTTTCTCTTAGGTTTCATAAGGAAAAGGAAAGAAATAAAATACAGTAAAAAGCAAATAAATTTTCAGATGACAGTTAATAATGATATACCATATAAGCAGAATACCAAATACTAATTTGCAGTAAAATGTTTAACAATTTTAGTCTTTACAGTTGCTCAATTAGAGCTTTTGATGGATAATACTAGTCAAAGGAGTCTAATTATAATGTCTTTTGAACATAACATATGTTTATTTTCTTCTGTATCTCATCCCTTTTCTCTGAAAAACATTAAGAAATTTAATGTAGACTAAAATAATTTTAGGCAATACATTTTCTTCAAATACCTCAAAGGGAAAAAACACTATTGAATTTCATATAGAAATGGCACCACACCATTGTCAAGCATTACATTTTAAGCATTATTTTCAAGACAATATCTTAAAAAACTGGAAAAATACTGAATAAATTTGTAAAGTAATACTGAGATTAGGTGGACAAACACTAAGTTAAAACTACTGGATACCTCAGATTAAAAATAATAATTAGAAAAAGACAAAACACAAACATATAAAGCTATAATATTATAACATACAAATGAAAGAAGAATAAAATGTTGAAACAAAAAGTTCATGTCAAAAATGATAAGTCATAAGAATCTTTAGTAAGGTCTGGGGGTAAAATATACTTTGGGCATCAGACTAAAATTGTTACTATTAATAAGTTATCAACCTTAAAAGTTTTGTTAAAAGAGTCGATGAGAAAACATACACGCACAAAAAAAATTTAATGATAGTACAGATATAATGGATAGAATAAGGAATTTCTATCTTGACATGCCAATACTAAAATTTTCAATCTGCCTTTCAATTAGTCATGTGACTTGGGCAACCAAATTACCCTCACTGATCCTCAGTTTTTTCATCCATTTATGCAAGTAATAAAATTTAATTTATAGGATGATAGGAAGACTAAAGAAACTACATGAAGAGCCTAGCTCTAGATTCTAAATGATAATTATTATTATTTTAATAAAGAAGTCCAGAAGGGAAACCATATTTTGAAGGATCAGGAGGGGAGGAAAGATGATGAGTTCATTATGAGGACAGTCTACTACCTGGTGTGGAGGTGCTTGCCTGTAATCCCAGCATGGAGGCTGAGACTGGAGGATTCCACATTCAAAGCCAGCCTTAGCAACTTAGCCAGGTCCAATTTAGCGAGACCATGTCTCAAAAATTTAAAAAAGTTTAAAAAGGGGCTGGGGATGTGGTTCAGTGGTGAAGTGCCTTTGGGTTCAATCCCCAGTACAACCACTCCCCCTCCCCCCAACACACAAAATCTACCAAGTAAATACTAGAAACACATCTCAAAGTCTCTGCAAATTCTTAAAGCCATAAAATTTCTGATTGGGGGGGGGGGGGTTGGGTCAAAGAAAAAGGAAGAAAAACATAACCTTACTATCAGGGTATTTATCCAAACAAGGAAGCAAACAAATAGAATCTAGTCCATCTGTTTTCTTAGAAATGAAAACATTGCATTAAAAAATACAAAAAATTCTAATAATTGGGTATTTTATTTTTTTTTTGATACTGGGGATTGAACACGTGTGCTTTTACCAATGAGCTATGTCCCCAGCCCTTTTTTATATTTTATTTTGAGGTAGGTCTCACTAAATTTTGAGGGTCTCACTAAGTTTCTGAGACTGGTCTTGAACTTGCAATCCTCCTGCCTCAGTCTCCAGAGTTGCTGGGATTGCAGGTGTGCACCACTGCGCCTGTCAATGATTGGGTATTTTGATCTCAAATATTACCAAGGGCTAAAACAAGGATGCCTGAAGTAAATCTAATCTGTCAAGAATAAATAAAAGACATATTAATCAAATATAAAGTACAGGAAATTTACGAGTATGCCAGAATTTTAATTAAAAAATAAATTTAACAAATTAATACATCTTAATTGATGAAAAAAGATCATATTCCCTTTAAATGAAACTTCTGGTTCCCTATACTATTACCATTTAAATTAGGTATTTTATTGACTATTTTGCTCTATATTTATACATTGTTAATTTTATAAGTGCTAGCAACTTTCATCTTTTTGTTTACTTATAATTTTGAAATACTCATTGGTGTCACAGAAAATACAGTAACTATTTTAAACTCAAATGTTAAAGGGAATGTTCTAAACTGTTAAATTCAAAATGAGTAAAAGACATAGTAACTAAATGCAATGTACAGAAAATTTTAGTATTATAATCACACACTATTAAAAATGTTTTTAAAAGATAAGTAGGCAATACTGAACATAAACTGAGTATCGGATAATATTAAGAAATTATTATTTTTGTTAGGTATAATTTGGTATTTTTATTTTATGAATCGTTGAAAGTCTGTGTATACTGAATAACATATATTGATGTTAAATAATATTTGGGATTTGCTTTAACATACTGAAAAATAAATTATGGTGATTGGGAATAGAGGGAACCAGAATGGCAAAATGTTGATAATACCTGAAATCAGGTGACAGATCATGGGGTTATAGGCTGTACTTTTGCAATATATATATTTTTCAAAATACCAATTAAATAAGCCACATTTTAATTAGACTTCAATTTCTTCTGAAGTGTACAAGTTTATTTCCTTTGAACATTATGCTGTATTGTGAAATGTGAGAACATCAGCCATAACTATAACTCAAACATAAATGTAAAAGGTTTCAAAGCAATGATTTTTTGCTCCCCTGGGGTTGGGGGTAAACCACCTCTTGCAGAAAATTTTACTCTGAAGGAGAGCTAGCTAGTTTTTCATACTGTACTTTTTGTAACCAAAGTAGAAAAGGTATAACTTCAGTGAGTGACCAGAAACGTAAAATTACCTAATGGATGTGAAACAATCCTGTTGTTTCTTTTATAATTATAAAATTAACTAAAAATCTTAATGAATGTAGCAGTTCTAATTTTGGAAAAAAAACCCTACTGCTTCTTTTTGTTGAAATAAATTATAATCTTGTTTTCCTTTTTTATTTTTTTCAACAGTAAATTCTGGCTAAAAATTCTAGGTAACACTGATACTTGGATTTGATACTTTTAAATCCTTTCTTTTTAATATTAAACTTTAAAAACTTTGAATAGGACTAAAATTTGAAGATTTCAGTCCTTATCAGGAAAGCCTCAAAGTTATAATCTATTTACTTCAATATAAATTCATAGCAGTAATCAAATACTGTGTTCAACTCCAGGTATATATTTAAAAAGACAGAGTGGAGTTGGTTGAGGTAAACTGTTGATTAAACCAGATACCAGGACACCTAAAATCAAATAGAAGTAATGGATGAATCATATTCTCCATAAGCACTCTACCACAGAGCTTCATTCAGAGCTGCTGATAAAGTGTATTCTTTAGAAGAGATACCTTCAAAAGCTTGTAAGAAACAGGAGTTAGATTTACTCTAAATGTGATGTAAAAGATTATGCTTAGTTTAAATGTACAGATTTTTACAAAGCAGAATTGAGACAGTAACCGAAACCACTGAAAAAAAGATTTTTGTGAGTGTGGGCAACTCACTTCAACTCTAAAAAATGAGAGCTTTGGACAATGTAACATCTAAGACTCTCTTGGCTCTAACTTTCCCTCATGTTTTTCTAATCTACAGGTTGAATATCCTTAATCTGAAAATCTCAAACTTGAAAAATGCTCCAAAATCTGAAACTTAAAAAAAATTCTACAACATGAAACTTTGTTTCATATACAAAATTACCTGCAGGCTGTGTATACAAGGAATATATGAAACAAATGAATTTTGTGTTTAGACTTGGGTCCAATCCCTAAATTATCTTACTATGTCTATACAAATATTCCAAAATCCGAAAAGGCTAAAAATCTGAAACACTTCTACTCCCTAGCATTTTGGATAAAGGATACTCAACCTCCATAAAGTTTTCCCTCTTATAAAGTATAAATCTATATAATCAATACATACCAAACCTATTTTGTAATAATACATAGGGATACAAACAATAAGGTTATGTTTAGTAAAAATGCTTTTCATAGTTTTTACAATGGGCTATATTATTCAACTCTGAGCAATGGATTCATTTAAAAAATGATATTTTGTAGTTCTTACTAAAATTATCTTCTATGGCTATGATTAAATGCTGCTACCTTGAGACTACAGATCTGTTTTCTAATGGGTTGAATAAATTTCTCAAGCTCATTATCAGAAAAAGGAAAAGCTCGAAGATACCAATATTCAGTGTTACACAGCCACACATCAGGAATGATTCACATGTGAAGAATGGGGAACCAAGGCAAGGTATATATAAAATACCTTAAATGAGTACATCTTTAAGTAAATTTTTATACAGAAGAATCTGAAAAGTTATTGGATCATGGGATTAACACATAAATTCAACATGTGTTTTGCATAATGCTGAAAAAAGTCTTTAGGTAAATATTTCGTCTCTTTCATTTTTTACTTATTTTTGTTTTTAACTATGTCAGTGTAGTTTTTTGTCTCTAGCAGATATCAATTCATGAATAGTGGGTGAAGATAGGGCATCCAGAAATGGTATCCTATAAGTTGTATATAAACTTGCAAATATAACAGATATAAATAAATAGATGCAAATAATGAAATATGCCATGAAGTAGGTATAGTTTAATTTGTATTCATAAAAACTGTAAATACTATTTAAATACAAAGTCTATGGTTGTATCATTTACATATATTCTTCTTTTACCTGCTGTAAATTTTCTTTTTTTTTTTAGGTAGGGGGGTAGGTATTAGAGATTGAACGCAGAGGCACTCTACACTAAACCACATCCACAGCCTTATTTTGCTTTTTATTTAGAGACAGGGTCTCAATGAGTTGCTTAGTGCCTCACTTTTGCTGAGGCTGGCTTTGAACTCATGATCCTCCTGCCTCAGCCACCTGAGTCACAGGGATTATAATCATGTGCCACTGTGTCCAGCTGCTATAACTTTCTTTAAATTAAATTAATATAGCTGATTAACAGAGGCAATAAGGAACAAAATCAATAAAAAATGAATTAATAATGATATTGAGAAGGATTACCTATTAGCTTTTCTTAGAAGGGATACTTCAATCTTTCCAGCCCTGAGCATTCTGCAAATCTAAAAGTTCATATTGGGCACTAAGTAACTCCTTAATATTCCTAGATCTCTTGAAATATTAGGAATAACACATTTGACTGACAAAAATTCAGATCAATTTTAGACTCCTTTAAGCTACCAATTCAAATGGTGAACAAAATGGTATTAAACCAAGGTCTCACATGCAACCTAAAGAATATATGAAGAAATTTAAAGAATATGGGCAACAATGGAAATGGTTTTCTATTATCAGACTCTTAAGAAGGCCCAATAGCATACCTACAATCTTACAGTACCATCTTGAACAGCTGATTTCCCCTACTCTGTTCCATGTGGCTAGCCCATATAAATAGTTATCTTACGTGTGAAGATAAAATATACCTGCACTGTCAATGAATACCATGTGGTAAGAACTATGCTAAGTGTTATACATAAGAATCCAGGTTTTGATTCTCATTTTCATAAATACCACATATGCCACATCTCTTGCAAAGTTTTAACTGCTGCATGCCAACCAAATATCAATTTTAGAAATAAAGAATGTTGTTGCTGGGTTTTTGTCTTCTTCACCTTTTCCTTCTCTTTTATTTTTGCTCTTTTTTTGTGTGTGCTGGGGATTGAACCCAGGGCCTTATGTGTGCAAGGTAAGTGTTCTACCACTGAGCTCAGAGTGTAGCTATTTTAAATAAACTACGCTTTTGGGGAAAATGGGTATAAGTTTAATATAAATTTCTCAGATTGGAAACAAAATGTATTCACTTTAATGGTCTAAATCACACGCATATCACTTATGTGCTAATAGTTTTAGCATTAATGTTCTAAAATGATAATTTGGTTGTATGATCATTCTACCACACAACAGTTCAAATAATCAAAGATATAAAAAGGGCTTTCTAGAAATTTACAGAGGAAACTTTTAGAATAGTGGAAAAAATAAATGTTACTGGGTTAAGAGTATTAGTTTTGGTTTTAGGCCTGGCACTAATCTTGGGTGAGTTATTTAGAATCTTGCAACCTCATTTCTAAAATGGTGATAACAATTTTTACTTAATAGGATTATTGTGAGAATTAAATGAGAAAATACTTTAGTTCTAAGCCCCTAATACAGGTTCTAATCTTAGCTAGAATTGTTGCTCATTCTTTTTTATTGAGATATCATTATTGAATATAATCACACTGGAAGATCAGAATCACAAAAAATAAGGATAAATGAAACAATTCCATAGTCATGACTTGGTATATCATTACTATTTAGAATTCTAACATACTCTAAGAGGAAAGAAGAGTTAGGCATATAATCAAGACAAACTGAGAAATTAGTACATGTAAGAAAAATATAAAAATTCATCTTATTGAATGTCTACTATATATACAACATTGCACTATTTAAGCAAAAAGTTCAACTTGTGGAAGCTTGTTTGAGTAAAAATGATTTTCGCTCCATCATTCAGTATCATTATTGCCACATATGTAGCACTGACTAAAGAATGTACAACTTAATTACTTTGAAATAGATCTAGGCAATATGAACATATAAATTAAAATCCCATTATACCCCAAAGCAGCACAATCCAACTTTATCTATTTACATGGAAAAATACGCATATTAGTGGAAGAACTGGTCTGAAGCAAGGGACTCTTCTTTTTATTCTTGCATTTTTCGTTTTGCTGTTACCCATACCTAGATTTGGTACTAATGCCAACAATGCTCATAGATCTGCTGACATAACTGTAAGCATGCTGACATAACTGTAAGCATAAAGAAAAAATCCAAGCCAAAGGAGTGCTAGCAGAGTTTTCAATAGTCACAAAAGGTTCTGGTTATGCACTACTAATTAGAAGAAACAATAAAAGAGAAGTGATCCAAGAAATAGGTGGTGGTAACTGTTAAGTAAATGCATAATTTCAGTAGAAATAGCATGTAGGATGGTCCTCAGAATCTTTACAGGCTGATTGGATCCTTAATTCAATAGAATGGATCCTAGAAAATATTTTTATTTACTACTAGGATATGTAGAGATGGAGAGTAAGAAGGAATTAAAAAGGAAACTGCAGAGCAAAGGAGTAAGAAACACAAAGTAAAAATATCAGAATACCTGAAACAAAGTGAAATTATAAGCAATACTTCTTTAAGAATAAAGAGAACTAATTCAATACATAAACATTGCAAGAACATTCTTAGAGTCCTTATAGGATTCATCCTTAAAAAAAAAAAAAGACTATTAACAGAGCCACAAAGAAACATAAATATCAAATCCCCATTCAGAGTTCTCTTAGGAAGTTTCCCTTACCATCTACAGTAATCTAACATACATTTTTAAAATTCTTCAAAAGATGTTAAAAACTGTTTCTCTACCTTGGGCCTACAAAATTATGAATTTCAGTCTAACAAAACTGAAAGATTCATATTACCATATATAAAAGTTAACAACTGTAAACTATTATTATTATAAAACCAGAGAAAATAAGCATGACAGTTTAACTAAGCTGACACAGTAACTTCTCAAGGTAAGACATGAAAAAAATAGTGAATTTCCCCCTAAACTCATATTTACAGATCAGAATTTTATAAGAGAAATATAACAGTAGAATGACTTACCTGTGGGACCACATTCTGTATATATGTTGGTGGCTGCTGCTGCTTTTGCTGAACAGCACTTTCTATTGCTACTTTAGCTACAGTGCTTGGATCTGCTCCTGCTGGAACAGCAACCATTGTTGAACTGCAGCCAGCATTGTTGGGGTCACTGATTGTAACAATTCTAACTCCTACTTTATTTGGAATTCCTGCGACTGTTTCCCTATCATTATCCTCCGCTGGCCTCTTTACAGTTTTGCATTCTGCTGTGCCATTTGTAGACCGAACATCTGATGATAGGACAGGAGAATGGGACACTCTTGATCCTGAGTGGGGAACTGCTATGATTTGATGCCCCTGTATGACAGAGGTTGTAGAATGTGGTGAGACAACTACACTTGGGCGTTGCTGAGGCACATCTGAATTCAAACTTGAAGCTAGAGGTCCATTAGGCAAATCAGTACCACTAAATTGCTGTATTGCCGCATTTGAAGCCTCCTGTATACTGCTCATAGATGGTGAACCACCCAAAGTTAATACAGGTCCATTAGAAATTCTTTCTATCTGATCACCTTTGGCAGTATCTTGCTGAGTGGCATCTAAAGTTCCTTGTGGTTCCACTGGAGATATCTCACCATTTCCTACATGATTGGAAGTTTTGTGATTTGGAATGTTTTTGCTTAAATGAGAACCATCTCCTTTATCAAAATCACAGATTCCATTTACTAGGGTTTTTTTCAAATCACATTTGATATCCTGTATGTCCATTTGTTCTGAGTTCTGTTTTCCAGATGCTCCATTCTCACCTAATTCTAATGATGGTCCATTACTGATTAGTGAGCACTGATTGACCTCACTTTGAATTTTCCCTGAGTTTGAAGGAGGTAGACTTGAGTCACTGTACTTTCTCCCATTTAAAAGACTTCCCACCTGCATTTCATTTTCTTTTGAATCCCCATTGCTGGTGTTTGTGGTTCCTCGTCGGCAGGATGGGTTTTCCATGACTTCAATTTTACGTTCATGAACATGTAAACCTGTTGCTTCTTTTGCTTCCTCCTCCTTTTGGCAAATTATTTTATCACCTTTGAATGGGGGAGTAGCAGTAGTACATGATGATTGTCCAGCTGGAGATGCTTGAGTGGCTGGAAGTGTTTGTACCTGAAGTCCAACTCCTGCCTGTGTTCCGCTCATCGTAATTCCCGCTGGAGCAATGAGCTGAGTTGCATTTCCCTGACTCACAGTTGCAGTTGCAAAACTTGTATTTGGCACAACTGTTATGGTTACCTGGTTGCCAGAAGTTCCTTGGAAAATGGTTGCTGGGCTATTTGAGATCAGTGGTCCTGGCAATATTTGTAAGTTTGAGATGGGCACAGTTTGCACTCCCCCTGTGGGTGGCATTGCACTTTGGACCAACTGAACATTTTGCTGCCCAACCAACAGCTGCTGAGCTGGAGTTTGCCCCTGGACTCCAAAACCAGCTGCTTGGTTATTAGCCACCTGATAGACCACCTGAGGGCTAGGAGCTCTTGCATTATTAGGGGGAGGAATCTGTGGAGCTGGGAGGATAAGTTTACCACCTGGAGTTGAAGGACCACGCTTTGGAAGTAGCAGCTGTTTTATCAGACTTGACTCACCAGAAGCAGGCTGACCAACTCCTGCATTTGTTTGCTGAGGCTGAACTTGCATCTGTACTTGTTGCGGCTGCTGAACTTGTACCTGTACCTGTTGTGGTGGGGGTGCTGGTGAATGCTGCTGCTGTTGCTGCCTTTTCACAGATAGCATTTGACTGACAGTAGGAGGTGGTCCCTGTGATTGAGGGGTGGAAGAAGATGGCATGGCAGTAGGGACTTGGTTATTGGTAGTTGGGACAGGTGATGGTGAAGAAGATGGAGTTATGTTTGGTTGTCCAGTTAGCTGAACTGTCTGACCAGCTGGAAGAGCGGCTGGATTAGCAAGAACAATTTGGTGAATGGCTGGTGCATAAGTTTGACCTTGTTGAGTTGGCTGGCTTACAATCACTACACTTTGTTGGGTTGGCTGCTGTGGTTGTTGAATAGGCTGCTGTACCACTGTTGATGAAACTTGCTGAGAAGGGAGAGGTTTTGGTGCAATGTTCTGAAATCCTACCCTTGAGGGTTGTGGACTTGGGACACCAGCAATGGTAACCATTTGTCCTGTAGCTACCTGAAAATTCTGTACTGAAGTTGCTGAGACAATGTTGGATGCAGAAGTTGTTACATACTGTGGGGGTGCTATGATAACAGTGTCTTGTGGCTGGCTACCAGCTGATGTCTGTTGAGATGAAGATTGCACAGGTTGGGGTGATGTGGTGATTAACTGTTGACCCTGTGAAACTGTAGAAGTACATGCTGGTATGTTCTGTACTCTGCCAAATATATGACTCTGTGGGACTGCTTGTTGAATTACCGTAACAGGAGTGCCTGAAGGTATTTGTCCTGGTACCACTGTGTGTAATGGAGACGGTTGTGGTATAACAGATGGGTGGTGAAGCAATGTCTGAGAATTCACAACTGTAACAGGTTGTGGCCCTGTACTATGATTCTGAACCACAGAACTCTGTGTAGGTCCTCCTCCAACAGCAATACTAACAGGAACTGCTGTCTGGGGTACAGAATTCTGGATTACGGTAGCCTTGACCACTTCACAAGAAATTGGAGTTTTATTTTGAATGACAGTCACTGGAGCATTTTGCTGCTGGTGGGTATGAAGTGAAGGATTTGGTGGAATTCTTGGAACAGTCTGTGCCACAGTATGAACACCTTGTACTGGAAAAGACATTTGTGTTGCAGTCAAATTTGAAGATTGGTTGGTAACAGGAGTCCTCTGAAAATGATTTCCTACAGTTTGTGATCCATGAGGGATTCCTGAAAATATAGGGAAAAAGTCAAAATTCCAAATGAAATTACTGAAAAACTGCCAAGCAGGAATATTTTACATAATATAAGAAAAAAATAGTTTCAAGAAATACATGTCCAAAAACTTCGAAACATATGAATGTGATAAAATAAAAAACCAAATAAGAAAATGCTATTGGAAAAACAAGGGAAAGTTATAGATTTTAAAAGTATAAATATTACTAATTTAATAAAACTGAATATATAAATTCAGTTTTATTAAATTAGCAATATTTAAAACACAATAAAATTAATACCTGCAGGTGAAGGAGTTGGAGATACATCAGGAACAGAATCAACACGAACAACAGGAGTAGAAACTGGTTGCTGCTGATAGTACATCTGAATGGGAAGTGGGATAGCCCTCCGTTTTACTCCTACCACATGGATATGTGCCTGCCCATTGTTACTGGAATCCTCCACTCTCTTCACTGTATGGTTTGGAAAAACTGTTCTGTAAAGTAATACATATTCAGTTAGTTACAAGAACTAGCACACTGGTAAAAAGCACTGACTTCTAACAATGTTCATGGAAACAACAGCAGTACATTCCCTGCTACTTACGTATGAACCAGCATGATTCATAAAAGTTCTATTCTGTAAAGGTGGGAAGCCAAGATACAGATGAACCCTCCATTTAAAAAAATCTTTATTTGTTAACAGCATTATTGAGTTTTAAACAACTCTATCCTATATATAATAGCTTTTCAAAATACTTATTTATGAACAGTGAAATATCAAAGTCTTGATACTTAAAGACACAGTATTAAATATATTCAAGGTTAAAAATTTCTAAAGTCTTTAACATGTAAAAGTAAGTAACAAAAAACCCTTAATTTCTTCTTCACTTTTTTTTGATAAACCTTGTAATGTTCCAACATAAACACCAGATGCAATTTAGGAAATTGCCTTGTATTTAAAACTCCCCTACATTACAACCTACTAATGAAATTTCAAGTAGTAGAGATATGTAAAAGTAGATAGATATTTGGAACTTTTTTCAAAATAGCAAGAAGGTTGGAAGTGATGCAAATGAATTTTATTTAAAGAACTATGCATCCTACCTAAGACATTTATAAAATCCAGTTGATGTGAGGATTCCACCACGAGCTAATTTACTACAAGTTGAGAGGTATTCAGAATACATTTCTGCTCGAGAGACAGAACAATCTGGATTTACTTCAAAATGAGCATTTAGCCTAAAACAGGAGAAAAATAAAGGCATTATACAACATATTATAGGAAACTCCACATTGAAATATATTAAAACTCTTTGAAACAATGTTATAAACTAATAATTAAATTTCACTACCTCATTATGTTAGCAAAACACAGGCTAGGTTTTAGATTAAAGCAAGAGATTATCACTCTATTATAATGTTAAAAATATTATTAAGATCAAATATAAACTGGGTGCAGTGGAGCATGTTTACAATCCCTGTTACTTGGGAGTCTGAGGCAGGAGGATTCCTGGGTAACTTGGCAAGACTCTGTCTCAAAAATAAAAACATAAGAAAGGCTCACTGAATGAGCACTTGCCTCACATACATGAGTCCCTAGGTTCAATCCCCAGTATCACACACTAAATCAATCAATCAATGAATAAAGTTTAAAAATTAAAATAAAAAAAAAAACAAATATAAAAAATTGTGTTCATACCCTAGCAAGAGCAGGGTTAATTTGTTGGTAACAACTGCTCTATAAGAAATAGTTTTAGTTAGTGAATATTTACTTGGGTTCCTTGTCTTATAATTATTATAACAGAAGTTAATAATTATGAGTTATTTGCATTGCAGTTAAAGAAAATGGTGGAAAAACTGAACTAAGGTTAAACTTTTTCTGACTCTTGATCAAATTTTTTCAGAAAAAAACTTTACAAAGCTTTTCAACTACTCCCTAAAACAATGACAATTACCAAGCTGTATACTCCCATTCCTTCATTTCAAAATACTTCTATTTGTAACTCATTACAAACTAACTCAAACATCAATTTGTCTTCTTCTTATAGTAACTTCCATCTATAAGTTAGGATAGAGGATTTGTTATCTTAGTGTATCTCTTTCTAGAAATCATTAGGCATAACAGGCCAACTTAGGTTATTCTTATAAAAAATGATGCCTATGATAAAATAACTATAAAGTAATTTTCTTCCCCTTCTCTAAGAAGTGGTGGAAATGTACAACTGGGATTTAAATGAATAGATCTGTGCCAAACACATATGGCACACGCTTTTTCTACCTTTTATAATCCTCTTTGTACAAATGTTTAAAAAAATCTAGATATAAAAAAACTTAATTTTGGGTGCAAGGTAGAAGGCAAACATTTCCAAATATTGTAAAGAGGTTCTTTAAGCATAGGGCTTAATGTGTGACATTAGAGAAGAAGAGAAAAGGGCAAATAATTAGATACTTAAAACTGTAAACCCGATTTAAACAAAGAAGTGTGGAGAAAACAATCAGAGGAAAAAGGATACGAAAACACCAAAAATATGAAACACAGAGTAACAAGAATATGGAATAAGGGACAAATAATATTAGAAAAATGGAACAAAAGGGAAAAAGGAAAGAAATATTATAAAGGGTTATGTCATTAGAAAAGTGATTTTTTATTGCAATAAGTTGAGTTTAAAAAATTTAAATTACTTCATAAATAATGTTGAGACAATGCTCCATGACAAAATGAAATCTAATTAACTGTACATTTGTTTGTTCAGAAAGTGGCTGAGATATGACTACTCAATGTTCTCAAGAAAATATCATTGTCAAGTTGCTTATTTTAAGGTAGTTATACTGGCTATTTTGTCTTTTGATTAATTTCCCCTTATTACTCAACAAAAAGGAAAAATTAACCGTCAATGATTAAGATAATTTGGTATAGATGGAAAAGAAGGAATGTTTAACAACAAAACCTTGTTTTATTAAAGTTAGTTTAGTTCACTTTTAAGAAAACATTAATTTCAGAAGAATGAACTTTGTAATTTATATGATAATCAAATATTATTCTCTATAAAAGTGATATACAACTTTTTAACTTCAAAGAAAGGAACTAAACGGTATAATTAAATGAAATTCCAATTAGACTATTTTAATTCTGAAAATTCTGATGATTTTTTTCGAATTATTCCAAAATATAGGTAAAGCGATTTTATATTTTCCTTTTTTTCATATAAATGATATTCTACTCTAACATAAATACATACATACACACACACACACACACACTCTAAAACATTCTGGATGACCGTTAGATACATTTCCTTTTTTCTTTTGCATATTCTTCCCAATGATAAAACCTTCATAGAAATAAACCACTTACCATTGACAAGCAAACTTCTCACTATCTATTTCCACTATTCCTGGAGGTGGAGCAACATGTTGTGTTACAACTGCTCTGGAAGCTAAAGAAAAAAAAAATACATTAGCTACATAATTTAAAAGAATTTTTAAAAATTTTATTATTGGAACTATGTCATTATCTTTTAAAAAGGCGTACTAACATAAAAATATACAAATTTGAGAAACTAATATATAATGGAACATATATTATACCAGGCACCATCTTTAGAAGGTTCATATTTGTTTAGTCTTTACAACCATTCAAATAATAGTAATATATGGTTGATTTAACACATAATTTAAAATCTGTTTTCTCATGGGGCCAATCACTGACTAAACATTTACATATATTATCTTAACTAATTCTTCTGCTAGGTAGGTACAGCTAAAGAAACCAAAATGCACGTGGTTTAATTAGGCCACACACATAACAGGCATTTCTCAGCTAGTTACAGAAGAATGATGCATTAGAAACTATAACTTTACTTCTTAATTTAAAAGGTCAGTATTAGCCAGGCACTGTGGCACATGCCTGTAATCCCAGTGGTTTGGGAGACTGAAGCAGAAGGATCATGAATTCAAAGCCAGCCTCAAAAATAGCAGACACTAAAGCAACTCAGTGAGACCCTGTATCTAAATAAAACACAAGGTTGGGTTGGGGATGTGGTTCAGTAGTTGAGTGCCCGAGTTCAATTTCCGATATCAAAAAAACAAAACCAAAAAAAGGTCAATATTAACTCTATAAGATTTCTGTGGTAAAATGAACAAAAGCTAAACTAATTTAGAGTCTCACATTCTAGAAAGAATTCCCATAGATTATTCCTTTGGGAAGGGGACAAAAGGGAGAGATGTGTTGTAATAATAATTTTGATGTATACTTTTTGAAAGAGGCAACATTGTTGTGTAAAAATACTGAGACACATCGTTTCTAATATTTCACATAAGTCATATTTTAAAATAATTTCAAGGCCAATGAATGAATATAAATGAAGCTAAAACCATCTATTATTTTCCAACAAGTTGAAAAGATCTATAGAAAAATGAATATTTTCCTTTATACTAAACAAAGAATCAAATGACAATGTGAAAAAAGAAGATAAAGTTATACTTATCAGTAAATACAAATAAACATAAAAATATAAAAAGTAAGTTATTCAATGTCATCATTAAATTGGCATGACAATGAAGGTTTTAAACATGTGGAATATATCCCCCCCTTTTTTATCCAGATGACATTTTAGCAAAATTTCTCAGAACACTTAACACAGAACTGACACATTTTCAAGTTACTAGATTTAGAAGAGTTCCAAAATACAGCAGAAGCTGAATGATTTGAATCAATCATGACATTTGATAAGAACCCCAGGCTTTGGTATAATAACTAAGAACAGCCACTCAACGAATACTTCCACTTAACAAATATTTCTACTTAATGAATATTAAGCCATTTTTATTTATATTATTTACTTTAATTTCCTTTGTAAGTATAAGTTTAATTATTCCTATTTTACAAATTAGAAAACTAAATTTCAGAGATTAAATTCACACAGGACCACACAATGGAAAGAACTAGATGTAACTAGAAAGCTTTCTTTTAGAAGAGCTGGATTTGAATTTAGGTTGCCACATTTCAGCGGCCATACTGTGATATGCTTCTTAACTGAATATGATAAAACAACCAAAATCCTCTTTTTGGAAATTCCTCCTTATCACTTCTTCATTTAACTTGAAAACACTATTACAGAAAATATTCTTCTAGGGGTTGAATACAAAGAATCTTCTTCCCTTTTCTTTATCACTTGCAACATAAATGAATATATACTGTATTCAGACTTAAATTGTCTGAATTGATTAATAATAATTTCATAAAACATTAGAAATTATGCTGAAACTATGAGAAGCCTTATTTATAATGCATAAAAAATTGTGTAACCACAATTAAAAATGAAACTGGAAATGTACAATTACTATAAAGAATCTATAAACTGAGAAGCACTGCCCATGATACCTGAAGACATACCAAATGATACAAAAGCACTTTATACCTTGAAAGGAATCAATTTCCAGACACTCAACTTTTCTATGTATTCCTTACTAAAACTGCTTTGCCCAAGGATATCATCTCCTTGTTGAAAAAGCTGCTTTCTCCCATTTTGAAACAGAAAGGCTTACTTCTCCCTTACTTATTATAGCACTGCAGGAGTAAGAATTAAGATTAAATGCATTACTCTGGCACCCAGAAAGGCTGGCTCCAGAGTTCCATCACTCACCAGCAATGTAACCATAGGCAAATTTCTTAAATTCTGTCTATAAAATGGGGAAAAGTAATAGTACACTGATCTCATAAGGTTATTATGAGGATTAGAGGAGTTTATTTATAAGTTTCTTTAAAGAAAGCCTGGTACTAAGTAAGTACTGTACGAATGTTTGTTAGCTATTATGATTTTAAAACTTCAGGTGCACCAAAAAGAGAATTTAAAATATTAGGGTTCCCAAAGTCTCATTTTAAATAAGGTATTATGGTAGGGCTTCCTGTCAATCCCAGTGTTTTACATATTACAGTTAAAAAACAATGCAGGCATTAGGAAAATTAGAAATAGGTAATTCTAGACCTTTAGGGTTATAAATTATGAATTCAGATACAGTGATAACAATTTTCTTTATGTGTTTGCCTCCTCTATCCCCTAACTACTGTTAAAGAATGCATTACTTCTGAGGCAAAATATTGTATAAGCAAAACACAGAAAATATTTTAAAGAAATTATTTAAGGTAGTGGTATCTGATTTCATTCAAATGACAAATTCATGGCAAATTGAACTCTCAGAATTCTGATGTAAGAAAGGAGTGATATGAGTATATATTAACATACTTTTCCTAGTTGAAAAAGTTGGACTTTGGGCTGGGGTTGTGGCTCAGTGGTAGAGTGCTTGCCTTGCATGTGTGGGGCTCTGGGTTTGATCTTCAGCACCACATAAATAAATAAAATAAAGGCATTGTGCCATCTCCAACTAAAAATTAAAAAAAAAAAAAAAAAAAAAAAAAGTTGGATTTCCCCAAAGTAATAGAAAGCCAGACTGATTAAGCAAGAGAACTTTGGAAATAAAAATCAGCTTTTTTATTGGGCTAGGGATGTAGTTCAGTGTAGAATACATACTTAGTAAGTGTCAGGCCCTGGGTTCAACCCCAGAACAAAAAGAAAAATCAAACAAGGAAACAAAAAAACAGCTTTATCAATTAGGATCTGTAGTAGACATTTTTCATATGCTGAATGAGGTAAATCTGCAGTGCCAAGATTTTCACAAAAATGTATTTAAAGCACATGATACAAAGCACTTTATAAAATGTCAAAATACCGTATTTACTGGTCTTGAATTGAATAATATATCAATTTTCCTAATCCAGTGATCCTCAAAGTATAAACTCCAGACATTAACATATGGGAATATATCAGAAACAAACATTCTCAGGTCCTCCAATTGGGAAATTCAGAGTATGGAACCCAGAAATCTGTGTTTCAAGTAAACCTATGAACAGGTGATTTTGATGCACACTCATCAAGTTTGAGAACCACTATACTAAAACTTCTTGAATATATTAACTCACACAAGATGGCACTAAGTAAAGGAGTAGCAAGTATAATATATAGTCATATTTTCTTAATATCTTTTTGATATATTTTATAGAAACTAAAATAAATCTAAAGAGAGGGCAACAAACACTCTCACAAGTCTGGTACTTGATAATTCTTTGATTTCAACAAAAATAAAGAGCTCTAGTGGTCAGATGGTCATTAAAAGTTTTAAAACTTTTTGGATAATTCTGAATTAGTTCAAATAATTATAAATTTTATCCTCATCCATTGATTGATTGATTGATTAAGTTTTCAACCTTATGTATTCATCAGGGATAGAACTGATGCTAATTGCAATTTCATTTCAGTAGTAAATAGCATTCAGATACACTGGATTAATAACTTTTAGAGAAACAGGGAAGAAAAGTTCCATTTATCTCATAAAAAGATGTACTTGTATAAAATGTATTACATTAGGATAAAAATTCTGTAAGGATATTAGAATAAATGCAAGATGAAAAAGGGATATTGTAAAATTTCTAATGTTAAAGTGCACACACATATGCATGTGTGTTTTGGGGTTGAGTCCAGGGACTCTTACATGCTAATCACATTCTCCACCACTGACCTACATACACTCCTAGCACATGTGTGTATTTTTTTAAGTACATGATGGTAACCAGACTCCGATGGATATAGAGAGTGTTTTAATGATTTTTTAAAAGTCAGTTTAGGAGGCTGGATGTGTAGCTCAGTGATAGAGCCTTTGCCTAGCATGCAGGAGGCTCTGGGTTCAATCCTCAGCAAAGCAAAAGCAAAAAAAAAAAAAAAAAAAATTTGATATATTTCAAGAAAATATTTTCTTTGTATCTATTTTAATTTTGATAAAACTTAGATATCAACATAAAATAGGTAAATAAAAAGCTTTCATAGTGGGCTGGGGTTATGGCTCAGCGGTAGAGCACTTGTCCAGCATGTGCAAGGCCCTGGGTTTGATCCTCAGTACCACATAACAATAAATAAATAAAATAAAGGTATTGTGTCCAACTACAAATAAAAAATATTTAAAAAAAGCTTTCATAGTGATGGGAAAAAAAAGCAAAAGTTTGAATGACTATTCCATAACACATAACATTAAAAAAAGGTAAAAAGTCAAACAATAAGGTAAAAAGTCAAACATTTAAAGATATAATTTACAGTACACATAAGTACTAAAGTGCTCTCTAGCTCAAAAATTAACTGCTATATTCCTTAAAGCCCATCTCCATCAATTAATTACTATATAAATGAATAAGCCACAAACACTCAATTTTTCATTTGGACATTTTCCAAATAAGAATTAGATGTTTCATACCTGAATGAATTCACTGACAATTTATCAGTTCCTTTCTTTGTTAGACACTATTTCTCTATGGCCCTCAATTAATTTAATCCTCAGTTTCTTTGAGGATAAAAACACATCTCTACCACCCACTAAACTGATCCATTTTGCTTCATTGTCAAGGCTCAGAAACCATTAATACTCTGAATATTCCACAAATATGTTTTAGCTGATTAACATCTGTTTCCTGTGGGTAAAAATTCATTGAGTACACTGACAATTGAAATTATCTATTTTTTCCCTTTTATTTTATTCAGTTTTGTTCATGTAGGTTAAATGCACATGATGCAATTTTATCAGATACTTACAAGGTCCTAATGGAAACCCAGGAAATATAACTCTTAAGTACTTTGCATAGATACTTTGTATAGAATTTTATTACTGTGAATTAGAATAGGGGATGGGGTGGGGCCATAACTGAATGTGAGGAGAACATTTACCTATAGAGAGATGACTCTCATAAGAGTCATTAGCACTGGTAAGGGAAGAAATGAGGGTATTTAAAAAAAACAACAACAAGGTTTGGTGAATACGCTGATGGGATAAAGATTAAAGACAATGAAAATTTTGGTTTGGGCACAGTGAAGGTGAATGAGAAAGAACCTGTTAGCATTTCTAGCTACAAGGAAGAAGTAAAAAAAAAAACAAAAAATCAACAAATGTGATGATCATTATTACCCAAAGTACAGGTATGAAGACGTGAGTTGGTGTGAATATACTTTGTATACAACCAGAGATGTGAAAAATTTGCTCTATATGTGTAATAAGAATTGTAATGCATTCTGCTGTCATATATAAATAAAATAGGAAACAAAACAAAAAATAACTGATACTTCGAGCACAGATTCAGAAGAGCATCTCTTTTCTGACACACGGGGAAGTTGAAGGAGAATAAGTTCTGATGCTAGTAAATTTGTAGTAAAGTAGCACAAAATTTAAGAAATTCATTCTACACAGCCTCCATATTAATGAACTGCAAAGTGAAAAGTGAGATCAACTGAGAAAATAAGTATCATCTATAAAAAAAATTAAAAAACCACAGGAAAAGTATCTTGGGGACAGTATCAAGTGAAAGGGTAGAAACTGGAAAGGTAGGTGAAGTAAAAGATGAATTGCTTTTGTTAGGACAAATGAAAGACAGAGGACTACAAAAAGGCTAAGTGCTAAAATATAAAAATGATGACTCAGAATGTGCCAGGAGAAAGAAGTCCAAGGACGAAAGAGAAGGCTGGTTGTTAGACAGTCTGCACTTAGAGCCATTTGGGTTAAACAAAATTGAGCCATCGGACTCTACACATGTGTAGATAGATACACATGCTTATGTATGTGTGTGTGCAAGTGTCTGCTCCCAGGATGATTCTGTGGTACTGGGGCCAAGATTCAGGGGTAATATACTTGTGTATCCTCATCATTACCCAAATGAATTATAAGGTAATATATATAATTAACATTCCTAGTATGTCAGTTTCCCAGAACAATAATCACAAATAATAAGCTCAGTAGCATACTTACTGCTTGTACAGTTGTGAATACCTAATCCCTTACAATTCTCTAAATCCTTCTCAACTTGATTTCTATACTATTCTTCTTCTTTACTCTTCTGGATATTAATACTCCTGGAATGTAAACTATCTAAGAAGTTGCATATCCAAATCGTCCTTTACCTATTCTATTGTAAAATATCAGGTCTTCGTACTAAAAATTTAAACTGATTCTCAGCATTAAATCTTACACACATAAGCACATTGAAAAAGAATATATAAAAACACTAACCTGGGGATGATGCTACATGGGTCTGGGTTTGGACTTGCTCTATAGCTTGTGGCCTAATTTCAGATAAAACTTGGTGACTGGAACTTGGATGTTCGACGAGTTTTACTGCTGCTAGTGCATCAGGGCCAAACATCTGAATATCCATAGAAACCAGACAAACTAACATGTCTAAAAAAAAAAAATTATCAGTCCATTGTATTACAAAACAATGCCATCTCTGGAGGATATACATATACAGAATACTGCTTCTCAAATGCCAGTCATAGTACATCAGAATTACCTATGGATCTTAAAAAAACAACAACAACAACAAAATCACAATCTCAATTTGTTTAGTAGTTCTGAAGTGGAGAGTAGGTATCTTTCAAAAGGTTCCCAAGTGATTCTGGTGTGTAGCTGGATTTAAGAATTGTTGATATAGAAAATGACAACTTAATCTCAATATTTCACTGTTCAAGCTAAATCTTTAACTCTGATTTTAGTACTTATTCTCAAGAAAGATCATTTTAATCATTGAGTTAAATATTAACATGGCATGCTTTAATAAGTATGTTTATAATGGACTACCTTTAAGGAGGTAAGTTCACTGATTTTTAAGGACAGCACTATTACCAGCAAATTCTAGAAATGGAGGCTTACTTTACTAGCTTTAGGTATTCAACAGTAGAAGCTGACCATTTGAAACTGAAAGACCTACTCCCAAAAAGTCAGACATAGGAGTTTTGTCCTTTTAAAATTTAAAACACAATAGATATAAAGAATAGTAATTACTGTTAGCCATACAATCCTGTTCTTCCATCACAGATGTATCTTACCTGTCTAAAAGAGGCAGAAGACTAAAACAAACAGTGTTTTTGAGAAGGTAATATTCCTCAAAATTAAACAGAAAATCTCAAATACTGAGTAGTTTTTTATACAGCACATTATATATTTTTCCTCAGTGAAGAAAATAATTTACAAGATTTTTGGTCTCATCTTACCAATGCTCTTTTCTACTTTTGCAATTTTTGTGCAAGCAACATCTCCCATTTCAGTGAGCATGTATAGCACCTCAAGTGTTGAGATTACAAGCAGCACATCAGGTAAAGTGAGATGACAAATGATCTCTCTATATGAATCTTGATCCACATATTCACAAATTAAAACACCATTATCTTCTGCTTTGCAAAGATTTCCCAAAATTTCCATGCCTGTAAAACATACACAAACACACATATATTTTAACAAATGATAAAGTTTGTTTACTTTCCACAATTAAAAACTTAATTGAGTACTCACCTCTCATCTTTAAAAATCTATCCCTTGACATTAAGCATTTTGTAACAGTATGAAACATCAGATGAGTAGTTTTGAAATCAACAGGGTCCAATAAAAGCTAGAAAAAAGAACAGTACTGTTGAGGAATGTTTCTTCTAGAGTTCTATATTTCAAATTTAAAAAAATTGAAAAAAAAACCACTGTATTATTTTAAAATGTATAATTATTATGAGAATAGTCAAGGCTCAATTTGAAGCATCATTTCAAGTATTTCTTTTTTTCCACAAATGTTTGCTATTTCTGCACCACCACTTTTGACAACAAATACATGTAACCATTTAATAAATATTCTGCAAATATGGACAACTATAATAAAATGCCACACACATCCTAAAATTTTTAAGTAAATGTTGCTAACTACAAAAGCAATTTTAAGATACTGTAACATGCTTACCTCAGCTGCAATATTTCCTAATGTGTCAAGGCCTAATTGCCTTAAAGAAATAAAATGACTATGTGCAGAAAGTAATAGGAAACGAAGACAGGTACGATTAGCTGCCAAGAGCTTAACATTGCCCTCTTCAAAGGAAAGATTTCGCAAAATCACTGCAATCTGAAGTACCCGCTGTCCTTCAATATCATTAATGCCCAGCTTTCGAGGTGGATGAAATAAAGATTCCCAGATCCATTCTCCTGATGTACCTTCTATAAGAGAAAATAGAAATTTCATAAATTGGTATTTTATTTACCATTGTTGCAATTTTGAAATCACTTAATTATACTTTTATTGACTTACCCTGAGACTTGTTTCTATCAGAAATGAGATCACGTACTTCATTATCATCAACAATGTCTTTCCAAAACTGTAATCAGAAATTAGTATGCTAAATGCCAATGATTTGAAACAACTATTCTGTTACTTTAAAAAGTCACACTATGGATTTTGTTCTTCAACATAAATGCTTAATTTCGTATAGTTAAAGGATTCTTATGTAATTAAGATTTGTTTTTTCTTTCTTTTTAGGTCAAGGATCCTTAACCTGGTGGGCAACAGAATCCTATAAGGCCTCTGAAGGAAAGTAGAACATCTGTGAACTTGTATGAGGGGGAAAAAATGAATCTTTATGTTCATTAATATTTAACTGAAATTTCTTCAACACTTTCTTCAACTCTGAATGTTAGTCCAAAGACTATGATAGCACAAACCGTGACAGAGTCACCAATATGAATCACAGACATTTTCAGATTATTTTTATAGCTATAGAAAATATCTACAAGTAAGTGTTTGTACAGAACAGTACTTAAAAATTAAGGGAGGTATTAATCTCACCTGCAAATGGCAAATAATCACAATATTCCTATTTACAGACAATTCTGAGGCACAACAAGTGATACAGTTTTGGTTCCTAAATAGAAAGCAAAATCCATCCAATTATTTAATAATCTTTTTTGTAGCTAAAAACCGAATGCCTTTATATTGATATATCTTATACAAAATGAACATTGCCCATTCCACTTGCCTGGAACTTATGTACTAATAAAAAAGCATGTGAGCTATTAATTAACTTTTTATTTCTAAATAATATGGTATGTATATACCAAAAAATAATTATCTTTTGGAATCAAAGTTGTTTTGCATGTAAAACTTTTATTCTGAGAGCCACAGACATCATGAGACTACTCAAGAGGACCACTATATTTAAAAAATAAAACAAACAACAAAAAAACCTAAGACAAATAATGTTTGGTTAACAATAAAAAACAACTTGTCACATGAACAAAGAACATGGTCAATAACTATGAAAAAAGGGCCATAGGGAAGTAAAATAATAAAGTTATTAGATACAGAATTTAAAATAACCACGAATAATAAGTTCAAAGACATAAAAGACTACAGATGTTGGGAAAGAAATGAAAACTAAAATAAAGAACTAGATAGAAATTCTAGAACTGAAAACGTAACTAAAATTAAGAACTCTGTGGATGGGTATAGTAAATGATTAGATAAATACATCAACTTTCAGACTTAAGAAGAACTACAAACTCCAAGAAAAGTAAATAAAAATGTGTAGGAACATCATAATAAAATTTCTGAAACATCAAAAGAAAAATCATAAATGGAGATAGAAAAAAAGAACAGAAAACCTTTAAAAGGACAACAATTAAAATGATAGCAGACTACGTTACAGAAACTATGAAAGCCAGAAGACAATGGAATATGTTTTCCAAAGTGAGGGAAGAAAATATTTACCAACATATAATTTTATACAGTAAAACTGTTCTTCAAGAATGAATGTGTAATAATAGACATTTCCCGATAAGTGAAAACTGAAAAAACTCATTACTCTGCAAATGCGAATTAAAGAAAAATATATGGAAAAGGTAAATGTAGTTAAGTTAAACAAAATAAATACACATTTTTTTTAAAAAAATCTTAGGGGATAAAAATAAATATAAAATTAAAATTTAGGAAAAATGTTTTGAGGAAACTTTTGTTCAGGCATAATAGAATAATTGGTACTGGTATAGTCATCCTGCCATAAAACATTTTTCTGAAAAAGTTTTCAGAAGGAGCTGAGGATATAGCTTAGTGGTAGAGCACTTGCCCAGCATGTGAAAGACCCTGGATACAATCTCTGGCACTGCAATTAAAAAAAAAAAAAAAAGAGTTTTCACAGATAGGAAAATTCAGGAAGCTTATAGGTACTAAAACAAGGGAAAACACAAAGAGGCAAACCCAATGAATGCTCCATATTTCTACCTGTACATTATTTCTAGAATAAGGCATACAGAAGAGAAACTCAAGAGACCTTAACAATTGCTAAGCTGAGATTGATCAGATCTCACCAAGGCTAAGGCACACAGAATTTGAGAGCTAGTTTGTAGGCAAAAGAGGGGCTATAAAGAGCAAGAGTTCCATTAATCTAAAGAGGGACCCCTTTAGTCTACTCTGAGTACTAAGTTGCACATTCATTTGGTCAAACTCCATAATACCAGTGGAAAAAAACAAATGTTAAGAACATTTGAAAAAAAAAAATGTTAAGGAGCCAGTTGAGGAATCTCTAGAGTAGAAAAAACAGACTTTCAGCTTATTCAATAGAAATTCCCATAATGCCACACATTAGGACTAGGAGTTAACTAGTTCTAAAGACAATGCTACATGTACTATAATTTGGATCTTCAATGCCCCTCAAAGGCCCAGGTGTTAAAGGATTAACCCTCATAGTTAGTTGTCCTATTGGAGGTGGTGAAATCTTTCAGATGTAGGGCCTCGTAGGAGGTCCTTAGGTAACTGGGGACATGCCCTCAAAGGAGACTGTGGTATTTCAGACCCTTCTTCTTTTCTTTCTTGCTTCCTGGACATGAGGTGACTGTTTTTGCTCTACGACACACTCCTGCTATGATATGCTGCTTTGTCATAGTCGCAAAGAAAAAGGGCCAGTTGTTTTGTGAATGGGAACCTCCAAATGGGAACCTCACAGAGCCAAAATAAACCTTTTCTTTTTTATAAAGTAAAAAGAGTATTTTGTTATATGGTAACAAAAAGCTGGGCAATACAATATATGATATGAATCTAAAACCAACCATACTATAAAGATCCATTAATCAACAAACAGCCTATCTGAACAAAGTTAGTTACTCAAGCAAATTCAGATACTCAACAATATAACATTTACTGTATATATACATCATAAAAATTTTCTAGACATATGAACTTAAAAAAATGACTTATAATCAAGACAAAAATAAGTTTCAACAAAAACAAACCAAAATAATAAAGACCATAAAATAATTGACAAGAACATCAAAAAAGTATTAAATATGCTCAAGAATTTAAAGGAAAATATGAATATAACTGGGAAAGAAATAAACAGTATTAAAGAGAACCAAATAAAAGTTTTAGAAAAATGTAATCTGAAATAAAAAAAATTCACAAGATGAAAGTAGCTTAAGTAGATAAGATGAAAGCATAACAAAGCAACAATCCACAATGAGATACACAGAAAAAATGTCCAAAAACAATAAGCGAGTTTGTATGAAGATGGAAGTTCCCACTGCCAGCAAGGCAGTCTCTCTGATCTGTAACACAGCTGTCTTTCTAGAGCAGATTTCAGGTTTCAGAGCTCTGGTGGGGGAACTGAACAAATCCATTCAATAATTTACAAAGCACAACCAGTGGGAATACGATAACCAGACAATGCTAGAGATTCAGACAGCCAAGGATCTCATCTTTTCCAACTGGAGATGGTGCAAAAACTAGACTAAAACCTTCCAGTGGTTAATGAATATCTGTTGCTCTCTAGAGAAGTCTGGTGGATCTGGACTTAGATGAGCTCAATGTCTGTCTGGGGCACTGACTATGATATAAACTTCACCCTTCTGGTGCCAGTCCTTAAACTGCATGACTGTAATCAGCCTGTGCCACTAAGCCTTGTGCTTTTCCTTTCTGAGTCTTTGGCTTTCTGACGAAGACTGTTACATCATCAAAGATCACATCAATGGTGCCACCAAACACTACTTCTCCCTTACAAGTGGCTGACTAGCTCTATGACTCCATCAGCACTGTCACATCAGAGATAGAGAAGAAATCCCAGCAAGAGATGCCAAAGGTAGAAAAGTAGAAAAGAATGGAACCATCATTGCCATCATTCTGGATGTAAGGAGCAGTAGTGGATTGTACATTTCTGTCCCTGTGGTATCTTTCAAACGTTGGCCTGAAGTGGCCCAAAGCTGGCTCATGGAGAACCACTTCTAGATGGGAAGATTAGTGAGAGAGAAGTTCATCAGTGGGTTTTACTTGGTGCCTGGTTACTCCTACTAAGACAAGAACAACAAGAATGGCAGCTATACTTTGCCAGAAGCAAGGAGCAATTGAAGAAGTGACTCTAGCAGTTTCTTGTCGGCCTACCAGGCCATCACCATTAAACTCTTTTTCTGGCATACAACCATTAGACCCTATCACCTGTGGAGCATGACGCTGTGGGACTGTAACAGACTCCTACCAACTGTCTGGCTCAAGAAGACTATGCAGCTCACTTTTTCGAGGCCTTGTGATGAACTTAAACACTATCTGGGCAACAAGATGTATCCCAATTATTTCATTCCCTCAGTGCAGCACGCTGGAACACCTATAAGAGGAGATTTGTTCAGTTCCCCCACCAGAGCTCTCAACCTGAAATCTGCTCTAGGAAGACAGGTGTGTTACAGATCAGACAGACTGCCTTGCTGGCAGTGGGAACTGCCATCTTCATACAAACTCATTCATTTCCTAATGAATTTTCAATTCTGTGTGTATCTGAGAAACACAAAGACTTGGAACTACCTGGCATGTTGACTAGATTTCTTTCTTTTGACCAGTGTTCAGAATGGTTTCCCCCTTTTTCACCAAACAATGTAACCTTTGAAAGTAATAATTTTTGGAGCAACTTCATCGAATGTACAAATCAGCAAACACAGGATGGTTTGAAGGTAGAGTCTAATAGCTTTTCAAACAAAATTAAGGTTCCCAGATATTAGTTTTAGTGTGTATAATTATTTGACAACTTATTTAAATTCGACTTAAGAATATACCATTATAATTGTTATATCTACTAATTAAATCTTTGCCTTGTCAGAGTTGCATAGTGTTTTAGTACAAATTATCATCCACTCTTGAAATGCTATCAATTTTCATTCAGCCCACTTCTCTTAGTCAAAAAAAAGTATTTTCATTTACTTTAGTTCTCTGTTAATTGTGGGATCCTGTTTTATCCTCTTTGATATTCCTGGCTTCTATCTTTGGGAAGTTTTTTAAAAAAAGTTTCATATCTATTCATTGATTTTTTGGTCGGGGGGAGGGAACCAGGAATTGAACCCAGGGGTGCTTAACCAGTGAGCCACATTCCCAACCCATTTTTACAATATTTTATTTAGAGACAGGGTCTCACTAAATTGCTTACGGCCTCCCTAAGTTGCTGATACTGGCTGTGAACTTTCGATCCTCTGGTCTCAAGTGTCCCCAGCCACAGGCATACGCCATCTTGCCCAGCTGTTCATTGACTTTTTTGGTTGCAGGCTGGCGGGCGGGTGGATGGGGTATGGGAGGCAGGGTGTGTGTGACCCAGCCACTGAGCCATATCCCAAGCCCTATTTTGTATTTTATTTACAGACAGGGACTCACTGAGTTGCTTAGCACCTTTTTTTTTCTGAGGCTGGCTTTGAACTCACGACCCTCCTACCTCAGCCTCCTGAGCTGCTGGGATTATAGGGGTATACCAGGCTTTTCATTAACTCTTAAAGCTAGGAAGGATATACTTGATAAACGTGTCTTTGTATTTCTTTCTTTTTTTTTTAAATAACACTTTATTTTTTTAGTTATAGATGGACACAGTATCTTTATTTTATTTTTATGTGGTGCTGAAGATGGAACCCGAGTCCTCGTATGTGCTAGTCAAGCGCTCTACCGCTGAGCCACAACCCCAGCCCTGTATTTATTTCTTTTAGAATTCTAGATGTAACTTTAAAAAAAAAAAAAAATTCTAAAGGTTTTATTTTATTATAAATATTTTTCTGTTCTCTAATGGTATACTTTTTGGACAAAGGTGTTTGCATATCTTTATACCTATTAGATTTCAATATTGCATAAATTTTCTGATGATGAAGAAAGTTTTAAATCTGAATAAAGGCTTTGATACATTATATACATTTTTAAGATTTCTTTCTACTCTGAATTCTCCAGTATATCTCCAATATGAATTCTGAGGTGTTGAATAAGATGTGAACAAGTGTTACAGAATTTACCACACTTTGTACAATTCTAGGGTCTCTCCATCTCACATTGGTAAGGCTTTTCTCCAGTATAAATTTTCCAGTGTGTAATGATGTTTGAGCTTTGACTGAAAGCTTTGATTTGCATTTATAGGGTTTCTCACTGTTATGATATCTCTGGTGTCTATGAACGTTTGAGCAATATTTGAAGGCTTTGCCACATTCTTTACATTTGTATGGCTTCTCCCCAGGTGTCAGGTAAAATCTGTGATTTGGATAAAAGCTTTGCCATATTCTTGACATTTGTAGGGTTTTTCTCCAGTATGAATTCTCTGGAGCGTAATGAAGTATGAATTTCAGTTGAAAGCTCTGATACTTTCTTTGCATTTGTAGGGTTTCTCACTACTATGACATCTCTGGTTACTATAAAGGTTTGAGCAATATTTAAAGACTGTGCCCCATTCTTTACATTTATAAGGTCTGGGTTCAATATGAATTATCTGGTGTTGAATAATATGTGAAAGTTGATTAAAATCTTTACCACATTCCTTATATTTGTGGGGTTTCTTTCCAGTGTGAATCCTCCAGCGTGGAGCAAGGGTTGAACAACACTTATGAGGTTTTGCCATATTCTTTACATTTATAGGGCTTCTATCCAGTATGAATACTCTGGCATCCAGTATGATTTGTGATTTGTTCAAAAGTTTTGCCACATTATTTACATTTGTAGAGCTTTTCTCCTGTATGAATTCTCTGGTGTTGAGTAAGGGTTGAGCGATGCTTAAGTGCTTGGCCACATTTTTTATATATGTAAGGCTCCTCTACAGTATAAATTTTCGGGGGTGGAGTAAGGCTTGAGATTTGATTAAAAATCTTCTCATATTTTTACATTTGTATGTATTATTTTGAATATAAATA
Organism: Marmota monax; assembly: GCF_021218885.2. Taxonomy (NCBI): domain Eukaryota; kingdom Metazoa; phylum Chordata; class Mammalia; order Rodentia; family Sciuridae; genus Marmota; species Marmota monax. The sequence goes on along the minus strand of NW_026695227.1, from coordinate 27,348,954 downwards.
CTAGAATGGATAAATTTTGAGCATTGAGAATCAACTTCCCAACATTTCTGACCTCTGTACAGATTTTTTTGTGAAGTGAATACATGGATGTTTTCTAAGATTTAAAACAAGGCTAAAGTTAGAGTTTCACTACTTTCATAACTTTTTTTTTTATATATACCGGTAATTAGGTTCACTATGACATGGTTTCTGAACTTCATTCCAACCCACACTTTCCCATTCTTTCCTTAATCGTAAATCGTGGAGGCCAAAATTTCCATATGGTTTGCATTTTTGGGTTGAATATTTTACGTCCTGTTCTGGTGAAAAGTCCTAGGTATGATGAAAAGAAATGGCCAAGAAGGTCAGATTTTTGTGTTTGTTCTCTACCATCACATTTCTATGTAAATTCTGCTGACTAGGGTGCAGGCTTCCCATTCCTCTTCAGAGAAATCAATGGCCACATCCTTGTATGTTAACTGTGCACTTCCTGGTTTTCAGGGAGCCCTGCATTCTCTCTATGATTCTTCCAGCACCTGTGTAGCACAGAAACCTGGAACTCCAGAGCCTAGCAGAATGAGCCTAAAAATACATCCAAACAGTGGCAGACTCCAGAGAGTAACACTGTGCCATTTTTTTTTTTTTTAATAGTCTCATCACTACTTCTGAGCTTTTGGGGGAAAATGGCAGGAAGAAGTTATTATCCCCAAGTAGAAAATACCATGTATGTTCAAAGGAGGTTTTCCTAGAGGGCAGAAAACAGGAAATATCTGTGGATGGCAGCATTGGAATACAGGTGTTCTGGCTTCATGAGTGAAATTACTTGCCAGGTTTAGTTGCTACAAGACATTGGCTCCCTGTTTTGGTATGGACTCATGGCAAGTTGCTGTTTGAGGGTCAGGGGGCCTGCTATCTCCCAAAGGATGTCCATGATGTCTACTAATGAAAAAAAATCACCAATATCTGGGTTTGGGTTTTTAATATCCAGACATATAAGTTGGGTTTTTGTTATTTGGAATCACGCAATATATGGTCTTGGATTTGTGTATGGGAATTAATGTAATACTTATAAGTGAAAATAAAACATTCAACAATCTTAAGTTAAAACACAAAAATAATAATAACAAAGAAACATACTAGACTCAGAAAGAAAAAAATTCATTCGTTCTGTGGAACAATATTGTGGCCTAATATATGTACACATGTAGTCTGAGAAAAATAGCAGGGAAATGAAAAAACCTGAAGAAATAAATAGCACATACATTCCAAACTTTACATAAAATACCAAACCACAGATTTAAAAAGATAAATGAACCCCAAGTAAGATAAGCAACAAAACCCACAAGGTAAATCATAACCAAGTTGAAACTCAATAATAAAGAGAACGTTCTAAAAGCAGAGAAAATACCATGAACAGAGGAACAACAAAATTGACTTATCAGTAATAATGCAAACTGACAATGATTATTACCTTTAATGTATCAGACAAAACCCTAAATTTTTATGTCCACAAAAAGTATCCTTTGAACACAGAGGCAAAATAAAAATTTCAGGAAAATAAAACCTGACACGCTAAACCCAACCATAGGGCAAATGTTCTCACAGACTGATTTAAAGGAAGAAATTGCATTTTGTGGGGAAAAGGAAAGCAAGAGTGAACAATATGCCATCTTTAAGAAACACTGAATGTTAAAATAGATGAAAAGCATACGATAGAAAAAATATGATAATATCAATCATAAGAAAGGTAATGTAGCTACCTAAATTAGCATCAGACAAAGTTAACTTCAAGGCAAAATGATATTATAAGAAGGGGAATATTCCATAAGGTTAAAAAATATTCCATCAGTGAAAAAAAGCAATTGAAAATGAGTATATAACTAATCACAGAGTTTCAAATATGTGAAACAAAAACTGATAGACTGAAAAAGGCTGTAAACATTCATAATCATAGTAGCTGATTTCAATACTTCATCTCTCAATAAATCACAGAACAATTAGATAAAAAAGCAATAATGATACAGAATTCTTTTAACACTTCTAATGACCTTCACTTAATTGTTACTAATAGACACTATATTCAACGGTAATAGAACACAAATCTTTTAAAGAGTACATGAAACATTCATTGAGAAAGGCCATATGCTGGACAATTAAACAAGTCTTGACAAGTTTAAGAGGAATGAAATTAAGTAGAACATGTTTTTCAACCACAACAGAATTTGATAAGAAACCAATTTTGCAATAATGATGATAATAAAAGCGAACTGGAGGGGCTGGGATTGTGGCTCAGCGTAGAAAGCTTGCCTAGCAAGTGTGGGGCCCTGGGTTCGATCCTCAGCACCACATAAAAATAAATGAATGGAATAAAGGCATTGTGTCCAACTACAACTTAAAAAATAAACATTTTTTTTAAAAAAAGCAAATTGGAAATTTCACATAGTAAGTAATTACACAGCACCTTTTTATATAACCAATGAATCACAAGGAAATAACAAAGAAAAATCAGAAAATATTCTGAAATAAATAATAGTGAAAATTCAATAAAACAATTTTGGGACATGCTGAAGCAGTGTTTTGGGAGAAATTTATATCATTTGCTGATATTAGACAAGGAAAAAAATTAAAACTAAATGAATTCAAAAAGAGCATTAACCAGTAATGTACATATTATGTAAATCATGATTGAGTAAATGCAGAAGGAGTTGTTCTAGAGTACCTGCATTATGTGAAAAGCAGGGACAAGTACTAACTTAATAAATTAGAAAGGATTAAAATTTTAATCTCTGTGTAACCAATGAGTAAAAAAAAAGGGCATTAATATCTAATTAATAGGGGCTGGGGTTGTGGCTCAGTGGTAGAGTGCTTGCCTCGCACATGTGAGGTCCTGGGTTCGAACCTCAGCACCACATAAAAATAAACAAACAATAAAGGTATTGTGTCCATCTATAACTAAATTAAAAAAATTAAAAATATATCTAATTAATAGGGTAAACTGGATGATAAACAATACTGAGTCAAATTAAGCTGAAAAAAATAAGAGAAGGGGGAAAAAGAATAGAAAAGACAGACAAATTAGGAACATGGTAAATTAAAGCAAAATATGAGAATTACATTAAAATGAAATAACTACACTAAATAAACAAAGTTTTTCATACTAGAAAAAAAATCAAAGCACAAATATATGTTGTTTACAAAAATTCAGGTAAAATTTAAGGTTATGAAAGGCTGAAAGTAAAATATAAACTTTATAAACACCAACCTGAAAGCTGATATACCTGTACTAAATCAAAACATAAATTGTGAAGGCAAGAAGACACTTCCCAATAAGTTAGACTGACCAGAAAGATACAACAAATATGGGAGATACAAACTAAATAACAGATACAACTAAATAACACAATATTACAGAACTGTACAGAATCATCACATCCACAGTCAAAACAAGCATTTTAACATACCTTTTTTACATAAATGAAGGAACTAACAGAAAATGACAGCATTATTACTGCAATATGAACGTTATAACTAATAATGTTGGCCTGAAATATCGAAATCTGCATAAAAAGACTTCAGAACATATATTCTTTTCAAATACATGTAGTATAAAATCTGATCAATGCTAGATTAAAATAGTAAAGAGTGAAAACATTTCAATAACCTAATTATAAGAGCACATTCTCAACACAGAGAATTGAGAAATGAGTAAGAACAAACTAGAATAATTTCATATATTTCTGGAAATCAAGAAAATTCCTTTTTTGTTGAGAGAGAGAGAGAGAAAATGAACTTTTTTTTTTTTTTTTTGTAGATGGACACAACACAATGCCTTTATTTTTATGTGGTGCTGAGAATTGAACTGGGGTCCTGCCCCTAGGCGAAAGCTCTACTGCTGAGCCACAATTCCAGCCCCGAGAAAATTCCTTTTGAAAAGGGGAAATACTGGGGAATGATATTGACCAAATTATGTTGTTATATTGTATGCAGATCCCAATATGCAACAACAAAAAAAAAATCCACCATTATGTACAACAATATTACAACAATTTTTTAAAAAATGAGACTCAGAAAATTCCTTCCTAAATAACTCATTTATCAAACAGGAAGTAATAATAAAAATGAGAAGACATCTTAAATTGAGTTGTAATAAAAATATGACATATCAAAATTGCTAGTATAAAGACAAAACTGAACTTGGAGGGAATTTTCTGCATTATGTGAAAAGCAGAGACAAGTACTAACTTGATAAATTAGCAAGGATTCAAATTCTAATCTCTGCGTAACCAATGAGTACAGAAAAAATGTGCATAAGTATCTAAAGTTAGAAATATATATGTTATATTAGGAAAAAATCATGCAAGCATCAGCTTAATAAATGGAAAAAGTGAAACAAATTAAAAGAAAATAGCACACAGAAAGATAAATAAAGAGTAGAAATTAATGAAAACATATACAACAATGGTGAACATATAAATTTTAATATATTTGTGTGTTCTTGATTTAATGTGGTTAATGATATAATGGCAGCCCCCTGTTCCCACGAGGAGTGCACATATAAACAAAAATTTTGTGCAACTTAAAATTTCATCACCAATTTTCTAGAGTTAAGAAAAGTATGTATCTCTATAATCAAAGGGCTTAGTTTTGATGGGTTGGGTGAGGACAGGAGATATGGCCTTGGGTCAGTTTATGAAGTGGGGAATTAAAATGCAACACCATATGATGGTGAAACATATGAATATCTAATACTCAAAAAAAGGGAGACAAAAATGGTTGACTAAAGATTTGGTTAAAATCAATACCAGGGTTAAAAACTATATCTGAAATTGTTTACCACTAGCCTACTCCTCAACCTTCATGAGTTTGGTTTTACTATCTGAGGCACTGGAAACTCAATGAAGCTAGCAATAGAATCATTCTAAACCAGTATTTTCTTCCTTTAAATGATGGGCAAATGCAACCAGTAGTGGAAGAATAAATTCTCAATCTAGTCTGTACAAAAATTCCAAAGAAAAACTTCTGTTGAAATTTGTAACATCATAAAATATAAGGAAATATATAAATTAATGAGTAAATTGAGCTATAAGAGATTAAAATATCAGAATTCTCAGGTATATTTGTATTTAATTGTATTTAATTAAATATTTATAAATAATATTTACATGTATTATACTTACATTTGTACTTGTTACATAAATTCTTTATATATAAATTTTATTAAATTATAATTTTTAAAAAATATATATTAATACATATACAAAATTATTTAAATCATTAAAAAAAAAAAACTAAAAAGGACAAATTTAACAAAGGCCAAAGAGAACTTGTAGAAACAAAAACTTAACAAATGGATCAAGTAGAATAGTAGATACAACTGAAAATAATTACTTGGAGTGAAAAACAAGCCAAGGATTTTACCAGTTAAAGAGACAGACTATATGAATGAAAGGTTAAGAGAGGTGGAAGACAGAATAAGCTCAACTTTGGAATTCCAGAAGTAAAGAAAATCTACACCCTGTTATTTGCTTGCAAAATACCAAAGAAACAGAAGAGCCAAAATTAACAAAAAATAAGAACGTAAAAACAACAGAATGACTCCCCCCCAAAAAAGCTAGAATAAGGTTTAAATACAAAGATAAATTTTTCTATTAAGATATCTCCACTGAAAGACCAAATTGAGGATGTGCTATACTGTGAAAAGAATACACACTGAAGGGAGATGATATATTCAACAAAGAATGGAGATAAAAAAAATTAGATGAAAAGGTCTGTTTTCTGGAATAATAAATTACATAGAGGTATAAAAATACCTTATAAACAATGGGCTATGAATAACAATAGGAAAAATGAATTTTTTCTCCAAACAGAAAACAAATTTTCACTGAAGTTTCAACAGTAAGAATTTTTAATTCCAACACTAAAAGTCTGGTACTTTAAAATCCTAACATGGGCAAACAGAACAATGGGAAAGAAAAGTCCTAGAAATAGACCCATATATATCTGATCAGCAAATTTATGACAAAGGTGACATTGCAACAGAGTGAAGAAAACTTTTCAACAAATGATGCAGATTCCTGGGTTGCCATGAGAAGAAAACTTTTGACTCTTATGTCATACACACACCAAACCTCATACAAATTGTGTGAAAAGTAGGTCAGAAAACAAAACAAAACAATGTATTCTTGACTTCAGGGTAGGAAAAATTTTGTTAACAGGACACAAAAAATTACTAAAAGAATTTGATGAGTTGATGTGTTAATCAGCTTTTCACTGCTGTGATCAAATTATCTAACAAGAACAACTAAGTAGAGGAAAACATCATTTTTGCTCACAATTTCAGAGGTCTCAGTCCATAGTCAGTTGACTCCATTGTTCTGGGCCCAGGACTTGGCAGAGGAAAGATACTTAGCTTATGGTAGAAGCAGAGACAGAAAGGACAGAAAGAGGAAGGGACACTAAGGAAGATGAATTGTTTCAGGGCATGCCTCTAGTGAGCCACCTTCTATAACCATGCCCCACCTGCTATGATACTACCCAGTTAGTCCATTTCAGCCCGGATATGCTGAATAGGTTACAGCTTTCATAGCCATTTAACCTCTGAATATTCCTATATTAATACAAGAGCTTTGGGAGAATATCTCATATCCAAACCATAACTACATTAAGAATTGATGTTCATCAAAAGAACCTTTCAAGAATAAAATCCAGGGGCTGGGGATGTGGCTCAAACGATAGCGCCCTCGCCTGGCATGCGTTCGGCCCGGGTTCCATCCTCAGCACCACATACAAACAAAGATGTGTGTCTGCCGAAAACTAAAAAATAAATATTAAAAAAAAAAATTCTCTCTCTCTCTTTAAAAAAAATAAATAAAAATAAAAAAAGATATAAGATACTATAAGAAGATATTTCCAATACATACATCTTAAAAGTAACTTTTACCCAAAACATAACAAGGCCAGGCCCAGTAGTGCATGCCTGTAATCCCAGCAGTTCAGGAGGCTGAGGCAGGAGAATCGAAAGTTGAAAGCCAGTCTCAACAAAAACAAGGCTCTAAGCAACTCAGTGAGACCCTGTCTCTAAATAAAATACAAAATTGGAATGTGGATGTGGCTCAGTGGTTGAGTGCCCCTGAGTTCAATCGCCGGTACCAAACAAACAAAAACCCATAAAAACATAAAAAGACCACAGGTCAGTAAGACTGACAATCTTAAAGAAAATTGGGTAAAATACAGGTACCGACCAAAAGAAGCTACCAAAATAACCAAAGTTATTTTATATTCCACTAGTCATTGGGGGTGGGGTGGGGGATGGTTATTAAAACCAAGATGCATTAACCTATATATCCACTTGAATGTTAAAATGAAAGAGCCCAACAATACCAGATAACTAGTAACAAGAAGCAACCGGAACTCTGATTTACTGCAGTTAAGACATAAGACAAACACTCTGAAAATGTGTTTGGCAATATCTACTAATGCTGAATATATGCATACCCTAATATACCTAGCAATTATACTCTTAATACCCAACACAGATGCATGCAAACATTTACTAAAATACATGACAAGCAGAATTTTTTGTTTCTAAACTGGAAATAACTCAATTCTTACTGCTTTCTGAATTTAAGGCTGAATGGACAAAATACTGTATATTCATGCAATGTAATAATATATTACAATAGAGAAGAATTAAGTGTAAATGCTTGTAACAACATGAATGAATCTATCACAAGTATAAGGCTGACAAAAGATAAACAGTTTGAGGGAATATGAGAAGGAAGGATGGTTAACAGATGAGGGACTGGAAGAAGAAGAGAATGAAATGGGGCATAAGCAGGGGCACTGCAGAGGTACTTGTGTTTCTTCATGTGGGTAATAGTTACACTAGAATTTTCATTTTTGTAAACATTTATTGAGCTGTATACTTACATACTTTTCCAAGTATGGGTTAAAATTTAATAAAAAATTTTACTGAAAGGAGTCAGGGGAAAAATTATTAAAGAAAAAAAATTCCAATGTCTACTAGGCATAATTTCAATAAATACAAAAACATGATTAATACATTTTGACATTAATCAGAATTTTGTCAACGGCATGCCGTTCATATATACAACAGGCATATTTGTATGCTACTACTTTCCCTTTTGCTCACCAGTGTCCTTCCACACAAGCATACTTCCATCCCTCAAACTAGATTTGTTTTTACCTCATAACATTTGCATCTGCTACTTCCTTGGCCTGATAAGCTCTTCGTCCAGAAGTTGGTGGTCCCCTATTATCACTTAAATTTACCAAATATCATCAGATTTTTTATTTCCTGAGAGAAACATTTGTTGGCCACAATATTTAATGTTGCATATACCCCATGTCTTACAACTGTATCACATTATTCTGCTTTATTTTCTTCACAATACTTGCAAAATTCTCAACCTACATTGTTTAATTTTATTGTCTGTCTTTCAGAACTTAAAAAGAAATTCAGTGGGGGTGCAGGGACCTTGTTTCTCCTGTGTCTGGAAAAACTGTAGTAGATATAAAATGCTTAGTAAATATTTGCCAAATAAAGAAATTTGGTAAAATATATGTGCAAAATTATGTAAAAGACAATCAATTAAGTAAAACAGTTCAATTTTTTTTTCTTTTCCTTTTTGGTACCAGGAATTGAATTCACAGGCGCTTAAACAACTGAGCACATCCTCAGCCCTTGTTATTTTTTATTTTGAGACAGAGTCTCACTAAGTTGCTCAGGCTTGCTAAACTGCTGAGGCTGGTTTTGAACTTGCAATCCTCCTGCCTCAGCCTCCCAAGCTGCTAGGATTACAGGTGAGTGTTACCACTCCTGGCTCATCCCATTTTTCTCTGAAATGAAGAGGTTTAAAACTATTAATCAGACATTTTTTTTATCAGATATCAGATAAATATCAGAAACTGCAATTGATTATACAATACTTTATGAAGCACTAGGCCTACCTATTTTGGGGTGCAATTGCATTTAACATAATAACATGAGAGGTAATTATAAAATTTAATTAATATGGTATATTTTTATTAAAATGTTTTAATATCTTCAACTCTGGAATTTCATTTCTTGGAATTTATTCTGAGAAAAAACTACATACTTATAGCTTTGATTTTAGGTATTTTTGAACCTAGCGAGGTCATAATAATTACCTAAATTTCTGAAAATATAGATTATTTACACGAACTGTTAAATATCTGTAATATAAAATAAGTGGTTATTAAGATGTTAAAGATTAATAATAAGAAGGAAAGATCATAATATAAGTGAAAGGACAAGATGACTTGCTTAGCACATGTAAGGTCCTAGGTTCTATCCCTAGGTCCAATGTGCGCACGCACACTCACGCCCGCACACACGCATACGTTTGAAATACAATTTTATTTTTTAACTATTATATATATGAAAATACCTGATAAATGCACATAAAACAGTGTTTATATCTGGATGCTTGTAATTAATGATGGGTTTTTAAGTTTTGACTTTTGTTATGAATTCTAGCTTTTCCACAATGTACATCCATTACTTTTATAAAACTAAGAATCAATCTTGTTCTTTTGTCCTCCATTATTTATTAAATATTATCAGCTCATTAAAATAAAATTCATGTATATTATATCTCTGAAGAAAGACTGTAGATTCCTATATTGCTTTAAATACTTTATATAATGGAATGGTTTTGTTAAAAACAAACGAACAAAAACACCCCAAAACTTTTGTAAAAAGAAAGATTGTAAAGAAGACTATTAAGTTGTTTCATATCTAGTCCATATTAACTTTCAACTCTTTACTGAAAAGTAAAGAAATATTTTATATGATAACATTTAAACAAATTCAGAATGTATTTATATAAAAATTATTGATATAAATCAATGGTGTTGAGTGTCTATAACCCTCTAATTTAATATCTTCTTAGCTAAAGAAAAAAATAATATTATAAAATTATAAAGGAAAAATGACTCAGTGGTAATATTAGTTAAGAATCAAATGTGTAAGGATTTTGTGACAATTTAAACATCAGATGTCTACTAATAAAATCATGCAAGGCTCATTAAAGGCTCAAAAATATCTTGATGCATTATTTCTAATGATAATTTATAGCACTTCAGACTGCTGAAGAAGTCGAAGTTTCTGATTAATAGAACCTTATCACATACAACTGGCAATATTTTCTTTAAAAAACCTTAAAGCTTCTTGTTTATAATATAATTCACCTAATGCAATTGAGGTTTTTGAAATTTTATAATATATTGTAATAGCTGGACATAAATTCTGATTTCACGTTTCTTTAGATAATATTCCAGCAGAAAAATCTTACAATTGGCTGACAGATTCTGTTTCTTAAAAGAAATCTCTTTTAACTCAAATTTGTACAATATTTCAATAAAAGGTTTTATTGCAAATGATTTCATATTTAAGTTATTAGTCTATATATGTTGTATATCATGGTGTTTGGGGTCTACTTTTAAGAAACAATGTAGACAGGCTTAAAACTTTTAGCTAAAGAAATAACAAAAATTGAAAGTTGTCAAACTAAAAAGCTATTCATGTATCAATTTTAAAGAAAAGGAAATGTGCTTACATAATAGTGTTTAATGTCCATGTTCTATTATTAAAATGTGACAGAATGTACACACAGCGGGTTAATAAAAGAGGCATCCCATGAGTTACTTGAAAGCCAGGAAAATTAGACAAATGTAAATTAGAAAACAAATGTCCAATTCTTTTTGTAATTTCTTATCTGAAGTTCACAGGTTGTTTTTTTTTCTCCCAAAAATATATTGCCAGATATTTTCCCATATATTAACACCTACTCATCTTTTAGAGTCATATGTCTTCTTGAGAACTTCATGACAGATCTGGATTTTCATTTCTTCCTGAATTGCACAGTCAAAATGTATATAAAAATAAAACTTCCTGAAACATTCTCAGAATTCCAGCTAGGAATTAAGTAATTTAAATATTTATTGCTACTGATGCAGATTTAGCATCAGCAGAAATCAACAAAAAATGTAAATAATAAATTCACTGGCTATCCTAAAAGATTATCTACTCAACTTAATCACAACTCTAAAGAGGTATGTTTATAATTTGCTAAAGATAAAAGCATGTAGTATCAAGTACATCAAATGAACCATTTGATCCATTATTTTCTTGGCTACATAGAACTCAATGGCTAACATTTTAATTTATGTTTATTACCTTAACAAAGTCTCTATCAGTCTTCTCTTTCCATTCTTCTCCAAATACAGTAGAAAAGGATCCTAAAGCTAAAATAATAAATAGTGCATTTAATAAAATGTAATAAAATTTTTATTTCTTAATATTATATAAGCTATCAAAAGTAGTAAAACTAAAAGTTTTAATATACCTTGTGCACTAGAAATTGTTTCATAGTAAATGACAGTAGTAATGATTACTAGTGGATTATAATGATAATCTTTTAAAATATAAATTTTCTTAAAATTATATAATCCCCCTCCAAAATGTGTCCCTACAAACTGAAAATACACAACTTGAACTGGGGATATAGCTCAGTGGTAGAGCACTCTCCTAGCATTCATGAGGTTATGGGTTCCACCCCAGACACTAAAAAAAAAAAAAAAAAAAAAAAAAAAAAATCCACAAAACTCATTTTCAAAACATAAACAGTGAAGAAAAGAAATGAAGATTACTGTAATACTGTGTGTTAGTTTCCATTTGTAGAGAAGAAAAATCTTAAGAAGTCAAAAAGATGCTATTGCTATTAGATTGCCAAATTGTCGTAATTAAAATTTTTCATATTAATTTCAGAAATAATTGTGTAATTCCAATTTCAAAAATATAGAGCAGGAAATTCTTTGTAAATAACTCTATAAATGAAACCTCCGTTCAGGAAAATTCTCCAAAGAGAATTATTTTTGAAATGTAAAACAGTTTTAAGTACAGAGTATCTTCATAAAGTCCCCACGTACTGTGGAACGCTACACGTTTTATGCTGTTGGAATGACAGAAACATCCCCTAAAAAGAATTTGCAAAATTATTAGTGTTTTAGATTGCTACAATGCATGATTATTTAGTCTTTTAGAAAACTTAAAAAAAAACAACTCCAAATTCTAAGATAAACAGTCTGAAAACTGTCATGCCTTAGCGAACCAAAATTGATAAGATTACTTCTAGCCTATACAGAATTGATTATTCACATGTAGTTGTAGTCAATGACCAAAATAGAAAGACTTCATTAAAATTACTGATTTGAGAGTATATATTTTCTGAAAGCTTCATTTGGAGGGGGTGGGGGGATGGTCGGTACCGAGGATTGAACTCAGGGGCACTCAACCACTGAACCACCTCCCCAGCCCTATTTTATATTTTATTTAGAGACAGGGTCTCACTGAGTTGCTTAGCGCCTTGCTGTTGATAAGGCTGGCTTTGAAGTAGAAACCCTACTGCCTCAGTCTCCAGAGCCACTGGGATTACAGGCATACGCCATTGCGCATGGCGTGAAAGGTTCATGTAAAATTTTCTAAGACATGTGAAACAATTTCCAATTCCACTCTATATCAAATGTTGAAGTTATATTTGAAAGATCAAAATAATATTATCAGTAATCAAACATTTTGAAAGTGAGATAAAAATCAAACAAATTTAGATCTTCAAAGCCATAAGAGAAACTGAGAAGTAATCATGATCTTTGCTTCTCCCCTGGGTAACCAAGATAGTTTCAGGTAGGGTAAAAAAACAATTTTATTTTTGCTTAAGTTAAAAATTTTTCATATAATATAAGTACAGGGTAAATTTCAAAGAATCCTACTTAGAGATCCCAAATAAAATTATGTTTGAAAGTACACTACTTGAACCTAATCAAATATCAGAAAAATGAATTCATGTGCAAAAATGTTGCTATTTGAAGATAAAAACGAAAAACAGGAACCATTAAAATGCTACCACAAGTTCTCTCACAGACTATGTCTACTGTGCTATGTATATAGCTTTCTATAAGATAAAAAATAATTTCTTCTAGATTTTAATTTTATCTGAATTTTCTAAGAACCGATCTCAACTCAGGAAACCCATATATTACTCCAAGCAAAAACTGGGTTTTTACATCAAAAGCTATAATGAGATTAATTTACTATTCAAACTTTTAAGATTTAAAAACCCAAAATATTCATCTTAAATAATGTATTTTTAAGTAATAAGAATAAGGAATGCTATTATATTGACAAAGTATTTTTCTCCTTAAAATCTTAAAAAAAAAAAAAAAAATCCTTAACATCTCTACAGAATAATAACTTAATACATTCAGCTTAAAACTTACTGTCATCAAACACCCCAGCATTAGCAAGTAATAAAGTGATGATTTTAGGGTCTTTTTCAAGTTGCATGACGTGCTTGCTTTCATTGGATAGGAGAGTGCATACATTAATAGCAAAGTCCACTTCATTTGGGAGTCCAGATAACAGTGAAAGCACCAATTTATTATAATCATTTGGCGAATTAAAGTCCATAGATAGCCCATAACTTTGCCGCAGATAATCTAACAAAGAAAAGAAAAAAAAAGAAAACACCTTAAGTATAGTGAGGATTACGGTTAGTATCTTCTGAAGCGGGACAGAGCTTTCTCTCCCTCCCTCTTCTTTTCCTTAATAACATGAAAACTGATTAGAAGTTTAAAGTATTCAACTTTCTGAACTTAGGTTTGCAAATTACAAAAACTACAGTCTTGAAAAAGTATAAAACACAAAAATGTACTTATCACCTTCTTGGACATCATGGTCAAAGTAGTATTGTATGATTAATTTATATAACCTATACTTTTACTCTTGTAGTTATATTTGAAATTTATGTTTATTTCAAAGAACCATTCTAATTTATTGAGATATAGTTAACAATTGTAAAAGTCATCCTTTTCAGTTTTAGAATTCTGTGAGTTTTGGCAAATACATAGTCTTTTAATTGCAACCATAGTTAAAATATAAAGCACTTCTGTCACTAAAAAATTATTATATTATGCTCCTTTGCAGTCAGTCCCACCGTTTATTCCAATGTACTCCTGATCCTATATTCTGTGTGATTTTATTTTATTTCAAATGCTAAATAAATGAAATCATACAACATGTCATCTTTTATGTCTGGTTTATTTCATTTAGCAAAATGGTTTGAGATCATGTCTATGATGATGCATGAATCAGTTACACATTTTTTTAAACATAGTTTGCTTATCAATTTCATATTTTGGTACATTTGAGTCGTTTCTGGATTTTAGCACCTAAAAATACAGTTGCTGTATACATGTACATACAGATTTCATTCCTATTGGAAAAATACCATAAGTGGTATGGCTGAGTTATACAAAAAATGTATGCTTAACCTTCTAAGAAACAGAAATTGTTTACAAAGTGGCTTACATTTTGCATTTCCACCAGCAATGTATAGAGAGTTCTCCTTGCTTCCTTTTCTTGCTAGCGGTGTAATATTGTAGGTTTTAAATATTTTGAATACACATCATTTATCTAATATTTGTTTTATAAATATTTTCTCTCAGAGGAAAGATTCATTTTCTTAAGAGAAATTTTAATTTTGATGAAAGTGAACTTAAAAATTTTTACTTTCATGGTTCATTTTTTTTTTTAATCCTAAGAAATTCATGCCTGACACAATGTAACTAAGATTTGCCTAAAACACTCACTTACACTAACTTAAATGGGGCAGCTTAGGCTTTGGCAGCTATGTCCTAAGACAAACACACTATGTATATTTTACAAAGAAAGCCATAACTAGTACAAAGAAGCAAAGAAACAAAAGTTGGAAAACTTCCATATGAAACATTTCAGAAATATCTGATTTTGAAGATTTTTTTTTTTTAAAAAACCCACACTCTAAATAAGATGAAAATAAAAATGTTGTTGTAATATGCTATATAGAAAATGACAGACAAAGAATTTCTTCATTTCCTAACACAGACATGTAAAAACCTCTTCAGTTCTAAAATATTCTAGAATGCCTCTAATAACATAATGAAGAAGTGTCATGACAGTTACAAATGACTATGACACAGATCCTTTCAATATTTAAGGTTGGAAAATAAGAACATATTCTTTATTTTTATGATCTTGATAAATGAAATTTCAATAACATATGGAGAAAAAGTAACAAAACGAACATAGGAGCAGATTTCAATTTCCATATTATAACCGGTGATTGATAATGAGAAGACAAGTCTTAGCAATAATCTTTAAATTTCACATAGCTTTCATGAAAATCTCTTGTATAAAAATAAAGTTGCAACTCATATTCAATGTCTGTGATAGTCCCAAAGTTTGAATATGATCTTAGAATTGCTCTATTTACTACCAATGACTGATAATCAATACATCTTTACCTGAGTGACTTTGCTAAACATAAAATACACACACACACACACACACACACACCATCCTTTAATTATATTAGGCTTGGCAAAGATTCTTAAGACAATGTACAAAAAATATTTATAAGATTTAGCTGGATGCAATGGCATGCACCTGTATTCCTAGTTACTGGGAAGTCTGAGGCTGGATCATCACCTGAGCCCAGGAGTTCAAGGTTCATAGCAAGACTGGATCTCAAATTAAAAAAAGAAAGAGAGAAAGATTTTGAGATCCCTTTCCATTCCCCAAGGAGATATGATCAAACTGCTATAATTTTAAATTCAGAATGGGACTGGAAGTTTATTTTCAACATTCTTGATTTAAAGTTTATAAAAATGGATCATTGCTCACAAGCCTAATTTGCGGAAATCACTTCTCTTTATGTTCAGCTTAGAGGAAAGAAGAAGGGTTGCTCAGTGCTGTTTATATCCATTGCAGGAACTCTACAATACGTTCTATTGATACTGGCAGTGACTACTGTAGTCCAAACATCTGCTAGAATATCAAACATTTAAAGAAAAATATTTACCCAAAAACAACTAGTAAGAAATTTAAAACTTCCTATATTAAACTTTTCCAAATTTAATACCAAGTATGCAAAAGGACAAGGTGCTTGGCTGCCTTTTAAAAATATGATACAGTTGGATTACATGATTACTACAATCCTGACAAACTCTAAAATTCTAGAGTACCATAAATTTCAATGAGTTGTCATTTGTCAATTTTGTCTTTCACAATTTTTCTATAATAACATTGCAAATTTCTATAATGATATAACCAAAAAAATTTGTTTGTGTGTTGCTAGGAATCCAACCCAGGGCCTCATGCATGCTAGGAAAGTGTTCTATTACTGAGCTATATCTCCAGAGCTAAACATTTTTCTTAACCATGCTTTTTTTGTTTTTTTTTGTTCTGGGGATTAAACACAGGGACTAAAGGTGCTATCACTAAGCTACATCCCTAGTCCCTTTATATTTCAGACAGTTTTGCTAAGTTGCCCAGGCTGGACACAAACTTTCTTTCCTTTTTTTTGGGGGTGGGTGGGTGGGAGTGGGACTGGGGATTGAACTCAGGGGCACTCAACCACTGAGTCACATCTACAGCCCTGTTTTGTATTTTATTTAGAAACAGGGTCTCACTGAGTTGCTTAGTGCCTTGCGCTTTGAACTCAGAATCCTCCTGCCTCAGCCTACCAAGCCACTGGGATTACAGGCATGCGCTACAGTGCCCAGCTAGTCTCAAACTTTCAATCCCCCTGTTTCAGCCGCCAGAGTTGCTGGATTATAAGCATGTACCACTGCACCTGGTTCTAAATGCCCTAGGTAACTCCATTTATGTGATTATTTAGAATATACACACCACATACATATACAAAGAAAATCTATAAAATTTGCTCTGTTTTCCTTAATGATACTTGAAAACAATCATTAGTGAAAAATATATACTGATAATCATGAAATCTGTAGAACACCATAATGATGCTGTGGCATTTTTGAGAAAAACAAAATTAAATTCATAAATATGATTATTAAATACCACCTCTTTTAAGTTTGAATTTGATATTCTATAATTTTTATGATTCCCGGTGTTTTCCTCTATGAATCCTTAGCCCTGATTTTATCAAACACAATACATATGTTATGCAATTGTTCAGATTTTTCTTTAAAACAACAAAGACATATCAAAGCATTTTAAAAAGAAGTTGTTAAAATTACAGAACTTGTACATAAATGTGTTTCATCATGAGCTTCTGCAATACCAAAACTATTTTATATATATCTTAAAGTAAATCAGTTTTAATTAGGGGAGGGGAGGCAGAAAACAGATCCAGTAAAGAAAAAAAAAAGTTTTTAAATAAGACCAAATGGAGAAAAGGGTTGGTTTAAAACACTATAGATAGTAGCAGACACCAAACTCAATTTAAGCTACAAAGATGAACAGCAATACTGTTACTGTAATATAAAACATCACACAGTTATAAATAATCTTAAAGGTCATTAGTACAATGTCTCTTTCAATGCTGGAATACCCTCTATAATACCCTTGAATCAGCAGTCATTGGATCTTTTAGGAACAAAGAACATATCACATAACAAATCACCTCATTCTATCACTTGTAACTATGAGCAAGATTGTCTATGTGGTGACTTAAAATGTTCTCCTTTAACCTTGGTTCTTTCAGTAATAACTACTAATTAAAAACAAAGCGATGTTGGTTTGCACTTCCTGCTCCTACCTCATTTCAATTATTTAAAAAAGCATCAGATGAAGACTCTTCTAATGAAAATCAGAGATTTTAAGAGATTTGATTTCTTTAGTCATTACTGACTGTGTAAGAATATGGAGTCAAATTCAATATGAAAGAAACTTTGAACACAAGACAATGTAAAAATAAAACAAAAGAGATGATGATACCGACACAAATGAGACAGCTTAAATAGATAGCTATAAAGACTGCCATCAGTACCAATGAATAATAACTATTTAGAATAACTACAATTCTGTAAAGAATATAACTTTGAAAAAGAAATAGCTTCTGTTTTTTTTTTTTTTTAGGCCAAATGCTGTTGACAAAGAAACAGATGCACCTTATCTCCCTGAATCTTTCTTCCTAGTCATCATCATCAGTCCTAATCCCCAGATCCATTAAAAATGGGAACCCCCTTCAACAGTATTCAGAAATATTTATCAGACTCTAGAACTGCTTATTTCCAATTTGAGTTCAGCTCTTTTTAACTACAGATTTTTCTATAAATGGTACAAGGTGACTTAAGTAAAATATTATTCCTGATATCATGGCAGGAAAGTAACAGAATAACTGGAAACATTTCTGAGAATTTGAGTGTTGGGAATTACTGAATTGTAGAAAATCTAGTAGACCCTATATGAAAATTCTTGGCTTCCCTAATCTTAAATGGACCTTCCACATCTTGTTTTAGTTCAGTATAAACTGATGACCAACCAATAAGAAATAAAAATGTTTACAATAAGGAAGAAACTTTACTTGAAAGTGTAAGTGATTTTTTAACTTTTAAAAATTCCTGCAACTAAAATTCTTGAAGAACCTTTGAGAAAGGGCCCTGATAATAACTAGATAAGATTCTTTGAAAGGTGTAATACTTCAACACCTAGTGTTTCCAAGTGAAAAGTAATGGTCTAACTCATTGAATAATGTCTATTTTCCTAGTTCAAAGCTGTGGAACTATGCCCTTTTAATTTCTAGTGATATTTACCTGACACACTGTGTTGCTGGTAATTGTAGGAAGATGGAATTGCACCAATAGGAAGCTGTGGCTTTGGATTGCCTGGTGGTACCTCATCATCATCCTCCCCAAAATGATGAACTTTCTCGTACTTTTCTAGATAACTGGAATAGAAAAACAGCACAGCAAAGATTTAAAAACAGATTTGTGTCTTTTTAAAACTCCTACCATATATATCTGTTTACCTTTTCTGGGTGTCCAAAACTAGTAATAATAAAGTACCACAAATTTCTTATATTAGTGGAACAGTAACCTCAGTTTATCAGTAATAATTGCAGATAAACTCAATGCAATTCTTATAGTTTTTGCTTTCAGAAGAGCAGACCACTATTCAATTAAAATTATAAAAGTAAGTAGAGATTATCAAAGAACAACTATTTATGGATGAATAGCACTACAGTTGTTTGTTTTAAGTTATTTTTGGTCACTGTAAAAACCAAGTGAAAATTAAAAGATTCCCTAATTCTAGACTATCCAATATCACTTACCAGAGATAACCACAAGTTCATATACAACTGTCAACATATTTTCTGTGAATATTTTCACATAATATATTTTAGAGATCCAAGTATGTCCATACATACTGTACTACTTCATTCTTTTTAATAGCTATATAGTATTTTATTCTACTAATACACTTATCTTCAGTTTTGTATAAATCACATGCAATAAGCTTAATCTGCTCATTTAAAATGAATATTTTCTCTTCATAGACACCGGATATGATAGGATGGCATGGACAAATCACCACCAAAAAGTAATGTTCCTAAGAAATTCTGACCAATTTAAAAGATAGTTCTTACATCCTCTACTATATCATCATTACTGGATATGACCAATCCTAATACTAATTAGAATTAGATTTTCAAATTCATAATCTAAATTGTCACTACCAGTTCAAAATAATATTCCCAAATAAGATTTTAAAATGAGGACACAATTAGTCAAACCATGTCAAGCACAACATTGTATTCTAAGATACCTGCTACTATAGTTCACAAGTAAGAAGTTAAACTGATTTACATACTGACTTAAATTTACCATAGAAAAATTCTATGTGTGATTATTTTAAGGATCAATCATTCTACCATTTGTGATCCAGACAGATGCTAAGTTCATTGGCAAATTTTTTAAAAGCCCTACAGTTACCCACCCTTTGCTGTTGGGGAGACAGGTAATAGGGGAAAGAATGTCAATGGACATACGAAGAAGTACTATCTTGTTTTTATAATCAGAACTTAGTTTTTAAGGCAGAAGGAATGAAAGCTATAATTTTATACAAATAAAAAAACTAATGACTTGGAAAATCATAACTACTACTCATTTTTCCTTCCCAGTTTTTAAAAGCAAAATAATTTATATTCTCAAATCTGAAAAGGAATTAAACTGTCCCTTCCCATTTCTTCCCAGTCCATTCTTTCCTTGTTTTCCATGTAAGCTCAATTGGATCAGAGAACTCTATCCCAGCAGGCAGCTTGCTTATAGCTAACAATTGCAACCCTGTTCTTCACTACTACAGAGTGGCAGCGTAACACCGCCAAGACATATGAACAAATAGAACCCCTGAGAATTCACTCAGAAAGGGATGCACCTGCACATGTTTCTATCTGATCCAGAGGCTGTCTCCAACAGAGGTTACAATTAAAAACAAACAAAAAAAGAAAAAAAAAAGACAAAAGAGGGGCAGTTTATATTTAGTATAAACCAACAATGAACTTAAATGGGTAAATGAATAAAGTCTTTTAAAAATTATTATTAGGGAAGATATTATAGAAAGAAGAGTATGTATAAATTCAGACATAAAAGCAAACTGGAAAATAGCTGCTCAAAAATTATGTAACTTTTTTTTTCTGAAATTATAAGATAATTTCACATGAAATCACTTGGTCATATTGAGTATATTCTAGATGGTATGGTCTTTTAGAATTGACAACTCATGGAGGAATGGTTAAACACAGACTAAAGATAAATAATCTTTATGAAATAATCAAATGAAAGAAGAGATTTCAAAATTTTTAAATCAAAATCTTACAACTAAATAGTGTGTTTAAGATGCTTTTTCAAAAAAAAGACACTCTTTGCAAACTTCTTGTTCATGAATGCAAAAACCAGATTTAAAATTTTTATGTTTTTTATTACAGTAAGAAGAAAAAACACCATTACTAGTAAATACTAATAAACTTTTCTTTCCTCCTAGAATACCCAAAATGGAATGTAAGCAATACGCAGAACAGACACCAAAGTACTATATACTATCATACATAAAAATCCTCATAATGCAATTTTTTTTAAAGGAGAATTTTTTAATATTTATTTTCGGCAGACACAACATCTTTGTTTGTATGTGGTGCTGAGGATCGAACCCAGGCCGCACGCATGCCAGGCGAGCGCGCTACCGCTTGAGCCACATCCCCAGCCCATAATGCAGTTTTTCAGAAGACTTTGTTGAAATACATGACTTCTGGTCTCTTGGGACATTCTAACAATATTCCTCCAAACAAACCTTTGTACAGGTCCAGACTCTGGAAATTTGGATTTAGGCCAATTGTTACTATTTTTGAAAATATTTCTCTTGTTTGAGGGTCAGTACTTGTTCTCATTGCCATCATCACATATTTTCTACTGAGATGCAAAACAGGTTTTGGTGTCCAGCTCAGATCTCTTGTCTCTCTAAATAAATAAGCACAGTCTTTTATTTTTATTTTTTGAAGAGTTTTGCTTCTAAAAATTAAAAGGTATTAACAGGCCAGAGAACACAGCTAAAATACAAATTTATATTTCAAAATACGTCTTCTGATTTAATTTCTTAGCATGACCTTTCACTTACACACCAACAGATCTACTCTGTTCACTCATTAAACTACAGATGTGAGACTACACATTTCTTCATCTTTTTTCTTGAAGTCAATGACATTATTTTGAACAGGAAACATATTAATCAAAATGTTTACTGAACTCCTACTGTTAATCTTCCTAGTATATTACATAACTAACTCAACTGGTAAAATATTAGAATCCAGATAGCAATAATTCTCTCATCAGACAAAGAAAACTAAATTCAATATTAGGAATAGTTTCAGGAAGGATGAACGACATCTTCTTCCTATCCTCTATGCCTACTTCTTTTCTGACTTAGAGAAAGGTGGCAAATATAAAAAGATAGTACATAATACAGAAGTGAATGACACTGTTCAATTAAAAAACTTAAGTGTGCTGGGTTTGGTGACACACACCTATAATCCCAGGACCTCAGAACTGAAACAGGAGGATCACAAGTTCAAGGCCAGCCTTGGCAACTTAGAAAGGTTGGCTCAAAATTTTTAAAAATTAAAAAAAGAAAGAAAGAAAGAAAGAAATCAAACACTTGGAAAATTAAAAATAACATTATGTAAATTCTAAACCTATATACAAACCTATATACAAAAAAAGAGAGATTAGCATGAAAATACCTATCAGCAGACATCATCAAATCATGATCAATCTTGTTTCATCTTGTTTCAACCAATCCTTTCCAAGATTATTTTAAAACAATTCTCAGCATAAAATTTCATCTACATTCTTGTGGTAGGATTCTGAGAATTAAAAACACTAATAACCACTACCAATCAATAAAACTATTGATTATTGTTAGATCAAGGGGGAAAATTAAATGAGTATTGTGAAAACACTTCCATGTGAAAACCTTTTGAAACATTACAGGAAAAGATAACAGGACTCATATTTAGCTCTCCCCTTAAATCCAACTGAAATGAACTTTTAAGAGCAAATATAATGTCTAAATTGGAAACTTTTAGAAATTCTGGTACATTTAAACAACAGAAAATGATCTACAAAGCTAACTTGCAAAACACTTTTTGAAAGTACTAGTGTAGTCTACTGGAATGTGGAAGAAATCCTAGATCAAACCACATTATAGAGAAAGTTCAATTTATATTTCTTTTAGCCACCAAAAAGCTGGAAAATGTGAGTGTATGTTTCATAAGGGGCCAAATGACAACTATTTGGGGTTAAGCAAGGTGATTTTCCAAGGAAGCAAAGTCCTTTAGAAATGTAAACTTTTGTAGATTCTTTTGTCAAAATGAGCCCAAAGACCCAAGAATACGGGGACACTGTGAGAAGCACTGGCAAAAAAATTTAAAAATTGGTGGTCCTGAAAGAGACAACAGAAAAAAGTAGAGCAAAAGCAAACTTTTAAATTTCTGCACTAAGCATTAAGCCTTTATTGAAAGGCTTAACGTATGTATCAAAGTGCTCCCTTGGGCTGTGGTGTCACTATGTATGTGTCATCAGGCAAAAATTAATGAAAGGAAAAACTCTTCAGATATCTTAATGAAATATTTAAGCTTCAAAGAGAAGATTCCTGGAACTATCCAGTACCACGATCTCTCCTACAAAAGTTACATGGGACATTTGAAGTAGGCTATGACTTCCCGTCACAATTAATAGATAGACAATATTTTTTAAAAAATGTCAAGAGTTTGGATGAGAAAGGTTTTTTTTCACAAGAATTCTGTACTCAAACATGTTTCTCATCTAAGACAACAGAAATCTACCTTCAGGTAAGCAAAGATCTGGAAAAATAAAGCCATATGGTTTTCAGGGGTGGGGGCAGGAATAGGTACTATAGCTGATAGATGAATCAAAACTAAGAAATTGTTAGAAAAACAGTAGGAGGATGGTTATGAGAGGCAGTGTAACAGAGAAAAGAAGAGATATTAGTCAAAGAATACAAACTTTTAGTTTAAGATGAATAAATCACCTGGCACGGAGCACATGCCAGCGACTCAGGAGGCTGAGGCAAGACGATCACAAGTTCAAAGACAGCCTCAGCAACTAAGCAAAGTCCTGTCTCAAAAGAAAAAAATGTGCGGGAGCTGGGGATGTGGTATTCAATGTAGCTCACTGGTTAAGCACCCGTGTTCAATCCCCAATACCAAAAAAACAATAACAACAACAACAAAACCAAAGATGAATAAGTCTGGAGGATTTAAAATAAACTACGGTGACTATAGTTAACAATACTTAGTTGTATATTTAAAATTTCCCTAAGTATTTCCACCACAAAACAAAAACGATAATTAGGTAAGTGATGTGTTAACATGATTGTGGTAATCATTTCAAAATATAAGTATGTCAAATCATCACACTATACAGTTTAAAAATCATACAATTTTGTCAATTATAACTCACTAAAGCTGGAAAATTTAAAATATTAAGGAATGGTGCAGTAGCACAAATGATTGAGAATGAGCACAGAAACTAAACTCAGATGTTTTTAAACACGGGTTAACAAAGGGAGAAAGCAAATTTCATTGATAATTTTTAAAGGGGAATATAACCCAGTGGGGTGGTGCACACCTATAATTCCAGCGACTTGGAAGGCTCAACCAGGATGATTGCAAATTTGAAGCCAGGGTCAGTAATTCAGTGAGATCCTATCTCAATAAAAAGGACTGGGGGTATAGCTAGGAAAGTGACCCTGGTGTTCAATCCCCAGTATCACAAAAAAGGGGGTAAATGTGTAACTATTAAAATAAGTTAAAAATATTATTCCTGATATGAAGTTCCAGACCTTTTCCACAAAAATAAGAAAGTAGTAAGAAGAATTAAAACTAAATTATTCTGTGTATTAACCTTTAGTTTTACTGACATAGGAAGAATAAAAAATGGGTTATTCTCACAGTTAATACTAAGTGAAATATGTTCTTGGCTGTATCTCTAAAAAAATTTTCAAGAGTTTAACAGCAAAACTGAAATCAAGATCTGAACTTTCCAAATCACTATAGGGAATAAAAACACAAATGCATATAAGTAGCTAAAAAAAAATGAGAAAATAAAAAATACTCTATGACATAGTAATTCCACCTTTAGAAATATACTAGAGAAAACACTGGAAACAAAACAAATACCAAAAATGATAGCATAAATAAAAACAGTGGTATATTGATACAATGAAGTATTATATGAAAGTGAAAATTAACAAGCTGGGTACGGATCTATATGAGCAGCCATCAACAATGAATATATTAAAAATCACTTTAGAAGGTTACTTTATGACTCTCTATTCATAATGCTAACATGCAAAAAAATTAAAATACATTTTGAATAGTCCATAAGTATATGGGGGAAAAAAATCACCAAAAATAAGACACTTATCACTTAGAAGACAAGCTAGGGTGGACCCCTCTGGAGATACAATAAAGAAAAACAAGAGGCTTCAAATGATATGAATTAGGTTATGTTTTTCTTGTTTAGCTGTGGATAAATCTACATGCTTTATGCTGTATGTATACAATGTATTTCACAATATAAAAACACAAAAAAGCCAGTAAATTTCAAACTTTCAAAAAATAAATATTTCTATTGCTATATAAAATATAAACAATCACGGAAAAAGATAAAGTTCCCTGAAAATTGTAAGCTAGTAAAACTTCATAAACTTCACAGAAATTGCAATGAAAACAAATGCACAAATACTAGAAAAACCAATCTAGTGATCTATATTAAACATATACATGCAAGACACTATTGCATTGCATGTTGACTGCAAAAATCAACAATAACTCAACATTGAAATATTCATAACATTAACATCACCTGTAGGTGAAAGAAGAAAAATTACATGCTATAAACAGAGGATGTCAAATGACATTTAATAAAATGATGCATCTATGAATTGAAAATATTAAAGAATAATTCTGAAACACTTCTATTTTTTTATTTCTTCTATGACCCCTTTATTATGCAACTCAGAGAATTCCCACATCTTTTCCATACAAGCCTTTTTAGGACTTCACAATCTACCCTAAGCCACAGTTCTTTCTTCTGTAGAAGACAGTCCTTCAAAGTGGAGCACATACCCAAGACTCCAACAGGGAGAGACATTTAATTTATGGATTGACACTGCCTCTTCCCTCCCTTACTCAGGTATCACACAAATCTGAACTAAACTGACAATAAAATGAACCTTATCCTAGGTTAATGCTATTACTTTTTGTTACGTATAAACAGACAAACTTTTACATTTATTTCAGCAATGTTTTTTAAGACAGTGAAACTTGAACAAGTCTTTTTAAAAAGATCAGCAGATACTATTTTAAGTAAGTATGTTGACAAATATTTATGAGTCTTTTCAGAGGCATAACTTCTACATCACTCAGGAAACACTTCTTCATTTTCTCATGATAAAAATGGGTAAAAATTAATACATGGAAAGATGGCAACAACACAATACTGTTGGAAAATGATAAGAAAACACTACAGAAGATATGAAGAAACAAGGATTAGAACCAATTATGTGTAAAAGGTTTCTATTTAGCTCAATTCAACAACAGATTGTTTTAACATATATGTTTTACAGTATTTACAAGATTCTTATTCAAAAATGAAATACACAAAGAACTACTTTTTGGTGAGTCATTAAAGGAAAGCTGTACCAGAGAAGATACATTTTCATAAGTAAATATTTCCAGAAAATCATGTCAATTTTATACTAAGAGTCACAATGAAGAAGCAACTTTAAATTAGGAAAGTAAAGAAGGGTAGGAGATAGTGAGAAGGGAAAGGAGAAAGAAAAAGGAAAACTGCAGGGTAAGAATAGACAAATGAAAATAATTTATTGCATCATTCACAAGTAGGCCAATTTACCAAGGAAAATGGAAGTCAGTAATGCCAAACGTACTACAGAATGTAGTAGTAAATTTGTTGTTGAAAATAATATATTTTCCATACATTAAAACATTTCCTGTGTCTATACTGAAACAGGAAAAAGAAATTTTCCAAAGTATTTAAAAATCTTCCCTAATTTTTGGCATATTTTGAACTCTTTAAAATCAACATTTATATGGATGGAGTGTCAGACTTTGAGGAAAGTCACAACAAAAATACAAAAAATTTATAAGTTTACATATAAATTATTACACCAATTATTGGTATGTTCCTTCATTTGCTTTATCATACAATTGACTCTCAGTATCTATAAGTTTTTGCAGTTGTGGATTCAACCAGCCACGGATAGAAACTATTTGGAAAGAAAAACTATGTTAGCACTAAATATGTATACACTTTTTACTTCTCATTATTTCCTAAACCATATAGTACAATAACTATAAAGCATTTATACTGAATTAGGTGTAAGTAATCTAAAGATGATTTTAAAGAGTTGGGAGAATATATGTTCAGATATATGCAAAACTATTTTATAGAAATCAATCTCCCCAAACCCATACAAACACAATTGTTTTCCCATCCAAACTATTTAAAATTATTTTTGTTTTTCTTGACCTTGACGTTTTCCAGTAAGAGTTATTTTGTAGAAAGTCCCTTAATTTGACATTTCTTTATAGTTAGATTAGACATAGAGAATGCATTTTTGTCAGGAATACCACAGATAATTGGTATCCTTAGTGCACATAGGGGTAGGCACATCATGTTAATCTGTCCAGTTGTCAGTGTCATTTACTTTGTTAAGGGTGGGATTATTTTGTTAATCTATGATAAAGTTATTTTTTACCTTCAGGAAATAATAATTTACAGAAAATAAATTTAAAATTATTTAAGTATCCTACTCCTTATCAAATGTTCACCTACCAGCTTTATAATCCACTGATGACTCCTGACTAAATCAATGACAGTGATTTTTCTAAACTCATTATTACTGTGATAGAGATTTTTCTATCATTCCTCCTACATTTCTTAATTAGCTTTCTATTTTAACTGACCTCTTTATATCTTCTCCCATTTATTTATTTTCCATTTATTCATACCACCATGATTTAAGATTCTTCTAATTCATGAATATTACATCCCCATCATATTTAGCTTAATTTTCAAGCTGCCTAGATTTGGCTACTGCTTCCTGTAAATATCATCCCAGATTTGGGCAGTATGAGCACCTTGAAGCTGGCTAATGCATCCTATTGATGCACCACTATCATTTTTTGAGTGGGTCTTTGCTTTATATTTATGGCACAATAAGATATTCCAGACTAATGTTGAATTTTCCTTATTCCAGCCCTAAAATCAGCTTTTCCACAGGAACACAAATTTTTTTAGAAAGGAACTGAATTAGAAACTAATATCTAGACACTAATTGTGCTCAGTACTTTAAAGGAATATTTGTTTCTGGACCCTTTCACTATATATAAGAAGTATTAACACATGCATGTACAATGTCTTTTAAAAAGGATGAAAATAAGTTCAGTGCCAACAATACACCATAGTTCTCTCTTTTCATATTTTAAATTTTCTTCTCCAATACTAAGAAACCAGGATGATGCTATTCTCAAAAAGTTGCACATTTGCTCAAATCTATATTAAACAGACCCAGAATTCAATGCTTTTATAGTTATTTTATATTTAGATCAATGGGCATATCATTTGAAACTCAGATTGTTTCTGTTTTTCTTCCATTTTGGGTTAACACAACACATTCTTGTTAATTTTTATCTCTTTAAATCTACTTTTATTTGCTTATCTTTATTAACTCAAGGAATCTGTTTTTGGTATGAAGCTAAATTTGTTGAGTAACCTAAAGCAGTGATTATAGATAACGTTTTGTTTGTCCTTTTGTTTTTTATGTCTTTGGTATTTAGTAAAGTCTATATTTTTGTTCTGTGAGTTACCTTTGTACTTATACATTTGCAATGTCTTAATCTCAATTTTCGTATTGTTTAGTCATCTGTCATGTCAATTTCAATAGTATCTTCTTATTCCCTACTACTGCTTTTAGAACAATCGTATGCTTATTTTTCTTTTTTCTCTTTCCTTCTTCCTTTATACTTGCATTATTTTTTCTTTCTTCTTTTTTTGTTAGTTGTAGATGGATACAATACTTTATTTTATTTATTTATCTTTATATGATACTGAGGATCAAACCCAAAGCTTCATGTGTGCTAGGCAAATGCTTTACCACTGAGCCACAACCCCTACTTGCATTATTTTTACTTTGAAAAACATGATTTACATATTATACTCTCCAAAATTTGTGATAAAAACTGATAGGTAACAAAGAAACATATTGAATAAATTCCACAAAAAATTTGCATAATTCATTGATTTCAAAACAGAGGTTCATAATTATGAGTAATCTGTCCCAGTTCTTCATTCTTGAAACTCATTCCTTTATTTATAGTTTAAAAAGTGTCAAAATGAACAATATAGAAACAGACCTTTGAATCTACGTACAACAAACTATTAATTTGAATTTTTTTTAAAAAAATTGAGGCTTCCATCTTAGAGAATGAGTAAAGCATTTACAGGAATAAGAAATCATTACAATTTACTAGGCGGCAAAGTTTTTTGTTGTTTGATTCAAGTGTATGTATGAAAGGGTTGAAGAAGCCATCAATGAAGTGATGAATCCTCTGAAAGAGAAACTAGGAAAAACTACCCCATTTACAATAGCCTAAAAACCAACCAAACAAACAAACAAAAACTTGGGAATCAACTTAATGAAAAAGGTGAAAGACCTCTACAATGAAAATTACAGAATGCTAAAGAAGGAAATTAAAGAAGACCTTACAAGATGGAAAGATCTCCCTTGTTCTAGGATAGGCAGAATTAATATTGTCAAAATGGCCATACTATCAAAAGCAGTATACAGATTTAGTGCAATTCCAATCAAAATCCCAATGACATTTCTTATAGAAATAGAAAAAGCAGTCATGAAATTCATCTGAAAAAATAAGAGACTCAGAATAGCTAAAGCAATCTTTAGCACGAACAGTGAAACAGGTAACTACACAATACGAGACTTTAAACTATACTACAGAGCAACAGTAACAAAGACAGCACAGTATTGGCATCAAAATACACTTCTTGACCAATGGTACAGAATAAAAAACACAGAGCCAAAGCCACATAAATACAGTTATCTCATATTAGACAAAAGGGCCAAAAACATATTGAAGATAGCCTCTTCAACAAATGGTGCTGGAAAATATGGAAATCTATATGCAACAAAATGAAATTAAGCCCCTATTTCTCATCATGCATGAAACTCAACTCAAAGAGAACCAAGGATCTAGGAATTAAACCAGAGAACCTGCGCCTAAAAGAAGAAAAAGTAGGCCCAATTCTCCATCATGTAGGATTAGGTCCGAACTTCCATAATAAGACTCCTATAGTGGAAGAATTAAAATCAAGAATCAATAAATGGGATGGATTCAAACTAAAAAGCTTCACCTCAGCAAAAGAAACAATCAGTGAGGTGAACAGAGAGCCTACAGAATGGGAGCAAATTTTAACCTAATCTCTAGGATATATAAAGAACTCAAAAAACTTGACACCAAAAAGACAAATAACCCAATCAATAAATGGACTAAGGAACTGAACAGATACTTCTCTGAAGATAATATACAATCAGCAAACATATATATGAAAAAATGTTCAACATCTCTAACTATTAGAGAAATGCAAATCAAAGCTACTCTAAGATTTCATCTCACTCCGGTCAAAATGGCAGCTATTATGAAGACAAACAACAAACAATAAGTGTTGGTGAGGATGTGGGGGAAAAGGTACACTCATACACTGTTGGTAGGACTGCAAATCGGTGCAGCCAATATGGAAAGCAGTATGGACATTCCTTGGAAAATTGGGAATGGAACCACCATTTAATCCAGCTATCCCGCTCCTTGATCTATACCCAAAGGAAGTAAAAACAGCATATTACAGGAACACAGCCGCATCAATTTTTATTGCATCACAGTTCACAATAGCTAAATTGTGAAACCAACCTAGATGCCCTTCAGTAGATGAATTAATAAAAAAAAATGTGGTATATATACATAATGGAATATTACTCAGCATTAAAAGAGAATAAAATCATGGCATTTACAGGTAAATAGATGGAGTTGGAGGAGATAATGTTAAGTGAAGTTAGCTGATTCCAAAAAAACAAATACCAAATGTTCCCTCTGATATAAAATGGCTAATTCATAGTGGGATAGGGACCAGGAGCATGGGAGGAATAGATGAACTCTAGATAGGGCAAGGGCAAGGGATAGGAGGGGAAGGGAGGGGGCATAAGGTTATAAATGATGGTGGAATGTGATGGTCATCATTATCCAAAGTACATGTATGAAGACACAAATTGGTGTTAATATACTTTGTATACAACGGGGGGGGGGGGGGAGATACAAACAACAGTTAAGTGTTGGCGAGAGGACATGGGAGAAAGCCACACTCAAACATTGCTGGTGGGATTGCAAAGTGGTACAACTAACATGGAAAGCAGTACAGAGAGTCCTTGGAAAACTTGGAATGGAACCACCATTTGACCCCAGTTATCCCACTCCTCGGTTTATAACCAAAGAACTTAAAAATAGCATACTAAAGTGATGCAGCCATATCAATGTTTATAGCAAAACAATTCATAATAGCTAAATTGTGGAACCAACATAGATGCCCTTCTATGTTTTAATCCAGATGACTGGATTAAAAAAAACCTGGTATATATACACAATGGAATATTACTCAGCATTAAAAGAGAATAAAATCATGGCATTTGCAGGTAAATGGACAGAGTTGAAGAATATTATGCTAAGTGAAGTAAGCCAATAAAAAAAATCATGCCAAATGTTTTCTCTGATATGAGGATGCTGATCCATAATGGGGATGGGGGAGGGCATGGATATGGCAAAGGGGAGGAAGGGAAAAGGAGGTAGCATGGGGATAGGAAAGACAGTGGAATGAGATGGACATCAGTATCCCAAATACACATATGAAGACATGAATAGTGTGACTCTACTTTGTGTACAACCAGAGACATGAAAAATTGTGCTCTATATGTGTACTATGAATTGAAACGCATTATGCTGTTATATATAACAAATATTAGAATTGGAATAAATAAAAAAATAATTTTTAAAAAACAATGATTATTTTTTAATAAAAGTAATAATTAAAAATAATAAATCCAAGTATTTAAAAGTAAAATATTTAAAATAGAATGAAGAGATATAAAAATGTAGTATTTCAAATGTGTGTGGGGAATAATAGCATATTAAATTATTCATACTAGTATAACTCACTCATTATAGTAAAGAAAATGAATGAATTTTTACCCCATACAATCCTGAGCAAAGAGAAGGCCAGGTGGCTTAGATTTAAATGTAAGTTTTTTAAAAGAAGAAAATATAAGCTAATATTCATATAAATATTACGTTAAATGTTTAAATACATGTTAATTTACATTTCTAATATTGAAGAGTAGAAAAAGGTCCTTTCAGCATGTGAGATCAACCACAATAAAAATTAATACATTTCTTTAAAAAAAAGTTTATAACTTCTTGGGAAAAAATAATACAATGCAAAATATTAGACAACAACCTAGAAAAACAGTCTGTGTAATAAAATTAAAGATCTAGATCAAGCTGTAGCAAAACAAGTCTGTGAAGCTAATAAAATTGATGACAAAGAATACTTACTAATGCAAAATATTTGAGATGCTACAAATATTTTAGAAAATGTATTATATATTATAAGTGTATTTAAAATATTAACCTCTTAAGTACACAAGTGCAAAGAAAATTGACATACAGCATAAACAACAAATGTTGACAATTAGTGTTAGAAATATTTGATTTAAATTTACAAGTTTTTTTTACAGTAAATGTTTTAAAGATTTTTTTCCTAAAAAATATTAGTAGCAGTAAATGTTCCATTCCAAGTTTTCCAAGGACTCTCCATATTGTTACTAATTTTTTAACACTAAATGTTTTAAAGATTTTTCCTTAAAAAAAAAAAAAGGAGTGTAGGCAAAACATTTGGCGAATATAAATTACCTAGGGGTGGGATCCAGTGCACCTGCCTCACTGGATACTGGAGACCAGAGGAAGGAGGCCTGAGCAAACCCATGCAGATGACCCTTCTGCAGTTTCCCATCTACCAATGTGTGGCTCCCCTCAGACCACCTCTATCTTGGGACACTGCAGCTACTGCGATGGTCCTTCCCACGTAGTAGCCTCCACCAAGGGACAACAGACAGGGCCTAGAGGTGGCTGCCTGCTGCAGCAATGCATGACACAATGCTGCATTGTGGAACAGGCTGCCAAACTTCATCACATGGTCTGCCCTTCCAGCCCCAACGCTCAAAGTAGTTGCCCCCATCTTGAGTTACCTCCACCTCTGCCTCAGCTATCTTTAGTTGGGGCAGATAGCATCTTGGGACATCAACGTACCTAGAGGTTGGATGCTACTGCCCCTAACAACTAGGAACATGGCCACTTCCATCTAGGGACAACAACCAGGTCTTGGAAGACCATCACCAAGGTCCCTGTGGGCCTGGTTACACCAGAGGTATTCCTACTAGGTGGGTTATAGACACCATCTTGTTGCAGAGGCAAAGCAAAGCCTTGCATGAGGTCATCTCTTTCTCGTTTTTTTCTCCTGCTAACATTCAACTTCTTTTGATTCACATTCATAATAGCCTCAAAAAAAAAAAAAAAAAAAAAAAACAAACAACAATAACAACAATCATCCCTGGGAATCAATCTAACAAAAGAGGTGAAAGACCTCTACAATGAAAACTACAAAACACTAAAGAAAGAAATTGAAGAAAACCTTAGAAGATAGAAAGATATCCCATGCTTCTGGATAGGCAGAATTAATGTTGTCAAAATGGCCACACTACCAAAAGCACTATACAGATTCAATGTGATACCAATTAAAATTCCAATGTCATTTCCTCATAGAGTGAGAAAAAGCAATCGTGAAATTCATCTGGAAAAATAAGAGACCCACAATAGCCAAAGCAATCCTTAGTAAGAAAAGTAAAGCAGAAAGCCTCACAATACCAGATCTATAATACAAAACTATAATAACAAAAACAACATGGCACTGGCACCAAAATAGACATATAGATCAATGGTACTGAATAGAACACAGAGACAAACCCACATAAATATAGTTATTTCAAACTAGACAAAGGTGCCAAAACATATATTGGAGAAAAGATAGCCGCTTCAACAAATGGTGCTGGGGAAACTGGAAATCCATACATAGCAAAATGAAAGTAAGCCCCTATCTCCCACCATGCACAAAGCTCAACTCAAAGTGAACCTAGGAATTATACCAGAGACCCTACACCTAATAGAATAAAAGGAGGCCCAAATCTTTATAGACTCCTATAGCACAAGAAATAAAATCAAGAATCAATAAATGGGATGGATTCAAACTAAAAAGCGTCATCTCAGGAAAAGATACAATCAATGAGGTGAAGAGACAGCCTGTGGAATGGGAGCAAATTTGCTACATGCACATCAGGTAGAGCACTAATCTCTAAGATAAAGAACATCAAAAAAACAAATAACCCAATAATAAATGGGCTAAGGAACTGAACCAACACTTCTCAGAAGAAGATATACAATCAATCAACAGGTATATGGAATAATGTATAACATCTCTAGCAGTTAGAGAAATACAAATCAAAACTACTCTTTTCATCTCACTCCAGTAGGAATGGCAGTTATCAAGAATACAAGTAACAGTAAGTGCTGGTGGGATGTGGGGGAAAAGGCATACTCATACATTGCTGATGGGACTGCAAAGTGGTCCAACCAATCTGGAAAGTAGTATATAGATATCCCTTAAAAACTTGAAATGGAACCATCATTTGACCTAGGTATGCCACTCCTCGGTCTATATCCAAAGGACTTAAAAACAGCATACTACAGTGACAGAGCCACATGGATGTTTATAGCAGCACAATTCTTAATAGGTAAATTGTGGAACCAACCTAGATGCCCTTCAGTAGATGAATGGATAAAGAAACTGTGGTATATATACACAAAATGGAATATTATTCAGCATTAAAAGGAGAATAAAATCCTGGCATTTGCAGGTAAATGGATAGAGTTGGAGAATATCAAGTTAAGTAAAGTAAGCCAATCCCAAAAAAACAAATGTTTTCTCTGATAATTGGATGCTAATCCATAATGGGGAGGGGCATAGGAGAAGTTGAGGAACTTTGGATTGGACAAAGGGGAGGGAGGAGAGAGAAGGGAGGATGGGGGTAGAAAAGATGGTGGAATGAGAGGGATATGTTTACCCTAGGTATATGTATGATTGCAAAAGTATGATTCTACTTTGGGTACAACCAGAGAAATGAAAATCTGTGCTCCATTTGTGTAAAATGAATTGAAGAGCATTCTGCTGTCATGTATAACTGATCAGAACAAATTAAAAAATTACATAATTATATAAGAGGTGGAAAAGTTTAAATAATTATTTATTAGTGTAATATAAAATATCTAAAAAGAGTGTAACAGGCAGGAGTGGGTATTGGGGAATTTAAGCAAAGTAATAAATCTTTAAAACAGCTTTTCTTGAAAAAGAAAATGTGATATTCTTTAAGACTGTACCCAGTTAGTAGTAGGGTTATCTGGGGACAGATTTTAACCTGGAAAGAAGATTGGAGGATACAAGAAATTGGTAGGAGGGGCAGGAAGAGGATTAGAAAGAATATGAAAGGAATAAGAAAACGGAAAGGACATTAAAGAGAGTAAAAGAAGAAAAGAAAACAGGTAGACACAAACACAAATATGTTTTGAAATGAATTGGGAAGTATGAAAGAGGAGGAGTGGGGAATAAGGGGAAAAGGTTTCCTAAGGAGGAAGAAGGAAGGACAGAGACCATATGAAAAGACTGATGATATAGGAGAGTTTGTTATAAATGAAATG
Organism: Marmota monax; assembly: GCF_021218885.2. Taxonomy (NCBI): domain Eukaryota; kingdom Metazoa; phylum Chordata; class Mammalia; order Rodentia; family Sciuridae; genus Marmota; species Marmota monax. The sequence goes on along the minus strand of NW_026695227.1, from coordinate 27,313,618 downwards.
GGATATTTGGAGGCAGCAGTGGAGTGCTGAAGTTAGCTGGACAGCTTGACTGTGAGTTAGACTAGAGGTGACTGTACACAGATTAAAAGTGTTCCTTTACAGGCTGAAGAATCCAGATATGCCTTTGATACTGGCATGTGGAGAGTGCAAAACATGCAATATAATACTACCCTATACTAAAATGTACTCTTCATAATGTCTGGAATCATTTCGAATTATTACAAAAGATAAAATTTGATCATATTTCTTAAATAATCTAAGACTTAGTATACTATTTAAAATCCTAGTATACTACTAAAAATCCCAAGGTTAAGGGGAGAAGACAAGTGTTAAATGTTGGAAGATAGTAAATTTTAGACTGATATGGGGATAATGAAAGACTTCTAGAAAGCTGAAAGAACACAGCATAAATACTATGCTAAATTATTCAAGATAAAAATACTAAGTAAATGAACAGTTTATTATGGAATTCCCTTTCAGAGTCAATTGTACCATACAACATATAAATTACTTGTGACACTTAATAGCTATACTTTTTTCTGACTTGAGACAGGGCAACTAAGGTTCTAGGCAAATGAGGAAGTACTATCTCTCAACCTCAGGGGAGGTGTGTTTGCTAAACCAACTACAGTACAAAGAACACAACAAGTTCAAGTACACAGGTTAGACAGACTCTGCTGCAGAATAACATTCCCTGATACTACTCCAACTCCAAATCAACAACAAGGACATAAGGAGGAACAATCAGAGAGGGAAGTAAGGTCCAACTCTTTGACATCTACTCAGACATCAAAAACAGAAAGAAGTCCCAGAACAAACAAGATAATTACACACAAAAGGACAGACACACACAAACATACACACACAAGAGGTAAGGTAATCCACCTCTACCGATACGCAAGTCTAAGACCGCTGAAAACATGAGAAAATAGGCATGCCAATCTCCCCCCCAAAATCCACAATCCCCCAACAGAAGATCCCACTGATAGTGAGGTAGATGAAAGCGCAGAGGAAGATTATAAAAAACTGATTATTAAACTGTTCACTGAACTAAAAGAAAATATAAGGAAGGAATTTTTAAAAGAGCAGTTAGAGAAGTGAAAAGAGTACTTTATGAAATAGAAATAGTGAAAAGAAATCAAGCTAGAAATAAAAGACACAATCAAATTAAAAACTCACTTGAAAGCATCACTAACAAATTAGAATGCATAGAAAATAGAACCACAGCTCTTGAAGACAGAATATAGGGCTTTTTAAACAATGAATCTTGAGTATACAGAGCACAATAAAGAGAAAAACTTATGGAACATGACCAGAACAAATATGAACTCTAGGACAACATTAAAAGACCAAACCTCAGAACCACTGGACTATGAGAGAATGTGGAGAAACAAACTAAACCATAAAGAATATTTTCAGTGAGATAGTTACAGAAAACTTATCCCATATCAGAAATGAGATAGACATTCACATACAGGAGGCTTGTAGAATCCCACACAGATCTAGTCAAATGAGAAGTTTACTAAGACACATAATAATCAAAATGCCTAACACAGAAAATAAGAAAGGAATATTAAAAGCTACAAAAAAAGAGAAATATCAGGTCACATTTAGAGGCAACCCAATAAGGCTTACTTCTGATTTCTCAGCTCAGACGTGCCTAAAATCATGAAGGGCCTGGAATGAGGTAGTCAAAGCCCTTAAAGAAAACAATTGCCAGTCAAGGTTATTATACCCAGCAAAGCTTAGTTTTAAATTTGAGGGGGAAATAAAATCATTCCATGATAAGAATAAACTAGAAGAATTCATTTACACTAAGTCAGCACTACAAAGAATACTCAAAAATAAACTACCCACAGAGGAACTTAAAAACATTTCCCAAACCTCCCAAACACAGGAAGTTTCATAGAAGAATAATCCACTAAATAAGAATCAAGACAGGATAAAATATATAAAAAAACCAGAATGGCAGGAAACCACAAACACATATTCATACTAATGCTGAATGTTAACAGTCTCAACTCTCCAATTAAAAGACATAGATAAGCAGAATGGATCAAAAAACAAGATGCAACTACAAGTTGTCTACAAGACACTCATCTTATAGGCAAGGACATTCACAGGCTGAAGGTAAAAAGATGGCAAAAAAGTTCCACACATGTGGTCCAAGAAAATAAGCAGAAGTAGCTATTCTTGTATCTGACAAAGCAGATCAAGCAAAAATTAATCAGGGGAGACAAGAAGGTCTCTACATCCAAGTAAAGGGAATAATCTAACAAGAAGATAAAAAGATAATAAAAATTTGTGCCCTAAATGTCAACGCACCTGATTATATGGGCAAAATACAAGATTAAATCCCACACAAAGCCTAACACAATAATACTGGGTGATTTCACCACATCCTTACCACCATTAGACAGGTCAACAAAACATGAAATCAATGAGCATTCCTCTAACTTAAACAATACTATAAATCAAATGGATCTAATGGACATCTACAGAATATTCTACCCTAAAACAGCAGAATTTATCTTCATCTCAGCTGCAAATGAAACTTTTTTCCAAAATAGATCATATTCTAGGCCACAAAGCAAATCTTGGCAAATACCAAAACAAACAAACAAAATAACTCAAAACCTGATATAATCCCATATGTCCAATCATATCATAATGGAGTAAAGTTAGAAATCAACGTAAGGAATATTAATAGAAACCACATAAACACATGGAGATTGAACAATACTCTCTCAAAGGAAGAATGGATCAAAGTAGAAATGAGAAGAGAAATTCAAGAAATTCCTAGAAACAAACAAGAACAGAGATACAACATATAAATATCTCTGGGACAGTATGAAAGCAATTCTAAGAGGAAAATTTACAGCACCGAGTACCTACCTTAAAAATCTAGATCCCAAATAAATAAGCTTATATTCCACTTCAAGGCTTTAAAGTAGAAAAAACTAACCCCCAAAACCAGTAGAAAACAGGAAATAATCAAGATTTGAGCTGAAATTAATGAAATGAGAATAAGAAAACAATTCACAGGATCAATGCAACAATGTTCTTTGAAAAAGGTTCTTTGAGAAGATAAATAAGATTGGCATTAGCTAATAAAAAAATAAAATAAAATAAAATAGATTGGCAAACCCTTGCTCAAACTAACCAAATGAAAGAGTAAGAAAATGCAAATCAAAAAGATTAAGAGATGAAAAAGGACAAATGTCTTTTACCAATAGAATAACACCATAAGAATAAAGGGTACACTGGGAGCTCTCCCTGGTGCTGCAACTGCCATGTTTACTTGAGAGCTGACTCAGAGATTGGCATTTTTTAACAATGAATCCAAGCTGACCTGTTTGCTGTAATTCTCAGGCAAATTATACACTCACTGTCTAAGTAAATTCTTTCAAAATTTATTTGAAAGAGATAGAGCAAAGGGTTTTATTCTAGATCATATATGCATGATGTTTTTTTATACTTTCCAAATAATTTTTAACAATTACAAAAATATACAAATAGTAACAATAAATCCAATTAATGTATACATATATGTAAATGGGAAGCAATGGATTAATAATAGGCTATACGGTTAGCTAGGAATTAGCTTTGGATTATCTAGGAATATCTAGGAATTAGCTTTGCGAGGAAAAAAATGTTTTACCTTTGAATTTATCTTTTATTAGTGTGGCTACTCTTACAAAACTACAAATCTTTAGTTGTTTTTTCACTTTCTGGTCATAATTAATAGATAATTAATAGATAGCTATTATTCCACTATCTATATCATACCTATTTATTACATTTACTTCTTTTAAGTCGTTTACACCTTATCACATTATGAATCTTTCTAAGCACCTAGCATGAACAAGGAAGATAATCAGAATTACCTAAATCACAACCAAGAAATCACTGAGAATAACTATTTTAAATTTAGGAAATAGCTAACATTTATTTGGGGAAATAAAAAAACAGATGATGGTTTTTGTTCCACTTATTCAGAATGTGCACCACAAGAATGACCCACAAAGAATCAAGATATTGCAATGTAAAAGTTCATCGGAATGGCTTTGGGCATTCCAACAGAAGCTGTAGTTTTAATCGGCATGGCTTACAATGAAAACAAATTATGATCAAATATCTTTAGAAACAGTTGTCAAGTCTAAATGTAAGTAGTAGAAAGGAAGGATTCTCTTCAAGTTTATTGCTTTAGTTCAAACAGCTTAGCAAGTGATTCAATTCTCTGAGGTAGTTGACCTCTGAAAAAGAAAAATGCTTCTTTTCATAAGAAACTTATCCAAAATAAATGAGCCAAGGAACTGAACAGATACTTCTCAGAAGATGACAGACACTACTCAGAAGATGATATACAATCAATCAACAACATGAAAAAATGTTCAAAATCTCTAGCAATTAGAGAAATGCAAATCAACACTAAGATAACATCTCACTCCAGTCAGAACAATAAATGTTGGCGAGGATGTGGGGAAAAAGGCACACTCATACACTGGTGGGACTGCAAATAGGTGCAGTCAATATGGAAAGCAATATGGAGATTCCCTGGAAATCTGTGAATGGAACCACCATTTGACCTAGGTATCCCAGTCCTCGGTTTATATTCAAGGGACTTAAAAACAGCATACTACAGGGACACAGGCACATCAATGTTTATAGCAGCACAATTCATAATAGCTAAATTGTACAACCAACCTAGATGCCTTTTAGTAGATAAATGGATAGGGAAACTTTGATTTTATATAAATACAAACACACACACACACAATAGAACATTACTCAGCATTAAAAGAGAATAAAATATGGCATCTGCAGGTAAATGGATGAAGTTGGAGAATATAATGCTAAGTGAAGCAAGCCAATCCCAAAAAACCAAAAGCCAAATGTTCTCTTTGATATGAGGATGCTGGTACATAATGGCAATGGGTGTGTGGGGCGGGGGATGGAGGAACTTTAGATAGGGCAAAGGGAAGGGAACAGAAAGGAGGGGGCAAGGGAGTAGGAATAATGGTGGAATGAGTTAGACATCATTACCCTAAGTACATGTATAAGACATGAATGGTGTGAAAATACTTTGTGTACAATCAGTGTCTTGAAAAATTGTGCTCTATATGTGTAATATGAAATAAATTGCATTCTGTCATCATGTATAACAAATCAGAAGAAATTTAAAAAAACTTATCCAAATAGTCAACTGATGGGAAGCTTTTTGTCTAAAGACATTTATAATAATACTCTTTATACCACCTCATGAATTAGACATTGTAGGTAAAAACAAAAACAAAAACTTCTGGATATTTGTGTCACCAACCATGTTTCCCATTTTTTTAATCACTTGTTCCTCTTAAACCAAAAGAAAGCACAACTTAGGACAGCAGAACACATTCTTGTCTGAAAGACCAGTTTGTAAAAGAGGTAAAAAGATGGAGCTGGGGTTGTAGCTCAGTGGTAGAACACTTGCCTAGTTTGTGTGAGGCACTGGATTCAATCCTCAGCACCACATAAAAATAAACAAAGGAATTGTGTTCATCTACAACTAAAAGGTGTTGGGTGTGTGGGAGACTCCCCCTTCTCTAGAGAACATCATGGAATCCCTTAGCCCTCCCCCTCCTCTCCAAAGGGCATCAAATTCAAAAGTTTCCTCGAACAATCCTCACAGGACGCAGTGTCCACTCCCTGTTCCTGAGTCACCTGCCAATCAGCACCTGTCATGTCCCCTTCTTAAGCTGAAGCTTGTAAACACATGCTCTCTTCTCTCTTCCTTTTTCTTTCCTCTTCTTTCTCTCCTCTCTCTACCCTTTCTCTCTGCTCTCTTCCTTTTTCTCTCTGCCTCTCCTTTTCTTCCCCTTTGGGCAGCCCCCCAATAAAATCTCTTGGTTGAATCTCCATCTCAGGTGAGCCACTCGCCTTTCAAAAGGTATATATTAAAAAAAAAAAAAAAAAGAATTAAAATTTTGCAAGTGGTAGAAAGCTACTCTAAGAAAGCTGCTAACCTAGTTCAGTGGTCTTCAATTGAGGTGGCATCACTCTAGGGACAGTAATGGTAGGGTCATTTTTGTTTTTCACAATGACCAAAGGAAGCACTATTGATAATCAGTAGTCAGGAATCAGGCATACCAAACATGCTATAATACACAAAGTCTGTGGAATCCCAAATGCCAATATTTTTTTCTACTGAGAAACACTGATCTAATTCAATTATAAAAATAAACTAAAAATTCTGAATAAATTAAGAAATTCCCAACGAAAATTTGATTCATGAATATCCATTATTTCTAAACAAAGGAAACAGGAGCTTAAGAATACAGAGGCCCTGCCTCCAACAGAAATAAATGTCCTAGCATAACTAAACCATACCATCTAGAAAATAACTATAAAAAATTATTTTATTTAGAATTTAACAAGATGCTGATATCCAAAAGTATCATTTGCAAAATCCACCTACTAAATAAACTAAAGCAATGAAGCCAAGCAAAAAAATAAATTCAAAGAATAAAAAGAGGAAGATATGCATGCTAGAAAACATGAAGAACTTAAAATATTTTTACCCTTAGTAAGAATATTATTGTGAAGCTGAAATTTTGTCCCAGTTGAATAAGCAGTGGAGGCCAGCCTAGGGAGTGTTATGACATCACTATTAGAAATCTCATATTCCAAATTAGTTGCAAGTTACCAAATAAAGCTCATTTATAAACTGATTGCTACATTCAATGGCTAAGAGTAATTACAAATTTGATTTCATAATGATAATTAAGACTTTTATTATGTATAAATCTTGAGTTGGAAGGACAGACATATTTACCATATGCTATTCTAATCTGTTTAACTATCCTATTGAAATGAATGTATACTTAAATCTTTAAATAGACTAAATTTTGAATATATTAAAAATGGTATTAAGTAATTTCTTATATTTTATAAAATAGTAAAAAAATTAAAATCCATGTTTTCTTTATAGCAAGTTATAAACAATGAAAAAAATACTTATTGAAGAACTGTTAAATGATTAGATAAGATTGAACTTTACTAGAAAAGTAAAAACCATGTCATCATACTAGTATATCAATTCATAATTTCTCAAAAATAGTGCAATATCTGACAAAATAAACCACAAAATTGACATATACAACTTTTCAGCATTATTGTTATTCTATACATTAGACTTTTTTCAAGGAAAGTAATAAAAGGATATACTAATTGAAAACCATGTATTATTATTAATAAAAAAATACATTATTTAATTGAAGTGTTGATTAAAACGCTCTGAAAAACTTTTACTTTTTTCAAAGAAACATAAGATCCAACATGGGCATTTCTACTTCCAGAAATGACAGGTCATTTAGACCCATCTTCTCACTGAGAAAAGCAGATATTATATAAAAATGTATTTTAAAAATTATCCAAATGCATCAGAGAATGACAAAATAGTGATGGCTTACTGGATCAAGAGATGAGAAGACAAAAATTCAGAAAGGTAAACACACCACTCAGAACTATATTTAACCGGAGAAACATTGTGAAAAAGGTGAGTGAATCTGAGTAGTATATTTGACAGCCTGAAGTGAGAAATAAACACAAAAACTGTTTTTACTATGACCCTAAAAATTTATGCTCCACTAGTAAAGGCAGAACAGAGTCTTGTAAACACTATAGATTCATTTTGACTCATCTAGGAAGCTCAGAAAATTTTAATCACTGAAAATGTATGAAGGTGATCCCAGATTGCTAAATGACCCAGGATCTTTGTTCCAAGCAATCTATGCAAAACAAAACAAAACAAAAAACCCTCTGGAGAAAGACAATATTATTTCAGTTCTCAAATTATGTATATAAACAGTTTTCAGGCACAGTTCAGTATATAGAGACAAGAAAAACCAGAAGGCAACAGACAAAAGAGTCAACAAAAACAGAAACAAAAGAATGAAAAGAGACTCAAAGGCACTCCAGATACGATATTATTAAACACAGACTAAAATCCCAGGCAAGACTTTTTTAAAAAAATCCGTATCTGCTTATCACATGAAAGATTAAAAAACAAAGACAAAAACAATTTGTAAAGGCAGGCAGAGGAAAAAATTAGACATTTTCTTGAAAGGGGCAAGCATAGATATATCTTCAAGTATTCACTAGAAATAATGGAAACCAGAGGCAAGAGCATTAAGTTTTCACTGTGTTCTAAGAAAAAAACCCCAAAATTTAACATTCAGTTGTCAGAGAATATGTCACTGAAAAGTTGAAACATTTCCTGATAATTAAAAACTCATTTTAAAAAATTTACCATCAGACATTCACTAAAAGGAATATTTCTCTTTAGGTAGGAGAATAATGATGCTGAATGAAGTAATGGAGATGATGAAAGTAATAACAAGACATAAAAAAAATATGCATTTAGAGTCATCCCTGGTCTAGGTTCCAGGACCCTGCAAATACCAAACCTGGGGATGTTCAAGTTCAAGTCCTTTGCATAAAATAGTGTATTATTAGCATATAACCTATCTATATCCTCCCATATACTTCAAATCATCTCTAAATTGCCTATAATATACAATACAATTTAAGTTTTGTGTAAATAGTTATTATACTGTATTGTTTGAGGAATGACCGGGGTTGGAGGTATTTTCATGTTTCCTACACCATTTTTCCACAACCACAGTTCATTGAATAAACAGATGTAAAATTCTTGAATATGGAGGGGGGTGTGTGTGTGTGTGTGCGTGCACGTGCATGCGTGTAAAATAATGTCTTCTGGGATTTAAATATAGACAGTATAAAAATAACACAATACTCGGCCAGACACAGTGGTGCATACCCGTAAACCCAACAACTCAGGAAGCTGATACAGGAAGATCTCAAGTTCAAACCCAACCTCAGAAACTTAGCAAGATTTTAGGCAACTTAGTGAGACCTTATCTCAATATTAATAATAAAAAGGGGTAGGGATATGACTCAGTAGTAAAGTGCCCCTGGAAAATTCAATCCCTAGTACAAAAAAGAAGATAAATACAAGACCATGACATGTATGAATCAGAGGCAGTGATACAATTAAAGTATTCTAGGTGTTTCAATTAGATATTTCAATTTCTGGAAGGGATAAAAGTACCAAGTATTTCATAAGACCATGACAAATGCTATCAGTGTAAATATATAAATATATAAACACATAAATGCACGCACATGCACACACACACACACACACAATAATAGATTAAAAAGAAACCCTCAGTTAATGCTAATGAGGTAAGAAGGAGAAAAAGAATATGATCAAGTTGAATGATAAAAATTCAAAACAAAACATTAGGTTTAAACCCAAATACATCACTAGTTGTGTTAAATATCAACAGACTAAGCACTTAAGTTAAATGACAAAGATCTCCAACTACATTTTAAAAACCCAACTATGTGCTATTTATCCAAAAAAATAAACATTTAAAATATAATCAATAACCAAATATAAGCTGATGTAGTTTTGTTAATATCAGACAAAACAAATTTGTTAGAGAAAAGGCAAATTTTATAATGATATTATTCAACTTACTAACAAAAAAGGATTCAATTCTCCTGGTAGATATAAACATTTCGATCTTGACCTTTTGGGGGAGAGTCGGGGAGTGTGTGTGTGTGTGTGTTGTGTGTATAAAGTGAAAGAACTAAAAGAAGAAATAATATAAAGCCAAAATTATCATGATCATTTTATTTTAAATATACCTCTCTTAGTTGAAAAAACAAAACCCAGTAAAATATATAGTTTTAGTTTACAAACTTGATATTAATGGACAAATTAGTTTGTCTGTCTCAATAGTGGACACCATGATGTATTGGTCTTTATATAGATTTTGTAATGGCTAAATTAAGCTAATTAAGATTTTGTAATGACTAAGCTAAGTTTACAAACTTGAATTAGTAAACTTTAAAACACTGCATTCAGTGTTACAATACAGAATATACTGACTTATACTTATAAAATACTTAAACATTTACTAGGTATGGGGTCAAAAAATAAATTCAAATATAAGTGGAGTCACACATAATATGTTTTCTGACCACGGAACAAATAAATCAGATAACAAAAATAAAAAGATAAGGAAATCCTTACATGATTGGAAATTAGGAGGTGAAAGGAGAAGAGACTGGGGTCCCACAATTTCCCTCAATCACCCAAGGACCCTCACTAGACTCCACCTTTTAAAGTCCCAGCATCTTCCAATAGTGCCTCCTCACTGGGTGCCAAGCCATAACACGTGGGCTTTTGGGGGACATCCCAGATCCAAAGCCCAGCAGGCCGCTGCCTTCGAGACTCAGCTTGGTCCTGTGGCATCGAGCATGAGTGAGTCCGTCTGGTTTGGCCTGTCTGGGGGCTGGTGCAGGAGCCCAGGTCAAAGCGAAGGCCTCTGCCATCTTGGTGTAGGGCCTGCAGCCTGGCTCAGCTGATTTATCAGCTCCAAAAGGCTCACAAAGAAGAAATAATAATAATACAAAGTAGGAAAACAGTTCAACTTTATAATAGATAAGAATATACAAAATGTGCAGAAACAAAATAAAAGTAATAAAGCTTCAAAATGCAAATATTACAAAGCAAAGATGAAAATTAAAGATAAGCAACCATTCAAAAAAGATTTTTAAAAAGGATATTAAATGCAAGAAAAGGAAATAGGTATAAAAGAAAAAAGCAGAAATGAATGAAGTAGAAAATACAAGATCAACAAAATCCAAAGTTTCTCAGAAAACACTAATAAAATTGATTACCTTCTGGTGACAATGATGGAAATTGGACAGCTAACAAACTAATAAAGAATGAAAAAGGGTACACGAACTATAGATACTATAGACATTACAATATTTGACAGTACTATAATTATTAAATAAATTAAATCTGTAATTGCAAACCTACCAAAAAAGAAATTCTAAACACTAGATGATTTCCTTGATGGTGGGAATTGTATTAAACATTTGAGAAATAAATTATCACCCTACATAAACTTTTCAAAAGAAGACAAAAAATTGAAAGGCAAGTCACTTGCAAATAGTAATGAACTACAATCAAAATATGAGTTTTTACATGATTGCTGGTTACAATGTTATATCTTAAACAATAACAAAAAGAACAAACAATTATATATCTAGGAATAAACTAAGAAAAATGCATAAAACCTTTACAAAGAAAATGACAAAACTTTACTGAGAGATCCTAATAAACAATTTAAAAATTTCTTGGGTTAGAAGGATAAATATTATAACGGTATCAGTTCTCCCCAAATTTAGTCCAAGTCATAATTCCAAGGTATTTTTGAACTAGAAGAACATAAGTTAAGTCTATATTATATGAAATATGCAAAAAAACCAAAGTTATAAAATCTTAAGGCATGAAAGAGGCAGAAGCAATTACTTGATTCCATCTCTTTTGCAACATCTGTGCCTTATTCGTTGTTCCAAAGCAAGTACGGTGGATGGCATGCAGTAGGGGACACCATTTACTCAACTAAGCGGAATTTTTCCAGTCAGTAATTTATCCAGTTTATATTATTTCCACCAAAATTTGTATCCTATGGATACTCTGAGGTAAAGGTAAGAGGGAAGTAACATTCTGAACACAAATGTTTACTAAGTGTACAAATTAGGTGCTAAACAGATTTTAAATTTATTTTCTAGATTTAAAACTCCCTACCCACTAGTATTTCTTCATAAGCTATCCAAATATTGAAAGTATCCAAATATTGATCCCCTTTGGACCATTTAAATTTGTCTTTATAACATTTCGGTTCTCCTCAAAGGTATCAACACTAAGAAATCCAAATTTAACATACCCATAAATAAAGGATAAATGTACTGAGAAATTTTGATATTTTTATTTTTCACTGAGTACAAACACTATATTTAGAAATACATAAACAAATAGTTCTGTAAACAGAATATTGTCAGACAGCAAAATCCCTTGCCTAAGAACAAAATATGTAATTGGAAACAAAGTATTAAATCATCAGGTAGTAGGATATCCCATTCTAGTTTAATAAAACATAGTGATTATAAAACATTAAAATAGTTCATTTTTTAGTATATGTTGAGCTTCGGTTACTTGATATATCCTTATATTTATGCTTTTAAAATCAAGACACAAAAATATAAAATTACATAGAATATTATAGAAATACAATAACATTGTTTCTATAATCCCATTATGGACATAATTCTTTTTCCTTCCTTAAGATCACTCAGGAACATGGGTAAAGAGTGACCAGCAATAAAATAAAATATACAAATACACCATATAAAGACATGAGTATTTTCATTTTCAAGCAAAAACTTCACAAATGTTGTTCAGAAAATTGAGTTACTAGCAAATCAGAAACTATAATTCAATATTAAAAGTCTGAATAGTGTGTTCAAAATCTTCCAAAATGTCAAACCATGGAATAATTTACAAGTATTTATTTAAGTTGCTTCATTCTAGAAAAACTTCAAATTAAATGGTGAAGTTGTACACTTGTCTATATCCATAGACAGATACATAGAAACACGTATTTATGCACAAGTGTGCAACATATGCCCAATTCTTTTGGCAGAAAGAGTCTGATGTGGTCAGTGTCCATCTTGGATCAAAGAGCTATATGGTGAGGACCACAGAGTGCATACCACATTAGGCATGCCCACAGAACAAGAAGGCATGTAACTTACTGGCAGCCACCACGAAAAGTACTGAATTTAAACAATACAGCTTCCAAGTTCCAAGATATCTCTCTCTCTCTCTCTCTCTCTCACACACACACACACACACACACTCTCACACTCACACTCACACAGCATTTTTCCCAAACTGGCAAAAAGAGTAAAAATGACTTGGGGATAGTAGAAGGCCACTGCAAAAAAAATAACATTGTCTCATACTATGAAAAATCGTTTTCTTTGCTTTTAATTCCTAGTTTAACAAAATCAAAAAATCAGTTTGATGTTTGTCTTTCTTTGTTACTTCTTTGTAACTTTAACCTCTCCTTAAAAAAAAAAAAAACTTAACAAATGAGCTCATCGGTTACTTTTCATTCAATTGATTTTCTCTTCTTTCTGGTAGGCATTAAAAGTATTATTTAGATCTTAAACAGTTATTCAAGTAATAAGGGATCTAATATAAAGAAAAATAGGAAGTCAAAGTAGAGGAAGTCTGAGTAGAGATGACATAGTAAAGCAGTGACTAAAATTTCCACAGTAACAAAACCATCAAATTTTATCTGGGCATATTCGACCAGAGTAAAGGAATACATTTTGTAGGCTCCTTATATCCAGGTGCAGCTATATGCCTAAATTCTAGACAATCTGAGATCTAAACAAAGTGACCTATGGCAGTTTCCAGAAATCCAGAAACTGTCCTTGAAATACATGAAAGAAGTGCTCAACAAATTTCAATCCTATTTCTCACTGAAAATCCAAGCGACCACATAAGATTTAGCATTGTAATTTGAAAACAGTTTTAATGCAACATCATCTGCAGTTTACCAAGGAGATCACACATGAATTTAATTCCAAATTTGCTTTCTTTCAAAAAACTTTTCGTTTTTATTACGGTAAAAAAATTCACATAACAAACACTGGGCATTGAACCCAGGACTTTGCACACCTTAGGCAAGTATTCTACAACTGAGTCACATCCCCAGCCGCAAATTAACCATTTCTTTGAGGGAGGAACTGGGGATTGAACTCAGGGGCACTTGATCACTGAGTAACATTCCCAGCGCAATTTTGTATTTTATTAAGAGACAGGGTCTCATCCACCAACACGGAGACTTTCTACCGGTCCCGTTCTTAGTGCTCGAATGTCCCAACCTGAAGCTGAAGCCGCTGCCCTGGGTGCACATGCCGATGGCCATGACGGTGTACACTCTGATGGTGGTGTCTTATTTCCTCATCACCGGAGGAATAATTTATGTTGTTATTGTTAAACCACCGAGTGTTGGCTCTATGACTGATGAACATGGGCATTAGAGGCCAGTAACTTTCTTGGCCTACAGAGTAAATGGACAATATATCATGGAAGGACTTGCATCCAGCTTCCTGTTTACAATGGGGGGTTTAGGTTTCATAATCCTGGACTGATCCAAAGCACCAAATATTCCAAAACTAAATAGATTTCTTCTACTATTCACTGAATTCGTCTGTGTCCTACTGAGCTTTTTCATGGCTAGAGTATTCATGAGAATGAAACTGCCGAGCTATCTGATGGGTTAGAGTGTCTTTTGAGAAGAAATCAGTGGATTCTGGATTTGCTCCTGTTGATGAAGTATTAAAGGCTGTACCAGTCCTCTACTACGAAATGTGGAAAAGAATAAAAAGCAGCAGTAAAAGTATCAAGTGAAAATATAGGAAGTATATGAAAGCTTGGACTAGAATTTCTTGGTATCAGAGACAAGTATATCACAGTATTTTTTTCCTGCTGACCTGTTGTACCAACAATGTTAAGTGTCATTTTCTTAGTTTTTCATTTTGTAAATATACTGTTCTTGTAAAATTATAATACTGAATAAAGTGATTACAACCCCCTTTAACATTTTTTGGAGATATTTCTGATTTTCAGAAGTTAATGTAAAATCAGGAAGCAAGATCTCTGAGAACTCTGTACTGCTGATCCGCTTCATTGATGGTGCTTTGCCTTTAAACAGTGTGTGGGATAGTACGTTATTTCACATATGTATGCAAGACTGTTTCCTCAACAGTAAGATGTATGAAAGGAGCAGAAATAAATAATTTTTCTAATAAAAGAGAGAGAGAGAGAGAGAAAGAGACAGAGAGAGAGAGAGACTCACTGAGTTACTTAGCGCCTCACTTTTGCTGAAGCTGGCTTTGAACTTGTGATCCTCCTACCTTAGCCTCCTGAGCCACAGGGATTACAGGCGTGCACCACCACACCCAGCTCCAAATTAACCATTTTTAAGTGTATAATTTTTTGACATTTGAAATATTCATAATATTATGCACCATTGTCTCCATCTAGTTTCTAAATATTTTCCTCATCCTAAAGGAAACTGCATCAATACCAGTCCAACTATAAATCTGCTTTATGTCCTTACATTTGGCTATTGACTCTAGTTTATATAAACTGAACCCTAAAATACATGACCTTTTGTGTTTAGCTTCTTTTATTTAGCACAATGTTTCTGAGGTTTGCCCATGTTGTAGCATGTCTTCAGAATATTCTCTTTTTATGACTGAATAATATTCTGTTATATGTATATACCACATTTGGCTTATTATCCATGCCTCAGCTGATGGATATTTTGGGGTTTTTTATACCTTTTGGCTGTTATGAATACTGCTGCTTTGAACAGTTTAACCTATATGACAGCAGAATACATTCAATTCTTATTACACATAAAAAGCACAATTTTTCATATCTCTGGTTGTATACACAGTCTATTCACAACAATTCAAGTCTTCATACCTATACTTTGGATAATAATGATCATCACATTCACCATCATTAATAACCCCATGACCCTTCCTTCCCCTCCAACACCTCTTCCCTATCTAGTGTTCGTCTATTCCTCCCATACTCTGCTCCCTATGCCACTATCAATCGGCCTTCTTATAACATTTGGCTTTTTGGGATTGGCTAACTTCATTTAGCATTATCTTCTCTAACTCCATCCATTTACCTGCAAATGCCATGATTTTATTCTCTTTTATTGCTGAATAATATTCCGTTGTGTATATATACCACATTTTCTTTAACCAACAGATTAGATCACTTGGAAGAAAGAATATCAGATAATAAAGACAAAGTATACAATCTGGAAAATAAAGTTGATCACATAGTGAAGAAACCATGAACAGAACATGCAAGAATGATGGGACAGCAACAAAAGAACAAATCTAAAAGTTCTTGGGATAGAGGAAGGCACAGAGTTTCAAACCAAAGGAATGCACAGTCTCTTCAATGAGATAATATCAGAAAATTTCCCAAGCATGAAGAATTAGAAAACCAAATACAAGAGGCTTGCAGGACACCAAATGTACAAAATTCAACAGATCTACACCAAGGCATACTATAATGAAAATGCCTAGCATACAGAATAAGGATAGAATATTAAAAATCACGAGAGGAGTCAGATCACATATAGGGGGAGACCAATTCATATCTCAGCAGATTTTCAACCCAGACCCTCAAAGCCAGGAGACAGTGGAACAACAACATATACCAAGCTCTGAAAGAAAATGGATGCAAACCAAGAATCTTATATCCAGCAAAACTAAACTTCAGACTGGATGATGAAATAAAAACTTTCCATGATAAACAAAAGTTAAAAGTATACAACTAGAAAGCCTGCACTATAAAACATCCTCAGCAAAATATTCCAAGAAGAGGAAATGAAAAACAATGATGAAAATCAGCAGAGGGAGGGATCACACTAAAGGAAAATCTAATCAAAGGAGAAACAAAGTCACATTAAATACCAAAAATATACAAAAATGGCTGGGAATACAAATCATGTCTCAATAATAACCCTGAATGGCAATGGCCTAAACTCACCAATCAAAAGACATAGCCTGGCAGATTGAATTAAAAAAAAAAGACCCAACAATATGCTGCCTCTAAGAAACTTTTCTCATAGGAAAAGACATCCACAGACTGAAGGTGAAGGGTTGGGAAAAATCATACCACTCACAAGGACTGTGGAAGCAAGCAGGGTTTCTATCCTCATATCAAATAAAGTAGACTTTAAACTAAAGTCAATCAAAAAGGATAAAGAAGGTCACTACATACTGCTCAAGGGAACCATACAACAAGACGACTTAACATTTATAAATATATATGCTCCAAACAATTGAGCATCTGCGTTCAAACAAACTTCTCAAGAGCCAAACAGACCACAACACAATGATTTTGGCTGACTTTAACACACCTTTTCATCACTAGATAGATCTTCCAAACAAAAGCTGAACAAAGAAACTATAGAACTCAATAATACGTAGACTTAATTCACATATATATAATATTTATTTCATCTTCAACGAGAATACATTTTCTTCTCAGCAGCACATGATTCTTCTCTAAAATAGAACATATACTATGCCACAAAGCAACTCATAGCAAATATAAAAAAGTTGAGATACTACCTTGCATTCCATCGGATCAAAATGGAATGAAATTAGAAATCAATGATAAAATCCATTTCAACACCTGGAGACTAAATAATATGCTACTGAATGATAAATGGGTTGCAAAAGACATCAAGGAGGAGATTTAAAAATTTTTAGAGGTGAATGAGAACAAAGATACAACATATTGAAATCACTGGGACACTATGAAAGCAGTTCTAAGAGGAAAGTTCATTGCATGGAGTTCATTCAATAAAAGAAGAAAAAAATCAATAAATAAATGACTTAACATTACATCTCAAAGCCCTAGAAAAAGAAGAATAAATCAACACCACAAGCAGCAGAAGACAGGAAATAATTGAAATCAGAGCTGAAATCAATGAAATTGAAACAAAAGAAACAATTGAAAAAATTGACAGATATCAAAACATATCAAAAAGATCATGCACCACTATCAAGTGAGATGCAAGATTGGTTCAACATATAGAAATCAATAAATGTAATTCATTACATCAATAGACTCAAAGATAAGAATCGTATGATCACCTCAATAGATGCAGAAAAACACCCCTTTATGTTTAAAACACTAGAAAAACTAGGGATAACAGGAACATATCTCAACATCATAAAGGCTATCTATGCTAAGCCTCAGGCCAACATCATTCTAAATGGAGAAAAATTGAAGGCATTCCCTTTAAAAACTGGAAGAAGACAGGGATGCCCTTTTTTTACCATTTCTATTTAACATAATTCTTGAAACACTGGCCAGAGCAATTAGACAGATGGAAGAAATTAAAGGGATACACATAGGGAAAAGAAGAACTCAAATTGGCACTATTTGCTGATGATATGATTCTATACCTAGAAGACCCTAAAGGTTCCACTAGAAAACTTCTAGAACTAGTAAATAAATTCAGCAAAGTAGCAGGATATAAAATCAATATCCATAAATCAAAAGGCATTTCTGTATATCAGTGACAAATCGTCAGAAAGGGAAACCAGGAAAACTATCCCATTTATAATAGTCTCAAAAAATATATATATAATACATGAATCAAATTAATGAAAGACGTAAAAGATCTACCTAATGAAAATTAAAGAACCCTAAAGAAAGAAGTCAAAGAAGACCTTAAAAATGAAAAGATCTACCTTGCTCTTTGATAGGCAGAATTAATATTATATAAACGACCATACTTCCAAAAGCACTATACAGATTTAATGCAATTCTTATCAAAATCCCAATGACATTCCTCATAGAAATAGAAAAGGCAATCATGAAATTCATCTGCAAAAATAAGAGATCCAGGATAGCTAAAGTAATCCTTAGCAGAAAGAATGAAGCAGGTGGCATCACTATACCAGAGTTTAAACTATACTACAGAGCAATAATAACAAAATCAGCATGGTATTGGCACCAAAACAGAGTGGTAGACCAATAGTACAGAATAGAGGACACAGAGACTAACCCACAAAATTACAGTTATCTTATATTAGATAAAGGTGCCAAAAACATGCACTAGAGAAAAGATAGCCTCTTCAACAAATGGTGCTGGGAAAACTGGAAATCCATATGCAAGCAAATGAAATTAAACCCCTATCTCTCACCATGCACAAAACTCAACTCAAAATGGATCAAGGACTTAGGAATAAAACCAGAGACCCTGCATCTAATAGAAGAAAAAGTAGGCCCTAATCTCCATCATGTGGGAGTAGGCTCAAACTTCCTTAATAAGACTCCTATGACGCAAGAATTAAAATCAAGAATCAATAAATGGGATGGACTCCCAACTAAAAAGTTTCTTCTCAGGAAAACCATCTGTGAGGTGAATAGAGAGCCTATATCTTGGGAGCAAATCTTCACCCCTCACACATCAGACAGAGCACTAATCTCTGGGGTATATAAGGGTATATAAAGAACACAAAAAGCTAAGCACCAAAAAAACAAGTAACCCAATCAATAAATGGGTCAAGGACCTGAACAGACACTTCTCAGAAGAGAATATACAATCAATCAACAAGATGAAAAAATGTTCATCATCACTAGCAATTTGAGAAATGCAAATCAAAACCACTCTAAGATTTCATCTCACCCCAGTCAGAATGGCAGCTACTATGAAGACAAACAACAAAAAGTGTTGACAAGGATGTGGGGGAAAAGGTACACTCATACACTGCTGGTGGGACTGCAAATTGGTGCTGCCAATAATGGAAAGCAGTATGGAAATTTCTTGGAAAATTGGGAATGGAACCACCATTTGACCCAACTATCCCTCTCCTCGATCTATACCAAAAGGACTTAAAAACAGTATACTACAGGGACACAGTCACATCAATGTTCAAAGCAGCACAATTCACAATAGCTAAACTGTGGAACCAACCTAGATGCCCTTCAATAGATACAGGGATAAAAAGAATTGTGGCATATATACACAATGGAATATTACTCAGCAATAAAAGAGAATAAAATCATGGCATTTGCAGGTGAATGGATGGAGTTAGAGAAGATAATGCTAAGTGAAGTTAGCCAATTCCAGAAAACCAAATGTCTAATGTTTTGATATAAGGAAGCTGATTCATAGTGGGATAGGGAGAGGGAGCATAGGAGAAATAGCTGAACTCTAGATAGGGCAGAGGGGTTGGAGGGGAAGGGAGAGGACATGGGGTTATAAATGATGGTGGAATGTGATGATCATTATTATCCAAAGTACATGTATAAAGACATGAATTGGTGTGAATATACTTTGTATACAACCAGAGACATAAAAAATTGTACTCTATATGAGTAATAAGAATCTCAATGCATTCCTCTGTCACATATAAATTTAAAAAATAAATAAATAAACTGAAGTATGTTTACTTAAAAGAATCATTAAGAAACTGCAGAAAAATGAACATTTTAAAATAGTAAAACCAAGTCTACATATACCAGGAATTGTAAATAATAACTATTAATAACTGTTAGAATTTATAAACAAATAGGATTTTATTTTTAAAATTTGAAATATATGCTATTTATAAGATAATTTATAAGTATGAAGAAAAACTGAAAGGGATGGAAAAAGCTTTATCTGTTTCATTGTAACTGTATGAACTGGTAACTAAAATATTAATAAAAGGTAAAGTAAGTTTAAAACAATATTATTTGGTTTAAGGAAAGTCACTATATAATGATGAAACTTTCGATCACTAGAAATATACAATAGCTCTAAACTTGTAGGCCCCAATAAACTGCCTCAAAATATTAAAGGAAAAGTCATTAGGAAAAAAAAATAAACAGAGAAAATGACAGATCCACCATTATAAGGAGAGATTTCAATACATAAATTTGTTGGCACTTCAGGCAAACAAAGTAATAAAGTTATATAATAGTACAATGATTATCAACCTTAACCAAATAGATATATTTAAAATAGAAGTTACATATTCTTCTTAATTACATGGAGGTTATTCATAAAAGTTGACCATACATTAGGCCATAAAGTCTCAACCAACATCAAAGAGCTAATATTACATAGACTACATCATTGACCACTATACAATTATATTAGAAGCCACTTTAAAAATGATAATTATCGGCCCAGTGGAAGACTTACAAATCCTGCAAGGAACCAGTCTGAGGTCTCATGGATAAAATATAATCCTAAATGCACAACAATCTTCCACCAGGCAAAAAAAAAAGTAGAAGCAATAGCAGCATGTACCATTATACCCAGGGGATATTTGAATAAAAGAGGATAATGTTCTCTGCTGAATTAAAAAAATCATATATTGTCAACTCACACTTTAGAAATGAGGAAAATGATACTAGAGATAGTTTTGTAACCAGGATTTGAATCCACACTACCTATTTACAGAATCTAGAAATTTAATAACTATTTTGAGATTCTGGTGGGCAATTAATAAATATTTGTCAAATGAATAATAGTTTATCAGGCTTGTTTGAATACAGACCAGAATTGATTAAGAGAAAATAAACAGATTAATTTCCTTCCCCCCCCCCTTTACTCCTAAAGTACAGTTTTATTAGTAATATACAATGATCCAATCTAGGGGCACCAGTCAGTGGCTATAGCATATTAACAGTAGAAAAATCAATTAGTAGAGCAGAAAATTCAAATGAAGTGACCACAAAAACTAAATAGTAATACTTTTTGAGGTATGTTACTCTGACTTCATTTTTAGGATGACAAATTCCTTTTGAAACATCAGGTTAAATAGTTCAGCATAACATACATGGTCTTAAAAGGAAACTTCTTTAGGATATCTACTTACACTCTCATAAAAATATTGCCTTTAAGTTTAAATTTATTTTCTTTAAAGTTAGTTTTCAAATAACAGGTTGAGATATGTTGATTTTCTTTTCTTCAGAATTCCTTCTCTGCTTAAAAAAAAGTGCTAGAAACCTTTAATTTGAGGAACACAAAAGAAAACTAATTTCCTTGAAACTTTTCACTATGTGGATATTATAAATTCTTGTATCCTGAGCAAATGGTGGGAGGGGTGGGGAATAACCAAAGGTTTCCAATAAAGTGTTTCTTTCATGTCTTAATACTTCTTTGGAAAAGTACTACAGTCAGTTAATTGCTCTTGATTACAAAAAGAAATCACTTTATAGAGAGGAATAAAAACTACATACAGTAAGAATTGTAGTCTTTATTCAACAGCAGTGTTGTGATAGAAGGTCGTGAAATAGAAGACACAATAGAATGCCAAAACATTCCTCCCATCCAATGGAAACATTATGGCCACTGTCCAACACCTCCCTATCTGTCCCACCTTGCCCCCCAGTCTCTGGTAACCACAATTCTCTGAACTTTCCACATCTAATTTTTTTATTCCATATGTGAATGAGATCAGCTGGTATTTGTCTTTATGTACCTGGTTCATTTCACTTAATGTGCTCCAGGCTTTAGATTCTCATAAATGATAGAACTTCATCATTTTTTACAGGTAAATCCTATTTCTTTGTTTATACATGTTTGTTTATACATTCATGTATAAACAATATTTATTTATGTATACATGTTTCTTTATCCATTCATCTGTTGATGGACAGTTGGGTTGATTCCACATGTTATCTACTGTGATAACATAGATATAACATATTTATTCTGCAATAAACAGGGGAGGCAGGTGTTTCTTTGAATACTGATTTGATCTCTTTTGGATAAAATGAATAGTGGGATTTGCTGGATAACGGTAGTTCTGCATTTATTTATTCATTCATTTATTCATTCATTCATTCATTCATTTATTTTTCAGGAACTTCCATACTGTTTTCCCTAATGGCTATACTAATTTACATTCCTATTAACAGAGTATGCGTTCCCCGTTTCTCCATGCTGTCATCAGCATTTAATTTTTACTTTGATATCAATCATTCTACCAGGTATGAAGTGCTATCTCATTGTGATTTGCATTTCCCTGGTGACTACTGATAGTGAACATTTTTTCATACACTTCCTGGTTTTTTGTAAAATGTCTACTCATGTCCTTTGCTCATTTTTTTTCAATTGGGTTTTTTAACTATTGAGCAGTTTTAGTTCTTTATATATTTTGGATATTAGCTCCTTATCACAGGTATGATTTGCAATATATTCTTCCATTTTGTAGGCTGTCTTTTCACATTGCTGATAGTTTCCTTGACTATGCAAATGTATTTTACTTTAATGTTATCCCATTTGCCTATTTTATCTTTTGATGACTGGGCTTCTTGGACACAAAAAATTTTTGCCCAGGTCAATATAATGGAGGTGTTCCTTTGTTTTCTTCTAGAACTTTCACAGTTTCAAGTCTTACATTTAACTCTTCAATCCGTTTTGAGCTGATTTTTATATACAGTGTGACAGAGGTTTAGTTTCATTCTTTTACATATGGATATCTAGTTCTCTCAGCACCATTTATGGAAAGCACTATCTTTTCTCTATTTTGTGTTCTTGTGGCTGTTTATGTGAATACCATATTATTTAGATTACTACAGCTTTGTAGTCTATTTTGAAAATAGACTTTTTCCTTTGTGTCAAGATTATTTTGCCTATTAGAGAGATCCTTTACAGATCCAGAAGAATTTTAGGAAAGAGTTTTCTATTTCAGTGAAAAATGCCATTGGAATTTTGGTAAGAAATTGGATTGAATCTGTAGGTGACTTTGGGTGTATGAACTATGAACAATTTTTATAATATTAGTTCTTCCAATCTATGAACACAGGATATCTTCCCATTTATTTGCATCTTCAATTACTTGAATAAATGCGTTAAATTAGTTTTCAGTATTCAGATCTTCTACTTCTGTGGTCAAACTTATTCCAAAGTGGGGTTTTTATTTTTTAGGGTTTTTTTTTGTTTTGTTTTATTTATAATAGTTATACTTCATTAAGCGTATAATTCAATGCTGTGAATTTTTACGTGTTGATTTTGTATTATGCAACTCTATTGAGTTCACTTATTAGTTTCAACAGGTTTTTGGTATCATTACAGAAATTTCTATAAGATAATGTTGTCTGCAAACAGAGACAATTTCTTCCTTTCCAATTTGGATGTCTTTTATTTCCTTCTTTTGTGGAACTGTTCTGTAAATGTAAGAGGCAAGAGTAGTATCCTTATTTTGTTCTTTACCTTAAAGGAAAGGCTTTGAACTTTTCACCACTGAACATGGTATCAACTATGGGCTCATCATAAACCACCTTTACAGAGTTGGGGTACATTCTTATCAGACCTAATTTGTTGAAAGTTTTTAACATGAAAGGATATTGAATCTTGTCATGTACCTATTCCGAACCTATTGAAATCATCATATGGTTTTTGTCGTTCTGTTAAAGTGCTGTGTCATATTTATTGATTTGCATATGATGAATTCCAAGGATAAAATCCACTTGATCACAAAGAGTGGTCCTTTTAATATGCAATGGAATTTGGTTTGCTAGCGTTTTGTTGAGGATTTAAACATGTACATTCATCAGGGAAATTAGTCTGTAATTCTCTTGTAGTGGCCTCTCTGACCGTGGTATCTGCATAATGCTGGTCTTATTCAATGAATTTGGAACATTCTCTCCTCTTCAGGTTTTCTTTTTTTGTTTTTTTTAGGTTTGAGAAGGGATTTCATTAACTGTTTGGTAGAATTTAGCAGTGAAACCATCAGCTCATTGGCTTTTTTTTTTTTTTTTTTGATGAGGCTAGTTTTGGGTTTTTTTTTGTGTATGTGTATGTGTTTGTTCCTAATTTTTTGTTTTCCTGATTCAATCTCCTTCCTCTTTATTGATCTGATCATATTTTCCATGTCTACATGATTTGGGCTTGGTAGATTGCATGTGTCTAGGAATTTATTGATTTATTCTGGATTATGCAATCTTCTGGCATAAACTTGTTCACAGTAATGTTTTCATCCTTTGCATTTCTGTAGTATAAGTTGAAATGTCTCCTCTTTCATTTCTGATTTTCTCTGTGTGTATGTCTTCATTTTTGGTCTTAGTCTGCTAAAGTTTGTAGATTTTTTTTTTTAAACAACTCTTTTCTTGATCATTTCTATTTTTTCTCTATTTTATTTATTTCTTCATAATCTTTATTATGTATTTCCTTCTAAGTTTGGGCTTAGTTTTTACTTTTTCCAGTTCTTTGATGGGAATCTACTTTTTTGATTTAGGCATTTGATTGTTATAAACTTCCCTCTTAGAACTGCTTTTGCTTAATCATGTGTTTCTATTTTCACTGTTAAGGTATTTTAAATTCTCCTTTTAATTTCTTCTTTGATCCACTGACTCTTTAGGGCATACTGTTTAATTTATATTTAATTGTGAATTTTCCAAAAATTCCTATTACTGATTTCTAGTCTCACACTATTGTGGCTGGAAAAGATACTTAAGAAGATTTAATCTTCTTAAATTCATTAAAATTTGTTTTGTGGCCTAACATGATTCATACTGGGGAACCTTTCATGTCCACCTAGGAAGAATGTTCTGTACTGGTTTGTTAGGATGATTTGATTTAAAGTATTATATAAATCCAATATTTGATTTTCTTTCTAGATTATCTGTCCATTGTGAAAGTGGTATACTGAAAATTTCTAGTCTTACTGCATTGCAGTCTAAGGTAACTGAAGAAGGCATGTTGAAGGCCAAGACAGGCTGAAAGCTAGGCCAAAAGCTAGCCCTCTCACACCAAAAAACAAAGTTATAAATGGCCAAAGAAATGTTCTTGAAGGAAATTTAAAATGCTACTCTGGGGAACGTATGAAGGACAAGATAGTAGAAGAAACTTATTACTGACAGGGACAAAATGTGAATGGCTGAATAAAAGATCAAACCAGCCACAACATTACCTAATCCAGAGCAAGGCTCCAATTCTCTTCAATTATGTGAGAGCTGAGGCAGGCATAGAAGAAAAGTTTGATGCTCGAAGAGGTCAGTTCATGAGGTTTCAGTCTCTTCAACATGAAAGTTAAGATGAGGCAGCAAGGGGTTTTACAGAAGCTGCAGCAAGTTATCCAAAAGGTTTATATAAGGTGATTATATGGTTATAGATTTCAATGTAGACAAAATAGCCTTGTACTAGAAAATATCATTTAGGACTTTCATAGCTAGAGAGTAGAAGTCAATACCTGACTTCAAAGCTTCAAGTGACAGGCTTACTCTAGCATTAAAGTCCAATGCAGTTGGTAACTTTTAAGTTGAAGTCAATGCTCACTTATCATTCTGAAAATCCTAGGGCCCTTAAGAATTATATTCAACTTATTCTGACTGTGCTCTATAAATGAGAACAACAAAACGTGGATGACAACACAATTGTTTATAACAACATTTATTGAATATATTAAATCCACTTTTGAGACCTACTGTTTAGGGGGAAAAAAGATTATTTTCAAAATATAGCTGCTCTTGATAATAACCCAAGAGCTCTGATGAACATGTACATCAAGATTAATGTTTTTATACCTGTTACTACACCATTCATTCCACATTCCACAGATCAAGGAGCAATTCTGGCTTTGCCACAGTGATTCCCTTATGAATCTGGGCAAAATAAACAGAAAACTTTCTGAAAAGGTATCACCATTCTACATATCATTATGAACACTTGTAATTCATAGAGGAAGTTAAAACATTAACAAAAGTTTGGAAGGAGTCCAATCTTTATGGATGACTTTGAAGAGCTCAACAATTCTGTAGAGGAAGTAACTATATATATGGTAGAAACAGCAAGAGAACTAGAAATAGAAATGGAGTCTGAAGATGCAACTGAACTGCTGCAATCTCATCATAAAACTTTAATGGATAAGGAGCTGTTTTTCACTGGATGAGCAAAGAAAATTGTTTCTTGAAATGGAATCTATTCTTTGTGAAGATGCTGTGAACACTGTTCAAAGGACAATAAAGGCTTTAGAATATTGTATCAACTTTGTTGATAAAGCAGTGACAAGGTTTGAGAGAACTGATACCAACTTTTAAAGAAGTTCTACTGTGAGTAAAATGCCATCAAATAGCACTGCATGCCACAGAGAAGTCTCATAAAAAGAGACCATCAACATGACAACCATCGCTGTTACTTTAAGAAATTGCCACAGCTACCACCCTGACCAGTCACCACCATTGACTTCAAAGCAAGATCATCCACCAGCAAAACAATTATGACTTGCTGAAGGCTCACATGATCATTAACATTTTTTGACAATCTAGTATTTTAAAATTAAAGTATGTTCATTTTTTAGACATAATGCTATTACATACTTAACATAACTATAGTACAATATAAACATGACTTTTATATACATGGGGAAATAAAAAAAAATCACGATTTACTTTATTGCAATATGTTTGCTTTATTGTGATCATCCAGAACTGAACCTGCAATATCTCCAAGGTATGCCTATAAGTTTTTAAATTTTCTTTCAGGATCCTCTCTGTCTCAGATTTTTGATAGTTCGATTTTAATGTTTTGGTGTAGTCGTATTTGAGTTGACTTGTAAGTAGAATCTTCTGACTTTCCTGTACCTTGATATTTGTATCTTTCCTGACATTTAGAATGTTTTCAGCTACAATTCATTTTTCTTCTCATTTTCAGAATCCTGTAATATGAACATTTGCTCTTTTGATGCTATGTCATTAACCATATCAGGTTTCTTCATTACTTTCCTCTTTTTTCACTTGACTGTATATTTTCTAACCTAACTTTGAATTCATATTCCTTCTTTTCCTTGACCAGTTTTGCTATTGATACTCTCTACTGAATATTTCACTTTAGTCACTGTATTTTTCACTTTGAGAATCTTTTTTTTTTAAATAACTTCAATTTCCTGGTTAAATTTCTCTTTGGTAACTTATTCTTTTTTTAATATTTATTTTTTAGTTTTAGGTGGACATATCTTTATTTTACATTTATGTGGTTCTGAGGATCGAACCCAGTGCCTCGTGCATGCTAGGCGAGCGCTCTACCACTGAGCCACAACTCCAGTCCCGTGGTTATTTATTCTTATTCAATCTTTTTGTTCAACTCATTCTCTGTATTTTCTTGAAGTTCACTGACCTTTAAAATGATTCTTTTGAATTGTCAGACATTTCATATATTTCCATTTTTTTAATTCAGCTACTAGTGTTCTTTTGGTGGTGACATGTATCCTTGCTCTTTTGTATTTTGATGTTTATACATTTGATGAAGTTGTTACCTCTTCTAGCAATTACAGACTAGTTTCACTATTACACAAACTTCCCCTGTAGGGCTGTGTAAGAATGCTTGTTGGATGGGATGCAGCAATTCCAGAACAAGCTAGATCACCACTGTGTAGCAGTGTGCATGGTATGTGTGTGCAGCTCTATCAGCTGAGGTTGGTGTTGTTGAAGATTATAGGGATCTTTAACAGCCCAAACTGGACGTACATGGTGGCAACAAGACTTGTTGGGATCTTAGGTGGTTATGATTCCTCAGATCCTCTCACTGTCTTTCTCTCACCGGAGAAGTTGTAGGCAAGGAAATCCTACTTGGCACTGTAAGGATCTTATAATGACTCAGATAGTATTGCTCCACAAAGCTATGTAATATTAAACTATAAGTAAAGGTTTTTCTTATATATCTTTCTTTTTCATGGTCCTCTCTATACAATACATAGCAAATTCATTATTTTTTTCTTTCTTCTTCTCCTTAATTTACGTATTTTTTAATGCTGGGGATTGAATCCAGGGGCACTTACTACTAAGATACACACCCAGCCCTTTTTATTTGCTAAAGTTCAAAGCTCAACAAGTGATAAAACCAGAATTCAAACTTGTTTAACTTCAGAGTCCTCAAGTTCTCCTCTCTCCATTGTTTGCTGCTTTCATCCCATTTTTCCTTACCTCTATTATGGAAGAAATTAAGATAATAAGGAACTTTTCTTAACAGCCTATAAATCTGATAGAAATTCTCTAGTTAAAACAAAATTTTCCTTTCTAAAGTATAACATAAAATTTAGACAACTCAGTGTAACACAGAACTAGGGACCATGTACTTCTTAAAGCCAGTTCCCCCCCCACACTATAAACAAATGATACTATAGATAACATCAACTATGAATATAAACAATTGTGTATAAACTATCTATAGAAAGATAGCAGTTTAAATAACTTTTTATTTTTCTGTGGTTTCCTTCTAAAGGAGTCAATACTATAATCACAAAAGCATCAAATACAAACATACATAAAAACCACTCATTTTACAAAATGATTCAAAATGTAAATAATCCAGAATTTTCAAGTGGTTTTTTTTAATGTGTCAGTGGAAGTTAAGCACTTTACATATATACAGCAGTACTATGTGATTGGTCCTATTATCATTCCCATTTTACAGAAGAGGCAACTGAGACACAGAAAATATTAATTTTCCTAAGGTCATACAGCTAAGAAAGAGTACAGTTGGGATTTAAACCCCAACATAAACCAAGTCTCACAAATTTATAATGTATTTGTCAAATAAATAAGGAGCTATAACCTAGTCATGAGACATAAAAGTTATTCATTCTTCACTTTTTTTATGGTGTTCAGGATCAAACCCAGGGACCTGGGCACAATAGGCAAGTGCTCTACCACTGAGCTATACCACCCAGTTCCAGATATAAGATTTCTAAAGGATTTGCCATAAGTGTATATCACTAGAAGCACTGGACACATATTTATTAAATAAATGAAATTATAGGAAATCAGTGTTATAATTTATAAATTTTATATTAGGAAATTTCCAAACACTGATTTTAATTTAATAAATTATAGCTAAGCCATTCCATTTCCCCATTTTTAGAATCTCAAAACAAATAATGGGATATATACATTTATGAAGATTCACTTTTAGTAATCTTTTTCTTTATTACACTGTAACTTTGTTAGCTTTAAGATTTAAGATAGCAAATAACAAAATTTATAATCATGTAATAAAATGCACAAGGAGTCTCTGACTCAATAAAGTAAGCAAAACACATGGTTTACTTATACGCTGGTCCTATTTTACGCTGAAATATTTTACCCCACGTGTTGACCACTCTACCAAGGAACTGTATTAATCATGAGAGATATGGGGGAAAAATAAGTATGGCATACTAACAAAACTAAAGATGAGGTTTCATTAAACACTGTTTATTTCCTTACTTTTGTTGTTTCGGTAAAATCACTGAATTAACAAATTAATAGGTAGTAAGAATTTGCATTGCTCATTTTATTTTTCCTCTATCATAACTATTTTTTAGACCTCTACTCCTCCCTGGACCTTTATATATATTTTTAGGAAGCAAGCTGTTAATTGTTATCCATAACCAATGGGAAGTGACCACTGTTGTCAGCTTAGTGCAAAATTTTTCTAAACCAATGTCTTATCCAAACTGCATATTGGTATCACTTGCACACTTTTAAAATATATTCAATTCTGAGGTTCTCTCTCAGATCAAAAAAGATAAAATTTCTGGATGTGAGATATCCATACCTGTGCTTTTTGTTTGGTTTATTTTAAATATTCTAATTGTTGCTAATATGCAGCCAGAGTTGGCAAATAACTGTTTTATATCTTCTGTTGTCATACTCAATACTCTCTCACACACTCTCATTTCATGTTAAAACTACACAAATTGTGTTGCATTTACAGCTCATTATCCTTTTCATCAGTAGCACAGTATTCTAAGAAATCTTTCAAATGCAAGGTTAGGTAGTTTTCAATTTTTTTTAAACATAAACAGAACTGTCATAAATATCTATGCACATTCATTTTTGCATTTTTTCCTATAATTTCTTTGGAATAAACTTCCATTCATTAATTCAAAAAGTAATTTAGTGTCAACTGTGTGAAAGTTACCCTTCTAATGCTATACTAGTGCTTTATAAACTTCCCTGCCTGCTCATTTAACACTTACTAAGAAAGCAGTGAGTTTTGTTTTATACAACAATACTGCATCAAAAAGGTGGTGCAACACTATTAAGTGGGGTTCATCCCAGGGATGCAGTGTTGGTTCAACATATGGAAATCAACAAACATAATTCATCACATCAACAGACTTAAAGAAAAGAATAATATGATCATCTCAACAGATGCAGAAAAAGCATTCAACAAAATATAGCATCCCTTCATGTTCAAAACACTAGAAAAACTAGGGATAACAGGAACATATCTCAACATTGTAAAAGTTATCTATGCTAAGCCCCAGGCCAATGTCATTCTGAAAGGAGAAAAATTGAAAGCATTCCCTCTAAAAACTGGCACAAGACAGGGATGCTCTCTTTCACCACTTCTATTTAACATAGTTCTTGAAACACTAGCGAAAGCAATTAGACAGATGAAAGAAATTATTAAGGGATACAGATAGGAAGAGAAGAACTCAATTTATTACTATTTGCCAATGATATCATTGTATACCTAGAATATCCAAAAAATTTCACCAGAAAACTTCTAGAACTAATGAATTCAGCAAAGTAGCAGGATATAAAATCAATACCTATAAATCAAAGGTTTTTCTGAACATCAGTGACAAATCCTCTAAGGCAAACTAGGAAAATTAACCCATTTACAATGGCCTCAAAAAAAAAAAAAAAAAGGCTTGGAAATCAACTTAACGAAAGAGGTGGAAAACCACAGAACATTAAAGAAAAAAATTAAAGAGGACCTTAGAAGATGGAAAGAGCTCCCTTGTTCTTGGATAGGAGAATTAAAATTGTGAAACTGACCATACTACCAAAACCACCATACAGATTTAATGCAATTCCAATCAAAATCCCAATATCATTCCTCAAAGAAACAGAAAAAAGCAGTCATGAAATTAATCCGGAAAAACAAGAGATCCAGAAGAGCTAAAGCAATCCTAAGCAAGAAGAGTGAAGCAGGTAGCATCACCATACCAGACCTTAAACTTTACCACAGAGCAATAGTTACAAAAACAGCACGGTATTGGCACCAAAACAAGAGTGGTAGACCAAGGGTACAGACTAGAGTACACAAAGACAAACCCACATAAATACAGTTATCTCATATTAGACAAAGGTGTCCAAAACACATATTGGAGAAAAGATAGCCTCTTCAACAAATGGTACTGGGAAAACTAGAAATCTATATGCAACAAAAAGTAAGCCCCTATCTCTCACCATGCACAAAACTCAACTCAAAGTGGATCAGGGACCTAAGAATTAAGCCAGAGACCTTGCGCCTAATAGAAGAAAAGGTAGGCCCAAATCTTCATCATGTCGGATTAGGCACTGACTTCCTTAATAAGACTCCTATTGCACAAGAAATAAAATCAAGAACCAATAAATGGGATGGACTCAAATTAAAAAGCATCTTCTCAGCAAAAGAAACAATCAATGAGGTGAATAGAGAGCCTACAGAATGGGAGCAAATTTTTACCACATGCACATCAGATAGTGCACTAATCTCTAAGATACATAAAGAACTCAAAAATCTTAACACCAAAAAAGCAACTGACCCAATCAATAAATGGGCTAAGGAAATGAACAGACACTTCTCAGGAAAAGATATACAATTAATCAACAAATATATGAAAATATGTTCAACAATTAGAGAATGCAAATCAAAACCACTCTAAGATTTCATCTCACTCCAGTCAGAATGGAAGCTATTAAGAATAGAAACAACAATAAGTGTTGGTGAGGATGTGGGGAAAAAGGCATACTCATACACTGCTGGTGGGACTGCAAATTGCTGCAACCAATTTTTTTTTGTGTAATATGAATTGAATAGCATTCTACTGCCACATAACAAACTAGAATCTGGAAAGCAGTATAAAGATTCCTTGGAAAACCTGGAATGGAACCACCATTTGACCCAGCTATTCCCACTCCTCGGTTTATACCCAACAGACTTAAAAACAGCATATTACAGTGATGCAGCCACATCAATATTTATAGTAGCACAAGTCACAATAGCTAAATTATAGAACCAACCTAGATATCCTTTAGTAGATGAATGGATAAAGAAAATGTGGTATATACACACGTGTATATATGCACAATGGAATATTACTCAGCATTAAAAGAGAATAAAATCCCCTCGTGGCTTAAACCAATCAGTTCAAACAAATCCCTCTCTCGTACTAACCAATCACCCTTACCCAACTTGTTCCCGCCAGTGAATGTGCTAATCATGTTTTAGAGTTGTTTTATGATTTTCCCACAGTGTGTGATGATTTGCTAAGAGATGCTAGATGTATGTGAAGTCCCTGCCTTCCCCAAAGAGTGTATAAAACTGCTGCAAACCCTGGGCTCGGGGCCTCTCAGTGTCACCAGTTGCTGTATGTGCACGGAGGACCGAGCTAGGTCACAATGAACACCTCTTTGCTGCTTACATTAAAAAAAGAGAGAGAGAGAGAGAGAGAATATAAAATCATGGCATTTATAAGTAAATGGATGGAGTTGGAGAATATAATGCTAAGTGAAGTAAGCCCATCCCCCAAAAACAAATGTCCAATGTTTTCTCTGATATAAGGATGCTGATTCATATTGGGGATTTGGGGGCGAGGGGAGCAGCATGGAAAGAATAGACAAACTTTAGATAGGACGAAGGGAGGGAGGGGAAGGAAGGGTGAATGGGGATACAAAAGACGGTGGAATGAGCCAGAAACATCATTACCCTAAGTACACATATGGAAACACAAATGTTGTGATTCTACCTTGTGTACATCCAGAGACATGAAAAATTGTGCTCTATTTGTGTAATATGAATTGAATAGCATTCTACTGCCACATAACAAACTAGAATAAAATTTAAAATTTTTTTTTAAAAATATAAAAAAGAATAGTGCTTCTACAAGGTGTCAAAATGCATTCTACTGTCATATATAACTAATTAGAACAAACAAAACAATAAAAATAAAATTAAAAAAAAGAATTGTGCTTCTAAAACTCATCCACAAAGTATGAGCTTCTCAATATCTTAACAGACAGCTTTTTTGGTACACAAGGATTTCTTGTTCAATTAACTTTGAGTAATACTGGTTTAAACAGTTTCCTTTAGCTAAAAGAACTTAGAAATATAGTAATGTGCATAGTGGCTTTCTTAAACTAGCATACAATATGCAGCTTTTCTCCCAAAATGTTCACATCTTATAGGGCAATTTATAAAGTTCTGCCTTGAGAAACTCAAGGCAGACTGAGCAGATCAGTCATATTCAATAAGTACAATTCTCCATTTTTAAAAGCCTGAAAACTGCAACTGTGGTAAAGTCTTTCAAATTGATTCAAGGCATTTAAAAAAAAAAAAAAAAAACACTTCTAAGAAAATTTAGCTATTAATAGCTAAAGTGAATTTTCCTTATTTTGTCTAAAAATAAATCTTATGATACTTAATGTAAGGCTTGCAAAAGATGATCACTGATAATCTAAAATATAATCAACATTTTATATCTTAAAGGCTTAGTTTTATTAAGGAAAGTATTCAGTTTTTATAAAATCTGATGTGCCTTTCTTATAAATTTGCAAGCATATTTTTATATATTAGAAAGTTACCTTTCCTATATACCAACAATGGAGACTTTCCATAGTAGTAGTTCAGATTACAATCAAGAAAATATTTCTTTTTTTTTTAAGAGAGAGAGAGAGAGATAGAGAGAGAGAGAATTTTTTTTTAATATTTATTTTTTTTAGTTCTTGGCGGACACAACATCTTTGTTTGTGTGTGGTGCTGAGGATTGAACCCGGGCCGCACGCATGCCAGGCGAGCGCGCTACCGCTTGAGCCACATCCCCAGCCAAGAAAATATTTCTTAAGAAAAAAAAGTTTCATATGTTCAAAATACATAGAAGATTAACATGTAAAAAGATAATTTTAAAAATTACAATTGAGAATTAAGGATAAAATATGAAAATATGGGAAATGTATCTTTAATATTAAAATTTTATTAATCAAATTTTTGTTATGAATTATTATACTGATACTTCATTCTGAAATTAGCATACTGTACCTAACTTAACTTCAAGATTACTTCATTAATTAATTACTTTTAGAGTGCGTGTATGTATGTGTGGGTATATACCTTATGAACTATAAAAATTGCTGTACTTCATACAGGCATCCATTCAAGGTCCATTTCTAAAAGCTTGATACTCAGACATTTATTATTGGGAGGTTGTGAAAACTTTCACAGGTGGGGCCCTAATAAAAGGTCTTATTATATTTTACTCTCCGTCTCTCTGTGATTATATGAGATAATAATGTCTACATGATGAGATAAAATGAGATGAATGATGTATACACAGAGGTATAGCATTTGGCTACTAGATATGGGCTACTTGAATACAAGTGCTGCACTAACACAACATTTAATCTGATGACCAAGGCAGTGAATACAGCAGACAAAGATAATTCATGTTCTTGGGCAGGATGGGTACAGGACAGCACAAAATTTCATAATTCTACTCAGAATGGCATACAACTTAAAACTTAAATTGTTAATTTCTGAAATCATCTATTTAATATTTTGAGTTGGTGATTGAGTGGGAGTAACTCAAACAGCAGAATGGAAAATCACAAAGAAGATGAGCCTATTACAGTAAAAATTTGACCACAAATGGTCTCCCACTTAATATAGTTCAACTAAAGACTTTTTTCAATGATGCTAAAGTGATATGAACTCAGTGGAAACCATACTTTGTTTTTGAATTCTGAACTCAAAATTCTGAATTTTAATCTTTTCCCAGGCTGGCGATGTCAGTATGTGGTACTCTTGCAATGCCAGGCAGTAGTATGAGCCACAACACCCAGTCAGCCATAAGAGCATAAGGTTAAAAAAACTGGCATTCAACAATGTACTATGTTGCTAAACTGTAATGTTAAGTAAGTTAAGGGTATTAAATGCATTTTCAATTTATGATGGGTTTATTGAGACATAATCATCGTAAATCGAGGAGCTTCTGTACTCTATTGGTTAGTTCTCAATGAAGCAATTACTTCTTCCTTGTTTGAGAAATAATTATAGCAATATTAATTCTAAGATATATTACCATAAAGAAGACATAAATCATATCACTATTCATATGATTAAACAGAAAACAAAACAGTGGAAAGATTCCTATCCTAACAGACAGAATTCATTTTTTAACTCACTTAAAAGGTTATTGATTCATAACAAGTTCCAAGTTTTAAACACTCTTTACAGTTATTCTAATTTTGCAACCCCTAACTACCCCTAATATAAGTTCCATCAGAGATTTTTTCAGTTTGTTTTATGGATATATCCTCAATATCTACAAAGTGTGTGGCACACTATACATATGATCAGTAAATAATTTATTCATTAAATAATGAATAAATTTATCAAAATCTGCTAAATTATAGCTACTATTTTATTTAGCAACTATGAAATGCCAGGTACTATGCTAAATACATGTATTATGTTTTTCAATCCTTAAAAGAATTGTTTTAAATCTTCGTTTAACAGATAAGAAAACTGAGACCTAGAAGTTAGACAAACCAATCTGTTATAAACATTGAAAAGAGGAGAAATGATAGATACATAGATAGATAGATAGATAGATAGATAGATAGATAGATAGATAGTGTTTTTGTTTTGTTTTGGTACTAGGGATAAAACCCAGGGACACTCTACCACTGAACTACATCCCTAGACCTTTATATTTTTTATTTTGAAACAGGGTTCAATAAATTGCTGAAGCTGGCCTTGAAAACTTGGTGATCCTCCTGCCTCAGCCTCCAAATTTGCTGGGATTACAAGGGTGGGTATCATTGCACCTGGTAAAGAGGCATAATCTTAATAAGACACTAAGGAATCAGCCAGGCATTGTGGCATACGCCTTTATTCCCAGCATCTCCAGAGGCTGAGGCAGGAGGATCTTGAGTTCAAAGCCACCCTGAGAGGCCCTAAGTAACTCAGTGAGACCCTGTCCCTAAATAAAATACCAAAAAGGGATGGGGATTTAATTCAGCAGTTAAGAACCTGTGGATTCACTCCCCAGTATCCCTGCCCCCCACCAAAAAGACACTAAGGAATCAAATTTCAAAGCAGCATTCTGAAACTTGTAGGCAAAAACTGCTATGCCTAAAACTTGAAAAAGTAGCAAACACCTATTTTTCTAAACAGGAACAATATTTTCTCAGTATTTAATTTTCTCTTTTAGCTACACTGTTTCAATAACAATTTAAATGAAACAATCTGTCAAACCTTGTTGATTTGGCAAAACTAAAGTAAAGGGTATTACAGGAGCATATGTCTATAATCCCAGCAGCTTGGAAGGCTGAGGCAGGAGGACCACAAATTCAAAGCCAGCCTCAGCAACTTAGCAAGGCCCTAAGAACTCAGAGAGACCGCGTATCTAAATAAAACATGAAAAAGGGTTGGGGATAAGGCTCAGTGTGTTAAAGCACTCCCCACCCCCTATTCAATTCCTATTACCAAAAAAGAATACTACAGTAAAAAGCAGTGTGATTATCAGAGGCAAGATGAATTTAAAATTTAAGTTTACATCTATTAATCCAACGATGATCTCCAATAGACCCCCTAGCCAGAATGATCAAATATTTCCAAATCTCCTGTTGACAAATTTCTACTAAATTACATTCTAATTTAAATTGATAAAGTCCAAGAATGAGCTTTCTAAAGTAATCTATTTTAAATTATAACATAAAGTGATAATATTTTTATTTTAACAATATTTGGTAGAATAAGCTACAATTTTTCTCAAATGAAATCACAATGATTTCTTTAGATGCAATAATGATAGAGTGTTGACAAGAATAATATTTAATTAGCACCTTACCCACTGCCAGTAGTGGTTAAATTGGCTCAATGTTTTTGAACATCAATTTGGCAATACATATTAAGAATCTTGAAAACAACTGATTTCTCTGACTCAGTAATTCCCTCTCTAGAAGGGTTCACTGCATAATTTATAATAGTAAAATGGTACTGTAAATGTTTGGCAATATGAAAAAATGCTAACATAATTTTGAAACTAGCTTTGAAGACCAGTTAAAGATACAGAAAAGTTCTTATGTTAAAAAGCAATACATGGGGCTGGGGTTGTGTCTCAGTACTAGAGTGCTTGCCTAGTATGTGTGAGGCACTGAGTTCAATTCTCAGCACTACATATAAATAAATAAAATAAAAGATCCACAGACAACTAAATAATATTTAAAAAAAAAACAATAATAATACAGGAGGATATGAGTGATACCCATATTAAAAATTATTTTTAAGAAGACTGGGAGAAAATAAACCAAAACATTAAGTGTGATTATTTCTGAGTGACACAATCACATTAATTTAGTTTCTTTCAGATACTTTTTCACATTATCCCAGGTTTTCTATAATGAACAAGTGTTACCCTTGGAATGAAAAATTAGTCCATTATTTTCAAAGAGTTAAATATGAATGATTAAGTATTATTTTAGTTTTAATTTTAAAATATAAATTATTATTATATAAATGATTTATTAAAATTCAAAAATTAGTTTAAATAAAAGTGTATTAAATAGAAGCCCTAAAAATGCAATTTTCTTATTGATCTAAATAAATAAACATGCAGAAACTGCTTATTTATGTTTATAGGCTGACATATACTATATATAATTTTAAAGCATATATTGATCAATCAAGTCCTATAGTTATTTTTTTACTGTTACTCTTTCTATAGAATTTTTTATTTGCCTCCCCTTTTCTAACTATCTATATATCTACACTAAAAAGTACTAACAGACTTCTAACAATTCTTTTTTATACACAGCAGTATATCTCTAGCCTCTATCCAGAATTATGGAGGCTAGAGAAGAGTAAAATGAAAAATAGGAAACAACACACAAAGTTATCCTTATCTCTGCCATCTATACATACTGAATCTATAAGTCTATTTCTGAAAAAGAAAAACCAGGCCAACTCTGGGGTTTTAACAATAGCTATTAGCAAAGTTGCTAGATAGTCCAGTTTGTTATAATTTTACTTATTTGTCATAATATAAAATTTAGAGAATGGTAACTTAACCTAGGACCTTATAATCCAAAACAACAATGTTAGCTTAATGTGTAAATTAACATTTAACATATAAGGTAGTCGAACAAAAATAACACACGTAATACCTACATTGAAAGAGAATTAGGGACTAGATTCATTAAGAGTTTAGAAGTATAACCTGAATATGAAAAATACATAACTCTTAGAAAAACTAAGGTGGTCACCAGTTGAAACACCTCAATATAAAAGTACTACTTCTGCATTATTAGAAAGCAAGGGCCATAGATCTGGCAACCAAAGATAACATAGCTTTCTAAATGTAATGTTTTTGTATCTCCTACATCTTATACATAATACACTATCATTTCAATAGTAATTCAGTCATTATGGATACATTAGTTAAAGCATTATTACTTATTATACTATAATTAAAAATAAGCAACCTCAAATAGATTAACAGTACTATTACAGGAATTCAAATCTGGAATTCCTTTCACCATTATTTAAAGTAACACCACTATACAATATATATTTACATCATGAACTTT
This sequence comes from Marmota monax, assembly GCF_021218885.2. Taxonomy (NCBI): domain Eukaryota; kingdom Metazoa; phylum Chordata; class Mammalia; order Rodentia; family Sciuridae; genus Marmota; species Marmota monax. Next base: position 27,274,569 of record NW_026695227.1, on the reverse strand, counting down.
TAGAAAATTGACTTTTATTCTTTATGTGATTATAATTTTCAGCATACTATCTTTTTTTTTTTTTTACAGTTCATGAGTGACTATTTTTACTTTCAAAGACAATTTAGCCCAAATAAAACACAATCACTGAGGTGTATTTTTTCCCTTTCTTTTTTTTTTTTAATTTATTTTTTTTATTGGTTGTTCAAAACATTATAAAGCTATTGACATATCATATTTCATACAATAGATTCAAGTTGGTTATGAACTCCCAATTTTACCCCAAATACAGATTGCAGAATCACATCGGTTACACATCCACATTTTTACATAATGCCCTATTAGTAACTGTTGTATTCTGCTACCTTTACTATCCTCTACTATCCCCCCTCCCTCCCCTCCCATCTTCTCTTACTACCCCATCCACTGTAAATCATTTCTCTCCTTGTTTATTTTCCCATTCCCCTCACAACCTCTTATATGTAATTTGGGAAATTGCATGGTAATGGAGGGAGACCCTCATTGTTATACAAAATTAGCATACTATCTTTTAACATATATTGTCACTGATTTCCATGTTGAAAGTTACTATGGACGCATGTGCATTTGCTTTTTCTTTTCTTTTAATCCCTTGATTTCATGCCTCAGAAGTCTGTTTAACTCAGCAACACCCTAGTATAAAACAATATACATTCCCAGTTCAGGGTTCTGGATTAAATTTTTTGAAGGTTTTATTTCATAGTGATTTGCAGAAATACTGTACCTATCCTGATCCCTTGAAGTAATAGTTCTCAAACCTGTTTTTTTAAAAACATTTCATATGTGGTGTGTATATATATATATATATATATATATATACACACACACACACACACACACAATGGAATATTACTCACAATAAAGAAGAATAAAATTATGGAATTTGCCAGTAAATGGATGGCACTGGAGACTATTATGCTAAGTGAAATAAGCCAATCCCCCCAAAATAAAGGCCAAATGTTCTCTCTTGTATGTAGACGCTAACACACAATAAGGTCGGGAGGAAAGATTAGAAGTTCACTGGACTAGGCAAAGGGGAATGTAGCGAACGGATGGGGTATGGGAATAGGAAAGATGGTAGAATGAATTGCACATAACTTTCCATGTTCATATATGAATACACAACCAGTGAAACTCCACATCATGTACAATCACAAGAATATGATCCTAATTAGGATAAGTTATACTTCATGTATTTATAATATACCAAAATACACTCTAATGTCATGTATATCTAAAAGAAAAAAAATAATTTTAAAAAAATAAAGAAAAACTTTCATATGTCCTATTTGGGCTTTGCTAATAATTTGGACAATTTATCTTCCCACAAGTAATACAAATTTAAAAAACAGTAGGAACAAAAGAAGAATAAGCAAATTGCATTAAAATCAAGTAAATTTAATTCAGTGAGTCATTTTCTGAATAGCAATTCCCAAACTTTTGCAAGCATCTGAATCACCTCAAACACCTGATTAAAACACACATTTACTAGTATAGCCTAACTCCATAGTGTCTGATCCAGTGGGTCTAAGAACCTACAAAATACTAATGCAGCTGATCTAGGAACCTCAGAAAAATAGTGCTATAGAATCTCATGAAGAACATTGTATGAGGAGGAAAAAAAAATAACTTATGTTAAAAATTCTCTAATTAGAAATAAAAAAAATATTCAAATACTTGTCAGCAAATACTTTCTTCCATACCAAGTATTAATTAGTTACTAGAAATAAATTTCAGAGAAAGATGGTACCACTGGATTTCTCCAATTCACTATTATAACATAAACAGAGTGTTAATTCTTCAAAAGCTTAAGCTTACCTGCTACATATTACTGAGGTAAACATCGGTAATGAAGTACTTCAAGAAAACAGAAAAGAATCCTAAATAACTTATGAAATGAAAAGATTAGTATTTTAGTATATTTACACCAAACTGTATTTGCATCCGTATGGTAGCAGAATCAACACTGTTAAGTTTTATATTAGATATACCTAAAGCATAATCATGGCTTCATGAAACCACTTAGCTTCTGTAACACTGGTTGGGCTGACAAGTTATCTCTCTTCTCCTACCATGCAGAAGAGCATTTCAATTTGAAGAGCTTCCTGCTCTTCATGAAAACACTAATGTTCAGAGGATCAAATTATAAGAACAGAAATGAATAAGTTTTCAAAAGAAATCCAAGAACTTCTGAGAGACAACAGATTGAAAACTTAAAATTCCTCTTTCACTTGAATTCAATGATTGTGCCCTGACCAAAACATTTAAAAGGCAATACAAAAAAGCAAGAGGACATCTCTTAGAGTAAGTCATTACTGAGAGCAACACCAGACATTTTGGTAGACTAGGTCAAGCACAGAGGGAAGTAACCTGAAAATAGTTTCAGTATTCTCTGAGATATCAGAGACCCAAATCTTCCCAGAAATAGACATTATGGTGGTCAGCTTATGATCAAAGAAATAATGACATGGAAATACATAGCTGATCCAAAGAATAAAAACATTCACTGTTAAATGTTTCCTTGGGAGCAAAACCATGCCTGTTGAGAAACACTGTCCTGGTTGAAGATCAAGAACAGCAGAAAATTGAGAATGTTTTCAAATAATCCAGGGTTTAACTGAAATAATTCTCTGGACATAATGTCTAATATTTAAGTCCTCAGTAAATGATAACTATCATTATTATCATTTTTGTATGTACAGTGTGTATGTACAGTGTGTTGGCAGTAACAGCAATCTAAACAACCAACTTCCTCTACTAGTTGACACAACGGTTTGAGAACTTTGGGGAGGGGAGGCTTCATCTTAATCTAAAGATTTCTACCAGCATTGTCTATTGAGACCTTAATGAGGAGCCATATTTATAACCCAAATGTTTTTTTTTTAAAGTAAGCCATAATTCATACACACAAAAGGGGAAACAATGAAAATGGTTGACATACCAGCCTCAAAGATTTATGAGACTCAAACAAGATACAAATGATCTTTGACAAACATGCTATATAAATAATGTTTCCTAGAAAAAATGATGTTAAATTAGTATGTAAACTAGTTACATTGTCTTTAAACTTACCGAAAATGACAAGGAACATGTAAGAGTCCTTTATTTTTATAAAAATAAGTCCTTTATTCTTACAATATCAAAAATTGGATAACCTTTTATGGATAATTTAGCAATGCCTTCAAACTGACAATTATTATTATATTAGAACCAATTAATAGAATTAGTAACCAACATGGTGGTGCACACCTGCAATCCCAGCTACTCAGGATGCTGAGGCAAAGGATTCCAAGTTCAAGTCTAGCCTCAGAAATTTAGCAAGATTCATTCTAAAAATAAAAAATAAAACTAGCATTTGGTATTCTCTTGTAAACTCAAAATAACTCACTATTTTTTAATATTTATTTTTAGTTATAGTTGGACATAATACCTTTATTTATTTATTTAATTTTTAATGTGGTACTGAGGATAAAACCCAGGGCCTCCCACATGCTAGGCAAGCGCTCTACCGCTGAACCACAGTCTCCGCCCAAAACTCACTATTTTTGAAATAAATTCAGATTTAATTATCAATAATCTGCCTTTAACTCAGGTAGTACAATATGTTTTAAGAATGTGTAAAAACTGAAATCTTATAAACTATTTACAGGATAACTGAATCTAGGAAGACATTATATAAAAAAAGTTTCTACAAAAGAGGAATGTAATTTTCCAGTCAGAGAAAATAAACACCTTACTGCTTCATCTGTTCACTCCCACCTGATTAAAAGGATACATATGCCCTAACTAGGTCTACTTTTTGCAAGAGTTTGTGCAGAACTGGTACTAATTTTTAATCTTTTAAAGATGGGAAGAACTCATTAGCAAAACCATCTGATGCCCTTCTTTTGAGGGTATTCTTTTTTCCTCTTTTAACTAATTCAATCAGTTTACTTGTTATTGTCTGTTTTTTTGTTTTAATTTACGTTGTTTGTATCTTTTTAGGAATTTGTCTATGCCATCAAAGTTATCTAATTCATTGCATTCAACTGTTACTATTCTATTTTTTATAATGTTTCTTATAACAGGTAGTAACATCCCCTATTTCATTTCTGACTCTGATATCTAAGTTTATCCTCCACCTGGGCAGCCTTTATCAATCTAACTAAGTTTTGTCAAATTTGCTATTTTTAAAGAATCAGCTTTTAGTTTTACTGATTTTCTCTATTTTTTTTTTCTCACGATCCTCCTGTCTCAGTCTCCCAGATAACTGGGATTAAAGGCATGCACTACTGTGCCTGACTACATTTTTCCATTCTTCAGTTTGAATCTTTATTTCCTTCATCTGCTTGCTTAGGTTTATTTTGTTCCTTCTTTTTCCTTAAAAGGTGAATGATAGGTTACTGATTTGATATCTTCTTTTCTAATACACATGTACAACTATAAATTTCCCTTAAAGCACCACTGTAATACCCATATTACATATATTTTGTCTTCATTGTCATTAATTTCATAGTATTTTCTGACTTTGACTTTTTGGTTATTCAGGAGTATGTTGCTTAATTTTAACATATCTGTGTTTCTCAAAATTCTTTCTGTATATTTCTAATTTCATTCCATTGTGGATTGAAAACAAGCATTTCATTCTTTCTTTGTAAATGTACTGAGATTTGTTTTACAGCCTGACATGGTGTTTCCTGAAGAATGTTCTGCCATGAACTTCAGAAAAATACATAATCTACTATTGTTGGGTAGAATGTTCTCTAGCTTTAGTAGACAGTGCTCTTCAAGTCTTTTATTTCCTTGAGTATCAGACTATTTGTTTTTCTCGATTATTAAAAGTAGGGTATTGAAGGGTATAACGATTTTTTGTGGTATAACGATTTTTCCCTTTATTTCTGTCAGTTTTTGTTTCACATATTTTGCTGCATACTTGTTGGATGCATCCAAGTTAATAACTGCTACCTTAGTGGGCTGACATTTTTAAGACTATAAAATGTCCCCACTTATCTCCAGTAATATTTTTTGTTATTTTAAAGTCTATTTTGCCTGAAGTCACTTCAGCTTTCTTAGAGTTGTCATTTGGTTCATAGATCTTGTCATCCTTTGATTTTCAACCTATTTATACCTCTGAGTCTGAAGTGTATCTTCTGTAGAGCACATAGTTGAATTTTTAAATCTCTGCCTTTTGAATGGATTATTTAATCCATTTCCATTTAGTCATTATTGATATAACTGAATTTATATCTGTCATTTTATTTGTTTTCCATTTCTTATGTGTCTTATGTCTTCATTTTCTCTATTCCTCTTTAAGTGTTTTCTTTTACATTCAGTGAATATTTTATCTCCCCCAATCCCCTCCCTGTACTGGGGACTGAACCTAGGGACTCGCTACTACTGTGCTCTATTCCCAAAACTTTTTATTTTATTTTTTTATATTGGATCTTGCTAAGTTGCTGAGACTGGCCTCAAAATTGTGATCCTCCTCCTTAGGTCTCCCGAGTCACTGGAATTACATGTGTATGGTACTATACCCATCTAAGTGAATATTTTCTAAAGTAGCATTTTAATTTCTTTAGTAATTCTTTCTTTTGAGTTTTTCACTGTAGAGCTTCCCACATACATCTTAGTTCACCTGATTTGGCTTAAGATTTATACTGTCTTAATTCAAAAGAGATATAGAAATGTTCTTCCTGTTGTGCTCTATTTCCTTTTTCTTCCCTTTTGTGTCATTACCAGTATATTCCCTACCTCTATGCTACAAACTTGACAAGATATTTTTAGTATTTTATAGTTTAATTAATTTATTTTTAAATATTTATGTACTTTTTTAGTTTTAGGTGGACACGTTATTTTGTTTTTATGTGGTGCTGAGGATCGAACTCAGTCCCTCGTGCATGCTAGGCGAGCACTCTACCACTGAGACACAATCCCTGCCCCAGTTTCATTAATTTAAAAAGCTGCAAGAAAGGAGAACATAAAGAGCTCCTGTTATATAAATCTCATATTTATTTCTGATCCTTTTCACTTGTTTCTGTGGGTTCAAGCTATCTACTATGTAGCTCAACACTCTTTGGTTCCAACAAATGTCCTTAATGCGGTAATTGCCAAATATATTCCATTGGTATATATTATAGGCCCCAAATATATTATATAGATATTGCTTTACACAATTTTAAATCAGCTAATAGAAGAAATGTGCATTTATACTTTTATAATTACCTAATTGCTTTTACTGGTGCTTTTTATTTCTGCAGATTTGAATTACCAAGTGGGGTCACTCACTTTCATCCCAAAGAACTTCCTTCAGTATTTCCTATAAGACAGGTCTACTAGCAACAAATTCTCTTGGTTTGTTCACCTGAGAATGTCTTTATTATGGCTACATTTATAAAAGATAAATTTCCCAGATACAGAGTTCTTGGTTGACGGGTTTTTTTTTTTTTTTTAATTTTAAGCATTTGTATTATCCTACTCCAGTCTTTCTAATGAGAATTTAGCTATTAATTGTATTGGGGTTCCCTTGTAAGTTATGAGTTGCTACTCTCAGATTTTCTCCTTATTCTTGACTTTTAGCATTCTTATTATGATATATTTATGGATCTTTTTGAGTTATTTGGAGTTTGCTGAGGAATTGGGATATACAGATTAATGTTTTACAATAAACTTGGCAATGAAAAGAAATTTTCATTGTTTCTTCAATTATGTTTTCTGTTCCTTTCTCTTCTAGTGTTTCTATTTGGTACATTAATAATGTCACACATTTGTCTTAAACTCTGTTCTTCATACTGCATAACCTCTATCCATGTATTTTCAAATTGGTTAATTATTTCTTCTGCCAATTCAAGTCTGTCACTGAGTCCCTCTATTAAAGTTTTCATTTCAATTTCAGGACTTTTCACTTGCAGAATTTCCATTTAATTCTTTTTTTATATAATTTCAATATCTTTATTAGTTCTACTTGATACAAATGGCCATCATACCTTCCATTACCTCTTTAATCATTGTTTACCTAAGTTCTCTGAGCATATTTATAATGGTTGTTTGAAGTCTTTGTTAACTCCAAAATCTGGTCACTTTCATAAGCAGTTTATGTTGGGTTTTTTGTTTACTTGTTTTTTATAATGATTTATGTATATTTGTCTTAAACTTTCCTGTCCCTTTGCATATCAGTTTTCTTGTAAGAGACACTCTGGATACCACATTATACTGGATACTGGGTGCCCCACTTAGGGCTGTTACTATTATTTACTTATTTGTTGCTTTATTCTGTGGTTCCTTGTTAATTTGCTTACTCATTGACTGGATTATGTTAGTAAAGTCTGTTTCTCCATCTTCCCTCAATGTAAAGATCTCCAAGTTTCTTTCTCTTGAGACATAGCCTTCTTCTCAAAGTCACTATGACAGTAGTTTTGGCAGTGCTCTTTTTCTAGTTTCTTGACCACACTTAGGTATTAGACAGTACTAATTGCTGGTTAATTGCTTTAGTGTTTTAACAATGTCCTGAAGCATAAGTTGTTCCCGTCTAGTCTGAACAAATCTGGCTTTGAAGGGATACTTTGAAACTTCAGTGTTTTGAGATTTATTTTGATTCCAGGAGATCTCGCAGCTCTTTACTTTTCAGGTTTTCTCTAGCAAACTAGCCAACCTACAGTTTATTTATTTACAATGCATCTTCTAATCTACTTGTAACTGCCTTTTATCATGCCCTCCTGTTTTTGAGAACACTCTTAGGCTTGAAATGTTCTACATACTGCTACAAATGAAGCTACTTGCTTGGAAAGAGATTTAGAACTGTTTTACAACCCACTTCTACTACCCACCCTTGGTTCTGAGTTACAAATGGCTCTGGAGCTAAGGACAATGGTACGCTTTTGAGAGACAACCCAGTTTTAGGATCAGAATACTTGGTAGGGATGGGTGGTAAGTCTTTACAACTTGTATTTCCCAGTGTGAAACTGCTCCCTTAGAAGCTGGATCATGGGTAACTAGGGCCACAATATTCTCTGATTCTGCCCACAAATGGACCTCTCTGTACCATGAGTGGGAACTAGGTAGAATAAGTAAATCCCTACCTCTCAGCCCCATTCATCTGGTATGTAGCTTCAGCAGGAGGTAGGTGGTGTTCTGCTCCCCTGAAAACGATAGGAAGCAAAAGGAAAAAGAGAAGCCTGTGTGCTTGGACATACCACTCTTAAATGGAGTTTCTATCTCACTAAGCTGGGACAGGGAGAGAGAAAAGTGAGATTTGGTTGAAATACCGTAGAATTTCAATGTTCTTACCAAGTTTTAGTTTTCTTAAATAAATGTTTGTTCACTTGTTCTATTCTCTTAGGATAATTTCCAAAAACTTTTTTTTAAAAAAACTTTTTAAAAACTTTTTAAAACTTTTTAGTTTTAAAAAGCAGTCACTTAAAGTTTCATTAGGATATGAATCCACAGAGATTTCACCAGCTTCATTAGGATATGAATCCACAGAGATTCTTATGCTTTCTTGTCATAAATGGACTGTCCCAACTATATCAGTCTCCATTATCTCTTAATTTCTTCATGCATCCTCCCGACCACCCTGCTCCTCCACAATAGGGTTTAGAAGAAATATTTTTTTCCTACAATTATATTCCTTATTATATATCACTGCTCTCCCCAGAACTTAAGGATTGATGCTTTCACTGACTTGTGATTCCTACCCAGTCATAAAGATTTATTTCCTCATTTACAGAATTATTCAAAATAAAACAAACTGAAATTAAGGGCAATTTATCAAAGACTATTTTTCTGCATCCCATACTTTCTTAGAATAACAGCTAAAAGGCCTGATGGACACCTAGGAAGCTGAGAGTGGACAATCCCCCCTACACTGGCCTGTCTACAACAGGCAAACAAAATGTGTATACGCCCTTCCTTTTTGTCCCATTTTGTCATCTTCTCTCTTTTAAAAGCTTTCCTCACCCAGAGCCTCGGAAGATAAATATTTTGAAACAAAAAGTTTCTTCTATCTTCCTTCAAGGATGATTTTAAATAAAACCTAATTTCCTTCCAATTTGACTCCAAACATTTGTGGAGCAACAAGTATTGAAACCTAGCCTCTCCTCTCCCCAGAGATAAACAGCCCCACCTGGTTTAAAATAAAAAGGAATATTTTATTATTTTCCAGTACCCATATAAGAAAACATGTACACAAAAATTGCAAGTTATAGTCCCTCAAACAGACTGTTTTTATAAATTCAGACAGTACCAAAATCATTTTCCACTTTACATAGGGTGAATCCAAATCCACACACATTTAGCAGAAACCATATCTGGTATTTGAATTTTGATAATTTTTCAAGCTTTATATGCTTTATAATACTCTCTCATGATGATGGAGAGTGTCAATGAACTCTACCCCTCATGTGGTCACACAATCTTGAGGATAAATAACCAATACTCTACAGCACACTATGCTGCTCACTATCATGTTCACTAGATTTGGTAAATTAAATATAGTTTTGGCTTACAATATTTTCAACTTACAATGGGATTATCTGGACATAACCCCATTGTAAATTAAGGAGCACCTACACAGAATTTCACCCTTTTCCCAAAGAAGAAAATATCCATTTTTTGAAATCACATTTAAAGGCTAACCTAATGCCATTGAGGCCCAATTATTTGAATACAATTACTGCAAGGGTATCTAAACGTTAAAAAAAAAAAAGCAATTATACTTTATAAACTAGTATTCATTTCTACTGAAATTTACAATTAATCAAACAGACCTCCATGATCAGTAAAAACATATTCAATGGGATCATTATTCTATATATGGTAGGGATAGAGAGACAAAATAACAAGCATGTCATTTTGAGGCTGAAGTGACACATTAATTTTATGTTAGTATAGTAGAATTTACTGAACTATGCTGTTATCCATGAGACACTAAATAAATTCAATGTTGAAATGGTAAGTAGTAGATAAATATAGACATCAAGAAATAAATCTATACTATCTTCAAAGAATGAAATCTGTCCTTAAGTGTGTGATATAAGAATTCTTTAAAAAAACTCAGAAGTATGAAATTAAGTCTGAGGCTTATTAACTTATAATCTATAAATCATAAATGACAAAAGCAAAGAGTGCACATATAAACATACATTAAAAAGGAAACGGGCTGGGTGCAGTGGACATGCCTGCAATCTCAGCTACTCAGAAGCCTAAGGCAAGAGGATCCACATTCAAGGTCAGCCTGGTCACTTTAGTAAGATTCTGTCTCCAAATTTTTAAAAACTATGCATAAGTTGGATAACTGCATTAAGATAGAACAATGCTTAAAATGTAAAAAAAAAAAAAAAAAAAAAAAAATTGAAAACTGGACTCAGGATGTAGCTCAGTAGAAAATCGGCCTAACTTGCCTAGCATGCACTAGTTTAATCCCTGGTGCCACTTAAAAAAAAAAAAAAAAACAAGCAAAAATTGAGCAAGACTTCTACTTTCACCAGATGTACCACATGGAATATTTGTTTTCGATGTTACAGAATTCTAGATCTACTACCAAGGAATGAGAGAATGAGAACTGGTAAAAATGTAGAAAATAATAGAAGATTTTTTCTTATGTAAGTCTTTTTAAAGATAAGTTTTTTAAAACTTGACTATTGTGTAGTGCTTAGTTTACAACAAAACCAGAGTAAAATATATAATATAAAGGCCAAAAGGCATAAAATAGTAATGTACTATTGTAAGGTTATTGAACTGTATGTAAAAGATCATTAGATGGTAGACTGCAGTAAGTAAAAGACAAAAAATTAAAGCTAATGCAAACAAAGGAGATCAAACAGAACCATATAAAAAGTATTCAATCCAAAAGAAATCTGAAGGTGAAAAATTAGGAGAGAATGAGACAAACAGAAAAGACCCCCCCCCCCAAAAAAAAAGATTAGAAAAAACAAAGATTAGAAAAAACAAACAGGACCTTTGAAAAATGCACTTCAAATATATAGACAAATGCTTAAATGTAAAAAGCATGGGGAAAATAAACCATACTGACATTAGACAAAAATGTATGCTGGAATAGTATATTAGTATCAGACTAGGTAGATTTCAGATCAGGAGCTAGGGTATAGCTCTGTGGGAAAGCATTTGCCTAATATATGCAAATTCTGGTTCAATTCCCATCACCACTGGGAAAAATACCACTGAGAATCAAGGTCATTTCATGGTCATAAAGGGATCATTCAACTAAGATATGAGTCTGAACATTTATATGCCTATTTGTTAAGTTGCAAGGTAAAATAGACAAATCTATAATTAATGTTACGGATCTCAATACCTCTCTCTCTCTCTCTGATACAACAAGTAGAAGAAAAATCAGCAAACATCCATTTGACCTGGCAGATACTAATAGAATACTTCAAACACAAAATGAGAATATACTTTCTTCTCAAGTATACCACAGATCATTTATGAAGATACATAATAAAAGACCACAATCAACTCTCAATAAATTAAATTGAAAGTATAATTTCTCTGACTACCACGGAAGAAAATTAGAAATAATTAACCAAAAGATATTTGGAAAAAAACCCCAAATATTTGGTAATGAAATAACACACTTCTAAATAACCCATGAGCCAAAGAACAAATCAATCGAAAGGAAAAGAAAAAAGTATGCTGAATTGGGTGTGGTGGTGCACACCTGGAAATTGAAGATCACAGGTTTAAGGCCAGCCTCAACAACAGAGCAAGGACCTAAGCAACTTAGCAAGACCCTGTCTCAAATGAAAGGGCCAGAGATATGGCTTAATGGTTAAATGCACCTAAGTTCAATACATGGTACTAAAAAAAAAAAAATCTTGAATGAGTGAGTGAAAATATAAGTTGTCACTAAGGAATTACTCAGATATAGACAACATTATATAATATGCAAAATTCAACTGAAGATACAGCATACATTTAGATGTAAAACTTTAAACTAAAAAAAAAAAAAAATTAAAGATATAGGAGAAAATATCTGTGCCTTTAGCATTTCTTAGACCAAAAGCATAAAACTTGAAAGAAAGTAATACATTCAACTTCATGAAAACAAACTGTATCCTTTTTTTTTTTTTTTTGGCGGGGGGGTAACCAGGGATTGAATTCAGGGGCACTCAACCACTGAGCCACATCCCACCCCTATTTTTTGTATTTTATTTAGAGACAGGGTGTCACTGAGTTGTGCCTCATTGTTGCTTAGGCTGGTTTTGAACTTGTCATCCTCCTGCCTCAGCTTCCCAAGCCGCTGGGATTACAGGCTTGAACCACTGTACCCAGCTAAATAAACATCTCCTTCTTTTCATAAGAAAATGAAAAGACAAGCCAAAGACTAGGAGATGATGTGTACCAAGCACCTATCTGATAGTGTTCAGAATATATAAATACTCAACACTGAACACATGGAAACAACCCAATTTGATTTCACCCAATTAAAATTTTTCACAAAAAATTTGAAAAGGCTCTTCCCTAAAAGACAAATAAATTGTAAATAAATACATGACAAGTATTCAATGTTAATATCCAGGGAAAAACAAATACTAACCATATAAAGATATCACTAAAACTTTTTTGAAAATTTATACTCAAATAAAAAGAAAAATCTTGAAGCCATTGATAAATTTATAGAGACAGGACCTAAACAGATCAATTTCAAGCAATGAAATTGAAGACATCATCAAAAGCCCAGGACCAAGTGGATTATCAGCTGAGTTCTACCAGACCTTCAGAGAAAAACTAACACAATATTCCTCAGGGAACTCTTCCAAAATCATTCTATGAAGCTACTACTGACACCAAAACCAGACAAAGACACACAAAGAAAAACTTCAGACCAATATCGCTAATGAAATAGATGCAAAAATTCTTAAAAGCACCATGATCAAGTGGGGTTCATCCCAGGGATACAAGGTTGGTTCAGCATATGGAAATCAATAAACATAATTCATCACATCAGTACATTTAAGGACAAGAATCACAGGATTATCTCAAAAGATTCAGAAAAAGCATTTGACAAAATACAGGGCTCATTCACATTCAAAACACTAAAAACACCAGGGATAGTAAGAATATACCTCAACATTGTAAAAGCTATATATGTTAAATCCAAGACTAACTTTCTAAACAGAGAAAAACTTGAAAGCATTCCCTCTAAAAATTGAAAGAAGACAGGTATGCCCTATTTTGCCATTTCTATTCAACATAGTCCAACATAGTCCTAACCAGAGCAATTAGGCAAAAGAAAGAAATTGAAGGGGTATGAATAGGAAAAGAAGAGTTCAAAGAGTTCAAGTTATCCCTATTTGCCAAAGACATAATTCTTCTTTATTTAGAAGACCCAAAAATTTCCACCAAAAAACTTCTAGGAACTCATAAATGAATTCAGCAAAGTAGCATGATATAAACTTTAACACCCATCAATCAATTGCATTCCTATACACCAATGATAAATTGGCTGAAAGAAAAATTAAGAAAACTATCCCATCACAATAGCCTTAAAAAAAAAAAAAAAAAAAACTTTGGAATTGATCTAACAAAAGAGGTGAAAGAGCTCTACAATGAAAACTGCAAAACACTAAAGAAAGAAACTGAAGATGACCTCAGAAAATGGAAAGATCCCCCATGTTCTTGGATAGGCAGAATTTATATTGTCAAAATGGCCATACTACCAAAAATACTATACAGATTTAATGCAATTCCTATTAAAATCCCAATGACATTCTTCATGGAAATAGAAAAAGCAGTCATGAAATTCGTTTGGAAGAATAAGAGGCCCAGAATAGCCAAAGTAATCTTCAGCAAGAAATGTGAAGCAGGAGGCACCCACAATATCAGACCTTAAATTATACTACAGAGCTATAGTAACAAAAACCACATGGTATTGGCACAAAGACAGACATAAAGATTCATGGAACTAGGCCATAAAAAGGAATTATATTTATAACTTTGCTGGTAAATGGATAAATCTGTAGACCATCATGCTAAGTGAGATAAGCTAATCCCCAAAAAAAGACCAAATGTTCTCTCTGATATACAGATGCAATAAGGGGTGGGGGTAGAAATTCTGTAGAGTAGATAAAGGGGAATGAAAGGGGAATGGAAATAGGAAAGACAGTGGAATGAATTGGATATAACGTTCCTATGTTCATATATAAATACACTACCAGGGGATGCTAGGTAGAATAAGTTATATTCCATGTATGTATGTCAACATATAGTCTATCACGAATATCTAAAAAGAAATTCTAAAAAAAGATATCGCTACATACCTATTAAAATGGCTAAAATTTAAAAAAAAAAAGCCATGTTGAGTACTGGTGATAATGTAGGATCAACTGGATCTATTTTCATTGCTGATGAAAATATAAAATGTTACAATTACTTTAGAAAGCAGTTTGGCAATTTCTTATATAGTTAAGTATACAACTACCATATTAAACACCCATTTTACTTCTTGAGAAGCATAAATTTATTTTTTACAAAGTGTGCATAAATGTTCATAGTGGCTAGGTAATAGTCCAAAACTGGGAATAACCCAATGCCTATCAACAAGTGAATGGTTGAATAAATTCTGCTATATCCATTAAAAAGAATGCTATCAGCAATTAAACAGGAAGAAACTTTGTTATCTATAACAAGGATAAATCTCAAGTAATTTTGTTGAATGAAAGAAAACAAGACAAACAATATGTACCCTATGGTTTCCTTTATATGAAATCCTAGAAAACACAAACTAATTAGTCATGAAAAGAAACAAACTAACAAATTAGTGTTTGCTGGAGGACAATGAATGATTGCAGAGGGTAGAAGAGGGTTATGGATAGGTTCATTATCTTGATTGTAGTGATAGTTTTCATAAGAGTGTGTGTGTGTAAACTTAACCAAATTCTAGATTTCATATATGTTCAGTTTATTATAAATTATATCTCAATAAAAGTTATTGAAAATTATGAAAAGACAAACCTGTATATGAGACAATATCTGCAAATCATTTATCTGATGAAGGATTGCTATCCAGATTATTTTTAAAAACTCACAAAATTCCATAAGAAGAAAATTCAGCAAAGAAATGGGCAGAAGATTTGAAGAGCTGTATCACCAAACAAGATACACAGATCAGAAAATAAACACATAAAAAAACTTCAACACCATTAGCTACTTAGAAAAATGCAAATTAAAAGTACAATGAGATATTAAAATGGTTAAAGTTTTTAAAATTCAGTATTAACTGCTAGCAAAGTTGAGAGACAAATAGAATTCTCATACACTAGTGATGACAAAACAAAACAGCTTAGCCATTCTTAAAGAGCTTAACACTTTTTTGCAGTTGTGGTAGAGCATGCTATAATCCCAGTGACTCAAGAGTCCAAGACAGGAGGATTGCAAGTTCCAGGCAAGCCTGGGTAATTTAGCAAGACACTGTCTCAAAATAAAAAAATAAAAAGGGCCGGGGATGTAGCTTAGTGGTAAAGCACTCCTGGGTTTAATTCCCAGTACCAAAAAAAAAAAAAAAAAAGACAGAAGGAGGAAGAAAAAAGTTTAGCTGCTTCCCATAACTAAATAAATATTTAAGGTACAACCCAGCAATTTCACTCCTCAGTATTTACCCAAATGAAAGTGAAATTTTCTGTTCACACAAAAACTTATGTGAACATGTTTATAACTTTTGATAATCAAGAACTACAACCTACACAACTATCCCTTAACTAGGAAATGGTAAAGAATCTGGAGTAGATCCATACAATGAAATACTACTTGGCAGCAATAAAAAGGAATGAATTCTGGAATAGGCAAAATGTATGAATCTCAAATGCACTGTACTAAGTAAAAGAAGTCAGACTGAAAACACTATAGGAATTCATTTATAAGACATTTCTAAAAAGGCAAAAATATGAAAGTACAAAATAGATTAGCAGTTGCCAGAGACAGAAGAGGACAAGTTTGACTGAATATAAGAGACTCCAGGGAATCTAAGGATAATGGAAATGTTCTGTCTTCATTCTCACGGTACTTATACAACTGTTTGCATTTGCTCGCAGAGCAGTACTAAAAGGGGTAAAATTTTATTGTGTGTAAATTTTACATAATTTTAAAAAACACCAGGGAAAAGTAAAAAACAAAAACAAAAAAACACTAGCTATATATAGCCAGCAATTTTCTTACCTATATTCTCTCATACTCACTAGTTCGAGTTTTACAAGTATTACTAAAATCAAGAAGCACAAGAGCAGAAAAATTAGAATTCAATATAAAGATTAGATCTAAAGTTTTACTACTAAAAATGGATTTTAAAAATGTAATAGTCTTAAATTAAAAAAAAAAAAACTAAGACATAGTGATGACAAACTGCCTTTGGAAGCTAGAAGGATTTCTTATTTATTTTTCTTTTATATCTGAGTGCAAATCATACAAGCACACAATGAAGAGTTTTTTGGCAATTACTTCTATTAGCAGTTTTGTATAAACATTAAATAATCTAAAAACTAAGTAGTTCTGGGGTTGGGGTTGTAGCTCAGTGGTAGAATGCTTGCTTAGCATGCATGTGTGGGGTACTAGGTTCAATCCTCAGCACCACATAAAAATAAATAAATAAAAGTACTGTGTCAATCTACAACTAAAAATATTCTTTTTAAAAAATTAAATGGCTCTGTATAATCATCCCAAATATAACTGAAAAACCAAATACCAAAGAAAAAACATGAAATTTGTAAAAGTCATAAACTCTCAGTTTCCTCAATAGTAACAATCTCTTAAATTTTCTCTTTCAATTATTTTCTTCTTCCACAGATGAAATATTTTATGACTTTAATGAAGTTTGTTGTTACCAAACAATCTGTGTATAATATTTACCTGAAAGAGCCAATAATAACTTACTGAATTAAAACTTCTCAATGGAGAAATCATTCTGGTCTTACCTTAACATTACATATATAAAACACTTATTAGCAGAGCACACAGGACATTGTAAGCACTCAACAAGCAGTAGCTGTTATAAATCACAATACTTTAAAAATCGAGTATATTACTATCATAAAAGTTTTTCAAAATGCACTGTAACCAGAATACAATTTTATGCACGAAGAAAGAGAAACTGTTAAAAATATACTTATTTCCTTCTTATCTGTTGATAGAACCACTCTAAGACTTTAAGATTCGAGAAATTTTAAAGAAATTTGATGATTATGTACAGTCATTACCTGTAGAAGTAAGATATCAGTTTGTCTCCTGACAAAGTAAAAGACCAGCACCATCTGCTGGTTATTGGCTTCTTCCTGAATAATCTACTCTAGAGATAACACTAAACCATTGCTGGATCTCAGAATCCGGTTCAACACGTAAGGACACAGATACTAGTAGAGCATGTACAGGGAGGCATAGGCAAGAAAAGCCAGAGTATATTGGTGAGGAGAATAAGACAAGTTTAGGATTCAAGTTGTGTGCCCTTTAACTAGCTTGTAATTTCATCTGCAGATTATTGTCTGTGCTAACACCACCTTAGTGTAGATATCAGAAGTGACAGTCAGATATCAGGACCAAAACAAAATAGAAGTAAGGGAGGTACCCTCCTGATGTAAGCAATATCTAGAGAGGTGTCCCTAAGAAACAAGAACCACTTGTGGGCAATCTGCCAAGTACAGCTGAGCTCTGTGTATATCTATCTCTCACTCTCAAACTGTACCAGTATCTCAGGATTATAAAACATTAAAATATAGAAATAAACATCTGAGAATCATCAATATGAGGGAGGCAAACATACAAACACACACATACACACATAAATTCACAAGAAACAATCTAATCAAAGAAGCAGAAAATAATTTTAAACAGTCATAATAAATAGCCTTACAAAAAATGGGAAAATATTAAAAACAAGCAGCAGGATTAAGTAGTTTAGAACAGATAAGCTACTGGGTGTAAATACACACACACACACACACACACACACACAAACCATATATACATGTTTAAAATCATTACACTAAAGTCAACTTTTGTTTATTTGCTTAAGTACTAAGGACAGAATCCAGAGGTGCTTAACTGATGAGCTACACCTCCAGGCCCTTCTATACTTTATTTTGAGACAAGGTCTCCCTAAGTTACAGAAGACAGCCTGGAATTATCAGTCTTCCTGCCTTAGCCTCCCAAGTAGGTGGAATTACAAGTGTGCAGGATTTATGAATGGCTTAAAATCATTTTTAAGTCATCTGAATAATGAATGGATAAAACTGAAGAACAATTTAATAGTATTTAAAACTGAATTCAGACACGTGGTATGGTGCATACCCTGTAATTCCAGTGACTAGACTGAGGCAGAAAAGGTTAAAAAAAAATAGTTCATTCCTAAACTAATGAATGAAATTTAAGTCTTTCAAAGACAAAAATTATTTAAAAGCTTCCAGCAAGAAGTACAGGAGAAAAAAATCACCTACAAAAAAGCAAGATTAAATTGATATCAGCTGTCTCTAGTACAGTAGTGGACAGTAAGAGGACGATAAAATCTTATCCTCAAATTATTGAGACAAAAAATGTGCTTAGAATTTTATATCATGTAAATTATCACTTAAATGTGAGTGGAAAATATTACAGGCATACAATGTCTCAAAAGCTTACTGCATAAAGTTCTTTAAAAGTTAAGACTTGAAGAATATACTCTAGCAATAAGAATGAATCCAGAAGAAAACTTCAAAATTTGGAAGGGAACACTTTAGAAGATTTATAATTATCTTTTAAAAAGTATACTCATAAAAATAAGTAATAAAAAATCATATTATCCTATTCTAAGAAAGTAGGGATGGTAAAGGGAGAGTATGCTAAGATTCTTAGAATGTATTAGGCAGAGAGGGGAGGACGTAGAGATTGATTGAGACATGGAAGGGATACAACATAAAATGGCAAAGCTAAGTTCTAATATAATAATAATCACATTAAATATCAATGGATTAAACTCAAAAGATATACACTTAGGTTGAATATAAAACCAAGATTCAGCAAAACTGGAAAATAAAGAGACCACAAAACATACCTGAAAAATCAACCAAAATAAAGTCACTGTAATAGCAAATAATTAAAATTCAAAGCAGGGGGAACAATATGAGACAAATGGGATACTATGTAATGGTAAAAAGATAAAAGGAATGTGAAGAATGGAAATATATATAGTCTCAATGTAAAACAAACAGTTGAAAATTCTGGTGAAGCAATAGATCAACAATTCTAATTGGAGGTTTTTAACATACCTTTGGAAATGATAAAGCAATAAAAAAAAATAAGCAATGATTTGAAAATTCTGCTTTGAAAGCCTGATAATATGTGTGACATTACAACAAATACAAAATATATTCTGAGTTTACACAGAACATTCATGAAAATTAATCTTATATAGTAGGCTACAAGATATCTCAATAGGTCTGGGCATGTAGCTCAGTGGTGGGGCACTTGCCCGGTATGCACAAAACCCTGGATTCAATCACCAGCACCAGGAGGAAAAAAAAAAAAAACCTTGAAATATACCCCATAAAACCTTCAAAACACATAGTGTGTTCATATAGTAAACAACAATAAATTTAAGATCAATATCCAAGGCCAGGTACAGTTGCACATGCCTATAATCCCAGCTACTCATGAGGCTGTGGCAGGATAGCTTGAGCTCAGGAATTTGAGGTTAGCCTTGGCAACCTATTGAATCCCCTCTTACTCTCCAGCCTCCTTTCTCTTAATTAGGGGGAGAAAAATTTTAGAATAACCAAAACAGAACTTTGAAAATCTTATATCTAGAAATTAACCCATAGATGAATGAGTAAAGTAGTATTTTAAAATGCAGTTAAATTATTTTCTCAGGCCAGGGTTGTGGCTCAGTGGTAGAGCTCTTGCCTAGCATGTGTGAGGCACTGGGTTCGATCCCCAGCACCACATAAAAATAAAAACATATAAAATGAAGGTATTGTGTCTAAATACAACTAAAAAATATATATTGAAAAATTGTTTACTCAATTTGTTTTAGTTGGAATACAATATAAGAATTACTACACTAAATGGAACGTCTGTCATTCATGTGTATCATATAAAAAATATGTGGGTCTATAAAAATATATGTATCAGAATACATGCATTTTCTCTATGCCAATTATATTTATAATTTTAAAACTAGAAACAAGACCTATAATCTCCTAGATTATACTACAATTTAAGTGGTCCATTGCAACACTAAGTCATCATTTTTTTCCTTTCATGAAAAACAACTGTAATCACAAATATTCATTTTTAAAAACCACTATTTGCTTTTACTTTTTTACTACATCTATTTTTGATAAACAATCTGTATATCAAATACCTGTGTATCAAATCATATTACCTTTCATTATATTCCCATGTATAAACACATATCACTAATTAAGACACTCAACATACTCAGACATCTTGAGGGAAATGAATACTTCATGTACTTAAAGCCATAAGTTACTCATTTACAGAGAATTAGGATACAATATACTTAACTAAATTTCTATAAGTAAAATTTATTATTTTTGTGATAATTCAGAAAACATGTCAGTATTTGGAAAAGCCTATCAGAATAATGAATCACAAACTGCTAACTATATAAACACGTTTTCTTTGGATATCATGTATAATGTATATATGTATACATAGTATATGTATCTGTGACTATTTGGGATGTCCTTTATGGCTTATTACATGATCTTGTGTGTGTATGTGTATGTATGTTTTGCTAGGGATGGATCCCGGGGCCTCATGCATGCTAAGCAAGCATTCTACCACTGAGCTACATCCCCAGTCCTACATGATCAATTTACTTATGAAAGTTCTGTGAAATTTCAGACTATATTTTCCAGTCTCCCTTCTATGACAAGTCCTATCCAATAGGATATGAATGGAAAAGGCTTGTACAACCTCCAGGTTGTGTCCTTACGCAACAGCACCTCCTCTCTCTTACTCTGTCTTGCTGGCTAGAAGAAGGATGTGGTGACAAGTAATACGGCAGCTATTTTAGACATTGAGAAATAAATCATGTAAGAAAAGAATAAGGCAAAAGGGTTCCTCAGAGCTACAGTATCAGTCCTGGATAATTATGTCTAGACTATGATATAAGACAAATTTGTGCTATGTTTAAGCCATTGTTATTTAATGTTTGCAAAAGCAATGAAACCAATATCCTAACTCAATTTAGAACATTAATTGCTATCTTGTAGGGCACTAAAAAGTCTATGAAGTTGTACTAAATCTACCCTGACTTAATGACATGTCCTCAATGCTTGCTTTCTCTATTAATAATTTTCTAACATATGCCAATTCTTTATTTTTTCGGTTTTTCAAGAAATGAATGTGTATTATGTCAAGAGGCAGTATATACTTCCTGCCTAGATTCCTGCAAAACAGAACTTTTTGTCATCTTAAAGAATTCACTGTTGCTAAAGTTCTTCGTCAGAAATTGATACAGAATTCATTTTTGTGATATCTGCATATTCACATAAAGAATACATTAGGAAAACACCATAAAACAAATATATTCAAAAATATTAGAAAGCAAGTGTTGAAGAGCTAAGGGATAATTGAAGCAACCACCCTAGCAATTCCACAAGTTCAAGAATAAAAGATAACTGAAACACATTCTCAAAGTGCAGCCACATGACAAAAGAATTTGCATGGAAGTGTTGTAACCTAATCCTAACAACTCTCTAATAATCTGCTAATTCAACAATCACTTCAAATTTTAAAAGACTCCTCTCAAAGTACTCTACTCAACCTTAGTATATTAACAAGATTTAGCTGTTACTACTCTCCACATATACCATAAATCAACCCATCAAAATTTGACTCCTTCCTCCCTCCCCCTTTCTCCCTCTCCCCGCCAACCCCCGTTCTCTACCAGTCAAGTTGTCTGTGATCAATCACATTTTCCATGCATACTAGAATTGAAAGAACTATGGGCAGCATTTTCAAGATCATCCCAGTTGGGTCATTTTATATACAAGTTTATTTACTGACAACAGCATTTCCTAAAAGTGTTCATAGTAACTCTGTAAGTGAATGTGTATTCTGGGGGATGGTAAGGCGAAGAGATAGGACAATGTGTACTAAAATATGTTTGGGAAACTCTGTAGGCAGTCACAAGACACATTACAAACATGTTAGTTTCAATAAGCATTTCAGAAAAGAACATGTTTAATTCTTAAAACAAAGTTTCCAAACCAAAAATAAGTATAGAACACTTTTTCTTCAGTCTATGAAATTAACAGTTCAAAAATGTTGATCCTTGTAAAGACAACCAGACATTCCTTAATTCATCCTCCCAAATTATTCAATCAAAAAGGATCTAATATTTTATTAGTTTTTTCCTCCTACATTTTTGTATTATAGTTGTACATAATGATGGGATTTGCTGTTATATATTTGTGCATCCACACAATATAACAATATAATTTGGCCAGGACCACTCCCCAGTACTTCCCCCTCCCTCTCCACTTCCTAGGCCTTGTTCCCTTTCCTCACTGATCTCCCTTTTTTCATGAGATCTGCCCCCACTTTTCCTTCTTCCTCTGTAGGTCCTCCATGAGAGAAAACATACGACCCTTGACCTTGAGTTTTACTTACTTCACTTATCAATTTTTATCCATGGATAAAACAGTTTTATCCATTTTCCTTCAAATGACATAATTTCGTTTTTCTTTATAGATAATAAAACTCCATTGTGCATATATACCACATTTCCTTTATCCATTCATTCACTGAAGGACAAGTAGGCTGGTTCCATAACTTGGTCATTGTGAATTGTGCTGGGTATACATAGGCATACATGTTATCACTGTATCACTTTAGGATAAATAGTGAGGAATGGTATAGTGGGATCATATGGTGGTTCCATGACTTTTCTTTTAGGGAACCTCCATACTGATTTCCATAGTGGTTGTACTAATTTACAATGCAAACAACAGTGTAAAAGTGTCCCTTTTTCTCAATATTTTCTCCAGCACTTATTCTTATTTGTATTCTTGATGACTGCCATTCTGACTGGTAAGAGATGAAATCTCAGTGTAGTTTTGATTTGTATTTCCTTAATTGCTAATGATGTTGAACATTTTTAAATATATTTGTTTTATATATTTTATTTTTTTATATATTTGTTGTATTTCTTTTTCATTAAGAGTTTAAACTCCTTTTCCTTGTAATTATTCAGTGAAAAGAATGGGATAAGTTTTTCTCCCTAATTCAGGCTGCAGCTGCAGGGCTGAATACTCCTTATTGATAACAAAGGTAATACAGCTGTCCCTCAGTATCCAAGGGGGAATTCATTTCAGGAACCCCGATGGATTAAAAAACTGCAGATGCTCAAATCCAAATATAAAATAGCACAGTATTTGCATATAAGCTAAGCACATCCTCTCATATGCTTTAAATCATCTCTAGATTACTTATAACACCTAACACATGAATGCTATATAAATTGTTGTTATACTGTATTGTTTAGGGAATAATGAAAACAGTGAAAAAGCTGCACATGTTCAGTACAAATGCAATTTTTTCCCCAAATATTTCCTATCCATAATTGATTGAATCCATGGAATCCATGGATACAGAAGGTTGACTATATTTCTGAATCTGCTCTGAACACCACAAACAGAGCTCCACATTTTGTTCATGTTACAACTTCATCCGCTCCTATAAGGAAAAACAAACCAATGCCTTCTACATTACAGACAGCGAAGACTGGAAAAAATTAACATCATTCTAAATGTTGGAATATCATCATTAGGGAGTACCAGACCCTCTTCATTTGTGATTGTTATGTTACCAGTTATGTATTTCTTCATAGATTAATTTGAGCCAGGATGGTAGAGCAATATTTAGTAATCCTAACTTTGGTGTTCACTATTTTAAAAAAATTACTTATGAATGAAAAAAAATACAGAAGTGCCCCAAAACAAACCAAATCAGTTTAATGTTAAAATAAGATTTCAAGTAATGGTAAAGCTTTTCCAGAAGAATTTTAATAATATATGATCCTAAGTACACTAGACCATTCTCCTACTCCTGAGCAACTTCCCCAAGCAATCCCTTTTCATAACCACAAGCACTAGTCACAAACGTGTTCAGAAATACCCAGAAATAAAGAGCATATTTTAAAGACTTCTAAAGGTATCAAACAAATGCACTCATCTTCAATTCAGTCTGTTTATGTCATGTGTATATACTTACCACTGCTAATCTCTTTATTGCATAGTTTTAAAAGATAGAGAAAAAGGTTGTTAAATTATTCAAACCAAAGTGCTAAGTCCCAGAACTTGTTTTTTAAAGTGAACTCAATAATGAAGTTGAAAAAAGTTCATTCCCATATAAATTAATGATAAATTAATAATCTACATATAATTAAAAATTTTACATTTGGGAACGAATGATGGTGGACCTACACGCAAATAAAAGATGCTAAAAAGCTGACTTATCAAAATTTTCCAGCAACTGAAATTCTCTATTAAATTGCTCGTTTATAAATCAACAATCCAATGACAATTGGTGGGGTTTTTTTTTTTTGGTTTTTTGGTTTTGGGCTTTTTTTTTTTTTTTTTTTGATGTATGTGTGTGTGTGGTGCTAAGGATTGAACCCAGCGCCTTAAGCAGTGAGGCAAACACTCTACCAACTGAGCTATAACCCCAACCCAACAACTGGTATTTCTTATGATAACCCTAAAGATACTATAATGTTTTGCTTTATTTTCTGAATATGACTTGTCCATTAATTTTTAAGAAGTATCTTAATATTCGGAAAAATAATAGCCCATTCTCAGATCAAACAAGGCAAGTATATATCTGCCATTCCTGCCATAACCGTAATAATGTTCCCCTACCTCAAATCTATCCCACATGCCAAAGTAATTAATATTCCCAAAACATCATTTTCATCAAG
This sequence comes from Marmota monax, assembly GCF_021218885.2. NCBI lineage: Eukaryota > Metazoa > Chordata > Mammalia > Rodentia > Sciuridae > Marmota > Marmota monax. Next base: position 27,249,647 of record NW_026695227.1, on the reverse strand, counting down.
ACACTGCTCTGCTAAAGAACGAAGAAACTCAAAAACCTCACATCCACATTATATGTAGAATAATGGTCAAATAGCTTGACCTAATTTTCAAAATCTTTCACCATCTGATACCAATCTTTAGTCCTGGTCTTACCTTTCACCAATTACATACAAAAAGCCTCTAAAGCAGTGGATCCATTTATGTAACTAAAATACATTGTGCATACCCTCATTTTTCCCTTGCCTCTTCCACAATCTCCTCTTTACCCTCAGCTTTTTTTTTTTTCTTTCCCCCTTCCAATGAGCTTTTCAAGCATTCATTTACTGACTCATTAGCCACAAATTAAGCAAATCCTATGCACTAATCCATGTTGTGTTTTGATGTTGGGGCTACAAAATACACAAAACTGAGTCCGTCCCTCCTTGGGCTCTCAGTACAACAGGGCAAACAGACAAAGAAAAAAGTTGTTATAGCAGTGTCTATAGTAGAGGTATAAATAGAGGAAAAAGTGTGATTGCATATAAAGCAGGATAACTTCCAAGCTGCTTGGTGAGATAAGAAAAGGCTTTTAGAAAAGGTGACATTTAAGATTCAAAGATGGGTAGGAGTGTGTCAGGGAAAGGAATTCCAGGCAGGAAAAAAAAAAAAAAAAAAAAGCACATGCAAAAAGCAGAGAAGAGAAAAACTTGGCCTGGGTGAAGAACTATAAATAGATCAGCATGGCTGGAGTCCAGTGTACATTAACTAATTCTACCAACACTTACTGTCCATTCTCCAACCCTCAAAATAGATGAAAAAGACATGGTATCTATCCCCAAAAGAATGTGCAAGGGTGGGTGATGAGAATGGAAAAGTAATGAAGAATCTTGTTTGACTTTCTAAGAAAACTTTTTCTTTACAAACAACTAAGCTAGACTTTATTAATTTGGATAAATATTATCCTTTTCCAAGTAGCCATCTTGTTGAAATTGTTTATTTCAATGATACTGTTATTAGTTACAAATAACTTTTTTTTTTTTTTGTAGTTTCTTTACAAATGACTTCAGATACAGCCTGAAGCATCACAAATCTTTGTATTTCATTGGGAAAAATAGCAAATGTCACTAACAGCTACATTTTGTAAAGGTTTATGAGGAAGTTGTGGAAACATAAGTTTAAGACTGTTTTAGATCAATTAAACAACATCAGTCAGAAAATAAGAATTAGCATTTAGAGTTTATTTACTACCATATATTACTTTATGTACTAACTTTTTTACCACTCAAAACAATTCTATAAGTTATCTACTTTATTACTTGCCTTTTAGAGATGAAACTGAGGTACAGAGTAAACATGCCCAAGGTCATGAAACTCGTGGAGAAGATTTGAACCTAGAACCAAATCCTATCCCGCTATGGTATAGACCATTATGAAGGGGTAAAAACTTTAAAGAACAAACTCAATAAAACTATTTTATAACACAACTCAAACTGTTACAATGATACCTTTTCAGGACAACAGATACAAGTATATGACCTCCACTAAAGGTGACAGCTTTGAAAAGCAACAGTTACAATTAGCTTAATTTGTTACATTTGCTTAAAAATAAAATCAATCTTATTATTTTATTGTTGTAACTGAAGGATGTTTCCTTCCTAATCGCAAATCATTTAACCCTACACTGTACCTGGTAATATTAATTCCAACAAAACAAGAAGTACTAAGCACTTACTCAGAACCAGACACTGTTACCTACTCAAGATGGGGGTGGAGGTGGAATAGCACAATTCCTGCTGTAAATAGCTAAGATTCAATAGGAGAGATGGAGGGCCAGCTTAAGGCAGATAAAAAAGGTTTTTAAGGCCCAATTCTTATGACAATTAACTAGGGGAAAAAAAATGCAAGACATCTGTTCACAGTGCTCTGTATTTTTACCTGAATATGCTAAGATACTAGGAGATTCAATATTTTCCCTTTCAGGTACTGTATTTTCTAACTTGTGTACAACAAGCATGTATTGTAATACTTTGATAATTGAGGAAAATAAAGCATAAAAATTGAGAAGTAGAAAACTTAGCACTTAGTGGGGTTCTCAGTAACTGAGAAGATCTTTGCTAACAGAAGTCCCAAAAGTTTTAAATTCGAAACTTTAGAAATATATCCAAAGTATGACTACTTTTTACCACTTCAGGAGCTATGAACCTCAATGGTACAAACTCCCATCATTTTTCACTTGGATTAGAAGTCTCCTTACTTCTAAACTTGACCTCCCCACCCCAAATCTATCATCTATACACAACAAAGCACCCAGAAAAAAATCAGATAATGGCACTTCACTGCTCAAAATCTTCCAATGGCTTCAGTAAAATAAAAGGCAGAGACTTTGCAAGGGCCCTACAAGATCTGGTACCATATATTATCTCTAGATTTAACTACCTCCAACATTTCTGCTCTTCACTCACTCCTCCTTATGGTTTTTTGAACATTCGAGGCATGCTCCTTTGCTGTCCAATTTTATAATACTCTCTTTTGCTTATTTGTTTATTATTTGTCTCCTTTCACTACCTCCAAAAGAGAAATACTTTTCTCTATTTTCATCACTGATTATATCCTGTGCACATACAGTCTGGTATATGAAAAATAATTAATTAAACGAATGAATAAAGGGCAATATTCTGCATAGCAGTTAATGTTTGGTCCTAGGAGGCAGAAGATAGCCCCACCATTCTGTACTAGAGTGAACTTGTGCAAATTATTTAATCTCTCTAAATCTTAGATTCTTTATTATAAAATAATGATGGTGGTATCAATCTTATAGTTTTAAGAATTAGAATAATGCAGATAAGCACAGTTCCTGGCAGAGAGTAAACATTCAGTAAACATTAGCCATTACAATGACATTAACGATAAAAGATATACTCAGATATCAAGAACTAAGTTTTCTACTTTACTTAAGCTTTATTTTCCTTGATTAACACTAGTTTTATGAAACCAAGTCCCTGACAAAAATATTTTAAATTTTTCTCTTGAAATATTCTGAACTGTCAGCCAGATGTGGTGGCACATGCCTATAATACCAGCTTCTCAGAGGGCTGAGGCAGAAAGATCTGAATTCAAGGCCAGACTAGTCAACTTAGCAAGACCTTATCTGAAAAATAAAAAATAAATCAATTAAAAAAAAATTAAGGGTTAGAGATGTAGTTCAATGGCAGAATGCTTGCCTAGCATGTTCTAGGCCCTAGGTTCAATCCCCAGTACCACAAACATTCAGAACTATCTAGTTGTTCTTAATGTATAGTTACCTTGGATTTCAGTCCATTAAGAAAGGAATATTCTTATGGGATTAAAGTTCAAAATGATGAAATTCAGATTGAGAGGGCCTAGTTTATTTTTTTGTAGGGAAAAAATAATACTGAATAAGAGCCACAACTCCCACATGTTTCTACCAAGTTATTACAGCATTTCTACTGTCTACTTTTTCAGAAATAGTAGTTTACAAAATTCTGGATCTTCACATGCCAGTTAAAAACAAAGGCACTACTACTATGTGTGACATCAAGATTCTGTTCTCATGTTGTAGATTATTAACAGAGATGGAGGGAGATTAGAGTATATTTTACTTTAAAAAAAAAAATTTTTTTTTTAAAGGCTGGGCATAGTGGCACATGCCTATAATTCCAGCAGCTTGAGAAGCTGAAGCACAAGGATCAAAAGTTCAAAACCTGCCTCAGGAACATAGTAAGATCCTGCCTCAAAATAAAAAATAAAAAGGGCTGGGTATATGGCTCAGTGGTTGAGTACCCCCAGATTTAACCCATGGTACTCCCCCACCCAAAAAAAAAAGTTTAAGTGCTATATAAAATTGCACAAAATGCCACATCTATCACAATGTTATTTTATTTTCTACAAACAGAATTGACACTTGTTTCATAAAACCACACAAGAAAAAGTAAAGCTTAGGGCCAGATCACTGGAATGTTATTCTACTCATATTTTATTTAAGAATTTTGAATTCTTTTGAAATATCCCAAATTAGATTTCTCATTTACTTAGAGGCATAACATATATGCCTGAATTCATAACAAACTCCCCAGTGGTAAGAGATTCTAACTCAGTTCAACTGCAATGCATCAGATATGGAATTGAAGGCTTTAAGAAGTACATAGTTTTTTTTTTAATGTCATAACTACAAGACTTTGTTTGATAGTAAAACGAGAGTAGTATATTAAAACTCACAAAGCTAAACTCTAATCTGACATTAGCAAGGGGACTTAAAGGCTTTTTTCCTGATCCATAAAACAGAATAATATCTATCTGGTAAAGCTATTGTGAAAAGACAGTAAGATGAATATTTGTAGAAATAAACTGTACATGAACTGTACTACAGCACATAAATCTTACTGCAAAAAAATAGAGAATTTTTTAAATGGAAACAAAAAATGAACTGTCATAATTCTGTAACTACCTAATTGTCTTCATGTTTTGTTTATTCCCTACAAATCCTTCCCTACAAGTCCTTATCTCCATATACTTTTTTTGTACAGTTACAAGCCTGTGCACCTGGGAAAAGTCCTTCTAGCATGTTTTTTTTTTCTTAGAGCCAGATGGCCCTCATTCAATTACCAGCTCCTTAACTTACTGTGTGGTTTGGGGCAAGGTTCTTAAATCCCTTTATCCAGTTTTTTTCATTTATTACATGAGGATAACAGATCTATGTTACAGGGAGGTATGAAGAAGAAACGAGTCAATGTAAACCACTCAGTATAATGCTTGGCACATGGTCAATTCAGTAAGAGCTAGGGGGAAAAATGGTACTCTAAAAAAAAAAAAAAAAAAAAAACTTAGCATGATGCCATAAACAAAAAGTACACTATTAAAGTATAATAAGAATAAGGCATAGTGGAGCATGCCTATAATCCTGGTGACTCCAGAGGCTGGGCAGGAGGATCACAAGTTCAAGGCCAGCCTCAGCAACATGGCAAGGCCCTAAGCATTCAGAGAGACCCTGTTCAAAATAGAAAACAAAAAGGGCTGGGGATGTAGCTCAGTGGTAAAGTATCTCAGGTTCAATCCCCAATACCGAAATAAATAAATAAATATAAAAAGACTCCAGGACACTTTAAATTTATTGTTTTCAAATTACATCTCCCTATCACTCCTTTGTTTAGATATACTATAATGTATAATAGAACCCATCTATTGCTTCATACTTCCAGTAGAGGTCTCCATCTAAAAAATAATGTACTAGAATGAAAAATAAGAATTCCTCATTATTTTTTAAAAAGAAGAAAAATATATTTTTAAAAATTAGTGGCCATCTTTATCAAACATGTAAGTCCAGGTTTCTCCAAGCAAAACATTTAAAATAAAGAATTATCTACAGTAAAGTGATTTCCCTCAGTGATCGTTATATGTTTTGCTATAGGCTTACCAACACTCAACTGTGTTACAAATACAATCTTTTGGACAGATGAGACTGTTTCACACAAATGATTAAATAATTTCTCCCCTCCAATGGCCAACAAATTAATACCTGTGCCTTACAGATGGTTTAAATCAGTAGAATCATCTTAACATAAAAGTAAAGGCCATGTTTTTATAGCAAAGAAATCTCTGACAATCTTATACAATTATTCCTTTGAAGACAGAATGGAGTGACTTGTATAAAAGAGGCAGCTCTGAACTGGTTTCTACTTCTCCCTCTCATCATTCCACAGTAGTGACCTAAAGCAAGTCAGTAAGACTTATGTAGGCCGGCCTACCAAGAAAACAAACAAAAAACCCCTTACTTATCCTCTACCAAAAAACACTGGACTGGCTAGACTACCCTCTTAAAATCCCTTCTGATAACTAAGACTGATGATACTATAAATTAATAGATTTGGTAGTCATACCCAATTGTAGCTATGCTCCTATCTTTTAGGAATCTAAATCTTCAGACTTTACTAACCTATACTACACTACTGAGGTAACTATTAAATTTGTATACAATATCTAATATGTACTTCAACTTAGTCCCTTACATTTGTAAGACCTGGTAAATTCCTGTAATTGGTTATAACAAATAATTGAATAAGGAATCACCAAGTAATTTGCTTAAAGACATAAAGAGTGCACACACACATACTTATCTAAACCCCATAGTTTACAAAAGTAGAAATAAAAAACAAGAGATGTTCTAAGCAACTCTTGAAACTAGAAAGTTTTTTAATAACCAAATTAGGTCAAATTCTGAGGATCAGATATACAATGTAAAATTTAACACATTTAATTTAGTGATGATATATTTGAATGGATTATGCCAAATATATAAAATACCTGACTATGATTAAGGTACAAATTTATTTTTTTCTTTTATGGATGGTAGATAACTATAATGAAGAAGTAACCAAATCAGTTACTTCTTAACTTGAGAATATAAAAATACTGATTTAAATTACCACTTTACTTTTGTATATCAAGGAATGTAATGGCCAGCAAAGAAAACTAAGTAAAGATTTCTAAATGGATTCGTAGAATGGGAAATAGTTCTCCAAAGTTATCATTTAGCACTATAACAGATTTTTATTTATATATTAAATTCCCAGAACATGAAAAACATTTATAGTCAAATATAGGCTGCAAAATTTAATATTCATCATTAGCTCCCTTCATGAAGAAAAAATGAAATAACTGCAGATTTAAAAAAAAAAAAAAAACAGATAAAACATACAAAAGATATCATTAAGTCTGACTCCTGACTCTAATAATATTGCTCATTCAATAAACACATATGGAATACTTTCATATATCACAGGGTTATTATTATAAAAGTTCCAAGTTGGGACTGCATCAAGAACACACAGCAGGTCAGGAGCAAGGGTGCCTATAACCCCAGGTACTAGGGATGATGAGGCAGAAAGATTACAACTTTGAGGCCAGCCTGGACAACATGGAGAGACTTGTCTCAAAACAAAAAAAATAAAATAAAAATAAAAGGGCTGGGGATGTAGCTCGGTGGTAGAGCAACCCTGTACAGCAAAAACACCAGTACAGAAAAAACAAAGCAAAATAAGCCCCTCTCCACCCCCCAACAAAGAACACTTAGCAGGCAGTATCTTATTCAATGAGGAAATGCTAGCAGCATCAAACTAAAACCATCATCAAAACAAGTCTCCATTACAAGATGTCTCCATTTAAACACTGCATAGATATGCTGGCCAATGCAATTAGACTAAAGAAAATAATTAGAGATATAAAAGTTACAAAAGAAGAAGTAAAACAGCCCCTATTTACAGATGACATGCTAATATATGTGGAAAATTCTAAAACAAACAAAAAGCACCGAAGGAGAAAAATAGTAAAACAATTCAATAAAGCAGCAGATTAGAAAATATTTTTTAAAAATTAATAGTTTCCATAAAAACAAACAACCAATCAGAAGATTACAATGGAAAAGAAAACCACATTTTCAAAAGCAACAAAAATGATAATATCCTTCAGAATAAACTGAAGAAATATTTAAACCCTATATAAGGTTATATATAAACTGTGCCTAATGACACAAAAATTAATGGAACAAATGGGGTTCCATTGTTCTTGGATAGGTCAACTCAGTATTGTCAAGATATTGGTTCTCCAATTTATAAATTTAATGCAATACCTATAAAAAGAACAATAAGCTTTTATGTGGGACTAGAAAAAATTGACACTTAAAGTTCATATACTAACACAAACATAAAAGAATACTGAAGAAAACCTTGTTTAAAACAAAACAAGGAGCTGGGGTTGTGGCTCAGTGGTAGAGCACTTGCCTAGCATGTGTAAGGCACTGGGTTTGTTTCTTAGCACCCCATATGAATAAATAAACAAAATAAAGGTCCATTAACATCTTAAAAAAAAAAAACTATAAGAATGAGCCTCCAGGCATGGTGGTTCACACCTATAATTCCAGCAACCCAGGAGGCTTAGGCAGGAGGATCCTGAGTTCAAAGCCAGCCTCAGCAACTCAGCCAGGCACTAAGCAACTCAGCAAAATGTTGTTTCTAATAAAATACAAAAAAGGGCTGGGGATATGGCTTGGTGGTTAAGAGACACATTAAGAGACACTGGGTTCAATCCCTGGTATATATAAGAATGACACTATCAAATACTAAAACAGGCTATAATACCTCAATAATTGAAATTAGTAAAACGCCATTTAATCCTTCAGATTGGTAAAACTTGGAAAGCTTGACAACATATGGCAAGGCTTTGGAAAACAGGCACTTTCATAAACTGCTGGTGGAAATTCAAAATAGTTCTCTCCTACAAAGGGAATTTGGCAATATTTAACAAAACTATATATATATATATATATATATATATATATATATATATATATATATATATACACACACACACACATATATATATATATATCTTTCCATTGCTACTTCAATTCCCACTTTAGAAATTTACTCTGAAGATACATCTGCAACAATTCAAAAATAGGTTTGTATAATAGATATGGAGAGGATCACTCATCATTATATACTATGCTAATATACTGAAAATAACCTAAATGCCATTATATTGGGGATTGGTTGTGTAAAGTAGGATGCACACACATAATGGAACACTATGCAACTGCCTAAAAAAGGGGGAAAAAAAACAAAACTAGACTCTATAAACTTACTGTTAAGTTCTTCAAGAAGTATTAAGGTGAAGAAAGGCAAAATACAAAAGAAGTGCTTTCTTCATTTAGAGAATGAAAACTAATATATAACTTATATATGTGTGTGTACATCCTCATTTTTGCAAAAAGAAACAAAAGAAGGATACCCTGAAACTACAAAAATTGATTAACAACTAAGCATGAGTGGGAACGAATAGAAAAGATAAGGAAAGCAAGGGAGTAACCTCCAAGTACACCTTTTCTTAAACTCTGCTGTTAGAAATCTTAACATTCAGTAATGAAGTTAAATGAATGAAGTTAAAGGATGAATGGAAAACAAAATTGAATACAGATGGGAAAATAATAATTTTATTATATTTTAAGTGAGTAACACCCAGGAAAAATAACCCCACCATTGTGGTGTGATTTTGTTTGTTTGTTTTTTTTTTTTTACACAGAATCTCCCTATATCACCCAGGCTGGCCCTGAACTCCTGGGTTGAAGAGATCCTCCTGCCACAGCCTTCCCAGTACCTGGAATGATAGGTGTGTGCCACCCTGTGGGGCTATACAGTGAATTCTTTTTTTTTTTTTTAGGCCAAACCTCTAACAATGTATGTTCAGTCCAAACACAAAAAAGAATTGCAAACAAATCTATTCTATTTGGTAGGTTTGATTTTGGTAGTGATATGGGTGTAAGAATTCTGAAAATATTTCATATGTATTATAGAACTGAGAAATGAGTAAATATATTGTTGTAGGATTTAGAGTTTCCATTACAGGTAAAGAAAGAAGGGGAAAAAAAAATTATGTGGACTGTAATTGGAGGTATCAACACAGCCTCATGATTTTCAAAATACAAATGCTTTTATATAAAATAAATGTATTTCCTAGCACTGTCCTCTAGAAGAGCCTAGAAGAAAAAATTACCCAATAACAACTAACATATCTATTACCCAGATCTTGGTTTCTATGTACCATTCCACACTAAAAGAAACAAGACTTCTTAGAGAAAATAGCTGATTCTAGAGCCATGTAAGCAAAACACAAGTCAACCCCAGTAGATCTTCTATTATCAGAAAACAAGGAAAGGCTTAAAATATATATATGTATATGTGTATGTGTGTGTGTGTGTGTGTGTGTATACACATCTGAAAAAGACAATGGAAAGCCATTCTGAAAGGGCTCCCACTGCCAAATTCAAGCAGCAAACACATAGCAAAAATAGATTTTTAAAAACTATATAAAATGAAAATCTAATGAATAAATAAGAATGAAAATAATCCCCTTACTGTAGACTACTAGCTTATAAATACAGAAGGAATGAAAGAATTAGAAAATAAGTATCATGCAAAAATCACAGTAATAACTGATTCAAATGCAAGAACACCAAACACTAGGTACAAATGTGATGGTGAGCAAGATATTTTCATGGTCTCAAAGTATTTTCCCATAGGTTAACTTAATTACAAAAGAGAAAAAAAAAAACTTTCAGTGGAAAACCCAGGAGAATACCACCTTAACCAAAATTAACATCAGCAATAATAGAACAAAAGGATATCTAGTGCCTTTTGCCAAAAATGCCTAACCTAAATCTGACCCTAAAAAAAAATTGCCAGAAAGATGCAAATTTTATAGTAAATCTGACCCATAATGTTTAAAACGGTAAATCATGCTAGGTGTGGTGGCACATGTCTGTAGTCCCAGGATCACAAGTTCAAAGCCAGCCTCAGAATTTAGCAGGACCCCAAGCAACTTAGGGCCTGTCTCAAAATAAATGGGGACCTGCCTCAGTGGTTAAGACCCCTGGGTTCAATCCAGTACCAAAAAAAGAAAAAAGGCAACATCATAAAAGATACAGAAAAGCTGAAACACTGGAAATAAAATAACTAAATGTAATATATGATCATGGATGGGATGCAGTGGTATAAAAGACATTTGGGACAACTTGCAAAATCTGATTTAAGGTCTGTATGTTAGATAATACAGTTGTATTCATGTTCAAATTTTCTGAATTTGATAACTGCACATTTTTACATTAGAGAATGTTTTTATTCTTGGATAATATGATTAAAATAATTACAGGTCACTATATCAGTAATGATATCAACTGATTAAAGAGCAATAATAGTAACAATACTGTATAAAAACAAATATATAAAGCAAAAATGACAAAATAATAATGAACTGATAGAGCTAGATGAATTGTAAATAAAGGTTCACATGCAGGTAGCAAAAAATAAATAAATAAGCATAGGGGATGTGGCTCAGTGGTAGAGCAATTGCCTAACATGTGCTAGGCCCTGGATTTGATCCCTAATACTACAAATAATAATAATAATAAATAATTAACCATTTTAAACAGAGAAAAGATGGCGTAGGAAAGAAAAATGAATGACTATCCCTTTCAACTGGACTATCCCAAAAATCAGACAAATTTTTTACTACTAGATTGAATTAATATATTCCAATGTGGAGCTAGCTGGAAAAAAGGACTCCAAAATTCACAAGTTTGACTCTTTAATGGTATAAACTGAAAACCTTATATCAAACTATAAGCACTGTTGACAGGTTTCCTATTACTTGTGAGCACACTTGGAGGTTCAGACTACAGTACTAACTACTATTTACAAAGAACTACACAGTCTGATTTAAGCTCAAGCAAATTCAATCTATGAAACATGGAAAGTGTGATCAACCTTGGTATTATTATTTTTTAAGCTATCTTTATTTTTTGTTTATTTATTTTTATATGGTGCTGAGGATCATATGTGCAAGGCAAGCGCTGTGCCACTGATCCACAACCCCAGCTGAATCTGGGTATTATTACTGAGAAATTTAAATTCAGCCACAAGTCTAAAATACTAAGGAATTAGACATTGTTGGTATTGTTAGGTATTATCTAGGTGTAGAGCCCTAAACTATGGCCTCTACCATATTATTTTCTTTTTACATTTTCATTTATTTGTTTTTGCAGTGCTGAAGATTGAATCTAGTAACTTTTACATATTAGAAAAGCACTAGACCACCAATCTATATCCCCAATCTTTACCCATTTTGACAGAATAATATTCCCACTGACCTCACATATTTATACTAACATTTTACTTACTTGAAATTAATTACTTGCAGAAGTACAAAATAAAATTTCAACCTGAATACTTTACTGTGAAAGAAAATTCACTATAATTATATAAAAAACAACATCTCCATGCACATAACAACTAACCACTGAGCACAGTAAGAAAAAGTTGATCAAGTATGATGATAAGAATGCAAAACCAGAATTATAGACACTTGCCATATTTTACAATAAGATGTATATCCAAACAATGAATTATCAATACAGCTTAATTCAAATTCTCCTTCATTAAAAAAACAACTTTACAGCTTAGCCCTGTTAAATGGTACTAAAAAGTGATTTACTGGCAAAAACAAAAGTCATACATACCTGAACACGGTATATACCTAAAGATACTTAGCAAATGTGCATTATAGGGTAGAAGGGTATGTTTAAGATAATGCTTTAAAAATGTAAAGTAGGTCTATTCCCAGGGAAAGAAGTGGGACGGTGTGTTCTGAAAATATGTAAAATATATTTCCTGACTGGCAATTGTGGCTGACATTTAAGATTAGGAGTTAGATACAAACCAGAGATTGTTCTTTATTTGTTTCTTTCAAGAAGTAACCCATATGCCTCAGAAAGAAAAGTTTGAGTGGTGTAAATAATTCTTTTCTAAATATGTTTTTAAGATTAACAGCAATTATTTCTTAAATGTGGAAAAAAAGTCTCACAAAGAAAATGTTTTTGAAAAATGAAGATATTGCATTAAACAAACTATTTATTAGTATTGTTATTTTTATAGGAATTCACATGTTAACTTCCCTAAGTAGTACTGAAATAGTCCTCACCAAGACAAGGATTTAATAAACTCAATATAACAAATGTATCCCATCTTGGAAGAATATTTTCAACACCTATATTTTAAAAAGTTATACATTAAGAAAATTATCCATTTAGAAATGACTAAAGGAAAACTTATTTCTAGTTAATTTTTTAAAATTCAATTTATAAAACAAGATAAGTTAGGATTTGATAGTTCATTTGTTTCTCCTCCCCCACTCTCTTAACTGACATAGAGTTCTTGTTACCTTCCCTGAAGCCCAGACATGAAGTATAGGGTGTGTCCAGGCTCTGCTTAGAAATGACAGATACAGCTTAAGCAGGTGCCCCTAGACCAGATTGTCCCCTGGAGGTTTTGTTCTGGATGAAGCCCTGGCCAATGTTTTGATGCCAAGTTAAACCAGTTATCTCAGCAACTAAATTGGTTTCATTACAATACTTAGATCAACTGTTCTCAAACTTAGTGTACTTAAGAATCACCTGAGGCATTCTTTTAAAAATACAAAGTTTTAGACTATTAATAGCTAAAACCACTGATCAATCTTAGCATTACTAAATGAAAACAACTAAACTTGTGGATATGATGAAAAGCAAAGCACTACTTATGAAGTATATCTAAAATATTGAAGCTGTATGTTACCAACCTTTAGATAAATTAATTTTCAAGAAATAATACCGGATAGAGGAACAAGTTAATTGACACTAGAAGGAAGTAATCGACCAAATCCAGAATTTGGGACAATCTAAATGACTAATGACCCAATTAGTTTAAACAAATCAATGGCACAATGTGAAAAGAGAAAGGGAACTGTTAAAGACTTACAAGATTTAAATAGCCCAAACATCAAAAGCAACACATTCTTCCTGCCCTCCCCTCCAAAATTTCTGTTGCAATAAGTAGTAGAGTACTGCAAACACTGTCATTGGTATTAATGGAATCATGGATCTACCATTTGGGGGCAACATCTCAGAATGTAATAGCTATTCACAGACATCATCTAGAGATTTCAGTTCCAGCAATAGGTTATTGCAATGTACCTAGTCAAATGGGCATGTATTTTGTAAAAATGAATAAACCCTCTGAATTCACAGCATAATGAATATGCAATATTATCCAAGCCCAAGTGAAATTTCTTTGTTTTGAAAAAGAAAAATGTCTGATCCCATTTTAGAAACAATTCTTGGAAAGCTTAATGAAATTCATAACCTGAATGCTGAGATTGAAAATTTGCTTTTACCAACTCTTTATTACAAGACCCCTAAAAGTTTTACTTCCTCCATAACACACTAGTAAATTTTATGATAGGTGACCAATACTGATTACTACATATGCATTTTTATGCACTTCTGAATAAGCCAAACGAAGCTGTGAACTTTTTTGACTCCACTATGAACATATGAACTAATAATATTACATGTATTTACTTTAAATTCAAGTCATTTCCATAAAAATTGCACTTACAATTTCAAGCCATAAAATATTTAAAGGTAATGTTTAATAATACGAACATCTCCACTGTTAAAACATCAGTAAAGGTTGGTCCTTAAACCAGTCTCAACTTCTAAACAGCTTTTCCCTAATATCAAAATTCATGATATGACTTTTCAGTTTTTGAAGTCATGGTAGTGAAGCAAATACTAATTTTTATCAGGACTAGCATTGTAATTCAACAAAAGTAATTATTACTGTACCAAACAATTTGATAAATAATTCTGCCATGATTTGCTAGAGATTTGTTTAGACAAATTTTAAAAACAAAATTTCAAGTACAAACATCCTATTTTTAAAAAGCAGAATCTAGTTAGAATGATGAACAGGAGGGGTAAAAAGGAGCAGGTACTTAACTTTTGGGGGTTGCTGGTTCAAATAAGAGCCTTAAGTGTAAAGACTAAACCATTACGGGCATGGCAGTTGTGCACACCTATAATCCCAGTGGCTCAGGAGACTAAAACAGAAGGATCACAAGTTCAAAGCCAGCGTCAGCAACTTAGTGAGGTGCTAAGCAACTCAGCAAGACCCTGTCTCTAAATAAAATATTAAAAAGGGGATGTGGCTCAATGGTTAAGTGCCCCTGGGCTCAATTTCCCAAACTGTGTTCAGAATAACTTAGTAGGACTTCCTCAAGCATGGGGTATTGTAACATTTTAACAGTGTAGTGGTGTTTGGGGAAAACCGTTCACTATGAGGTGATAAAAGAGACAAAAAATAGTGTGAATCTCCAAATTTTCTGGAGATCACAACACACATTAACAAAACAAAGTCTTCAAGAAATACTGTGTAAACTAACCCAACTTTAGCTTTACTGCTCAGATCATTAGGCTTCATTTCAAGAAAACATGTTAACATTTCAGAAAAACTAGTGTTTCACAGTGGCTAGTTGGAATTTTTACTGTAATTGACCTTGCATACCAAAGAGGAGGATGATGGTGGTGGTGATGGTGGTGGTAGATCAAAGAAGCAGCTCTTACTCTATTTTACCACCCCCTACTCTATCCTGCTCCATATGTCTTCATAATTCCCAATTCAGGCAAAATTCATTTTTATCATTAATCTTTAGTAGGCCTAGAAAATGCACAATAAGCAGCCTTCATAAATAAGAATAAAAAGTTTTCTTAATATATATTAAGTATTTGCTTGACAATATAGTTAAATTCCAAGGAATTAAAATCTTTGTTTTTCCTTCCCTTCCCAACTTCCAATTTCATTTAGTTGGAGAATATAAGAGATCCACAGTAGTGATAGACTTTTCTATCAAAGACATTATAGTGGATTTTGCATACAATCAACTATGAAAATACGAAGACCACAACAGAACAGAAAAGTAGAAATATAAAAGAATGCCTCTGTTCAAGATTAGACATTTTTAGTTAACAACCAAGGCAGAAAATTTAAATGCAAAAAAGAATGTAAACATTTTAGGAGTTATGAAATTCTTAGTTTGTATCCTCAGCAAAATCTGTAACCTCAGTGAACTACCTATCAAGAAAAAAGGAGACGATTCCTACTTTAGGCAAATCTAAGCTGTCTGAAAACACGGCTTCTGAGATACTGAAAACATTGATTCCAAGACACCAACATTAACCTAAGTGAGCTCTGAACAGTCTTTCAACATTCTCCACTTTCTACTCCTACTTTCGAAGTCCACATGCCTTTCAAAAATGTAACATAGTATTAGAAAATAGCAAAATCAGGTTTATCCAAAATTTGAGTTTATAAAATTAAATTTAAAATACATACATGAATACTTATTCAGACACAATTGTTTCCCCAGTCTATTACTTTCTTTTCTTGAAAGAGAATTATCTGTTTATTCAGTCTGTTAAGTAAATTCAATGTGTTACTTTATTTACTTATTTATCACAATCTTGAAGTCTTTCACTTAACTTCAAGTAACCAATAAAAGGCTTTCACTTATAATAACTAATCTACATGGTGGATACTACAGAACACATATTCATGTCACTCAACTGATAAATCTAAACTTCATCTATAGATATAACTTAAAGAAGGGCTTTACTTACCAAGAAATAAAAAGGACAATAAATTCATAATTCAATTGAAAATTCACTCTGGTGAATGCAACTGTGCAATTATGTTTCTGATTATACTAAAGGTAGGTATATATTTTTTAAAAATCATTTACTATTACAACTTTCAATGCAAGAAAACTTCTAACAGTTTGAACAAATTTTCAATGTATAAGATATCTCCTTTCCAAAAAATCAAGTTTTCTAAACTTATATGGAAATATCAAGTTAACCTTGGTGGTGGTGATGGTAGTTGTACTCTTAGTAGTTGTACTACTGGGATCAGTAAGTGAAAACAAAATTCAACTAAATATTTGAAATATTTACCTACATCTTCATTTAAAAAAAAAAAAAAGCTTCAAATTCTTAACCCAAAAAGGAGTAGCAAATATCGCAATCTTAATACCAAAACAGAACAAAAAATAAAATTTGCTAATTAAATATAGAACACATCAGACATAAATTTCCTAATATTTTAATTTATCAAAATCACCTTCATAACAATATGAATTATAAGACTGATTAAATACTACTGAACATATACCATAAACACAACTTTTATGTCCAATTTATGTATGACCTTCAAACATTTAAATTTTTTCTTTAATTTCTCCATATATAAAATTTAGGAAATTATCCTTTCATACTTCCAAAAATATTCCAACAAACATTTGTGCAAAATATTAAGATGTCCATGTCAAGAAAGAAACTAAAAGTAAATAAGAACACAAATATCACAGATGCTTAATATACAATTATTAATATTATTATTATTATTATGTTTATTTAGCAGTGCTGGAAATCAAACTCAGGGCCTCGTGCATACTAGGCAAGCACTCTACTACTGAGCTACATCCCCAGCCAACTAATACCCAATTTTTAATATACGACTTTTACACATTATCAGTAGGCATTTAGTTTTTAAAAGTTAAATGCCAATGTTAAAACAAATAATCAACAGCATTTTCATTTTGAGATCAAGAAATCTTTATAGACAATCTACACATGAATAAATGTATGTCTGATAAAACCAAGCAAACTTTTGTCAGACCATTGAACTCAAATCTCTCTATATTTAATGACTATATTTGTATCAAAAAAAACATAAGTGTTAGAGCATAGTCATGGTCAGTAGTTTGCTCTTATTTAAATGTTTATAATATTATGAAAACATGTAAGATACCAGACTAACAGCCATTCATCCAATTAATAGTAAAATCACAAGGAATATGAGCAAATATTAAACTTGTAGAGAAAGTAGAACTAACATATGTAATGACAGTTATAATAGATCAAATGAAAAAGCAGCTCATATTAAAAAATTATTCTACATGCGATTTATAAAACATGCCGCATTATCTGCTCATCAAAAACCATGATATTTAATTTGATGTAGCAAAGCGGTAACTTATAAAGTCACCTGATCACTATTTCTTACCATGAAAGGGTACTATCATGGTTAAGTAACAAAAATACTGTTAAAGCTTGACATTTATTCTGTCAGTTAAGATTTTTTCTGAGGTAGGTGTAAAACCCAGCATAATAAATATCCTCTGATTGTGCAATATTACACCAGTAGAGAAAATTCTTACAAGGTTGACAGTACTCAATTTTTAACCAGCATATTTCTTTTGTTTTTTTTTTTTTTTTTTTTTTTTTAACAAGCCATGCAAATCTTCACATGGTTTATTTTCCAAAACAAATGCTTCAACTTTTTCCTAGTAGCCTAGCTACAACCCTACAAAAACAAACCTGGAGAATGACATATGGAGGAAAAACAAGTTTAGCTAAGGACATAGTTCAAAAAGCAGTTTCTAACAAGAAAAGCCCAAATTGATCAGAGAACAATGAAAATACTTACAAACAACCTTGAAACTGTATAGTCAAAATAGTATTTATAAGCATAATTAAAGGATGATATAATCCCATGACAGAAATGACAACTGGTGTTTATGATTAACTTTTATAAAAAACTGAAGCCCAGACATTTAATTGATTATGCTAAAACTGTTAGTTTGTAATTAAAAAATACACATCTCATGAGCCACAAATATGATACAGTATCTTTAGGATATTAAATTTCAATCGATCAATCAAACACATACCAGGCATAACTTTAAAATATGTATTTTAAACAGTACAAAATCCAAATATTCCGATTGGCATAAAACCAGAACATGTATTAACATGTTCCTCTCAGTATTAGAAATGAAAATGAGCCAATGACTATCATCACAGATATAAAATTCCTATTTCTCACCCCATTACTAAATCAGCAATGTGGGAGATCAGTTTTGTTTGAGTTTTGAATTTTTATCCCTTTAAGATGTATTCTGACACACATCACACACACACACACATAACACACATTGTAACAACTAACCATATTTAATATCTTCTAGACTTCCTATGGAATTCAATAACTACTCCACAAAGTTCTGTGAATTCTTCAGCTTCAAGCCTGATGTCAATCTAAGATAGCCAATAGAAAGTACACCTGTGCAATTACTGCATTTCCTATTTCAGAATGCTGAACATAATACAGAATAACTCTTGAGAGCATTTGAAGCAATACAAAACAAATTATGCAGAAGCCACTAACAAAAACAGAAGGATATCCTGTAATCTCACTATTATCAATATTTATTAGAAAGTACTAAGTGCAAAAATTATTATTTTAGTTTTAAATATCAACCAATTAAGGACCCTCCATGGGTAAATAAACAAAAATAAAAACATGACTTCATAGTAAATTACAATCTGAAAGTATTCCTAGAATAAAACTGGGAGGAAAAAAATAAAAATATTACAAAAGATATTACCTAGAGTATATCACATACCAACTGAATATGAAATTTACTTTTGTCAAATAAGCAATCAAAACATAAGGGAAAGAATAAAAGAAAAATCAAACAATAGTATGTAGTTTCATATTATCCTCATTTTTCTGAAGATCCTGAACATGTTTAGGTGGCTCAGAAATTCAACAAAAAAATTAGAATAATCCTGGTCATGTAAGGCACCTACATATTATGATAGGCAGAAATACTCTGTTGAAATACTATTGAATGACTCAGTACAAGACCATAAGTTTCGTTTTTTCTTAAATTCTGAAAGTCCGAATTTTAAAAGGTAAAAGGAGTTCCCAAAACAAAGAAAAAAAATTTCCCAAAGGTTACAAAGTTTCATTAACTATATTAACTCTTTTACTAAGCATCACCTTTCTGCCCCTCAGTGGATATCAAGCAATCAGTAACAATGTCACAAAAGAATGTTTACCAAGATAGGGAGTGAGAAGTCACCTGTAATGATTTTGTATGAAAAATGTAAATAATCCTAAAATGAGTGAGGAAAACTTTACCTTCCTACAATCCCTCATCTTATTGACATTAAATGTTTCTCCGAATAAAATTAACAAGAGATTAGAAACTGTTTGGTGTGCAAGGTTTGCTTTTTGTTTTGGAAAAAAAGAAAAACTTCTCATAAGTCCCTTATTTCCAAATACTGTGGAAAAGTCTCTACTACTCACCGCAAGTAATACTGTTTTAAAGCAAAGGCAGCGTTAGAACAACTTCTGGGAAAGTTGAACTCTTCAACAATTTCTCCCCACTGATTCTTCTCAGAAACCTGTTAAAAACATTCACACTTGTCTGAAAGTGCTCAATCCAAGAAAAACCTAACCTAACCATGAAATAAATACCCATTCTGCAGAGATCTGTAGACACTAAGGCATCACTGGTTGGTTCAGATCGATCCGTAAGAGTTACTAAGCAAGGTCTGCTTGAATCACTGTGTTTTCACCAGAAAGCCCTGTATTTAGCAGCACTTGTTTTGTTTGGGGGGGGTATGGTGGGTTTGTTTTGTTTTTGAAGCCCGGACAATAACCAATCGCAAGTCCCTCTGTCGCCCCCTTTTAAATCTCAACGCGGTCCGTTTACACTTAAAGAAAAAAAAAAAAAGTTCAAAAGGATCAATACTGTTCCGGACAGCGACATCCGCGGGTTCTGGGGGGGCCGGGGCCGGATCCGATTCCGATCCCTCTCCCAGATCTATCCATCTCCATAGGCCCTTCTTTGAGGCCTACAGCTTCTGCCTAGCCTTGAAGCCTAAGATGGCTATTTGGAGACAGGTCCTGGTTTCTTTTGTTAGCTGTATAAAACGAGGGCGACCGGGCCGACGCGGTGCCCCCGGCAGCCGAGATCATTTCGCAGCCGATTATCGATGTTAAACCTGCCCGCGCTAATTTTGAGTTGCACGAAAACTGCTCTCAGAGTCTGTGTGTCTCTGTGTCTCCGCCTGTGCTAGAGCGGCAGCGGCGGCAGAGCTGATGAGCGGGCGGGCGGGCGGGCGCGCGGCGCGGGGCGGGCGCGGGGCTCGGGCAGGCGCCCCGCACGCCCGCACTCCCCGCAGCGGCGCTCAGACCCCGCCGGGTCGGCCGGGCACCGGGCAGGACGCGAGCCGGCGCCGGGCCGCCCGCCCGCCCGAGCCCCGCACCCGCCGCGCGCACGCGAGCCACCAGGCCAAAAACAGCCCCGCCGCCGTCCGCCTCCGTGCCACTGGCTGCGAGCGAAAAGAACGCCTTTTGCCCCCGCGGGCAGCCCCCCCAGCCCCGAGCGCCCACTCCGGGGTCAAAGGAGACTTTTTGGAAGAGACCAGCGAGAGGGAAATACAAATTAAAACTTCCACTCACCTTCGCGAATCCGCCTAAAGTAGTGACTCTGGTGTAGAGACCGTGAAGATCCAGCTCCTTCCCACCCACCGCAGGGATTTTTTTAAAAGGCGACCTGCGGGAGAGAGAAAGCCCCGCACTTGTCAGCCGGGACCCCGCGCCCGGCCCGGGCGGGAGAGCCCCGTTCGCCCCGGCTCGCCCCGGCGCTGCCCCCCCGGTTCTGCTCTCACCCTCTGCTGTGGTGGAACTGCCGCAGCTCGTCCAGGAAAGCGAGTCCCTTTCTCCGCTCGTCCGGAGGCGCCTTCCCCGTCGAGTTTGCCATTATTTTTTCAAAGGAGGTTTTTTAAAAACCCAGATCGGTGTTTTAAAAGCGCCCCCCGCTCCCAGCGCTTCCTACCAGAGCCCGGAGCCCATTCCTCGGCCGGCGGCGGCGGGGCTCAGTCATGGGCCGGCGGTGGTGGCGGCGGCGGCGGCGGCGGCGGCGCAGGGAGGGAGGGAGGGAGGGGGAGGAGGAGGAGGAGGAGGGGAAGGAGGGAGCTGGAGGCCAGGGGGAGAGGAGGGAAGGAGGGAGGGGAATTTCTAAAAAAGTTTAAAGAAATCGGAGCGAAACTAGAGGGGCAGGCGACTGCCGGATCCGCGCGAAGCCGCGGGGCGAGCGCGGCCCCCACCCCTTCCTTCCCTCCCTCCCCGCGGCCCGGCTCTCGCCCGCCTCTCAGCGCCGCCGGCCCTGGCGGCTCGGCCCGGGGACGCGATTCAACATGGTGCTGCTGCCGGGGGCGCGCGAGCGGGCGAGGGGAAAGGCGAGCGGACGGTGAGGGGCCGAAGCGGCCGGAGGCCCGGGAGTTTCGGCGGCGGCGGCGGCGGGGCTGGGGCAGGCGGGGCTGGGGGTGGGGAGGGGGAGGTCTGTGTGGTGGTTTGTGGAAAGCGGGGTGACAGCGTGTATTCCGGCCGCGGCTCCGCGGGGCCCTCGCACACATTCACGCGCGGCCTCGGCCGTGGCGGCCGGGGAGTCCCCGGGCAGAGGCACCGGCAACAGCCGAGCCGCTGCGCGCCGCCCGCCCGCTTGCCTGCCCGCCAGCCTCCCTCTCTGCCGCCGCCAGTGCCGCCGCCACGGCCCGGCAGCCAGCGCCGCACAGCGACCCCCGAGGGCCGGCCACGGCACTGCGCCTGGCTCCACACCGCCGCGGCAGCTCCTCGCGGGGAACAATAGACTCGGCTCGCCGGGCTTAGGGTTCATCTGCAATGTGCCGCACATTTCACACACACACAAAGCCGGCGGAAAGGGGGGCGGCGCAGGGAAACGGCCACTACCGGTTGTTCCAGGGTTAGGGGTGGAGGCGATGTTCGCGTCCCCTGCGCGGCTGTTGGAAGAGCCGCCTCGGAGTCTCCGCCCGCCCGCCCTACCGAACGGTGTGTCACTCGGAGGGAAAGGAAAAAAATCTCCGAGCGGCAGCTCCTCACACTACGCAACGTACACGGATCGGAATAATCAATTTGTTCCCTTGTTTGAAACATTTAGGTCTAAAGGAATCAGCTTTTCTGAGCCTTATGCTAGTATTTTGGGGGCCCGATTAGCACATTTTCCATCAATTAACTTTAACAAACTAGATCAAATACAGTGTGAACTATCTGTCCTAGTTCTATAGAAATAAAGTAATGCTCTTAATTCAGCTTGCTTCTGGTTGGTTTCACGCACCTAACAATTATTCTGTGATGAGAGTTATGCAAATTAAGCTGGTAGAGGAGCTTACTGTCCAACTTGACAATAATAGTTAATGTCTGTATTTTTATATTAAGGTAAATATATTTAAACATCGATAAAAATGTTTTTCCTTGCTTTCTCTAAAATGTCTTAAATGTGATTTTCCTATAAAATATTTTTCAAGGTTAAGAAATAACCTTTGCTTAAATGAGAAATTCAAAATATCTCGACAAATACTAACACCAAAGTTTGCATTTACAACGGGTGTTAGAGACGGGCCTTGCTACAGCTGTTAATTAAGCTTCACAGTTCATAAAGTGTGTTAGTTCCATTTTAGTGACGGCCGCAATGGGTAAAGTCACTGACCATCCCAAGGTCACAGGGTGGTAAGGGTCCGGATGGGTTATTTCAGGAAGTGGTTCCAATGGGAACATGTATTTGATAGTGAAAAAAATTATGTAATACAGTCCAGCATGCTTCCGGTGTTCACTCTAGGAATCGGATTTACTTCCCAAGTAAAGTTTGTCTCTTAAATGGGGTCTGAATAAAGCTGTGGCTAGTCAGTTCCTGACCCGCGAGGGCCAGTGAGCGACTCGTAAGCCTAAGAGGGGCGGAGACCCTGGGGGAGAAGGTGGGGAAGCTGGGCGGCTGAACTAGGCGAGGGGGTGGTGTACCGGGGAGACCCGGTCAGCGGTCCCTTCCCCCACCAGTCCCCTTAGGGGTAGTGGAGATGTGGGCCGCAGCGCTTCGTGGCCCGGGCTGTGCGGATTCCCTAAATGCCGCACTTGCGCACAGCCCCTTACGTAACTGTCAGCGCCGGGGATTCCCTAGAGGGGGTCATTCTATTCAACCATTACACACACCCCGGGCTCCAGCCGCCGCCGCCGCCGCCGCCGCCGCCTCACAAAATGGCGGCGCCCATCGAGGAGACTGCGGCCGCCTCCTCGGCCCCATTTTGTGGGAGGCGAGAGATCTGTCAACAAGGAATACCTCCGCTGAGGATGCATCCGACTTTGGAAATCCTGCTCTAGGATGGAGCCTAGGGATCACGCTGCGCGGAAAGTGTCGACAACTGCTACCACCTCTACGCCTTTTTTCTTTTTCATTTTTCTCGAAGGAAGTACCAGAAGCCGCTGGGGTAATTGTAACTAAGAGGAGAAGGGAAAGCTGCGACTGCCTGCCCCGGGGACTTGCTGCGGCGTCTTGGTGGCTTTGTTGCTCTTTCGCGCTGCGGGCAACTGACGGATCTCCCCTGGGCCACGCGGCTGGCTCCGAGGGGACGAGGACCGGGTGATACGGGGTGGTGGCCGTGGCCTTGGCCTTGGCCGCTCCGCGGGTGCCGTGCGACTTTTCGGTAGTTCTTCAATGCCAGAGTCCGTCCGTACCTCTCGGCTCCGGAGCGCCGGAGGCCCCTGCTCCGGGATCTCGGTGGGCCGGGAGCCGGCTTGTGACGGTGCTAACGGGGCAGGAGTGGGAACCCAGGCACGTACTCTGAAATTTAGTTCTTTGGAGACCTAGGATTGAACGTTAATAATGTCTCAGGTTAGGCGGCAGACGTCTCTTCTATTATCCCAAACTGCAGTGGGCAAGCCTAGTTGTCTTGGTGTCTAGTTAGAAGGGCAGTATGGAAGGGTGACATTTGTCATTTTTTTTCAATAGGAGGTTACCACTTTTAAGCCACCGACTGCTATTAATGCATGCGTGTAGATAAACATGCAATAGTGTGTTTTGCTTTTCAGTGCAAGTTAAAGCCTAAAGACATGGAGTGATACGTTTTTAAACCTTTTTAAATTTTTAACATGTGATGTGAAACTGGAGTATTGACTTAAAAATTCCTTTTCTGTAGAAGAGTCTGTACTCATTAAATGAAATCCTAAAGTATATCTGATCTATAGAATTTAAATTCTTAACACTTTGGATATACTCTTGTCAAAGTGAAAAGAAACATAAAACTTGATCTTTTTGAGATTTCTATACTGTTCCCTTTTCCCGTGATTGAATTTAAAAAAAAAAAAATGTGTGACAAAAGTTAACCATTAAAAGTATTTGCTTGTAAGAGTAAAGGTTTAAGAAAAGACAAGATTTATCTGATGAAACAAATATGCCTCACATGAATAATTGATTTTAAATGTCATTTTCCATTTACAGTAATCTTTTGTGTTTGCATGATTTTTTTTAAAGTGCTTTGTTTATACTGATGTTGACCCTGACGTTTCCTCTTTAGCGCTGAACTGCAGCTTTCTGCAGGCTGCTCCTCCCTCACTTAATTCCACGCCCCATCCCCCTGCCGCACCCGGTTGCTATTGCTGGTGTGTGGATCACCAAGATAGTTTCTGGTCCTGTCTGTTTCTACTGATGTCCTTTATATTTAATAAATTTGGTTACCACTATTAGTCTGTATCTCTTGCAAGAACACCATATCTTAGCATCCACATAGCCAGATAATATTTTTTATGAGTTTGTACTAAGGTAACCCTAAGTGCGCAGTATTACATTTCTCATTACCATATTACATTTCCTATAGTGGGCAGCATAGAGCAGATGGATTCTGGAAAAGAAATGTTAAAGAGATGTACTGACAGTTTTACAATAGATATTCTCCAACTAATTTGATAAGATATAAAGTAAAATTTAGCTCAGAGTAAAGTAAAATTAATCATTAATTAGAACTATTCCTATAAAAAACAGTAATAGTGAAAATTGTTGAAACTTAATTTATACAGTTAACTGATGAGAAAATGAAATGAAGCCTTAATGATGGGGAAAATACAAAGCATTGTTTTTAATAGCAACTGGAAACCTCGAACCCCATAATTAGAGCTTCCTGTTATTTAGTGTAAATCTTTGATTCCTCTCATCAGTTTTTAGTCAAGAAATTGTGACAAATTAAAAAAAAAATCCCTCTTTCAAGTATACTTTGAAGAACTATATCCAGTTTCAAATTAAGCCTGTTAAGTGTATGTTTTCAACAACTGAAATAAGTTGTGGAATTGGCATGCCAGAGTGCAGGTTATTCTAAGGTTTAAAACAATGGGTAAGTTGGTTGAACAAGGCTATTGAAGTTAAATTGATATTTCTTTAGATGACATTGAGGCATTCTTGGTAAAATGTAAAAATGCTTTCATAGCTTACTGTTCTTGCCTCTAATATACTGTTCTTTTTTAGATGGGCTTAGTTGTCTGAAAATTTGGTTACAACTTCAAACCATAGATGAGGCCTTTCCATTCTAATGGTGATTCTAATGAGTGTTGATAACTAAATTTTTTAAAGGTGAGGAAATAGTTTACTGCAGATGAGTGCAATTTTAAAGTAGATATTCTGAATCTGCAGTTGCAGGTGTCTGAATGATTTGACCCAGAAGGGTTGGATAAGCTTTTTGGGATTTTAAATGTTTTTTTTTTTTTTACTAGACTGTTAGAGGTTATTTTTTGCGCATAAATCCAGTGTGATTTATTCTTCCCAAAAGTAAGAAAATTTTCAATTTAAAAGGTTTTTATTAAGATTGTAGTTTTGGAATACTAACTTGATTCTTTAACATAAATGAAAAAAATAAGTTTTAGGCAATTATAAAAATACACCTTAAGAATAGCATTCCCTAATATGCTTTTGACAGAAAATCAGTCCCATTAGTTATTTAGATCATTTAATCCTAAATTTTTAAAATTGTTAGAGGTTTAATGTGATACATTTGTGCATTCTTATTTATTTCATCTATTTTGATAACTAAAAAGTGGTTCCCAAACTGAGTGCTCATACAGTTTGTAGTATTTTAGTACTTTGTTTTATAGTTGTAATAATTTCTGGAAATTTTATGAAAGCATTAATACCAAACCAAGGAACTGTTTTTTGTTTGTTTGTTTTTTAATCATTGTAGATTGTAAAATCATCAAATATTTACTGAATACCTGTCTTGGTCAAGGAGTGGGGGAGAATGACTTGACCCTCAAGTAAATTGTTCTCCAACACTAGATTTTTCTTAACTGCTAGCTTTTATAAAAGGTTACCATGAAATATTCAGACCATAGGACTTTTAATTTTTAATACTTAAGTAGGATCTGAACACGGAGTTAGAGTCAAAATTTTGTTGAGAATCGGGACAATTAAATATAATCATAATTAGTATCACAGTAGTGTTAAGATTAGTGTTACTCAGTTGCTGAAATAATGTTAATAACCAGCATTTAAGTCACATTTTTCTTGAAAACTCAGATCCACAAAAAATATGATTCAATAATGAACTTTTTAATTATGGGAAAAGCAAGACAATGTTCAGTGAATGTAAATATATATATATATATATATATATATATATATATATATATACACACACACACACACACACTACTGAGCAAACAAATTGTTTTAATGAATTTTGATTTTCTGTCTCAATTTTTTGGTACATTGACTCATCTTGACATTGCACTTTGCTATTAATTAAAAAAAATTAAACCCCAAAGACAAATTAATTCTGTATTTAATACAGATTTAATTCTTGACTAGCTATAAAGCCTAAGGAATTGGCAGTTCTGCTGGCAAAACAATAAAATGGGAATTAAGCTGAAATGTAAAACTGTGTAATAATTAGGTTTCATAAAAGTCTATACAGTTTTTCCTTCATAGCTACGTGAGTCAGAGTAGTGTTAATAATAATTGAATTTATTTAGCTTTTTGTTTTTCTCTGAAAATGTCACAGACTACTTATATACAGGATGAAAATGGAAATCCAATCAAGACCAATGTAAATTATTGAAGCCTACTGCTATATATTAAGGGAAATTCTGATCAACATTTCAGTTATAACAGTTTCTTTAAGGTGTTCTGGATTCTTTAACATAATTTGTAGCATGTGGAACACAAAAGTATTCTAGATGATCTGTGTGATAATGTATATGAGAAACAAATATTTCTTTGGGAGTACAAAATAACTGGCAAAATATTTTGCAGTTAATACAATGCCTCCAGGTATTTTTAAACAGAGATGAAAATTTCAGAAAATTTAAAGGCATTTTTGTAATCAAATTCCCCTCTTAATAACAGTACTAATTTTAGTAATAACATCTACCACCCTGATTGTTGATAGCTATGTAAATGAGTTTGGATCCTCTTTGCAGTGTCTATTCATTTTAACTCCTTGAAGACTTTTCCTACTTCAGGTATTCAGGATTAATGGGAGGTTGAAAGATGGCCCTCTGGTTTCTCTGGAAACTGAAAAGCAGCTTCCCTATCTTTAGGATTTTCCAGACTTCATTCTCTTCCCAGTGAACTGAAACTGTCATTTGCTAATCTCAGTTGTATCTATCCTCTGTTAAAGTTGGAACCACCAAAAATAGTAGTAAAGCAACTACACCACCTGGATGGATTTGTGCCCATTGCAGAAACCCTCCTTTCTGCCCTCTCCCTGTTCTCAGTGTCAGTTTTCTAAAGACCTGAAATAACAGTATATTCCTAGCTAGACCAGAGAGTCAACTTGTCGCCTGTCATCTATTTATGGTGTTTAGGGAGCCCAAGAGTCCTGTGAAACAAGTTGTGTTTATTTGCATTTTTCTAAAGAGAAGGTCTCAGTGGGCATGGACATCTTAAAGGGCCAAAAAAGTTAAAGTTCTTTTTGCCCAAGACAAGTATATAGTTAAGTTTAGAAGCTTACTTCAGGTGCTGCTTTTTATTTTTTTCATGTGTTATTGGCCTTTATGGAAAAGCATTTTAAAACTTTAGTTTTGGACTACTAACTTGAGTTCATCAAATTGAAATAATTGCAACAAACTAGCAAAAATTTTGTTTCTAAAGAACTACATACAACAGAATCTTAAAAAAAAGTTTATATTAGATAAGTACACGGAACTGTTTCTTGATTTGCCCTCTATCGAAAATGTATGGATGAGAGATTACATTAATTAAAAATAGACTCCAAATATTATTCTTCAACTAATTGGGAGTGTCTTGGGATACATGAGTTTAATACTTTTGTTTGAGTAGTAGTGTGTGTTGTGTTCATGGGTGACACTCCACAAAATGTTTCTAATAGTATAACCAGGTCACACTGCCGTCTTCCTGTTCTTTGTGTTTATTTGCTGTACTGCTGTTTGCTGCAGAGTTTGAAGAGTGTACCTGAGCATTGCTTTTGTAAAGATCATCCACGGGCTTATCCCTATATCAAGTTCTTGTAGCTTATCTGTGGGCCCAGTGTAAAATTGGAACTCTGAAGATATTGCTTCATAATCTTTTTTTATGCTAAAATTCAATTCTAATCTGCATATTCCAAATTGTTCAGTGAATATTATTATTGCATTATTTGTGTGCACTTTTTTGGGTAATTAAATTCTTGTATGCATAATTACTGGTGTTTAAAATCCACAATTCCATAAATTGTTTTGGGAGAATAGGAGCAGTTGGCATCCTATCATGTTTTACATGTATGTTAACGGTAGTATTTTCCCTTTTGGCCCTCTCCCTGCTGAACCAAAGGGAAAGGGCATATTTTAGAGAAAAGTGTGTGCTTTCTTTAGGCTTTGATCATTAGGCTGATGCAGTGATTTAAGTTATATATTGAGCTCATTCCTAAAATGTAAACATTTTGTGATAAGCCTCCTGGCTCCCAAATAATTGCTTTTTCTACTAAACACACTTTCTGTCTTGCTAATAAAATCTAATTTCTAGAATATGATTAATTGCTAAGAAGTTATGCACAAAACCATAAATTTATTTGAATCATTTATAATTAGAGAAGAGTAAATAAATGTTTAAGAAGAAATTTTGAATGACAGAAAATTAGCAAAATAAAAAAATGAATTATGGTAGAGTAGGATAAAACGATCTTTCTTTAGGGAATTATTGGGAAAACTGGGCTTAAATATGGATTCTAGGACTTCTTAGATCATGATTTATCTTAGATTAGCCATCTTCATGAACTTCCCTCAATTATTCTTAGATTTTCTTTGCCATTCACACTACTTGTAGCCAGATACAAATACTTGAAATGAGTCTTTTAAGGCTACAACCAATAATGTTTTTATAAATATTACTGCTATAGAGAGAAAGAGACTAACATTTTTAGCCTCACTACCATACCTTGTACAATTTAATAACTGCTAACCACCCTATAAAAAGCTCCCAACTCACGTCTGGTACAACTTGCCCCCCCCCAAAAAAAAAAAAAAAAACATAAGAGCATCATTCAATGCCAGTGAAAATGCACACCTTTCCTTTGCTGGCTAAGTTGAAATCTTGACTATGTGATTCTCTAGAACCATAGTGCAGTGGCTATCCTCTCAGTAGAGTAGATTTAGAGAAATAATCTTATTGTTACCGTATCGGATAGTTTTTTATCTTTCTAAGATTGTATGTACCCTCACTTGGTGAGAATGTTGTTTCCCCAAACCATTATGCTTCTCTGATATTTATGACTACTGTCCCCATCCAGGGAAGTATTTCAAGATAGAAAGCTGTATCAAATATATAGGACTATGGGTGAGAATGGGCTCAAGAAAGGAAAACTGGTATCTTTACATATTATTAGTGTCTTAAAAGACACAAGTTAAAACTCTAGTTTTCACCCAAGGTAGCATTTTTAGTGCAATCTAAGACAGCTCAATTTCTATCAACATAGTGTAAGAATTCAGGAACATGAATTGCTAAATGAAAGATTTCGCCATATTTTCCATCAGTCTTATTGTGATAAAACAGTGACATACACTGGACATTAAAATATGTTAACTCCATCTGTCCAAATATTGCAATAATATTTAGGTAAAGGCAACTTATAGGAATAGATTTCTCCCCTAATGTTTTGTGGTAACTGACCACAGATCTAGTGTTTCCTTAATGCAGTTATTATAACTTTTAAGTTTCTATAGCAGAGAATATAAGAGCAACAACTAGGTATTAAGTCTATTATTTTTAGCCTAGTTTCACTCAAACTTATAAACTCTTCATTGAGCCTTTTTGTTATTGAGGCTCAATAACAAAACAGGAAAGCTGTGATAAAATAGGGTAGTGCTCTGATATAAATGTTGGTGTCTTCCCCACCAGTCCCGAAAAATTCATGTTGAAATCCTTCCCACTGAAGTGATGATATTAGAAGGTGGAACCTCTGAAGATGATTAGGTCATGAGAATAGTAGAGTCCTCCAAAATTAGTGCCCTTATAAAAGAGACCCCAGAGAGTTGGTTTGCCCTTTCTATCATATGAGGTAATAGCAAAAAGACTGACATTTGGGAAATGAGCTCTCACTAGTCACTCATCTTGATCTTGGTTGGACTTTATAGCCTCTAGAATTATGAAAAATAGTTTTCTGTTGTTTATAGTCACACAGTATGTGGTATTGTTATAGAAACCTGAATAGACTAAGACAGCTGCAAGATGAACCCTCAAAGTGCTCATTCAGTGACATGCACTTGATGTTGTAACGGTGATCATTTGTTAGTCTTCTCTGATTAAAGAGTTTAACAGTCACATTTTCTCTTGTGTTGAGTGATGGGTCTCAAGTAAGGACTTATTCCCCCCTCCAAAAAAAAAGTAAATAGGTTCTGTGGAGAAAGGTTTTTCAGAGCAGTAAATCTGCCTCAAAATCTCTGTCGTCTTTGGACCTGGTTCAGAAGTTGCCAGACTGAACCTCAAAACATGAAAGTAAAAGTTGGATTGTACTTAGGGAAACAAATTACATTCTAGTTAAGAGCCATCAAATTAGGTCAAAGGCATGACTTTTTATTGACAGTACTGAGGATTGGACCCAGGGGCATTTACCACTGAGCTACATCCCTACTCCTTTTCATTTATTATTTTGAGATAGGGTTTTGTTAAACTCTTGTCTTTTGGACTTTTTTGTTGTTTCATGATGGACCCCCTTGGAACAGGTGTGAAGGGGTTTTGGACATGTCTAAATCATGGTGTTGAATTTTCTTTACTAGAAGGCCAAGGTCCACCAACTATCTCAATAGTTGCAGCACTACCAGAAGCTACATGTAAGTTGGACCACTTGTCTGGTAAGTCAAGTGGCAGGTGTACAAGAAACTTCTAGACACTATCTACAAGAACCCAAAGATATATAAATCATTTGCTCTGTTCCCAGCACCACAAACAATGATAATAATAAATGATTTGGTAGGTGAAATGAATATCTAACATAGATCTAACAAGTAGTCAAGAGAATTTGAAAAGGCCCCCTTTGGTGAGATTCAGGCTATGCCCTCTACTAATGAACCTAAAATATACAACTGCTGAAGATTTTTTTTTTAATATTTTTAGTTGTAGATAACTTTATTTTAATTTTTCCATGTGGTGCTAAGGATCAAATTCAGCGCCTCACACGTGCCGGGCAACAACTCCACCACTGAACCACAACCCCAGCCCTGCTGAAAATTTCTTAATAAAAAAGATAAAAAGGGGTAGGGATGTTGCTTAGTGGTAAAGGGCTTCGGGTTCAATCCCCAGTGTGGAAAAAAGAAAGAAAAATGGGCAATGTACCTGGGTACTTTGATTTGGTTTCTTTAGAATCCCAACTAAATATTATACTGTTCCTATTGTTATTAGATGTAGGGGTAGCAAAGGCTTCGAAATTCATAGACTCCTTTTATAATCTCTCTTATAAAATGTATTCTCTGATTATTATCAGCAGACAAAATGCTATTCCAAACTTAGCAAAATAAAGACTTGCCAATAGGTGTTATGTCTGCTCTTGCATATATTTCTACCCA
Source organism: Marmota monax (assembly GCF_021218885.2). Taxonomy (NCBI): domain Eukaryota; kingdom Metazoa; phylum Chordata; class Mammalia; order Rodentia; family Sciuridae; genus Marmota; species Marmota monax. The sequence continues at coordinate 27,217,562 of NW_026695227.1, read as the reverse complement.
TCCTACAAAAGTACACGTAGTCCCTAAAATGTATTCTTGTGAACATCTATAATAACCTGAATATTTACAGAGGCTCACAAGGGAAATGATTTTATTTATTCCTTAGTTCTCTTTATTTGTTTAGTTTGAAGCCTGATCTAGAAGAGTAACAGCTAAATGAGTTAATAGAAGAACCAATTGATTAATGAAGATAGGAGCAACAATGCCAGTGAAACAAAAAATCTCCACAGCCTTAACTTAGTAAGAATAATCATATTTTGTAATAACCACAACAGAAATATAAGGACTACTAGATATTTTCCAAGGAAGCTTTATTATTTTTGCAGTTATCTATGATCAAGAAATACCCCAAAGCTTGAAGAGTATCATTCAGTTGATAAAGTAAAGGGATAAACACAAGTAAGGATAGTACTTTCTGCAACACAGGAAGAATATGGAGGGGAAAAAAAATTCTACTACCTTTTGCTAAAAAGAGATATGCTTATCCAGAGACCAATTTTTTTATTTCTCAGAGTTATCAGTTCCCTCTTCAATGTTTGTTTTGTTTTAGTCAAAGCACCCATTATTAAACAAGATTAGAAAGACAAAACACTTTACATAAAAAATTACATAATCAAAGGTATGTGTATGTGTATGACCACGTTTTTGCAAGGGATGTACAATGATTTTTTTTCTCAAATAAATTTGCAAAGAAAATTTCAGAATGTTTTAAATATTAACAATTAACTGGAAGAATTACAGACTTTAAGAGTCATAAGTTATTTTCATAGGATATAGCAGCACTCTGAAATCTAAAAGTGCATGAAACAAAATAATTTGATATAATATATGAAAAGTCAGCCTTACAATATAGAACGGAATTCTGTTTGCTTTTCTACAGCAATAGGGAAAAGGAACATTTTCCCCTTTTGATTTTATTTTAAAAACAAAAATACTTAAAAATGGAATTGCATTAGCTAGCATCAGGAGAAAAGAACAGTACAGCTTAAAATTCAGGAAAGGGCAGAAAAATAACATTAACAAATGCAGTATGGAGCATGGATGTCTTGCGGTAATTAAGAATATAGGAGTAAGCAAAATTTATCTCAGGTTAAGATGTTCCTTGAAACAGTCTATATTCAGATGTGAGATTTTAATAAAAGGATGATATATTTTAATCACCAGTTTTAAAATTTTCAGTACTATTTCAGTCTTCATAAAGCATAATTTACAGTTACAGATACTTTTCTATGACTTTGGAATGCTGTCCTACTTGTTATACTTCCCATATTTCTTTACCCCATACCTCAAATTATAATGCTTTTCCAAAAATTTATGAATTTGTTCTTTGACATGCTTTCTTAAAAATATGAAAAGTATTGAAAGTTTGTGTTTTCAGTGCCTTGGGAAACATGTAAGGATTTTTAAGTTATGTTCCCAAATCAGCATTTCCCAAAAGTATGCCATGATCCATTTATAGGTGCTAAATTGAAAAGAAGATTATGCAATTATGTAATTTTCGGAAATGCCAAGTTAAGCAAAGTTAAAGTTCTTCACTACAATATTTCTCAGGGCATTTAATATCCTCCTGGATATATATCCTATTTCCAAATCTACCTGCCTTTCTAACAGGGTTGGAGTTCCATGGAAAATACTTGGAAAAGCTGACCTAAATATTATTAAAAATTGACCGGATGTCTAATGGAAGAAGTGCCCCACCTGTTACTGGGGTGTGAGTGTTACTTGGAGGTCTAGGATCTCATTCTCTGTAATCCTATACTGCATACAACCAGTGTAATGTCATATATATAACTTTGCTCTTACCTCTTGTCTCCCAAGAAAGTTTATTATGTTTCTAATCTCTTCTAGAGTCCATACTCTTCCCCAGAATTCATAGAATACCCCCACTCATTCCTGTTGCTTCATGTTATAGAGCTTCTCCCAGAGCCATAGGTTTCTTGCCTCATCTGCCAGAGTGTCCTTTGAGTTCTTGAGCATCCACTAGATGAATTAAAGAACATTGAGTACTATATATCAAAATGAAGTAATTGATTGCCATGCAAGTAGTCATAGGTCCTCAGACCTCCAGAGCAAGAACATTTTAGAGAGTCTCAGTTGCCAAGTGTGATGCATGTTTACAAGGGATCTAGAGAACTGAGTCACATTTCTTATTAGGTTTAGAATGAGAAATTTGCAAATTCCTTCAAGATTTAAGGGCTTTTAAGATGATCAAAGAGTTTCATATATTCCAGTTGGGGATCTAATCAACATAGAAGACAATAATAAATTAAACTATAATAAATTATCAAGAGCAGATAAGAGAAATAAATGAATGAATTCTTTGAGTTCAAATAAAACCAGGAAAGAATACCATCTTTAAATCAGTTTTAAAATGGATACATTAGGAATGTCAGATAAAACATTTTCTTAATTGGATTATAATACTTTCTGGAGTACCCTTAATAGGAATTATGAAATTCATATTTTGACAATTTAGGCATCCTTTTTGCAAAACTTTATGTGGATTTATAATAGAATTTGAACAGGGCTGTTTGATACATTAAAATGTTACTATAGAATCACAAGATTCCCTACTTAAAGGCATGTGTGTGTGTGTGTGTACGCGCGTGCACACACACAAACACGCCCTGGGATCAAATCCAGGGCTGAGGGTCTAGTAGGCAGGCACTCTACCACTGAGCCACATCCCCAACCTTTAAAGGCTTTTTTAAAATAGAAGATATATCATGGAGTAGCTTAAATGAATCAGTCTGGAAAAAACAAGAGAGTTCTTTAATATCACTTAAAACCGGATGTTTTGTTGCTGCAGTTTTTTGTCTCTATTCAAACAACCATTGATGGAACTTTATCAGCCAAGCAATGTGCTAGCATAAGAAGCTGTTTGAACAAGAGGTGGGAGAGAAGAGTGAACACAGAATTAATTCTACTATAATATGATAAAGGAGTCTGATGGAGGTATTAGCTGTACCTGGAGAAGTCTAAATTTCATAAGATTGTGTGTGTGTGTGTGTGTGTATGTATATATATACATATATCTTTTTTTTTCTTTTCAGTTTTGGGGATTGAATCCAGAATTTCACATATGCTAGACAAGCACTCTTATCACTGAACTACAACCCAGCCCCCCCCCCCTTTTTTTTTCTTTGAGACAGTATTGCTAGCTAAATTGCCCAGGTTCACTTGGAGTTTGTGATTCTCCAGCCTCCCTAGTAGCTGGGATTACAGACATGAGCCACCACACCCAGCTTAATAGAATAATGTATCTTAAAATAACATTGTTCATAATCATGGTGGGGAAGGGAGGGTTAGATTAAAATCAAAGGCTCAGAGACATGAAAATGTATGAAATGTTGAGAACAGTGGGCGGCCACTCTAGATGAGCCCATTTTGCAGGGGTAAGGATGAATAAGAATAGAAGCCAGGAAGCTACATTGAGGATTTGGAATTTTCTCCTGAAACCTGTTTTTCTCAGTTATTTTCCTTTTGCTACACGAATGATAGGTGTACATATATGCAGGGAAATGACACAGTTCCTGGGCCTTTGCATTTCCTGCAGTCAGTTCTATCCCATTCAAGCATATGGGAGTACAAGAAAGGGAGTTACATCATTATAGATAATTACAGATAGATACAGATTTGACTTTTTAAACATATGTTTGAATTTTTAAATTATTGTGCATAATGATTGAAAACAGTTGTTTGACATAGGTTCAGAACAGGAGGTAACTCATAGTAAGGAATGTCAAAAACCCACTATCATAACAAAATAGGAAACTGGAAATGAATTTGAGAAGTATTACATAAATATAGTTTCAGAGGACTTGCCTGATTCTCAAGACTCACTTTGCTCTATGTGTGGGATCAATTTTAGAAATACTCCCCTCCACAGCACTAATCACGCCATCTCATACTCACAAGTATATAGCTGCTGCCTCCACGCTGCCGTGGCTACCACCTCATCACCATTCTCCCCTACAAAGGGTTTTTTTCCTATAGTTGTCTGTCATGAGGCTGTGCCTCTTTGAAGTAGCTGCTTAAAAACACAGTTATTTGTTTTTTTATTAGTAGTAAGTATGCCACAGATATCCCTGAATCTCATATTCTTTATCCCTCATTATCAATCCTTTCCTCCATCCCTGAGTTTATAAGGTTAAGCACAACTCATTGAAGTAAGGATGGGTAAAAGTAACTGTTATATACATTACTTGGTAATAAAATAATTTTTAAAACTATTTCAGCATAATAACCCTTACATCCAAAGGGCTACTTGAGAGTGTTATGTTCTTCATTAACATTTGCTTTTCCAAGCAGATGAATATCGATTTCATTTTTTTCTTCATTCAGATGCTCATTTATCATCTGTATTTTTAAATTCCTTTTTATAAATTTATTCTGGATATGTCCTGTTGTTGAAAGGGCCAGCTCCTAAAATTGTCTTTCACATTCTTTGTGCAGATACAAAAGTACTTCAGTACAAGAATGTAACGAAGTGAGCTTGCTTTCAGTTATCTTTCTAAGTTGTCCAGGTTGGCCTTGAACTTCTTGGACCCCAACAGTCATCCTGCTTTAGTCTCCCAAGGAGCTGGAACCACAGGCACATGTTACCACACCCATTTACTCTTATTTCTTATATTCTTCTTAATGCTAAATAATTTGGCTAGTTTGATACTTAGATTTGAATAAAACTGGAATAGTTTCAAACAATGATTTATAATAATTGATAGCTCACAGCTCATAAAACATAGTTTAGAGATGTTCTATTCCTACTTGGATGTTTTATAAATGTAACAAGCATATTTGTTCTTATAATACAGCAAGTTAGACCTAGAAACTCTTGATTCTATGCCAATGTCTTATGTTGTGTTTTTTTTCTCTTATTTTGAATTACATAAATATGTCCCTTATTTAAAAAGTTAAAAAAACAAGTATTTTAGGGTCCCCTTTGATCTCATAACCTTCTCCCTAGGAGTAACCACTCTTCACTTTGGTGATGTATGTTTTATTAGCACTTTTCTCTGCGTTTGTGTACATAATTTATATATGTACATACACACACTCATTATGTGAGCATGTGTATCTTATTTCTGCTATTTTTTTTACTAGTGTATTTTCTAATATACCCAGTCTTGTATAAGCATAATTAGATTCCTTTTACAAACATGTACCTTAAAATGTGCACACGGAAGCAGGTCTCCCATTATCTGTCTTCTCTTACAACTTCATTGGAAGTTCATTCATTTATACATTCAATGACTAAAGCACCCAGTACATTCTACATTCATAGGTAAACTTACAAAAATGAAAAATGGGCTAGATGTGTTGCTCAGTGTCAGAGCACTTGCCTAGCATGTATATGTGAGGCCCTGGTTTCAATCCCTTACATTACATTTTTTTAAAAAATGAAGAATGTACAAAGATAATTAATGTAAAATAATAGGTACCATTAAAGATGTATAGGAGTTATTCTGTGTTGTATTTCATTAAGTGAAAAATCCAAATAGCACAGAGAAACAATTTTAATATATTATACAAGCCTCCATGATGACATTTGTTAAATTCTTGTTTGTTTAGCTTAAAAGCATTTTCACTTGACTTCATTTCAGTTGATCCTAACTAGAATATTAAAACACTATAATTAGAATCCAAACTATCTTTGAATTTATGTAAACTTAAAGCTAGCTTGAAATTGAAAATGTCAGTATATTACCTTTTTAAAATATTTTTAGTTGTAGATGGACACAATAACTTTATTGTTTATTTATTTATTTATTTATTTATTTTATGTGGTGCTGAGGATTGAACCCAGTGCCCCACATATGTGAGGCAAGTGCTCTACCACTGAGCCACAACCCCAGCCCTATTACTTTTTTTTTTGAACTTAAGAACCATATATACAGTTATTATATATACTGTAGAAACTAACTGAAAACAACTATTATCTATGATTTTTAAAATGTAAGAAAAAGCAGGTAGTTGTTTTAAAATTGACTCAGATTCATGGAGTGGTAAGTCACAGAAAACTTTTGGATGTTTATTGATTTAGTAGTTAGGTGTAGCCACCTCTGTATTCAATAATGACATCTGAGTATCTGAGCAAAAGAAATTCTGGATCATGTGACTTCTCCATAAAAAAATTGAATCTAGATTCTGACCTAATCATGCACACAAAGTGCCTACCCTGTGCCATGCACATTTATGTATGTTATTTTATTCAGTCACTCAGTTAATTAAATCAGCCCTAAAAAGTTAAAATGATTTTACATGAAATGAGATTAATGTTTCCTGAGATCCTATACTATAAAATAATTATTTCTCCAGTATGGTCATTTATTACAGAGGAAAATGCTATAAAGCATTTGGGTATTCTTCATTTGCTCCTTGCATACAGTGAACAGATTTATATTTTTTCAATATAATCAAACCCTAGAGCTTAATTTTTTTTGTAATTATTATAGTTCATAATCGTAACATTAGTAAATATTTAAATATTGTAAGAATTACCCAAGACTAAAATAGGAGTTGTACATCTTGCTAACCCCAATGTAGTTTATTTTGAAGTATTGAATGAGAAATTTCATTTTTCTAACCTTATTTCTTCTTTAAATTTGGAGATTTTTTATTGCATATGATAAATTATTTGAAAACCCTAAGTAAAAGGTACTGTATAAATTTGAAGGGATAGCTATGCAAAATACATCCTGGAGAAAAATGGCTTAGGTTGAAAGATACACATAAGGTGGTCATAAAGAATATTCAGCCTCATTTAATTTAACTTTTTTTCTATGAGTGATACACCTTTGTTCAAGAGCTATCTTTTTAAAACCAAAATATTGGTCTTTATGGTTCTCTGAGAGAAAATAAAACCACATGTGGGTATTTATGATTCTTATCTATTTGTTTCATCTATTTTGGAAGACAATAATCTTCATCATTTGAATCTGAAGCCTATTAAGACGTCAAAAGTTAATTAGGGCCTATGCTAGAATCTATGGAACACAGTTCCAAAAAATAGTCTGGGTCTCAAGGTCTTGCACTCAGACTAAAGAGAAAAATAAACATTGATAAACCAATTTGAATATAAAATGTGGAAAGTCTATAATTCTTTTCTACATATTTTGCCGATTTATGACTTAAGTTTCAAATCCTGGCTATAATTGAATAGTTGCTAATATGTAGTGTTTGACATTATTTCTACTAAGTTAGGCAAAGTTTTGTGGAGGAAAAAGAAAATTATATTTCAAATGAGATGAAGACTGCTTGGTAAACATAGAAAGAGATTATTCTGGTTTATTTAAGAAATTGAGGGAGAGACTCTATAAAGGGTCAGAAAAGTTTGCCAGTAATCTTGAGAGGTAAAGACAGAAAAGAAAGTTAGATAGGTGAGAGCAAATTGACATAGGGTTCTTCATAGGCTTATTGAAGGTTTATGAAAAGAGAAAATGATTAAAGAGAAAATTTTAGTTAGTAGTTTTACATATGCCCAGAGGAAAGGAAAGCTGGTAGCCAGTGAGGAAGTGGTAGCAGTTGGAAACCATTGGGGGAATTTTGACTGTAGGACATCAGAAAGGAAGGGATCTTTAAAATATTAAGTAGTTAATGTCCAAAAATTATTGTAAGTCTTCCTTGAGTAGTACCAAGAATGAAAAGCCCAGGCCAGCACAAGACAGAACCACTGTAATACTGTCCCCTTTAATTTTGCCACTCCCTGGCCACTTGCTACTTCTATGGACACCCTGTCTAAAATATCTTGTCATCTGTCTCCCATACCCCTCACCCATTAGAAGTAAACTCCTTGATGTTAAGAATTTCTTTCTCTCTCTTTTTATAGCTATATCCTCAGTGTCAAGAATAGTGTTTAATAAATAAATTCTGGATCTAATCATTAGTGTGTTAAATTCAGCCTCTTAATTTGGTATTTAGGATTAATAAATGAGGATAAAATAACCTTTAATTTGTCAGGGACCTCAGAGGTCAGGCTGTGCATAACTTCTTCATTGCCTGTCTGTATTTTTACTACTTGAGTCTTGCCTTAGCCTTGGGAATGACAATTGTGATTTAGTGCTTTTTTACTCCTTTCCCTTCTTTTCTCTTATTTTTGAGATCCAAAGTGAATAATTTCATTGGTTTTCCAGTGTGACAACGTTATCTGGTCCAATCTCCCACATAATGCAGAAATTCTTTCTGTGGCATATATTTCCACCGGTCTCATATAGGAGTACAGTACTGGAGTGTGAGTCTGTGTGTGTGTTTCACCTAGCAAGTATTTACTGAATGACTACTGTGTACTAAGGTAAGAATAAAATGCTGCCTCCCAGGATTTACAGTTTGGTGAAATTTTACAAGCAGCAAATGAAATCTAAATTCTTTCTCTGTTCTCAAAGCACTCTAGAAAGAAAAGGCAGAATAATGAGAAGAAATAAAGAACAATGGAAGTTAAACTCCCACTAAAAATCCAATTTTTAGTTTTGTAGATCTTTAAAATTCAATCTGATTCCATTCAGTAAACACCTGCTGATCATCTCTAGCCCTTGGATAGATTCTGAGGAATGAAAGCTGAGATACAGTCCCTACTCACAAAGGGGAAAATGCAAATGTATAAATACTGTTCCATGTGATAAATGCCAAATGTACAAGAATCCCTAGATATTCAGGAGGTATTGGTTCCCAGGACTCCCTGTGGATACCAAAATCATGGGATGCTTCAGCACCTTATATAAAATTGTGTTGTATGCAAATATAACCTACATACATCTTCCCATATACTTGAAATCATCTCTAGATCCCTTATAATGCATAATAAAGTATAAATGCTTTGTAAATAGTTGTTATACTGTATTGTTTAAGGAGTAATGGAGGGTGGAGTCTGTTTAGTACAGATGCATTTTTTAAAATATTTTCAGTCCACAGTTGGTTTAATTCTTTTGGATGTGGAATCCAAAGATACAGAACACTGATTATAACTGTTTTTTGAGTGATCTATTCTTTTAGACAGTCCTAGATAATATAAAGTTCTTCCTCATACTAAACTAAAATCTACCTCTTAATTTCTTTGTTGGTCCCAATTTTGTCCTCTGAGCTCTTCACTCGTTTGTTTAACCCATAAATATTTATTGAGGAACTATCAAGTGTCAGACTTTGCCAGCTTCTCCTCATAAACAAATAAGACATGATCCTTGTTCCTGAAAAGATTAGGATATAATTCTGCAACATTGAAAGAGTTGCCTGACCTTGGTAAGCTTAGTTTCCTTACCTAGAAATCAAGGATAGTATTAGTATCTACTTCCTAAAATTATTGTGAAGATTAAATGAAAAATGTATGCCTTGTATTTAATATAGACCCTGGAACAACACTTTTAACAAACACTAGCTATTATTATTTCTGCAGTTTAAAGGAGTGTGGGACGCCACCTGTGAATTATTTCAGCCTTGAGCCAGGGAGATTTAGGTTTGGCATTGCAAACTATTTTGTAGCTCCTCACATTCAATGAATTGCTCAATGTACCTCTGTCTTCACTAGGGAGGCCACTCTTGTGCAGTGTAACCCCTTGGAAACTGGACAGCCCACCTCCTATCTTATTTGGCAAAAGAATATTCCATGGAAAACTTCTGATGCTTCCCCCATATAAATAAAGCAAGCACGAGCTCTCTCATTCTCTTTCCAGTGTGGAAGCTTGATCCCTCAGATCCATGAGCTGTCCTGCCCCCTGATTTCTAAAATTACTTTCCAAAATTACTTCCTGTGCCCTGACTTTGCTGTTTTCTCTTTCTTAGCTTTATTTCACAGCCAGCCTATTACAGAGGAAATCCAAATTCCATCGCCTGCACGGAATATGGGCAAGGAAGGAGGATCTAGATAAATAAATTAGAACTTGCAGAGTTGATGTGAATCCCTAAAAGAATAACAAACAAAGCTGTGGTAATATTCCAGAGGAGCACCTAATCTTGACTGGGGAAGCCAGGAAAACAACTTGAAGACGGAGAGATCTGAACTCGGCATCGAAGGACTAAATAGTGGGGATGGGAAGGGCAAAGTAACTTAGGGAAAAGTTGGAGTCGTAATTTCAGGATACTTCAGTTGTATGCATTGATGTTTTCAGGAAAGCTAGACTATGAATGGCCTGTGATGTCATCCTGAGTAACAGGATGTATTATGAAGGTGGTGGTTATAATCTATAGGGATCTGCACAATTAAACCCTCAGGAAAATCTGGCAGTAGTATAGACAAAAGAGCCAAAGGAAGGTAGGATAAACTATTGGAATGCTGTTACTGTGTTCCTACTGAGAAATGTCCTAAATTGGGGCAGTGATGAGCACAGTAGGGGACAGATTCAATAGAGAATTAAGACTTAATGACCAATTACATGAAGATATAGGAGGAAAAGAAAAAGGAAGGATGAAAGATAATTCTTAAATGACTTTCTTGAGAAGTAAATGAAGGGTGCTGACATTAGTTCCTTGGGAGAATGGGAGAGGGATAGGTAAATCCACTGTAGACATGCTGAGTTTTAAGAAAGGTGAGGCACTTGAATATCATATGAGGAGCTTAGAACTGCCATAGACCTTTAGACTGAGGACTTGTTAACAGGTGTTTGTTGAAGCCACCATGCATATGGTGTATAAAAGAGACAATATTACATAATAATCTAGTTCATGTCAATTGAAAATGAATGTCCAGGCACATTAGAGGAAAACCAAGAAATAATATTATCCCAAAAACAAAGAGACAAATATTTTCTAAAAAATCAACAACCACAAGCTAGGTGTATCTTCACACACCTGTAATATCAGCTACTCAGGAAGGTGAGGCAGGAGGGTTGCAAGTTCAAGGCCAGCCTGAGTAACCTAGTGAGACGATGTCTCAAAAAGGATTGGGAATGAAGCTCAGTAGTAGAGTACCACTGGGTTCAAACCCAGTACTGAAAGAAAAAACAATCACAAATGCTATAAGAGGATAATAAAACTTGTTTTTTGAGTTTAGCAACTAGGAAGTCATTGGGCAAGAGCTGTTTCAGAGTAGTGAAGGGAACCAGAATCTAGTTTACAAGAGATTTGCAGAAGGGATGGGAAGTGAGTGAGGAAGATAATGCCTGGAGACTCCCTTTGCAGAAGCTGTGAAGAGAGGAGATAGAGCTGGAGGGGTTGGAGGGCAAAGAGCAAGTCTGGTTTATTTAAAAATGAAAGAAACTTGACCTCCTATGTTGACAGATCAGAGCCTGGAGAAAGAGAAAGCTGGAGAAACAGAATGGACTATAAATAAGTAATAAAAGAGGATTCCTGAGAAGGCTGAAGAGGTAACATCCAATGGAGGAATGTGTCTTGAACAAGAGAGACTCCTCTTTTGCTAACTAAAGCTATGCAGATACACAGACATCTAAAGGGACTTGAAGTAATTGATGATCTCTCTGAAGCCAGGTTATTGTCTGAGAGTGATGAGGGGACTGGTGGTGGGACCGAGGTGTGGGAATTTGAAAAAGTCCCATGAAAAGAGATTTGGAAAGTGGGAAATGACAGCATTGCCATCTGGGCCCTATGCTTTGTCAATGCCTCACTCTTAGTACCTGAGACCCCCTCGGTGAACTGCACTCAATGGGGGTTGAATAAATAGCACAGTTTAAGGTGAGATCATTGTATCCCTTCAATTGTTTGTTCTCTTGTTTGGAAATCTATACTTTCACTGATTGAATGAACTATTTTATAAAAGATATTTTTCTATTAAAAGACTAAGAAAAAATATTTTTACCAGAAGGCAAGGTCAGAGGAAATTTAAGTCAGAAATGATTACTGTTCAAAAGAATGTTATTTATAAAGATCAAGAAATAATTCAGAAATTGTTCTTGAATTTAATTGGAAACCTTCCTTAATATTTTCAACATAGTGATGAACACAAGCAAAAATTAGTTGAAAAATGAAATCCTGCTTAATGTTTAAAGTGTCCATTAAATATTGAATGCAAATGGCGCAGATATCAAATAAGTGTACTGTTTGGATCTGCCATGATTTCCAACTTTTATTTGGAAACGAAATTCAACAGATGGATTTTGTTTTTCCATAACATTTATTCACTTGCCATTCTCTATTTTCCTATGCCTGACCAGGTGATATAGTAATGTTAACTTCTTAGCCCTTGAACCCATGTGAGTTTGTTACTCCTGCTCTAGGGTACTCTAAATGCTACCAGTTGACTAGATTAGCTGTACATTAAAACCAGTTGTGTTATGTTAATCTCAAACAGAACTGCTTTTACTACATTACTACTTTGTGTGGAATCATTGGCTTGTATTGAGGATGCAATAATAAAACATCTCCATAAGACATGTTGTTGTGATTATTGTAAATAGGGTGAGCATTCATTTTGACTTGGGAATAGTCCCAGTTTACACCTGTTTTCCCAACATAATGTCTAATCGTTCCTCTTTCACTCTCCAAAAATGTGGCAGTTAATTATGTGGTCAGGATGTTGTTTTTCATTATACAATGTCCTCTTTATAATGTGCTTTATGAGAAACTTTGATCCTGTTTGCAGGGATTTAGCTTGCCTCTTGTGAGCAATTGGGTTGTTTTCATAATATACACATGGTGACTTATAACTGCTCAGGTTTTCCTTTTTAAGTTGGCATTAGCTTAGGGCCAATTTTGCCACCTGCCTCAAAACAGGTGTACAGAACTCAATGATATACATTTTTATTTTAATCTCTCTCCTTTGTTTTTCCTTGTTCCTTTTTTTCCTCTTGGACTTCTAATTTATATCTTGAATTTTATCTATCTTTGTCAAGTATCTTAAGTTCTCTTTGAAATAAAGTAGTGAATAAAGAAGCACAAAATGAAAAAACTATAGCTTCTGGAATTTATCTGATAATCTTGCATGACTAAAGAGTGGCTCTTTTTCAGCTTGACTGTTTCATGTTCCTATTTTGGTTTACTTCTTTGATCCAGGATAATTTTTGAATTGGGTTATCAAATTTTGACCGAATGGAATAGTTATTAAGACTATGAAGATAATTGTGCTTTCAGATTGATCTCTGATCAGTCTGCCACCTTAAAAAGAGTTAATAACATTTTTCAAACAGTTCTGTTTTCTTTGATTGCTGAGCTTGAAAAGGGAAGCAATCTGGCTCAGTGAAAAGAAGCACATAAATTTCATGATCAGATAAACCCCATCTCTGCCACTTACTATGTGACTTTGGAGAAATTATTCACCTTCTCTAAGTCTCAGGTCTTTCACCTGTAGCTTAGAGATGATACTACATAATTCTTAGAGCTAATGAGACAACATGCATAAAGCACCTGACATATAGTTAGTTCAATACCCAGTAAATTTTCCCCAACATTAAGGTTGTTAATGTTACAATTTACAAATCATCAACACTAAGAATTTCGGGCTTTGCAAGAATTCTATATTTTTTTGACAAAAACAACCAAGGTTTTAAAATTAAAATTACTTTTATCGCTCCCACAGCTCAACTCCTAGACACTGGATAAAGTATAATAAACAAATATACTTTTAAGTGTATAGTAGAGCTTGTAAGGAAATTAAGAAAACCCCTAATATTTCCATCTACCCCAACAAAAATAAATAAAACTATAAATACCACACTGAAATTAGAGAGATTATTAATAAAGAACCGTGGCGACTTCAAGGGTACATGCCAAGATTAGGAATCTAGAATTCTAGCTATTTTACAACATTCAGAGGTCCAGGAAACCAGGTGTCAAGGCCCATACACATTCTGGGTATTGGATGGATGGAATAACTCTGAGATACTTCCCACAATCACCAAATAAAACTGAGACACTTGAGGAGGCTCCAACCTCAGTAAATGAGTTGTGGAAGAAAATCCCTCACAATAACATAAGAAAATAGGAAACCTGTTTGTATCTATCATGGTGCCAAGAAGAAAACAATTAAAAAAGTATATAGCCTATTCTTATATCAGTCTGGAGTATATTCCTTATGGTCAGGAGTAAGAAATTAAAATTATCTAAAGTTGGTAGCATCTCCTGGAACCCAACAAAAATAATAAGAAATCTTTTCTTCAGGTAAGCATCCTTTAACGTAAACCTCTTAGGACTTTCTCAAAGTGAATTCAGTCAAATATAAATTCACAATGAAAAATTAAATAAATACACAAAAATAAAGAAAAACCCCAAAAAGCAGATTTAGACTTTTAAGGATTTCAAGTATTAGCATTATACTATGATATGTAAAATATAAAATAATTAAATATGAAATATTAAGCAAAGATAGAACAGAAAACATGAGTAAAGGAAAAGGGACTGCCACTGCAGAACCAGGCAGATTTTAAAAGGAACCAGATACAACTCTAGAAATACAAATATAATAATTTTAATTTAAAAAGCAATACATAGGCTAAACAGCAGATTAGACATAGTTAAAGAGAGAATAAAACGATTGGAAGAGAATCTTGGGAGAGAAGGGGGTGAGAGAAAGGGGTGAGAGAAAGAGGAGGAACTGGGGGTTAAAATGAAAATTACCTTTATGTATGTATGATTATGTCAAAGTGAACCCAACTACTCTGTGTAATTATAATGCACTAATAAAAGCATAAAAAGAAGAAAGAATCTGAAGATACCCAGAATGGAATATAAATTTTAAGTAGATGGAAAAGAGGAAAGAAAGGTAAAGAGAGATGAGGGATATGACATAAAAGCGCAAGTGAAAATAGGGAGCAGAAACATTAGAAATAATTGTATACATACATATTCCATAAATTATTCAGAATTGAAGAAAATATAATTTCTTGGTTTCAAGAGGCCCAGAATCCCAAGTGTGATAAATAATTTTAAAAATTCATACTTTAACACATTGGAATGAAACAGTACTGTCCCAAAAGCAAATAAAATACACTGGTAGGAAGCCAGAGAAAAGATGATCACTCTCTAAGGGGCAATTATTAGAACAGCAGCAAAAGAAACCAGAAAGCAATGAAATAATATCTCCACTAACAGAAAATAGTTTTCAACTTAGAATCGTGTACCCAGCAAAACTATCTTTTTTTAAAAAAAAAGTGAAATAAAGATGCTTTCAGACAATCAAAATTGCTATAATGTTCTAAGCATAAAGTATACCAGAAAACACAAAAATAAGTTTCCCTTACATGTTTCCTTCATGTATGGTCAATAAAATAATTAAAACATTAACAGTCTGTCTCTTGAATAGATGAAGGCTCGTTATTAAGAGTCATTGTTGTAACAAAATAATCATTGTTGTAACCATACCAGCTAGATAGTTTGGAACTATCTTTTAAAAACCACAAGAAAATGGAAAAGGAACTGTTAGAGGATGCATGTTCCCTACAACAGGGGTTTTAGATTTTTTATATATATATATATATATATATATATATATAAGTGCTGGGGATTGAACTCAGAGCCTTATTATGCATGCTAGGAAAGCATTCTTCCACTGATTTATATCCCCAGCCATAGAATTTGGTGATAGTGCTCTCTGCATGTATGTTGAACCAATAAAAAGGTATGACATTAACTTTGTAGAATATTAAGCAAAATTTGTATTTCAACTTATGAGCACTCCACACTGAAATATCTCAGGAAAATTATCAAATTTGTCCTAATAGATTTATAGGATAGTTATATTCAACATTTCATTTGAAAAACATAATAGGTACTTCAATTGAGATAAGCAATGATATTGGTAGTAGCAAAACATTTAGCCATATATTCATCTCTCCTGAATATTGTAGATAATTCTTTGTGATAGCAGAAACTGTTTAGCTTACTCAGCCAGAACTTAAATTGGGCACTCTCTGAAATTCCCTGCTGGATACCTTTTATCAGAAGATTGTAAAATGTGAAGAAGAATTCAAAAATGTGCCCCCAGTTCTTATTATTAAATTTATATGCATATATCAGTAGGATAGGTAGATACACAGATAATTTCATACCATTTTTATAAAATTATGTTTTCAACTTTAGTATATGCTGCCTAAGTGAGCACTACGCTTTCAACTTGAATGTGATGTCTAGAGCGATATTTTATGGTGACAGGGTGCTTACATGGTGTTTCTGATATGTCATGAAATAGTGTTTTTTTTTTTCTAGCATCATCAATGAAGACTTAAAGCTTTTGATGCCCTAAAAGTAACAGTAAGAGGTGAGGGAAATGAACAAGCAGAATATTGATAGTCAGAGACAGGAAAAACAAAACAAAACAAAAAGATGGATATAGGGCAGCTTTGTTCAACAAATAAAATGGGAACTCTTCCAAATTCCATAGCCTGACCTTGACTATGGTTATTATGTGGGCTTCTGGGCAAAAGACTAACTACTTTCAGCCTTCTGAATTTAAGATCTGTGATCCTTTCAATGAATAGTGAATAGAAAATAATATATCATCTCATTTCATAAAGATATTCTCAATTTGAAAAACAGATAGGCTAGTCTCTAAGTAAAGGCCTAAGAAAGCAGAAAACGTAGATGTGGTACCAAACACAATACTCAGAACGGAGGTGCTTAATATTTGTCATTAACTTTTACTTTGGACATTTTTTAGATTGCATTTTTGTGCCTCTGCTTTTCCCTCTTAAAATGATAACTTCTACAGTTTTCAAATTAGCAAGAGTAACATGTGAGTGTTTGAAAAGTACTCTAGGAGCCCCACAGAACAGAAGTAAATGAAGAACTATGTGTTGTTTTGAAAAAGAGAAACTAAAATGTTCAAGAAAAGACTTACACTATCAAATTTGAATTATGCCTGAACAAAACAGGATTTGCCTGCAAGATCAATAAGATTTCAAAACAAAAGAAGCCACAAAATTGCAGAAACTTTGTAGTAGTCATGTGCCCCCAAAATGGCAAAGCTAGTTTGTGTTGAGCACATGGAACATGCCTGTACCCCAGCAACTTGGGAGGCTGAGGTAAAAGGATTGCAAGTTCCAGGCCAGCCTGGGCAACTTAGTGAGATGCTATCTCAAAATAACTAAAATGAAAAGGATTGGGGATGTAGCTGGGAGGTAGAGCACCCCTAGGTTCAACCTTGAGCCTGCCCTGCCTTCAAAAGCTAATTTGTGATTTGGGGCTGAGGAAGAAAATTGAGGTAAATTCTGTTGATTGGTATCCACTCCATAATTGCTGGTATTTTTTCTTCTATTTGGAGCATGCCATAAAGGGATTTTCAGTGATTACAGTTTCCTTTAGCATGCCACTGAATGAAAATAATGATGGGTGTGAGGGCAACCAGCTCCAGGTTTCCATCTATTATGTCCATGTCACACCATCAAAAAAAAAGAAAGAAAAAGAAAAAGAAAGAAAGAAAAAGATCTTTTTTAAGAACCTCTTTTGGAAACTTTAAAAACCACCAATATCTTTGAAATGGTGTAAACTTCAACTATGCTTCTCAACCTATTCCAATTATGTCCAATGGTCCGTGTCAAAAATAGTAATCTTTGTATGGTAAATTGGGACAAACATGGGTATTGCTTGCAGAGGAGATGGTGTCCACCCACTTGCTCCAAGGAGAGGGGATCAATGTGTTAGAACACCTGTGAGCCGTTCAGCACAAAGGTTAGGATGTTCTACTCAAGAATAGCTGTGTTGTTTGGTAAAGAAAGAAGCTCCACGCATCAATGAGTCTCATTTTTGAATCTTCATCATCAAAGTCTCAGTCAACTGAAAGAAGACTTGCCTCTTGCTGAGAAAGACGGTGAGCCTTTAAAATAATTTTGTCAAGAACTGTGAGTATGTGCTACTCTTTTCAGCTACACAGAAATTGGCTGACTTTCCCAAGAACAAATCAGAGAGTTTGAATTTCAGACAAACATTTTAATTTTGTTTTTGTTGTTGTTTGCTAAAAGAAATAAAAACCCACTCTAGGAACACCGTGGCAGTGAAAAGTCCTTTCATGGCTTCTTTTATAAATAACTAGTAAAATTTTTTGATGTTGCTTGAGATTGTAGATGAGATTTGAGAGGAATAGCCATGTAGATTGTCCAGTGATGGAGGAAATGCTTCTACAACTGAAGTGATAAAACTTTATCAGTTAACTTGAACTGATAAAGCTTTAATGATTTCTCTGTAGGCAGAGATTCACAACAAGAAATGCTATCCTCACAGATATTACAGGTGATTATATCTTGCTATGGCAAAGACCCTCTCTCAATGTCAACTTCACAATCAAGACAAAAATGAGCCTTCTCAAGGAAATTTCTTGTTTTCTCTGAATAGTTTAGTTACTTTTTCTCCTTTTTCAGAAGAAAGTTAATTTTTTATATGGAAAAAAAGCTATAAACCTTAGTAAAGATTTTTAGAAAAAAATTTTTATATAAAGAAAATTCATTTTCGATGCAATAAAATTAATTGTATGTAAACATTTTGGTGCATGCTCTAAATACATTTTTCTGGAGAAAGAGAATCAATAGTTTTCATTTGACTTACAAATTAATCCTGCCCCTTTTACTCCACGGGTCAGACAACCCTTCCTTTGAACTTCCAGTAACCTAATTGTTATCTGTGCTCCTTTGGTATCAAAAGTTTTAGTATTGGGTATCCTTTTTAGGTTTATGTCTTGTATTAACATGATGAATCTTAAAAGTGGAAGAGATGATTTTTCTACTATTTGTACATGGCAAGTATTTATTTGGTGATAGCTTGTTTAAAAGTTCTACTCAGGACTAAATAATATACTGACACATTATTGTACTGTTACACTAATTTGTAGGGTACACTAATTTTGCATTTTTGAGAAATTGAGTTACATTACTACAGATTAGATCCTAAACACACCAAATCTGTTTTTCTTGTGTACACTTTCTTGTATACATATATTATAACTTTATATGTTCCTATTCCATAAAAGTTAATTTCCCTGAAATTTTTGCCTAGATTTTCCCTAGCATCTAGAATGCTGATGGGCACATAGTAAATTCTCAATAAATATTTGTTGGCTAATGCACACATAAACAATTAAAGGATTGCTGGGTTGCTGCCTTTAAATAGTATAGTTGTAAGACAAGGTGAAGAAGACATATTGTGATTTTACTATTAATTTGCCATGCCTTATTTTCCTTATTCCTATTCAAGGTAGAGCCTAAATTCTCATTTGACGAGATTAGCAAGACAAAAAACAGGTTGAAAATTGTGACTGAAAACTCTTATCATTGACTCTGTAATGATATTGGTATTTCTGTATCAAACTCATTTTCTAAGTCAAAGAGACTTTTTGTGTCTTCCACCAAAGCTAACCATCTGTACTATTCATTGCACAGATACTGTGTGGAACACCTTACATCAATCTTCTCATTTAATGCACACCATAATCCTAATGAAGGAGGTACTTTACAAATGAAATAGTGGAACTTCAAGATGGTCAAGTAAAATTTACCCAATCTCACACCCTTAGTAATAGTGAAACTGGGATTTGCATCCTAGCAATCTAGACCCAGAACCAACATTGTTGGCTCCTTTCATTTAGGGTTGAGGCATGACAGTGGCAAGGAACTGTCTTCCTCTGCTTCTACATTAACTACAGTAGTGTCAACATTTTCAACTGGCTAGGAAGAACCATGGGAAGAAAGTAGTTTTATAACTTGCTTTTTCTATGCCTCTGTGTGTGTGTGTGTTTGTGTGTGTGTGCTTGCACACACGTTTAATGTGATTTTCAAGTCTAATGTATCAGATTAATTTTTTAGTACTACCTCATGTGTCAGTGTACAAAGCTGTTAATAAAATTCAGGCAAATATTTGAAGTTGAAGTTATATACAATGTCATTTTTAATCTTTGTTTTTCATTTAAATAGAATAAATTTCAGATATATTTCAGCTTTATAATTAAAAACTTTAAAGGGTCAGTACCAAGTAGCACTGTTTCCAAAATTAGGATTATCTAGAATTAGCATCATATTAGTAGGAATATTTCTTATTATTCCTTTGGGAATGTTAAGTATGAGAGTGTTACAACAGTATACTTCCATTTCTACTCTCTATCCCTTTATAACAATATTGCATGTATTTCTCATATATATATATATATATAATATATTTTTAGGGATTTATACATTTTAAACACACAGTATAGTGTTTAAACAATTTTCTATAAAGAGCTTCAAATATAAAACTAAGTAAATGTTCAAGAAATGTTAATGATTTTTAATTCCCTCTTATATTGGCACTTAATTTTTAGAGCTTTTATTATAAACTTTGCCTCCCTGACTAAATTAAAAATAGCATTTTATTTAAAACACAACAACAAAAAAATACCCAAAGAAGAGTAAAATTCTGTTACTATTTTAATAAAAAGTAACTTAAGGTCTGTTAAGGAGGGCTTTAAATATTTCAACTGAACAAAAAGCATGTATTACAACAAAGTCTACATTTTCATCATATATTTTTTTTTTATTTTGAGGTCCTGGGGATTGGACCCAAGGGGCACTTTACCACTAAGCTACATCCCCAGTCATATATATATATATATATATATATATATATATATTTTTTTTTTTTTTTTTCCCAGTCAGGATCTTGCTAAATTGCCCAGGCTAGCCTTGAACTTGTGATCCTCCTGCCTCAGGCTCTGGAGTCACTGGGATTGTAGGGCACCCAACTGTGTCCAGCCATCATACTCTCTAAATTACATCTCTGATTCTTTCCTTACCATTGATTTGGCACCTGAAGGGTTCCTTCAAAGTAATTATGACTTGATATATTACAAGGAAGCATGCACTCCTACAGCCCCCAAACCCAGTTCAGTGTGAGAAGTTATTCTCTCCTTTTCTCACAGACTTAGGAGACCTTGGAGGAAAAGTTGCTGAAAATGGCCCTTTAGCATACCGGTATCATAAATTAATACTAATGTTGTTTCCTTCACTGTCAGATATTTCCTTCATGATGTCAAATTATGAAACTGATCATCATATTAGACACATGAGATTTGAAATAGAGTTACACATGTATTCACAGAAGGTATCTGAAGAAAATATGATATTTTTAATAACTAAAGGGACCTAAAATTACACATAAATACAGTATGGCTGGATTTGCACATTTATGGGGACATAGTGTCTTGTAATAATTGACTTAAAAGTAAGAATCTGGCATCCTAATCTGACTAGTACAGTGTCCAAGAAAAGGTTCTACGATATTATTCCTAACAAAAGTAGCACTAGTTCTAAGTAATTTTAAGGCAGAGAACATATGGTATTGTTCTTCATATTACCCCAAAGCACCCCAGCACAATGCTGCACATGGAATAGAGCTTATTATTTGTTAAGTACATAAATCAGCAGGGTTCTGATAGATGTTGCCATTATCTGATGTGTTTCTTTTTATTTGCTTACTGATTGACTTTATTTGGAATCACACTTTCACAAGCATTAAACTTTAAAACATCAAAGTCTTCATTATGTTTCTGTAAGATGTGAAACCCAACTATGTATTTTGTTTACTGGCATATATAGGTCAGGCCTCTGTAAAGAGCTTCACTCACCCTCCATCAGAACAAAACGGTTTTAGCAAAGTCAGTATTTTGATGGGGTTTAACTGTTGAAGTGCTTTCTGTTTATTTGTTAATTTTTTCCCAATGCCATCTGTGAACTTAAGAATTTGGACATGCTAAATACTCAAATTATAGTGTCAGATACATAGTTATAAAGAGGTTCTCAATAAATCTATGCTTGAAGACAGTGCTAAAATCGAGGTTTACTTCACTGAATATGACACATCATACTATCTTCCTTTAGTGTTTGTTTTTCTCCACTGGTTTCCTTTTCCTATTTGTTATGACTTCCTTACTCTTCTAGTAATTTTTTCTTTTCATTTTTAGTGGTGAATTATAACTGTATACAATGGAGAGATTCACTGTTATATATCCACAATGTGACAGTATAATTTGGTCAATGTTATTCTCCAGTATTTCCTCTTTTTCTTCCTCCTCCCTCCCCCTGGTCTCTCCCATCTACTCTACTGATCTCCCTTCAATTTCCATTAAATTCCCCCCAACATCTTTCTTTTCCTTTTTCCTCTCTAACTTCCACATATGAGAGAAAACATATGACCCTTCACTTTCTGAATTTGGTAGAGCTTTTTTAATTTTTAAATTTCTTTTAAAAACAGTGAACTATTGGTTGCATTTACATATTCATGAGTAAAGCATGACATTTTTTCATCTTCTTTCCTATTCCAGTTGCTGTGGAAATGAAGAACTTAACATATATACTGAGCTGCCAAGGTTGTTCTCACAGGTTGAGCTGTGAGCAGCTCTGGGTGTGTTAGTCATACCTGCTGCAATGTAAATGAGGGGCACCCCTGCCATAATTTGGGTTCTCCCAGAAACGGACACCAAGACAAGGATTTGAGATTAAGAGTTTATTTGAGACGGGAAAAAATTACAGGGTAGGAAGTGACAACAGGAAGGGAAAATAGTTAATAGTTAATTAAGTTAGCTACTCCATTAAGGGTCTGAAGCTCAGTATTGTGGGTAAACTAGGAAATAGTTCGAAATACATGGTTCAGATGATCCTAATCAGGGTGAGAAAGCCATAGTATTTTTATACCAACTCCTGAGATGAATCATTGAGCTGTTAGGGTGGGAAGGGGTCTACTGATTTCTTTTAATTTTTTTAACATTTATTTTTTAGTTTCAGGTGGACACAATACCTTTATTTTATTTCTATATGGTGTTGAGAAGCAAACCCAGTGCCTCACACATGCTAGGCGAGCACGCTACCACTTGAGCCACATCCCCAGCCCTAGTCTACTGATTTCTTGACACATTGTGGGCACTGAACTGTTGGAAGTATGGGCCAGGGTTTTCCATGTTGCAGGGACAGGGATAGGATAAGAAATGGAAGGGAGGAGGAAGCTACAGGGGCAGAGATTCAGACTCTGAGAAAGAGTGGAAATTAGGGCACAATGAAAGGCTGAGCACTGCAGAGTTTGCTACACCCCTTATAATTGTGTAGGTAAAACCTTTACAGAAGCATGTGTTGCTGTGTATGTCTTATTATGATACTTTGGTTCCATATCATTAATCTGAAATATTTTTTCTTTTGGTGGTGCTCTACCACTATGCAAAATCATCAACTTTTTTGGTAAGTTATTTAAATATGGTACTTTTTAATAATAAAAGGTATCATCTTGATTTTTGACATTTGCTACATTTTAAAGTTTTCTATTGACCTTGTTTTTTCATCCGTAAAAATCTTAAATATATTTTCTAAATTAAGTCCTTTTTAATTCTGAGGCATAGCCATGGTTTCCTTACATTACTTTTCTTCAGCATTTCCCCTTCTACCCCCAAATATTTATTAAAAATGTGATACATGTTCATAATTTTAAAAATCAAACTGAATAGAAGAGTTGAATCATTACACTCACCATAATTCTCCATGACTACCACTTCTTACTGGGAGTTATGCTTAATATTCTGGCTTCAGTGTTTAATATTTATGACCCTGGACAGGGTACTTTACCTGTCTGGGCCGCCTCAATTCTCCCTGCTGTAAAACAGGAATAAATTTCACAGGCATGTTTTAAGAATTTGTGGACATAATTCTGGTATCTTAGGATAGAGAATAGCACTTGGTAATAGTTTTATAAATGTTACCTTTTATTACGTCTCTTTCCTGCATATATAAGCACATGTCACCTTTCACTTTTACACGAATAGAACCACACAATACAAGCAGTTTTTCCACTTGTTTATATATACATTTACCTTATTCCTTTTAACAATTGCATAGTATTCTGAATTTCTATTAAAGAAGCATTTCATAGTGTTCCAATGTTTGTTACTAGTACCTAAGTGAATTGAAAAATTGAGTTTCTTTATTTTGCTTTATTCTCCTGCCAGATTTTTCTAATGCTTGGAATTTAGCATACATTTGAAATTTATTCACTTTTGGTATAAGCATCTATATGCCTCTGAACTCTGAAGATTATTACTTATGAGTACAAGAGTATAAGATATGTGGAGAAATAACCTATTAAAAGAGTCAGACCTACTTTTGTTTGCAAGTAAGAGAAATCCAAAAGAATGGCAATTAAACAAGATGGAATATTCCACTTTTATAACAAAATCTATATAACCTATGTAAATGGTACCCCTTAGAGCTGTGCAGGGCACAGTTTGTGAGGTTGAGAGAGAGTTTTAGCTTTGGCTATCATGTCTGCATTCCAGCCAGCAGGAGAGAAGAATGAACAAAGAAGAACAAAAGGGCAGACAAGCTACCGAGTTTTATACATGTATGGTAAAATACACTTAACAAAATGAACTATTTTAGCCATTTGTAAGAGTACAGTTAGTTCTGTGGCATAAGTACATTTCTGTTGCTGTGCAACCATCTCCGGGATCCACATTGAGAACTTTTTTCCTTTTCCCAAACAGAGACTCAATACCCATTAAATAATAACCTCTCTCTTCTCCCTTCTCCCCAGTTCCTGGCAGCCACCATTCTACTTTCTGTCTCTGAATTTGACTCCACTCAGTACCTTATGTGAGTGGAATCATACAGTTATTTATCATTTTGTGATTGGCTTATTTCATTAGGTTCATCTATGTTGTAACATGTGTCAGAATTTCCTTCATTTCTAAGGCTAGATAATATTTCATTGTGTGTATATACCACATTACGTTTTCCCATTCATTTGTTGATGTATAGTTGGGTTGCTTCCATTTTTGGGGTGATTGTTAATGATACTATTATGAACAGGGATGTACAAATATCTGTTTGAGTCCTGCTTTCAATCTTTTAGATATATATCCAGAGGTGAAATTGGTAAATCATATGGTAATTCTATTTCAGTTGTTTAAGGAGCTATACCATCTTATATTCCTGCATGCAATACACAGGGTTCCAATATCTCCATATCTTCACCAACAATTGTTATTTTTTTATTTTGTTTTTAAACAATAGCCATCCTAATGAGTGTGAAGTGGTATCTCATTGTAATTTTGATTTATATTTCCCTAATGATTAGTGAGTGATATTGAACATTTTTTCGGTGCCTATTGGTCACTTGCATATCTTCTTTGGATAAATATCTATTCAACTCCTTTTGTTTTTGTGGTTTAATTGGATTTTATTTTCTGTTGAGTTATAGGAGTTCATTTTATGTTCTAGATATTAATCCTTTATCAGGTATATAATTTGCAATATTTTATCCTACTACATAGGTTGCTTTTTCATTCTGTTGATAAAACCTCCTTTAGAAGATTAGAAGTTTTAAATTTTGATATAATCCAATTTATCTATTTTTTCTTTACTTTTTGGTGTCATATATAAGCAATCATATGCAAATTTATTGTTACAAAATTTCCCCCCTATTTTTGCTTCTAAGAATTTTATAGTTTTAGCTATCACATTTAGGTGTTTGCTCCATTTGGATTTGTGTGTGTGTATGTGTGTGTGTGTGTGTGTGTGTGTTACTGGGGATTTAACCAGGGGTGCTCTACCACTGAGCAACATCACCAGCCTTTTTTATTTTTTATTTTGAGACAGGGCTTTGCTCACCACACTGAGGCTGGCCTCGAGCTTGTGATCCTCTTGCCTCAACTTCTTGAGTAGCTGGGATTACTGGCATGCACCAAATTAATGTTTGTATGTGGTACAGCGTAAGAGTACAACTTCATTTTTTTGCTTGTGGATATTCAGTTTTTCTACACCATTCACTGAAAAGATACCAACTGTCTTTAATACAAAGAGTCATGTGAACTGCCACCTAGCACTTCTGCCTATATCTGTTTGGCCAGAACTTAGTCACAATGATACACAGCAGCAGAAAGATGAGCAAATCAAGTGGTTGGCACAAGCTGTTTTAAATTTAATTTTTTTTGAAAATATTTTCCTTCTTTTGATTATTTTGACACTACTATAAAATAGTGCCATACAATAATGTATGTTCAGGTCTCTTAATTCTGGGGGCAGGACAGTTGCATTCTATGCAGGTGATATATTCTTGAGTAATAGTATAATAGAAATAAAGGTAGATATAAATATAAAACAATAAATATAAAACAAATGATGATGGGGGCTGGAATAGTTTTTCATAGCCTATAAATCTATTACAGTGATATTAATCTTGCAGCTGAGTCACCAGTAGTTTTTTTCCCCATTATTCTTGTCCAGATACCCGAGAATTTTTAAAGGTTAAAGATGTATTTGCTGCATCTAAGTATCTCAGCATCATTCCTAATATGTCGCAGTGTGCCCTATTCTAAACAATTGATACTGACTATTGTAGAGTTTGCTTCCTTCAGAGCCAGTTATTACTCTTAATTTCTATTTCAAAGTTACGGGCATGGGAGTGAGTTTCAAAGTACCAGTTCAGCATATGATAACATCATTAGAGGTATTAAAAACAATTTTACATTGAAATAATGGTGAAAATTAAGTAGCAAATTAGTCATCAGACTTTTTCTATTCCAAACTTTGTAATGGGATTGTCATACTACAGGAAGATAGGTTGTCATACTACAGGAAGATACATTTCTCTTGAGCGATTCAGGTGACAAAAACATGAAAAACTTATACAATTTACTTGTCTACCAGTTCTGAAATAATGCAGTTCTTAATAACAACACAATTCTAAATTTAATGATTTTTTTTAAATTAGCATCTAAAATGAAATTTTATTGATAATTCTGTTAGGGTATTCCAAATTTTCATAAACGGTACAATTGAGAAACAGACATATGAAATATACAGCCTCTAAATTTAGAAGTTCTGTTTTTTTAAAAGAAAGCCCATTTGGCTTAAAATACTAGGAAGAAAATGGAAGTGAGTGGGGAATTTAAGTGAAACATAATTGGTCATAGGTTGGTAATTATTGAAGTGATGAAGACATGGAAATTTATTATTATTTTTAGTTATGGATATATTTGAAAAATGTTCAAAATAAAAAGTTCAAAATAAATAAAGAAAGCCCATTCTCTTCACATAAAGTTACACCTAATTAGACTTTTCTATCAGAAAAAAATAGAAAAAAGTTTATAAGAGCCATCTAGCATATTTACCTTTGCAGGAGAAATCTTTTGAGAGAGAGAGATGTTTATGAAATTAACCACTCTGAAAGATATGATCTATTTTCTTGCTAACTCTACACTTGAACACTTAATGACTTAAGAGAAGTTTCCTGGGGAAGGAGGTAAACCCTATGATGTGTGTGGCATCCTGATCTTTAGACAAGGAAACAAACTCTCTCAGGACAGCCTCAGGTGGAGGCCTGGGAATAATTCCTACTGATGAGCAGGGAAAGGAACCATACTTAATTCCTAGGATATACCCTTGTAGCTTGCCTTCTAGACTCAGAGAATTTATTGTTTCCTCTTCTATTCAGAGTTAACTCCCACATCTATTCCATATCCTCTGAGATTGTACTGCATCCATTGCTCCCTCTGTTCTATATTCAGTCGTTCTGTCCAGCATGTGTTCATAACTTCTCATCTCCGTCTACCTAAAAGGCTCCAGCCTCCTTTCTTCTTCCTTTCTTAAACAGTTACTACAAAATAATAGTATTTCCCTCTGTTCTCCAATATTTCCTCCTCTCTCACGTAGTAATCAGACTTCTGCAACCACCACATTCTTGAAACTGCAGTGGTTAAAAAAAAAAACACTAATTTTTAAAATTAACAAATCCATTGGTCAGTTTGAAGTCTTTGCCTTAGTCAATCTGATTGTTCTTTTTAAATAAATACAAATAAGACAATTTTATGTTTTTATAGATAGTAACTTCTATAATCCTTTAGCAATCACATGAAGTAGGCACTATTATTCTCTCCTACTTTTTAATGACCACCACCTTCTGCCAGAGATGTTCATGTCCTAATTTCAAGAACCTGTGAATATGTGTAAATTACGTAGCAAAGGGGGGAATTAAGGTTCCTGATTGGCTGATGTGGAGAGTATCCTGGATTATCCAGGTGAACCGAATATAACCACAGCGTCCTTAGAAGAGTCAGAGAAAGTGATTGGAAGACAGAAACAAGATCAAAGAGTCGTGATGTGAGCCAGACTCAACCCA
Source organism: Marmota monax (assembly GCF_021218885.2). NCBI lineage: Eukaryota > Metazoa > Chordata > Mammalia > Rodentia > Sciuridae > Marmota > Marmota monax. The sequence continues at coordinate 27,189,572 of NW_026695227.1, read as the reverse complement.
TTGTTGCAAGCTTTTGCAATTGAAGATGAGGCCACAGACTGAGGAATGTGGATGTCTCTAGATTCGAGAAAATCAAAGAAATCATTCTCCAGAAAGAAATGTGTCCTGCTACCATCTGGACTTTAGACAAGTAAGATACATTTTGGACTTCTATACTTACAGACCTATAAGTCAATAGATTTGTGTTACCAAAGGTTTTGGTAATTTTTAGAATATCAATAGGAAACAAGACATGACCCTGCCCTGGCAGCCCTCCTCTGACCCTGGAATGGTTAGTCTACCTCCAGAGCTCTGTCCATAGCACCCATTCCTATCATATACATGTCTTCTGGGCAATATTATCCATTCTTATGGTCTTAATCATTATCCATATTCTGACTCCCAAATCTCTAATTCTAACCCATACAAAATCCTGAGCTTGGGCTGTGTGCTATACCCTGTAGCCTCTTAAGACAGTCAAGCTTGATACCTAATAGGCAACTCTAACTTTTTGTAAACTTTCCTCCTCTGGTATATACTACGTATATATCTTGGAACATACACAAAATCCAAGCCAGAAACTCAGAAATCATTGTTTAAACTTTCTTCTCATTCATCCTCTAAAACCCAACAGGAAATAAAAACCTGTTGATTTTTTCACCTCTTTGATATCTTTCCAAACAATTTCCTTCTCTAACCCAACCACCACTCTTCTACTTCATTATTTGCCTGGTTCTCTCCACCTCTCTGGACTTTAACAGCTTTAACAACTTAACTTTTTATTCAAACTGGGTCCCAATGCCCACTTGTCCCCAACTCTTTCTCATGTAGTCACCAGAGGTACTTTTCAAAACACAAACCTAATCATGTTACTTCATTGCTTAAAATTCTTCAGTGTGTACTCATTCCCTTGAATGCAAAGGAAAAAAAAATCAATCTGGCTTGGTGCCAACTCTCCAGCATGGCTTTCTGACAAGCTATGCTGTTTAATGCTTTGTGCCTTTGTAATACCATTTTTGCTGCCTGGAATATTGTCCTCACCTTTTCTACCTGCATTATCTTAAGCTTTACCTCACCTGTGAATCCCTCCTTGCTCTTTCCAAGTAGAATTAAACTCATTCTCTGTTATTCTTCTGTACGTTTCCATCAGAGTATCTCTTACTTTCACATTTCTTTTTCTATCTTCTCCATTAAGCTTTGAGCTATGAGTAAGAAGCATATTTTATTTGCCTCTCCATTCCTAACTTCTAGCATAAAGCCTAGTATGTATGAAGCATGTATTGTTGAAAACAAAAATGATGTCTTGAGACTAGAGTCATCTGGAAGCAGAGAGGTGAGGGGCTCCTACAGAACTTCAGTTACTGGAGGTTGTAATAAAATATTGTTGAGACAGATAATGCTGTGAACTTGAGTTTCATAACCCTTTGTGGTCTGGTCACTAATTTGGAAAGTGAACCAGTACTCCCTATACCTAGTTCAGTGTCTAGTATATAGTACCTGGTTAAGAAATATATTGTAAACAAATGATTAGATATGTTCAAAGGAATGAATAAAAGGGGAGTCTATGGCAAGTGGGGGCAGGGTTGAGTGGGAAGGAAGAGTGGAATTTAGATCCTATGGCCAGAGCAATGTTAAAAGCACAGGCGTGGAGGTAGGAATGTAGCAGGTTAGAGACACAAGGTATAAAGGGGGCATGTAGGCAATGAAGCATATGAACTAAAGATAGGGAGATATGTAGAGAGACAAACCCACCAAGCAGAGAGGCTCATAGATGGCTTGGCTTAATGGTTCAGCTGTGAGCTGACAAAAGTCTTACTGGAAGGTATAGATTAGAATGGAAAAGAGCTGTGTGAAAGATGAAGGAAGGATCCTTTAGAGAAGTTAGTAACTACATAAAGAAGAAAAAGGAGTGAAGACTGATTCCAAGATCTTACACCTTAGAGAAATGACCAAATTAAGCAAGCCCAGGAAAGAGAGCTGGCTTTGCAATGAAATGGAAGCATTTAGCTTTCCCAAAAGTTTTATAAGATTTAGATGGAGTTAGAAGGCATAGTGACCCTTTTAGAAACCAAATTTAAAAAAACAAATTTTTCTATAAACTCTGTAATAGTTGCTCAGTATAATCTATGAAGATCATCATAGTTTTAAAATAATCTTTTTTCCTAAGTACAAAATTACAGAAGCATTTAGGGCAAAAGAAAAAATATTTTCCATAATTAATCATAAAAGCGTAACAACCAAAGTAAAAATTTGGGGTTATATCCTTTGGATAATCTTCAATGTATTAATATGTATTGCATTGTATTATACATAATATCATTTTTCAATGAGAAATATATTTTTTTACTGTCAATATTGCTTGGTTTTTTAAAAAGGTTGGTTTAAGGGGCTAGGGTTGTGACTCAGTGGTAGAGTGCTTGCCTACCACATGTGAGGCACTGGGTTTGATCCTCAGCATTGCTTTAAATAAATAAATAAATAAAGGTATGTGTCTATCTACAACTAAAAAAAAATTTTAAAACCCATTGGCTTAAGTATTGCATACATAATATTTACTTGTTTCAAAAATATTTTAAAAGCACAGAATTGTATACTACAGGATCTTCCTGAATTAGAACAGGCCTTAAATTCTACCAATCTTACTCTTCTAAAGGAACCACTCTTAAAAGTGTGTATTTATTTTCAAAATATTTTTGCTACATAATTCCATTCACACAGATTTTGTACTTACAAACATTATCTACAGATATATACAACATGATTATAATGTCTACATTGCATTTCATATCTGAGTGTATCATAACTTATTTAATAGTAAATTGCTGAACATCTAGGTTGTTTTCTCTTTTGTGCTAAAAAAAAAAAAAAAAAATCACCCTTCTCTTAATTCTGACTTCATTGGGAAATCTCATGTTTTGTTGTTAAATGTTTGTTTAGATAAGAATTTTTTTTTGTCATGGTGGAGTAGGCTTCTTTTACTCCTAGTTTACTGAGACATTTTTCTTTAATTATGAACAGTTGCCAAATTCTAGCAAATCCCTTTTTGGTTTCTATTGAGATGATATTATTCTTTGACCCAGTAGTGTGATAAATCATATTATTATGTTAATAGACGAGCCTCACAGCATGCCTAAATTAACCCTTCTTAGTAAATTAGTCTTTTAATAATAAACTATTGAATTTCATTTGTTCATATTTTATTTAGGATTTTAAATCTATACTCATTTGTTGATATTTTTAACTTGACCAGGAACTGACTTTTAGATGCTTAAAGGATGTGTCACTGCAAATATCAGAGGCTTGAAAATAGACACACACCCGGCAGCCTAGGAATCTGGGATGTCTTCCACATAGCTCTTATAATAAGCAACTGCTTTAGTCCTTAAAAATAGGAAAGAGGATTTCCAGCTCCTCCTGTGCTGAGCCATCCTACCTCCCTCCTGGCCTCTAATTTGAAGGGCAGGGCTGGAGAGAGTCAGATCAGCAGGTCAACACTTCCTCCATCCAATTCCAAAGAGCCCAGACTCATTCAGAACAGGTGCTTGTTGTCTCTTAGCTTTCTTTAAGGTTGGCAGCCAGTTATCTCAACCACTTTTTGAAGAGAAGCAGGAAATAAACAAATTAAAATTCATTTGGATATCTCAAATCCTGGGTAAATTTTATGTAGGTAACTTAAGCTGATTCTTATTAGCTGTTCAGCTTAAAAACAGAATAAGTATAAAGTTATATTCATTTTTATGAATTATAACATGCATGAGAACTAGTGTTTTGGGGACTTGGAGTATAGCTCAGTGGTACAGTATTTGCCTAGCATGCTAGAAGTCCTAAGATCAGTCAGTCCCCAGCACTGCTCCTCCAAAGTGTTTTTTTGTTTTGTTTTTTAAGAATAATTTTTCTTCCCTACCTACCATCAGGACTGGCAGATCCTGAGGGGAGTTATTTTGTGAAACTACTAAAAAGGCCCATTCTGCAGATAAGATGAAAGATTACTTAAAGGAGATGTGGTTGGGATAAATTTATAGTTCATGACTGTTGTTTTGAAGGATTCTGACATGTATTTTCCCTGTTGGGATCCAGGAAAATGGTATTCTTAATTTTTCTACCCCTTGGTTTAATTCCAGCACTCCTTCTTTCTAATTCATCAGTCAAATTCAGTTTGTGGTGAGGATTAAATAAGCAATATATGTAAAATTCTTGGACTACTGCCGGGTACATAGTAAGCCTCCAATAAATGTTAGTTGTTTATTATTTATATAGCATTAATTATTATGTGGTAGGCAGCTTCTAATATGACTCCCAGTGATTCTCCACATCTTGGTATTCATGCCCTTGTGAAATCTCCAGTTGTGTGTGAGCTGGACCTAGTGACTTAATTTAATTAATAGAGTATGGCAAAAAGTGATGGGATGTCACTTCTGTTGTTATGATACAATATTTTTGCTTGACTCTCTATTTACTTCCTAACTTGCATGTTTTGCAAGCTGCCACAATTGAGGGAACAACCTTAGATAGAATTAAGTGTGGTTTCTGTCAAATAGCTTGAAAAGAACTACATCCTATCAACAGTATCATGAGTGAGTTTAGAGGTGAATACTTCCTCAGACAATCCTGGAAATGACTATAACCCCAGAGGACACTGACTGCACCATGAGAAAGACCCTGAAACAGATGACTCAGCTGAATTGTGTCCAAATTCTAACTGACAGAAACTGATATTCTTAAACAACTAAGTTTTGGGGTAATTTGTTAAGTAACAATAAATAATAACAATGATAGAAATTACTTTATTATTGGAGTATAACGTAGAGTTAGGGCTATAGACTCTGGAGCCAATTGGCCTGAGTTTGAATCCCAGTCATTTACTGGCTGATTGATATTATGTAAATTATAAGTGCTCCTTGACTTACAATGGTATCACATACCAATAAACCTATTGTAAGTTGAAAATATAAGTAAAAAATGCACTTGGTATACTTAACCTATAGATCATAATAGCTGAGCAACACAGTATACTGTAGAGTACCTGTTGTCTACCCTCATGATCACATGGCCAAAAGGGAGCTGTGGCACTCTTACACTGCCCAGAATCATGGGGAGTATCATATAAAATATTGCTAGACCAGGAAAAAATTAAAACTCAAAATTTGAAGTATGGTTTCTACTAAATGTATGTAGCTTTCACATTATCATAAAGTTGAAACAAAATCATGTCGAGTTGTAAGTCAGGGACCATCTATACTTTCTGTAAGATGAGGATAAATAATGGCAAAGAGTAAATCAATTAATAGGTATAAAAGCCTTGCATATGGTAAGCATGGTATCTGTTGGATGCTACTGCTATTTTATGAAGAAGGAACCAGTCCATAGACCTTGTTACTCTAGCCATCAGATCTGGTTTCCTGTTAGTCTTTTGCCAACTGAGAACGCTTTCTAGTTTCAGTGTAGATTTGGCCCTGTGTTAAAGTGAGAGGCAAACAGAAATAATAGTTTCTATATTATGAGGAGAAATCAAAAGTCCTTTCAAATAAGTATTCTTAAAGAGAAGGAATTGGTTTAGTTCTCTAAAAGTGAAGTGAAATTCCACACCACCTTGTCCTCCACCCTCAAATACTGCATATTACTTACATGGATTCCAATAGACAGGGAGAGCACCCTTAGTTTATAATCAGTTTTTAAGTGGCAGTTCTGTGTAGACCTACAATTAAATGCTGAATCAAACAGAATCCAGAGAGGTCATTGAGTTCTAGTTTTCCAAGAAATCTGGCCAGAGGCAAAGTATGAAGAAATACCTTCAGTGGGAAGAAATTTAATCTTGAACTAATTTAAGATCAGTCAAAGGAAAGCTTGAGAACAATGTCATTTGTTGAGGCAAGGATTGGGTGCCAAATATCTCAAAAGAACAAAATTCATACATTAAATTTGTATAGCACTTCAGAGTTTAACAAATGTTTTCATACAAAGTATTTTATTAGATAACTTGCAACAACTGGGTAAGTCAATTCTGTTGGGTTATCTTTGTTTTGAGATAAGGCAATGCAAGCTCAGAGGGATTAAGTTAGTTGCTTGAGATTACCAGCCACTAAATGAAATGAGATTAAAAATTTCTTTCTGCTCTATGTGATAGAACATTCGGCATACCATAACTGTTGGGTTAGTTTTATTAGTTTTTGTGTCATTCAAGATAGAATTATTTAGGATCTAATATTCCTGGATAGTATTCCCTGCATGAACAAGGCATGGCAGATACATTGTGAGCATGGATTTTGAATTCCAAGTTCCAAGCAAGTTTACTTTATTCTAGATAGCAAACCCTGCTTCTCTTGATATTACTGTTCAGCAGCCATTTTGTGATACTTTCCTAAACTCCCTGAAAGCTTTTGATAAAAATTAAGAAAGAAAAGGTTAAGTTACATGCACATTCAAAATGCTTATTCCCTATTAGAAACCATTCTGAACTATCTACCCATGACATTTTCACAATATTTTACATTATGACTTTGGACCTGATTTTACTACAGGAACACCACTTTGTATAAGGAGAAAAATGGTCATGGATTATACTTTCTACAAACTACAGCTGTCATACGATATTGTCCTGTGAAGGTTTCATCTAACCTTAAGCATATCCTTTAGAAGCAAATAGTAGGTATTCCAGCATTATCTTTCTTTGACAAATATCATCAGCAATCTTTATAAATGATCCATTTTTGTTAAATATGAACAATGCACCAAGGATCCAGAATGTTCTTCAGCACTACAGTCAAGAAGAGGATATAAATTGTAGTATGCATGTTGGGATAGTTTCTTCTCTTGACCCACAATGCCCTCGTGGAATCGCAGCTGATTGTCTCCCTATTCAGATGTACCATTCTCTGGAATGGTCTTAGGTTCTACACCTTTCTATTCTAATCCACTGCATGCCAGATGCTATATGAGGTTCTCTGGGGACATAGAGTCCAAGTAGAGGAGACCATGTACGAATGCATTCATAGAGCTTATATTTGATGATAAACAAGATAATGAAGGAAAATTTACATGATGGGCAGTGCTAAGTATTTAAGAAATCAGAAAAGTTCTTTTTTTTTTTCTCTACTGGGAATTGAACCCAGGGGTGCTTTACCACTGAGTTACATCCCCAACCCTTTTAGTTTTTTATTAGAGACAGAGTTTAGTTTTTATTGAGACAGAGTCTCTCTCTAAGAGACTGGCCTGGAACTTGCTATCCTTCTGCCTCAGTCTCCCTAGTCACTGGGATTAGAGGCATGTGCCACCACATCTGGCTGAAAAAGGGATTTTAAAAGAAAGGTGGTTTCAAAATTTTGGATAGATGTTTTGGGCAGGTCTCTCACTGAAAAGTTGAATTTTGAGTAAAGAAGTGAAGGAAAGGCTAAATGATAGGAAGAAAGTGATGGACTGTGAAGGTTGTAGAAAGTACTTTAAAAACCATACATGGTGGTGGAGAGGGCAGCCAATACCCATATATTCAGTTGATTTGGGCTGAAGGTTTAGGAAAGAAAATCAGCAAAGGCTGCAAAAAGCCAGTGGTTCAAGTTGGCCCTCCACAATGACAGCAAGTTTTGGAATAGGGAGGTGCTGGATGTTGGGATATGGTTAGAAGAGAGACAGAGACAGACACAAACGTAGATGCAAAGTGCAGAGACCGGGGTCTACTTGGTGTGACCATGGAGTATGTCTGGGAGTCAAAGACATTATAACTGTTCCTGATAGTTTCCTAAAGAAAAAAATGTCTTATTGAAGATAATAACATTAAAGGACAGGGGAGAAAGAATTCATATTTGTGAAGGCACAAGGAATCTTTTTAGGGTCTTGACTTTGCCAGAGGCAGGAGAAGAACACTTCCCCCCAGTCCTTGCTGACTTATCTGAGGTTACTCAAGGATTCCAGGAGTGAAACAGTACAAAAGCATACTCTCATTCACATTATCTCTTCTTCTAATCGGGCAGAGATGTTTGACTCAAATCATTTAAGTGGCTATCTCTTTGCCCAACTATCAGGCCAACCTTGAAGGTTGCTAACTCATACACACAAAATATCCCTGCCTTTTAATTTTTGTAGCCATGTCATATTGATTTTTCCATGTCCAAAAGAGTTTTTTATTTTGTTAATGCCTCATAAATTTTCTCATATTTTTTTTCCCAAACTAACATTATAGTGTTTTGTGCCTCTTGATGAATAGCATGCTAAGGAAATTCTCCCTGTCTCCCTAGAAGCATACAGATAGGGAGAATTTCCTTAGCATGCTTCTTTGAAAACTCTCAGTACAAAAGACAATGATAATTTGAATATCTTAATGCCATTACATTAGCAAGGAAATTACTTCAGCATGACGCTGTCACAATTTTTATTACAAATATCAATGAATGGAAAGAGGCTTTACTCATGAGATTATGAGGCTGTTAAAGGACAACAGATTGCTCTTCTGAAGTTTTCTGCATAGCTGCCTAAACCCTTGCAGTATCTTAATTTAACAAGTACATTTAACTGTTAAAAAAAATAAAAAATAAACTTTCTTCTGAATGTTATTTTTATGTTATTTTTTAAAAGTATACATGCCTCTGAGAATTTATTCAAATCACATAATCTATTGGCTTTAGAACAAAAAGCATGACCAATGACATAAGTAGGTGACTTTTTGGAATGAAAATAAGGAGTTTGACCTTATGTCTCAGTTTATGAATATGCTAATAACCATTAACTTGTTCTATCTTATGGGTTTTTCTTCCAGCAGCTCTTTAAGAACTTTGAAATGGCAATTTGCCAGGTGACTTTCTCTCTCTCAAAAACAGAACACAGTTGTAATAATATTTGAATAGCAAAAAAACAACAGTATAAGCAAAGGAAGGAGGAGGCAGAGAGGAAGTCATTTCAAGATTTGTCTTTGTCTACATGTTTATTTTTGTAATTAAAATCAAAGATATAAAATGACATGATTTGTGCAGTATGTTGTATATGTTTTAATTATACAAATAATTAAAACATTTAAAAAGATTAAAATATGAACCTTGAGTTATTATAAACAGCAACACTGCCAACACTGCATATGCTTAACTAAAATTATATTATGGAATCCTCTAACCAGAGTCAGTGGAAAAAAATCTATACCAAATAAGCCATAATTTAATATTGAAATGAACAGTACTTATTCTACAGGGTTCAACACTCAGTCTCTTCTCACCCATTCTCTGTTTGCTGGGTACTGTAGCGATCTTCAATGAACTGATGGTTGCCAAATATCTTCCTCATCTGACTCCTGTCATGAGTTACAGAATTTTCAGTGATTGTACCCTTCTAGATTGGGGAACCTAAAAGGTAACATATCCCCAAACATCCATCTTCTTTCTTCCTCCAATTTTTGGTTAATGCCACTATAGTTCATCTTGGTACTCAAGTTGGAAACCCGTGAATCATCCTGGACATCCCTGTCCATCAGTCTCCAGGTAACTGTCTCCTTCTGTCTGTTCTACCTTTTTAATAGTCTCTGAATTGAGCTCTTCTCTATTTTTACTGCCATTGCTAAGTTCAACCCCTCATTGTTTCTCACACGAATTCTGATGTTCATGCCTTCTTGTCCTTCCATCTTATTAGCTATTCTTCAGTCAGAGTGACCTTTCAAAAATGCAAATCTGGTCATGTCATTCTCATACTTGTCATCCAACTCTCATCATCACTTACTAGACAAAGCTAAAACTTTTTAGGACAGTGGCCTTTGTTATAGCCTCATTTGTTGCTAGTTTATAGCACCTCATGTTTTGCAGCCATGTTGGATGACTCCATGATCCCTCAGATGATCCTCCCTATCTTTTTATGTCATCTTTCAGAATGCTTTTCCTCTGTTAGAAAACTGGACATACTTTGAGACTTAGCTCAAGAACAACCTCCTTTAGGAAACATCTTTGAACTTTGTTAAGAGGTTAAGCACACTCCTCTGGATCTCCATAGTGTCTAGTTAGTATTTCTCTAACATACCATAACACATCTCGCGTTGCTATATTTATTAGTTTATAAATTTCCTTCCCTAATACTTGATTTTGCAAGGCCAAAATGGTGGCCCTAATCATTTTTACATCCCCAGTGCCTAGGCTATAGCCAACAAATGTACAGAACCACACTATACACCAAGCACTATGGGAGGTGCTGAGTTACAAAAGTAAATGATACAAATAGAATTGTTCTTGTTATACTCATATATCCACATATATCTCTACATACCCATCCTTTCACCCATCCACCCAATAAATACATGTTGAGTGACTACTTAGTGCAACACTATGTTTTTTAAGGATGAACAAAACAGCATGATCTCCTAAAAGAGGAAGCACATAAATTAACTAGGAAGAGTCTATGAAAGACAAGAACAGAAAGTTACAGGAAAGAAAGTGATACAAGACTGGGGTGTGGCTCAGTGGTAGAGTACTTGCTGAGCATGTGTGAGGGCCTGCATTCAATCCCCAACCCAAAAAGAAAAATTTAAGTACTATAAGGAACCTTCTTTAGATTGAGTGGTTAGGGAAGGCCATGCTGAAGAAGTGGCCAATCAGTAGACAGTAGGCCATAAGTGTTTGGTAAATAAGTGAATGAAATTAAAAACAGTTGTAAGACACCCTGAGCTGGGGCCTCCGTGAAGACTACTCCCGAGGAGGGTACTGCATGATGTCCGTCACTCACCCAGGCCTGTGCAGGCGCCTGGCGCTGCGCCACTGCCTGGCCTTGACTGGACTGTCGGTGGCCGCCCCGGTCCTGGACATCACTACGTAGACCTTCCCCTTCATCTCCCTCCCCATCAACCTGTACGTTGCCTACCTCGGCTTCCAGTTCTACGTGGACACTGACCGAAAGAGCTCCCGGAAGCTGTTCTTCTGCAGCCTGCGGCACCTGCCCCTCCTCCTGCTGCTCATGCTCACCTGTAAGCGGCGGCCAGGCAGGACAGGGGACAAGGGAGATGCTCAGAGTTGATAACGAGTGGGCATTTGGGGAAGAAACAAAAGTACACAGAGAGACGCACAATTCTCCTCTTGCTGTTAGGCAAGAGTAAGTCTGGAGCAAAGCAGAGAGAAGTCACTGGTTTTAGTACCAGCTTGTAAAGTGATCTGGTGCTCAGTGATCACTTAACAGTTTTTTAATTATAATATCCAAAAATGCCCCCCATATAAGAAATCGGTTGGCTCAATTAATATAGAGAAAGATTATTTTTCTTTTTGAGGGTCTTTGTACCTCTTTTCCCCCAGCCTCACCACGGTTTCTTCTTCTCCCTCAGAGATGGGGGCATTTTCCTTTTCTAGCTCCTCCCACACACGCACAAACACTCCCCACCTGCTGGCCAGAGTGGCAGTTGGTGGTCAGAGGAGGTGGGCATTCGTAACCTGACCTCTATAATAAAGCATCCTCAGGGCCCTGCAGGGGCACCTCAAAGGAAATACCACTGTGGTCATAGCGCTCCCTTCCCCGCATATGAGCCAAGGCCCCATTCTATTTTCTTTACCTCACGCATACTTTCACCTGCATATGCCATCAAAAAACCCACGGGATAGGCTGCTGTACATTATCAGGAGGAAACTGCCCCTCCTCCCCACCACCACTACCATCCTTACTTATCAGAAACTTCAGGGAATCAAAGGCATCTTTATAGTTTGCCATCGGAAGCACTCCCTTTAGAAGGGTAGTGCTCCATTTAATTCCAGAAATCCCTCTGGCTCTCACCCCATGGCTGTACCTCCTTAGTCCCTGCTGGGGATCACCAGCTCCTCTTTGCTGCACTGCGTTCTGAACGCTGTGTGAGAAAGTAAGGTGGGAAAAGGGTAAGCTGGGCTAATGGCCCACATAGCTCACATTCTTTCCCTTTTTGTGGAACCACATTTCCGTCCTGTACCTGTACCTGTACTGCAGAAATTGGCCTTCACATGTACAATGGCTTTGAGAGCTGACGGGCTCCCAGAGGAGATGGTTCCAATCCTGGGAGTTTTGTGAGTTAACCTGTAGCCAGGTGTGGCCTCAGGTACTAACCACAGTCACCTGTAAATCTTTTGTCCTTCATTTTCTCCCCTGGTTCTCATAGATCCCCAGTTGCTCAAGGTCATGGCCATGGTGGGAAGTTTTAATTACTCAGTCTCCCAGCACACTGTTGCCCTATAGAAATTCATTCAAGGGGCTAAAGCAGAATTTTAAAAGTCATTACAATATGACTGTTCTCTTGGAAATCACTAGGGCTGGGAATGTAGCTCAGTGGTAGAGCACTTGCTTAGCATCCACCAAGTTCAGGGTTCAAACCCTAACACTGCAAAAACAAAAAAGAAAATGTCTAAAGTGATTGCAAATAGCATCCAATCCCTGTTTCTACTTATCTGAAATATTACCTCTTGACTATATTCAGGTTATTTGAGTATGGGGAACATGGCATAGGAATATGTGGAAAGAGCATCTACAATAAAACAGTATGCAAGAGCAGAAAAAAAAAACAGTTGTAAGGCTGGGGGTGTAGCTCAGTTGGTACAGTGCTTGCCTCTCATGCTGGGGATTGACATGGAATGGGTGCCTATGCACTGCTTATATTTAAAATACTTATGCCTAAATTGAGGTATAAACCATGTTTAATAAATAAAATTTAAAAAATTTAAAAAATAAAAGTGAAATAAAAAATATTTCAGTTTTAGTGTGGAAAATTATTGTATCTGATCCCGGTTTTTAAAACATCATGATATCATCATTGAATTATGCAATAATAATCTCTTCAAACTATATTCATTATCTTGGCCTAGGTGGAGTTTGAGTTTGGGTGAAACACCTGTGTGTAGGCCTGTCTGGCCTCAACAAAAGCTACCTATACTGCATCAGACTTCCTTGATAAGCTAACAGTGGGTTGAATTTCCATAAAGTTTTCTGGGCAGAAGATATCATGAAGCAATCCAGGACCACCTGGAAATTTTGAGGTTATTTATGGGATGTTAATATTGAAGTCTTCCAAAAAGATGGATCACATAGCCTTCTGGGAACATTTGTCATATTTAGTAAGCTTCTACAAGGCATCGTAGTTTAAGAATGTTGTCCACCTTTTCATGCCTTTTCAAGATAATGCTTTAAACAATCAGTGACTTCCAGTCCCAAATAGGATGGTTGACTTCAGCCGGACTGAATTCCACAAGAAATATAACTAGTAAAGTTATCTGGAATTGGAATCCTTCTGGCAGTGCAGGCATCTCTCTTGCCCATGTAGGACCCAAAGGTCAATGAGGTTTTTGGCTTCTCTGTTGGTTTCTTATGGCTTCTGTAACAAATTGCCAAAAATGTTATGACTTAAAACAACACATTCATTATATTATAGTCCTGGAGGCTACAAGTCTGAAATCAAATTCACTGGGCTAAATCCAAGGTGTCAGCAGGTCTGGTATCCTTTGGAAGCTCTGGGGAGAATCCATTCTGTACCTCTTCAAGCTTCTAGAAGCTGCTGGCACTCCATGGTTTGTGGAAGCATTACTCTAATCTCTCCTTTTGGTTATCACAACACCTTTAATCTTATCTCTCACTTTTATGTTATAAAGGGACCTATTATGTATCAGGCCTTCTCAAATACTCCAGGATAATTTATCCTTCTCAAAATCCTTAATCTATCACATCTTCAAATCCCTTTTGCATAAAGAGTAACACAGGTCCTAGCAGATTAGGATGTAGACATCTTTACCGATGAGGAAATCATTATTCATCTCATCATAACTTCTAAGATACTGCAGTGACTTCTGAAAACTGTAGAAAACTTCTCCCCTTCTTGAGAAGGTTTCTTATTTGAAGAATTCAGAATACAAGTGGGATATACATTTTTAATATGTAAATTATATTGGTCAAATTCCAGAAAATGAGAACCATTGATTTTTCTGGAGAGCAGGTGAAGAAACAATCTCTATTTCAAAATGTTTTATAATTTGTTTGCGTCATGTGAATCCTCTAAATGGATAGTATGTGGCACATAGATTGAACCAGGAATTTCATAAGAAGTTAATTTCAGATATTATCTGTTGGTCTGAGAAGTCACATGGAAGATAGTTTAGCCATTTTATAGACGAAACACCATTATGGTATACTCACATTGATTGAACCTGTTCTCCAAGCCATCTTTCATTCATAATCTTCTGCATTCAGAAAAACTATAGGGATTTTGGAGGTATAGTTTTATAAAAGCCTGTGTCCAATCAAACTGAGACAGAAAATTGGGGAGTGATAGATGATGGGATAGAGATTACTATGGTCATCCTTATGTAGAGCTCTCCATTCCTCCTCTTTTTGAAGAGTATTAGGATCCCTGCACAAAAGGAAAAAAGAAAGAAATGGAGAGACTGCTGCCTAAAGTTAATATCTATGATGTTCTTAAGGATCTCAGGTCTGAGAAAGGAAAGTGAACTCTTGGGATCCAGGCATAATATCAACTGCAGAGCTATCTAAAGATAGGGACTGGTATGAAGAATAACCAATTATTCCTTATGTTAATGGTTGATACCAATACTCAGTCAGGAACTGGGACTCACCTTTGGCTTCTTCCTTTCCCCTCATTGTTAATAGGCCATCGAGAGCTGTTAATTCTAATCTGAATATATCACTTTAATATCTTCAATTCTATCAAATTCCTGATCTGCAAAAGATCTCATGAAGATTTCTGCAACAATGTTCTAATTTGTCCTTTACATTCAATCTTATCACAGTTATTCAACTCTCTATAGTAAGATGAGACCTCATGTCACTCCGTGGGTCAGTTCAAGTCCTCTAGGAAGCAAGTGCCAAGATGGAACTAGAAGTGAGAGAGGTTTTATTGGGGCACTGCTATGGCGTGGGTGAGTATCCCTTGAAAATCTGTGTGTTCAAGGCTTGGTCCCCAGGGTAGTGATTGGAGGAGGTGGTGGAATCTTTAGGAGGTGGATCATTGTGGGAGGTCTTTATGTAATTGGAGGTATACCTTCAAAGAGGATGTGGAACCTCAGTCCCTTCCTCTCTGTCTTTTGGCTCCATGAATATAAAGTGGACAGTTTTGCTCCATCATGCATCCCTGCCAGGAAGTGCTATCTTGTCACGGTCTCAAAAAACTGGGGACAATCAATCATGGGATGGAACCTCCAAAACTATAAACTAAAATAAACCTTTCTTTATAAGTTAATTCTCTCAAGTATTTTGCTACAGTGATGGAAAGCTGACTAATACAGGGGAATACCTTTGAAAGATCAAGGGAAAGGGGAGAATGAGACTGCCTTAAAGCTTTAAAAATAGTCTTGGCTGCTTGGGTGAGACGCCCGAGTGCATAGATTGCCTGTGAGAGGAGTTTCATGTTGGCAGCTGTGTCCTTGCTCAGATACCACCACTGCACTGCATTCAGTCACTACTGGACACTCTGACCTGAGAGAAGCATGGTCTCAATTTGACACAGTATAACCAGAAGGTGTTGCATCTGGAGACTGTTAGCTAATTATACTCATTACAGCTAATTCTCTTTTGAAGGAAGATTTGAGTAGTACATTTCTATAGCAACCAGAATTCCATATTTTAGGACCTTTCAGTAACTTCCTTTCTGAACTCCTTAACATGCACACAAGCCCTGATGTTTGCCTATCTTTCCAGACTTATTTCAACTTTTCCCTTTTCCACAACTCAGTTAATGAATTTCCTTCTGTTTCTCAAATTCTCTATTTCTCTTCCCTCCAGGCAGGACTCTGCTGAAATACTCTTTCCTTTTCTCATTTAGATACATTTAATCTTCGCGTTTTTGATTAAATGTCCCTGTTCCAGAATGTAGTACAACTCTCTACCTCTCTTCATTCATTTGTCCATCTACTCATCAGCCTGATTCTATTTTAAAAGTAATACATCCACATAGTGAAAACAACAGAAGTCAGGTGTGGTGGTACACACCTGTAATCCCAGTGACTTGGGAGGCTGAGATGGGAGGATCCCAAGTTCAAGGCTGATTTCAGCAATTTAGCAAGTCCCTAACAACTAACCAAGACTCTGTCTCAAAAAAAAAAAAAAAAAAAAAAAAAAGACCTAGGATGTGGCTCTGTGGTAAAACACCCCTAGGTTAACCCCCTAGTACAAAAACAAAAAACAAAAAACCAGAAACAATAGGTTCATTCTTCAGATGTAACACCTTTAAGCCATTTCTAATTTTAACCTGATAGATATCATTATAAACTCTACTTGTATATCTGTTTCCTGTTTTGTGGAATTTGAGTAGTACCTATCAACTTTATGCTATGAAAGGTAAAGAGTTTAGCACATTTATATTTATCCTCTATCTTCTTTTTCTCTTCACCTCTGAGCTTTCATTCAATGTGTTTTTAATTTATTTGAGTGTTTACCTTTATACATCTGAATATTTTATGGTTATATTTAATAATTCTTTGCTCTATAAAATGAGGAAATAAGCATTTCTCTCCTTCTCCTGCAGGGCTGGGGATGTAGCTCAGTGGTAGAGTGTTTACTTAGTATTATTGAAGACCTGGGTTCCATCTCTAACACTTCATTAAAAAAAAAAATCTACTTCCCTTGCATATGTGTCTTCTCTCCCTTCATCCTTTGATCTTCTAGTAACTATTACATTGCTTATATACTACAAACCTTTTATTATTTCATTTCTATAGAAAATCTAATTTTGCATGATTTTCCTATAGTTAACTAAAAATAGAAAAGTAATACACTATATTTAAAATATTGAATATGTAAATATTTTACATTGGAGAAGCAAAGTAGCGTGACTGGAGTCATGTAGACAGAAATGTTCATGTGACTAAATCCATCTCTTTAGAATGAGAGTGTTCCAAGCATTCTTTTTTCTTTGGCTCCAAAATAAATGGCTGAAAATTAGTTGAGCTTCCAATTGCTTTTGTTTTTTCTTGTTGACTGAAGGAGTAGAGTAGATGCCATCATTTTACTATTAAGAACTGGGTTTTACAATCTTTACAATGGGATCTCCCTTTTTAATGAGGTTCTTCATGAAATATTCTGATTTTTTTTTTTTTTTTGGCAGTGCTAGGGATTGAACCCAGGGCCTTACGCATTTAAGGCAAGCACTCTACCAACTGAGCTACATCCCCAGCCCTCCAATATTCTGTTTTAATTTCCTAGGCAACTGTCATCCTGAAATGTCTTGACTCCCAGGTTAGTGCTGGTATTTCTGGGATCCTACATTTTCCTCTTTCTTGAATTCCTTATTCATTTTACTATAGTATAGCCTCAAGTTTTATTTTTCATGAAATGTACATGAGAATGATTTTTCTGAGTGTCTAACCAATAGACCAGCACTATTATATAATAATTAAGAGTGTGTATTCTGCAGCCAAACTTATTGGATTCCAAACCCACACCTGCCTTCTGTGAGTGCAAGGAGTCTTTGGCAAGTTTCTCAACTTCTCTGATTCTGTATTCTCATTTGTAAAACCAGAGATAATAATAGCACCAAATTAACTGGGTTGTTCTGGGATAAAATAAATAAGTTAAAAACTACAAGGAGCTCAGAGCTTCACCTGGCTTGTAGGAAGAGTGTAATGACCCTTAGCTATTACTGTAAACCTGAAAATGTCATTGCTTTCCTTTACTCTTGACTAATAGTTAATTCTAAGTATGGAATTCTAGATTCAAAATAATTTTCTGTTAAATTTCTATAAGAACTCACATAGCTATTGAGTGCCTATTTCTATTTCCTTTGTAAGTAACCTTTTTATTTTTATTTTTAATCCATTCTGGTATATATAGCATTTTATTGTTATACTCAGAATTCTAACTTTTTGGGCTGGATTGTGGGTCAGTGGTAGAGAGCTTGTCTAGCATGTGTGAGGCACTGGGTTTGATGCTCAGCACCACATATATAAATAAATGAATAAAACAAAGATTTAAAAAATTATTTAAAACATTATTTAATTTAAAATTTTTTTTTTAAAATTCTAAATTTTTACCAGGACATATCTAGGTATATTATTTTCTTTTATATTCAATAGTACTCAACTAATTTTGTCATTCTGAGGATTCTAGTTTTTCTCTCAGGGACATTATCTATTTAGTCCTCTTCCCCGACAAGGAGGGCTCTTTTGGCAGAAGAGTAGTTACCAAAGATGCAGGCATCCTTTACAGTTTACATGCAGACTGGCAACTGTCAATCAGTAAAGAAGACTGATTTTCTGCAGAAAGCTGACTCTGAGTTCAGCTGATCACAGAGTTTTAGGTGCCTCTAGGTCTAGAATGCCTGCTTGTATGTTGTCTGTTTTTGTTTTGGAGGCTCCAAATCACTTCAGGCTCTTTTCTTTATCCACACTCCAGAGGACATAAAATACTGCAATCAGTGGTCCTCTCTTTAGCGAGAAGGGAGATAGAGAAGCACTACTCAAAATTTCTGCCCTTTAGCCCAGATTATTTGCTTTTTGTACATGCTTACGTGAACTTGGATCTCTCTAGAAGGCTACTCAGAAAAATGTCTCCTACCTCATCCGCTGCTTTAGCCTATGAATATTTGAAATCATGATTTCTTCTTTTCTGGTTTATCTGACCATTTGAGCCCAGCTGATTTCTAGTTTCTAGAAAAATATAATTTTTTTGCCTGCCAAAGGCATGTTTTATTCCATGGATTTGTTCCATTTTATATTATTTCTTGAATTTAACCGGGTCATGAGAGAAATGGAAAATGTATGCTCATTTAGTCATCTTGAAACAGAACTTTTATACTAATTTTAAAAAATGAATCATTAAAATCGATTTAATCTTTTGAATAGGTAATACATTCACATCTTTCAAAATCACAAGGTATGAAAAGGTTCTGAGTGGAATAGGAAATGATTGCGCCACACTGATAGTATGTGTATGCAAAGATTTTACTGCAACAATACGGGGAAAAGCAATCACAATCATGATAAATTTGTGATCCTTGTCTGCATAGTGCTCAGCTCTACATGGTCTCAACAACTTCAGCTTCATAACAGCATGTAGCACATGAATTAATACAACATACACGTATTTGGGAACATAGACCATTTCTTTGATGAAATGAAGAAAAGGAGAATTTACTTGGCTGATTAATTCATTAACCTAATTTCTGTAAGTAGTTTTCACAGCCAGCTCTGTTTGCAAGTTTGAGATGTGCATGCATGTGTGTGTGTACATACATATACAGTCATACCTCAGTGTCCACAGGAATTGGTTCCAGGACCCTCCACAGGTATCAAAATCCAAGGGTGCATCCTTTATATAAAATGCATAGTGTTAGCATGTAAGTGACACATACCCATTTGTATGCTCTACATCATCTCTAGATTACTTTATTGTTATTATTTATATAATAATAATAATTATTATTATTAAACTGGATAGTGAACCCAGGGATGTTTTACCATTGAGCTGCATCTCAAGTCCTTTTTATTTATTTTGAGACAGGTTTTTCCAAAGTTGTTGAGGCTGGCCACAAACTTGTGATCTTCCTGTCTCAGCCTCCTGGTATTACAGGTGTGCACCATCATGCCCAGTTTGTACATGCATTTAAAAAAATATATATTTTTGTTGAACCTGAGGATTTGGAACTTGCAGATGTAGAGAGCTGACTGTATATATGAAGCTAAATGTATATAATAATATGTTATAAATGTATAACTCTATATTACATAGTTATATATAATTATATGATATTATATATTGTAGATTTTCATATATAATACATAGTTTACAATATAATTAAAAGTTTACATAATAGCTATGTAACTGGAAATAAATATTTGTATTTATTTATAAATTGATTATTTATAACCTAGTCAGCTGTGCTTTTAGAAAAAAAACTCTGTCTTAAATCTGAGGCCATTCCTTGAACTAAAAATGAGAAACTTATTTACTTTCCCCTTATGAACAACAACAAAAAAGTAATCTTTGTCATGATTTGGAAAATTCCTGAACAAGATTAATAAAAAGTATTCTTTTTACTCCTTCATCCATTTATTCAGTAACTCCCTGTTCCCATTCCAAAGTCAACTACTGTCATGAGTTTCTTGTTTAGCTTTGCAGAATTTTTTTT
Organism: Marmota monax; assembly: GCF_021218885.2. NCBI lineage: Eukaryota > Metazoa > Chordata > Mammalia > Rodentia > Sciuridae > Marmota > Marmota monax. The sequence continues at coordinate 27,169,555 of NW_026695227.1, read as the reverse complement.
ATATGAAGCAAATGTGAATCTATATCTTCCCTTTTTAACCTAATGTTATAGGATCATACGTATTGTTTTATATTTTTTTCTCTTAATAGTGTATCTTAAAAAGTTTTCTCATTTTTATGGCCAATTTTATGGATATCATATAATTTATTTAATCAGATACTTACAGCAGTGCTTTAGCCAACAGCATTGTACATATGGCATTTTGCATAAGTGCAGATATACTGTGGGATAAATGCTGGGGCAGAGGGCACATGAATTTTATAGTCTTCCAAATAATCCCAAACAGATTTCCATAAGGAAATGAATTAAGACTCCCACCAATAATGTTTAAGAATGCCTTTTGCCCCCCAAAACCCCAATTCATTATATTATCAAACTTTGGATTTTTAAAAAAATAGTATAGTTTTTATTTATATTTATCTTGTTATGAGTGAAGTTAAAACATATTTTTAATTATTTAAGAGACATTTTATTTCTTTTTTATGGAAATTGTCTTTTGCCCATTTTTCTTTTTCCTTTTTGAAAGATCCACCAAAGAAAACTTTTAAAATTTTTTATTCTTGAGTGGCCTGCCGGCGTGGTAGACACGTCACCCCAATTGGAGTAGGGGCAGAGCAGAGCCTTCGCCTGCACCCGGAACAGGCCCAGCGACCCGCCGGCGTGGTAGACACGTCACCCCAATTGGAGTAAGGGCAGAGCAGAGCTGCCGCCCTCCCCTGCAAGGGAGAATTTTCAACTATACAAGAGCAATATAAATATATAGGGGGAAAATTCAATAACACAACAGTTTCACCAAGCAGAAAGAAATACGAGCAGTATGAAAAGACAAGGAAACAAAGGACCACAAGCAATGCAGGTCAACTCAACTTTAGAAGAGGTAATAGCTGCAGCAGATGGAATGTCAGATAAAGAATTCAGGATATACATGCTTCAGATGATCTGGAGTCTCAAGGAAGACATTAGACAGCAAAATCAGACAAAGAAAGATCACTTCGACAATGAATTACATAAACAAATCCAAGAAGCAAAAGATCAACTATACAGGGAGATAGAGGTTATAAAAAACAAACAGAAATCCTAGAAATGCAGGAAGCAATAAACCAACTTAAAAACTCAATGGAGAATACTACCAGCAGAGTAGAACACTTAGAAGATAGAACATCAGACAATGAAGACAAAGTATTTCAACTTGAAAAGAACATAGACAGCTCAGCAAGACTGTTAAGAAACCATGAGCAGAACATCCAAGAAATATGGGAAAACATAAAGAGACCAAACTTAAGAGTCATTGGAATCCTAGAAATGCAGGAAGCAATAAGCCAACTTAAAAACTCAATAGAGAATACTACCAGCAGAGTAGAACACTTAGAAGACAGAACATCAGACAATGAAGATAAAGTATTTCAACTTGAAAAGAACATAGACAGCTCAGCAAGACTGTTAAGAAACCATGAGCAGAACATCCAAGAAATATGGGATAACATCAAGAGACCAAATTTAAGAGTCATTGGGATACAGGAAGGGACAGAGTTTCAAACCAAAGGAATGAGCAATCTATTCAATGAAATAATACGAGAAAACTTCCCAGACTTGAAGAATGAGACAGAACCCCAAATCCTAGAAGCCTACAGGATGCCGAATGTGCAAAATCATAAGAGACCCACACCTAGACACATTATAATGAAGATGCCCAACATACAGAATAAGGAGAGAATTTTAAAAGCTACAAGAGAAAGGAAGCAGATCACATTTAGGGGTAAGCCAATCAGGATAACAGCTGATCTTTCAACACAGACTCTGAAAGCTAGAATATCCTGGAATAACATATTTCAAACACTGAAAGAAAATGGGTTCCAACCAAGAATTGTGTTTCCAGCGAAATTAAGTTTCAGGATGGAAGATGAAATTAAAACCTTCCACGATAAACAAAAGTTTAAAGAATTTGCAGCTAGAAAACCATCTCTTCAAAACATCCTTGGCAAAACATTACAGGAAGAGGAAATGGAAAATAACAATGAAAACCAACAGTGGGACTTAGGACACTAAAGGGGGGAAAATAATCAAAGAGGAAAACAAACCATGTTTAGTAACATAAATAAACAAATATGGCTGGAAGAACAACCCATATCTCAATAATAACCCTAAATGTTAATGGCTTAAACTCACCAATCAAGAGACACAGGCTAGTAGAATGGATCACAAAACAAGACCCAACAATATGCTGCCTACAGGAGACGCATTTGATAGGAAAAGACATACATAGGCTGAAGGTGAAAGGTTGGGAAAAATCATATCACTCATATGGACTTCGGAAACAAGCAGGAGTATCCATACTCATATCAAATAAAATAGATTTCAAGCCAAAGTTAATCAAAAGGGATAAAGAGGGACACTACATACTGCTCAAGGGAACCATACACCAACAAGACATAACAATCATAAATATATATGCCCCAAACAATGGTGCAGCTATGTTCATCAAACAAACTCTTCTCAAGTTCAAGAGTCTAATAGACCACCATACAATAATCATGGGAGACTTCAACACACCTCTATCACCACTGGACAGATCTTCCAAACAAAAGTTGAATAAGGAAACTATAGAACTCAATAACACAATTAATAACCTAGACTTAATTGACATATATAGAATATACCACCCAACATCAAGCAGTTACACTTTTTTCTCAGCAGCACATGGATCCTTCTCAAAAATAGATCATATATTATGTCACAGGGAAACTCTTAGACAATATACAGGAGTAGAGATAATACCATGCATCCTATCTGATCATAATGGAATGGAACTGAAAATCAACGATAAAAGAAGGAAGGAAAAAGAATACATCACTTGGAGAATGAACAATAGGTTACTGAATGATCAATGGGTTATAGAAGACATTAAGGAGGAAATTAAAAAATTCTTAGAGATTAATGAAAACACAGACACAACATATCGGAATCTATGGGACACATTGAAAGCAGTTCTAAGAGGAAAATTCATTGCTTGGAGTTCATTCCTTAAAAAAAGAAAAAACCAACAAATAAATGATCTCATACTTCATCTCAAAATCCTAGAAAAAGAAGAGCAAAACAACAGCAAAAGAAGTAGAAGGCAAGAAATAATTAAAATCAGAGCTGAAATTAATGAAATTGAAACAAAAGAAACAATTGAAAAAATTGACAAAACTAAAAGTTGGTTCTTTGAAAAAATAAACAAAATCGACAGACCCTTAGCCATGCTAACGAAGAGAAGAAGAGAGAGAACTCAAATTATTAACATACGGGATGAAAGAGGCAATATCACAACAGACACTTCAGAAATACAGAAGATAATCAAAAATTATTTTGAATCCTTATACTCCAATAAATTAGAAGATAGTGAAGGCATAGATAAATTTCTTAAGTCATATGATCTGCCCAGATTGAGTCAGGAGGATATAGACAACCTAAACAGACCAATATCAATTGAGGAAATAGAAGAAACCATCAAAAGACTACCAACTAAGAAAAGCCCAGGACCGGATGGGTATACAGCAGAGTTTTACAAAACCTTTAAAGAGGAACTAATACCAATACTTTTCAAGCTACTTCGGGAAATAGAAAAAGAGGGAGAACTTCCAAATTCATTCTACGAGGCCAACATCACCCTGATACCTAAACCAGACAAAGACACTTCAAAGAAAGAAAACTACAGACGAATATCTCTAATGAACCTAGATGCAAAAATCCTCAATAAAATTCTGGTGAATCGGATACAAAAACATCAAAAAAAATTGTGCACCATCATCAAGTAGGATTCATCCCTGGGATGCAAGGCTGGTTCAATATACGGAAATCAATAAATGTTATTCACCACATCAATAGACTTAAAAATAAGAACCATATGATCATCTCGATAGATGCGAAAGCATTCGACAAAGTACAGCATCCCTTTATGTTCAAAACTCTAGAAAAACTAGGGATAACAGGAACATACCTCAATATTGTAAAAGCAATCTATGCTAAGCCTCAGGCTAGCATCATTCTGAATGGAGAAAAATGGAAGGCATTCCCTCTAAAATCTGGAACAAGACAGGGATGCCCTCTCTCTCCACTTCTGTTCAACATAGTTCTCGAAACACTGGCCAGAGCAATTAGACAGATGAAAGAAATTAAAGGCATCAAAATAGGAAAAGAAGAACTTAAATTATCACTATTTGCAGATGACATGATTCTATACCTAGCAGACCCAAAAGGGTCTACAAAGAAACTATTAGAGCTAATAAATGAATTCAGCAAAGTGGCAGGATATAAAATCAACATGCATAAATCAAAGGCATTCCTGTATATCAGCGACAAATCCTCTGAAATGGAAATGAGGACAACCACTCCATTCACAATATCTTCAAAAAAAATAAAATACTTGGGAATCAACCTAACAAAAGAGGTGAAAGACTTATACAATGAAAACTACAGAACCCTAAAGAGAGAAAAAGAAGAAGATCTTAGAAGATGGAAAAATATACCCTGTTCATGGATAGGCAGAACTAACATCATCAAAATGGCGATATTACCAAAAGAAATTCATATGGAAAAATAAAAGACCCAGAATAGCAAAAACAATGCTAAGCAGGAAGTGTGAATCAGGCGGTATAGCGATATCAGACTTCAAACTATACTACAGAGCAATAGTAACAAAAACAGCATGGTACTGGTACCAAAACAGGCGGGTGGACGAATGGTACAGAATAGAGGACACAGAAACCAATCCACAAAACTACAACTATCTTATATTTGATAAAGGGGCTAAAAGCATGCAATGGAGGAAGGATAGCATCTTCAACAAATGGTGCTGGGAAAACTGGAAATCCATATGCAACAAAATGAAACTGAATCCCTTTCTCTCGCCATGCACAAAAGTTAACTCAAAATGGATCAAGGAGCTTGATATCAAATCAGAGACACGGCGTCTGATAGAAGAAAAAGTTGGCTACGATCTACATACTGTGGGGTCGGGCTCCAAATTCCTCAATAGGACACCCATAGCACAAGAGTTAATAACTAGAATCAACAAATGGGACTTACTCAAACTAAAAAGTTTTTTCTCAGCAAAAGAAACAATAAGAGAGGTAAATAGGGAGCCTACATCCTGGGAACAAATCTTTACTCCTCACACCTCAGATAGAGCCCTAATATCCAGAGTATACAAAGAACTCAAAAAATTAGACAATAAGATAACAAATAACCCAATCAACAAATGGGCCAAGGACCTGAACAGACACTTCTCAGAGGAGGACATACAATCAATCAACAAGTACATGAAAAAATGCTCACCATCTCTAGCAGTCAGAGAAATGCAAATCAAAACCACCCTAAGATACCATCTCACTCCCGTAAGATTGGCAGCCATTAGGAAGTGAAACAACAAGTTCTGGTGAGGATGTGGGGAAAAGGGTACACTTGTACATTGCTGGTGGGGCTGCAAATTGGTGCGGCCAATTTGGAAAGCAGTATGGAGATTTCTTGGAAAGCTGGGAATGGAACCACCATTTGACCCAGCTATTCCCCTTCTTGGTCTATTCCCTAAAAACCTAAAAAGAGCATACTACAGGGACACTGCTACATCGATGTTCATAGCAGCACAATTCATAATAGCAAGACTGTGGAACCAACCTAGATGCCCTTCAATAGACGAATGGATAAAAAAAGATGTGGCATTTATACACAATGGAATATTACTCTGCATTAAAAAATGACAAAATCTTAGAATTTGCAGGGAAATGGATGGCATTAGAGCAGATTATGCTAAGTGAAGCTAGCCAATCCCTAAAAAACAATTGCCAAATGTCTTCTTTGATATAAGGAAAGTAACTAAGAACAGAGTAGGGACGAAGAGCATGAGAAGAAGATAAACATTAAACAGGGATGAGAGGTGGGAGGGAAAGGGAGAGAGAAGGGAAATTGCATGGAAATGGAAGGAGACCCTCAGGGTTATACAAAATTACATACAAGAGGAAGTGAGGGGAAAGGGAAAAAAATACAAGTGGGAGAAATGAATTACAGTAGATGGGGTAGAGAGAAAAGAGGGTAGGGTAGGGGAGGGGAGGGGGGATAGTAGAGGATAGGAAAGGCAGCAGAATACAACAGACACTAGTATGGCAATATATATATCAATGGATGTGTAACCGATGTGATTCTGCAGTCTGTATACGGGGTAAAAATGGGAGTTCATAACCCACTTGAATCAAAGTGTGAAATATGATATATCAAGAACTATGTAATGTTTTGTACAACCAACAATAAAAATTAAAAAAAAATATTCTTATTTTTCTAATTAAAATCATTACAATAATTTATAATGATATAATTTATAATTTTTAATAATAATTAAAAATAATTTTAAATCAAGTTTAATAGCTTATGTGTTATCTATAATATGAATTGTGATTTTTTTATTTTAAAAATTATTTTAAATTTGTCCTATTTAGTTATACATGACAGTAGAATGCTTTTTGTTTGTTTGTTTGTTTTGGTACTGGGGATTAAACTCAGGGCCTTGTGCATATGAAGCAAGTACTCTACCAATTGAGCTATACCCCCGACTGTAGAATGCTTTTTGATACATCATACATAAATGGAGTATGGCTTCTTATTCTTCTGTTTATACATGAGGTAGAGTTACACGGGTCATCATTCCTATTCCCATACCTCCTCCCTCCCTTTCACTCCCCTGTCTAGTCCAAAGTACCTCTACCATCCTCCCGACTACCTATTGTGAATTAGCAATCTACATAGCAGAGAAAATGTTTGGCCTTTGGTTCTTTGGGATTGGCTTAATTCGCTTAGCATGATAGTCTCCAGCTACATCCTTTTACTGACAGATGCCATAATTTCATTCTTCTTTAAGGCTGAGTAATATTCCATTGTATATATTCTATTGTGTATATATACCACAATTTCTTTAGCCATTCATCTGTTGAAGGGCACCTAGATTGGTTCCATAGTTTAGCTATTGTGATTAATTGCAATTTTTTTTGCTTTGCTTTTTCTATTTGTGTGTTTTATCATACAGATGTTATTTGATAGTCTTATTAGATTTGCTTTTTTCCCCCATCTTTATTTAATGGCTTCTGGCTTTTGGGTCTTAGTTAAAGGCCACCCCTACTTTGACATTACAAAAAATCACCCAGTTTTCTTCTATTGTTTTAATAGCTTTACCTTTCTCATTCCCCCTGCCCCTGACACGTGTCTCTTTCTTTCTCTCTCTCTCTCTTCTTTCTTTTCTTCTTTTTTCCTTACCATATTTGGTTTGGCTTTGTGTTGGCTGTAAGGTTTTAATCGAACTTCAATTTTTTTTTCCTAAATGGTCACCCATTTATCCCAACAATATATGCACTCATTTTTTTTTTTTCATTTTGGTGTCTGGATTTTCCCCCTCAATAATGGTCAACCTTTAACATTCCAGGCACAAGTCTGAGCAAAACATTATAACTTCTTTCAAGTAAAATGTCTTAGAAGTCTGGAGCAGGACCAGCAGAGAAAGACAGCTCCTAGAGTATAAAGCCGTGAATCTCAGCACTAGGCGCTACCAGAATCAGCACACCTGCTTGGATCCTTTTAGATTGGTAGACTCCCTTAACATCACTAGGCAGAAGAGTGAGTTCATTATAGATTCTCCTGGAACATGGACTGTTGCTGTTCTAAAGGTGAGGTCTTTATGCACTGGGTTTCCTACTGGGTTTTAATAGCATCTGTCTAATATAGATATGGATTTCAGAATATTTATTCTTCTGTATTCCTCATCTATTTTCCACTTTTATTTCTGGCTATTACAGAAAAACCTTTGGTCAAATGTAAAAATAGATTGGAAGTCTTTTTCTCATCAACTCCAGGGGAACATGAACAAGTTCCCTGCTTTATATGTCAGGAGTTCTTTCTTTGGTTCTAATTTATCTTATTGTAAAGATGAATGTGATTTACCTTCACGTGTACATATTCTCCATCAGAGGGTACCTTGTTTGATGGGGTTTTTTTTTTACTTTATTTTATATAGTTTTTGATGTCTTGAGTTCCTTTTAGGGACCTCAGTGTCAAAACTGAAGGTAAAGTCAGTGGAAATCTTCCTTATTTGAAGCTGTGGAGGGATGGGAGAGCATGCCCTAGAATCATTTTGAAAAAGACACATTTTTTCTGCATGAAATATTTCTTTCCTTATTTATTTAGGAACCTAATCTGTTGGAGCTGAAAGGAAGAACATGGGATCAATCTGGGAAAGCTCATTTATACTTTTTTAAGAAACTAGCATCATAGATTAGGTTAGTTTTTGTTCCTGTATCCTAATTACCATGACTCTTTCAAGTTGCATAAAAAGCAATTATTTCCACCTCATGATTTTTAAGTCCCAGTCTGTGCTTATGATTAGACAAGGGACCTTAGAAGATAAAGAGTAGAATGAGACCCAGAACTGCTATATTTTACTCTTTGAAAACGTTTTAAACTTTCAAGACTCTTCTAGTATGTTTTAAGGAATAGATTTCTATTGTCATTTTATTATTTGAAAACTAATGATTAAAAACTAGTTTAAATATTAGTGCATCCCAAACAGGATGCTTTCTTTTCTAGTGCCAGTTTGGTAAGATTGCCATCTAATAATAAAAAGTATGGCTGATGGAGAAACATCACAGAGGAAGGGAAATTAGAAGAGACCACCTACAATTTCTAGAACTTTAAATCTGTGATATTATGATATATATGTATTTGTTTTCCTCCATGGTTTAATACTCCCTGCTTTTAAGCAGACTATAACTCCATAAAAACCAAAAGAACAGTGTTTGGAAAACTTTTGGATGGCTGAATATGTAGAGGTTTGGGATGGGGACCGGTGGCTTAGTGCACTGAAGAAGGCATGGAAACGCCATACTCCTTTCTTCTCATCGCTTAGCAGTAGAAGCACCTCTTCATCTGTATCCTTTGTAGTATTTTCTTTATAATAGATTGGTAAATGTGTTTCCCTGGGTTCTGTGAGTTCCTCAAGCAAATAATCAAATTTGAGGAGGAGATTATGGGATCCCTGAACTGTAGTTAGGTGCTTAGAAGCACAAATAGACCAATCTGGGGCTTGTGATTAGCATCTAGAGGTAAGGAGGGATAGTCCTGGGGACTGCACTATCAACCTGACTATCATCAAATAGACAGACTCATCTGGCATCCACTGCAGAATTCAATGCTAGCTTCATGTATGGGGAGAAAACCCATAAATATTGTTTCTGAAGTGACCTGTGTCATGAGAATGTTGGAGAAACTGAGACTGAGTTTAGTTTTTTTCTGTATCTTTCAGACAATCATACTATAAATTTCTTATTTTATGAATAAAGTGTTCACAGGTATAATAAATATAAAAGGACTTGAGTTTAGTTTAACTGTCCAGTGATTGAAGAAGATTCAGGGGCAATTATGTAAGGTAGAAAGCTGATAAATAAAATCACAGAAGTATAGATTTTATTCATTCTCTGAGTGCCTCATCTGTCTAAGTGCAGTAACCAAGATTAGTGTTCCTAAAGACTATAGATCTTGGGCCAGTTTCTAACTGGAGTATTTATGTTACACATTTAGATGGTATAATTCTTTTTTAAGAACTAAAAGGTTCAAGGTAAATGAAAGTACATAAAGAGAATTTGCTACTTTCTGAATGACTGATAAACAACTCTCAATGAGTTTTGTGGTGCTTGGTACCAAATGCACAGCCTTGCACATGCCGAGTACATGCTGTATCCCTTAGCTATACCCCTGGCCTCCGTGATAAGTTTTGATTCTTACTATTTGTTTGCTTCTACTGACGTTATGAATATGATTTCATTTGTTGATATTGGACTATGGTCTCTCTGCTCTCAAAAGAGAGAAACTTACTTTTTTCTCCTCTACAATTCTTGACATACTGGTTTTGAGACATTCCATCTGAAATACATATTAACTTCCTTGTTAAATTTTAAATTGGGGCCTCTCAGGTAGAAATTAATCTTGATGTGCAGGCTGCCTTCAGACTTGGTTATCTCACTTCAGACTAGAACTAGATTATTCAATGTTTTGTAAAAAGAAATGTTAGGATTATGTATGATTATTGGTGATGTACTGACTTTTTATACTCTATTTCATTTTCTGTGATAAGCAATATTTATTAAGCTAAAAGCTTAATAAAGACTTCAACTTATTGATATTTATATACCCTTTGCAAATTGATAGGAATTTGCCAGAGTCCATTTCAGGCCAAATTTATGAACAACCTTTGAAAGGGGCATAGAACCTAATGGCTTATCTATTTATTTTTCACATTAGGGATTGAACCCGGGGCACTCTATCACGGAGCCATAACCCCAGCCCTTTTTATTTTTTCTTGCTAAGTTGCTTAAGGCCTCTTCTGAGGCTGGCCTTGAATTTGCAACTCTCCTGCCTCAGCCTCCTTAGATATTGGGATTACAGGTATGTGCCACCATACCTGGCCATGGCTTTTGTTTTATGTCTTACTTTCACTAAGGGCCTTGATTTTCTGATGCCTATTTTTCTTTTCCCTGGATTTTTTTCTTAATTATATTCCTATTTTGTTTGAGGCTCATCTTCACCAAGTTTGCAAAATGATGTTTAAATATGTTTTAATATTCCTTTGTCCTAAGGCAGATCAACTCAATTTTGGAATGATCCTGAAAGGGTTAAAATTTGATGTTAATAGATACCTATACTCTCACTCCATAGTTTCATATTATGGAATTATAGTGACATTGTGCTTTGTCCAAAACACAATTGTCTATGACTGAATCTTATAAAATGGTGTGTTCAACATTATGTTACATACAAGTTTCAAATAAGGCAAGCTTTAAAATCTATTATATACAATTCTCAGTAAGAATGATTCTATTTAGAAGAATAGCATTCTTTTTAAGGTATATGATATATAATTTCTTACATGGGAAGCTATAAATAGAGCTATAATTTATAGTAGTTATAAACAGAGCTGACTTTACTTTTATACTGATAACCAGTTAAAACATATCTTAAGGAATATAATTCTCTTTTTTTAAGTTGGCATACATTATAAAAAGGATGGTTCAGCACCTTTTTTTTACATTTAGCCTTTTTTCTTAATAATTTTTTTAGATGTTGATAGACCTTTATTTTATTTATGTATTTATATATGGTGCTGAGAATTGAACCCAGTGCCTCACACATGCCAGGCAAGTGTGCTACCACTGAGCCCCAGCCCCAGCCCCAACTATAGCACTTTTTGGTCCAGTTTCAGTATTCACATGATTATATTCCCACCATGTTTTTTTTTAATCCATAATCTTGTTTTGAGAATGAGAATACATAGAAAGCTTATTTATTTTCATACTTATTTGCATGAATTAGGGCATACTTCCTTTCTTAAAGGAATTTATAGACCACAATCAAATATGCAAACAAGTAGTTATAATTTTATATAGTTATTTCTATATGACACTACAGGTAACTTTTAGTGGAAGCAAAATAAGAGTCCTTCAGTGTGTTTGAGAAGAATTTTAGCTGAGGTTTGGGTATGCATTTTCCAAACGCAAAAGCAGTAGAGGGAACATCATATACACAGATTGTACACAATATACCTGGATTGGATGATGTAGCTTAGAAGTCACAGTAGGCTTACTTCTTCCTGAATTACATTTACCTCCTAAGATGCAACACCTGTTTCTCAAAGGGGTAAAGTCTGCACCTGAAAAATTATCTTGCCAATGAGCAAAGAATAGGATATGTGTGCAGATTGGCTGGCTCCAAAGTTTCAAACTGTATACTTCCCAAAATATTCCAGGAAAATCATTTTTCTATGGGAAGAATGGGAAAAATGTGATTTGGGGGTGATGGGCAAATTGAAAGAGACCATGTGAGTTGCTGTGGCAGAGATCTCCTAATGGAACTGTAAGAAGAAAGGAAAGGATTTGGATGATGATGAACATCGAAAAGTCTTGGGCATTGAAAGGAAAGTGAGAAAGCACTTTAAATATTTATTTGTTAAAATAAATATTTAAAATAAATTTAAATAGTTATTCGTCAAAACTAACAAATAAAGGCCATCTTTCTATCGAGAGGAGAGAGAGGCCCCAGAGATGTTTGGGTATTTAGCTTTTGTGGGGTACAGGTTTGGAGTTGTAGTTGTGGTGCTATGAGATAGGCGGGTGGGAAATAGCATGGGATTGGCTTAGGTCGCCATGGTACCGTGGGGCTTTCCAGAGTAAAAGGGTCATGTCTTTCTGGGATTGGCTTAGGGTTATGGTACCATGGGGTAGGTCATTAGTGGGGGCTGGGAGAGTTCAAGTAAGAGGAAGTACAGGAAAGAGAAACTTATAAGATAGTGGTTAACATTTAAGATGGCTGCTTGAATGTTAAGTCAATACCCTATAGGCATGGTTTCCATTTTCAGCATAGTAAGAGATAGCATTTGGTGTGAAGTGTGAAGGAAGAGGTCAAGCTCTCTTAGGAGGTTATAGCTATACAGAGACAGAATCTGGATAGGATCAGGATTTGCAAAGCCATTAAGAGATAAAATTGGTAAGATCTGAAGTTTTGATACAAAAAATAAGGAAGAGGAAAAATCTTGGCTGACTCCCAGATTTATGGCTAGAGAACTGGGTTGTTACTCATTGAGATAGTTTGTACAAAATGAAAGTGAAAGGGCAAACTCAGTATGTCCCACACTGAATTGAAAAGGTTTGGAGGGAACCTAAGAAGGAGATCAAGGGATTGGGTCAATGGATCTAGAGGTCAGGAAAGGGATATGAACTAGAGATAGAGATTGGAGTTGATTCATAGTTTGCTTACAGGTAAAGCCGAAAGCTTGAATTAAGTAGGCTGGAGAGAGTTTATAGAATAGGAAATGAAGAGAACTCTTCTGTACTGCATGGAGCAATGATTTGGAATGGATATGGGATGCAGTCATGAGCCTGTCTTTTCTTCTATTACAGAGTAATGTGTTTTCTGACCCTGCAATATAGTCAGGTAACTTAAACTTGAATTCAGTCTCAGTTTAACAAAGACAATTCTGTTGTTTCATTCAAATCAGTATATCAACAGGGAGTAGATTGGAGGTAAAATTTGAACTAATCTTAACAAAGATTTTAGCTGTAATAACTCAATTGATTAAGGTCCCAGATAATTATTCATTTAGAAGTTAAATAGGCCTATGGATAACACCAAGTTATTGTCTTAAGCTTAGTCAATTGGCTAAGACCATTGTCTAAAGTGTATATTCTCAGTGAGAACAATATAGCCCCCTGAAAAGGTATTATTTCTTGGAAAGCAAAACTCCTTAGATATTAACATTGTGATTCTCCATAGCTCAAACCTACCTGAAAAAAAAGTCTTATTTTTTAGTATTTCATTTCTCTTGTTTGGGAGAATTTAAGTTAAATTTGATTTTTCCCCTTATTAGCCAATACCAAGAAAAGAAACAAAAGTTGGAGAAACACTATTCTAGAGATATTAAAAAATAATTTGTAGAAGATATTAATCTTAGGTATTTTACTTAGGATATCTAAAATGGATTGGTTTTTCTTTTTTGTTTGTTTATTTTAGATGAACTCTGAAAAAGAAAGCAAAAATCTAAATCCAATCTGTGAAGTTTTTGCATCAATTCAGTATAGGATTTACAGAAAATGTGGGCATTTAAGTATATATTGCTTCAAAATGATTTATTTTGAGCATTGACTAATTTTTTCCATCTGATACTAAAAGATCTGATTATTTGGGGTTTTAGCCAACATATTAAATAATTCAATCTATATAAATCATTCTATCATTGACCATGTGAATGGATACTCTTTCAGCTTAGGGACTAAATCTTTTATGTGATGGTATGTGTACCAATCATGGTGTTTTCTGTTTGTTGATTTATTTGTTTCTTGATTTGTTTTGACACAGGGTCTCACCATGTTTCTCAGGTTGGCCTTGAACCCTGGGGCTCAAGCATCCCTCCTGCCTTAGCTTCCTGAGTAGCTGGGCTTGATTACAGGAGAGCTTGACTACCGGAGCTTCCAATTATGGTTTTTAAATTACTGTATGAAAATAAAAACTGCCTCTGCATATCTTAAATGCAAAAAGGGTGCAGGGGAAGGCTGGAGAGCCCAACTTGAGCAGGTGTCAAGCAAGATGAGGCATAGCCAAGATCCAATTGCTGGCTGATGTTGTGCAGGTTTGGCAGTTGTTACAGGTCACTTACTGGCACTGGCACTGCTTCTGCTTGCAGCCCTGTCCTGCATGTGTGCCATCAGGAGACTGTGCTCCAATGCCACTGCAGCTGCTGTGACGAATCTTTGATCCTGTTCCTTTGGTTACTCATTAAGTTTCAAAGTCCAGGCAGGAACTCCTGCTTGGGTCTCTTCTACCTGCCTAGGGTCAAGGAATATTTCTCCTTCTTTGACTTCTACAGTGAGGTGTAAGCTCTGCTTCCCATGTATCCTTGGATTTCTCCCAAATTAAATGGGGGTTTATGTACTGAGAAATCAAAAATGCCAAATGTCCTATGCAATATTTATAACTAACATTTGAATAATCCTTTGCAGTTTGCAGAGGGCCTTGATTCATTTTCCATTTGATTCTTAGTACAACCTGGAAAGTGTATTTCCATCTTTGAGATGAGAAAGCTAAAGATCAAAAAGGTTAATTGTTTAACCCAGAGTTGTAATGCCAAGGAAGAAACTGAAAATTTTGAGTGCCTTTCTTGTGTTAAATATAATCTTAGATGTGTTCCGGTACAGTTTCCTATTACGTTCTCAAAAAACTTTTTTTTTTTTTCACCAGAATCCAGGGGCACTTAAACACTGAACCACATCCCCAGTTCTTTTTATTTTTTGAGACAGGGTCTTACTAAGTTGCTTATGACTTCTATAAGTGGCTGAGGCTGGCTTTGAACTCATGATCCTCCATTCTCAGCCTTCTGAGCCACAGGTATTACAGGTGTGTATACTACCATGCTCTGCTCTCACAAAACTTTATGGCATAATATAATTACCATTGTTGCTCCCCAGCTGAGTACATAGAAGCACCATCCAGCATCAGAATAGGAATTTGTTTGCTTCTAACTCCAAATCCTATTCTCACTCCATGGCCCATGGAGTCTGCCTTCCTGAGTTTTTTCCCACCCTTTTCTAACACTTTCCATCTCCTTTTTGTACCATCTACTATTGTCTTACTCTTGTATCTCAAAATATTTGTTGAATAAATTAATCTCTACAACTTTCCCCAAGGCACTAGCCATGGAGAATGTTTTATAAAGTTATTTTCTGACAGTTTTCCTCTAGAGAGCTGGTCAATGTGAAAATGCAAAATGGAAACAAATTTCTTTCGAAAGAATATTTCTTTACTCTGGACATATTTCATATCAACTATGTCACAAAATGTAAACATTACCAAATGCTAAAAATGCTAAAAATAAGACATATCTGTGTGGTATATATTCTGTGTGATCTGTTGTTTACTACTACAGCTTCAACAATCTCTTCTGCACCCAGGACACTTAGGAGCCCTGTTCTCTCACTCAAATAGGTTGTTTGGGGAGGATGTCTTGGTGATATCAGCACTGGAACAGTATAAGCATTGTCTCAACTGCCTCTTTTTTGGGGGATGGAGGGGCTGTAACCAGGAATTGGATTCAGGTGTGCTTAACCACTGAGCAACATCTCCAACCCCTTAAAAAACAAACAAACAAACATATATATATATTTGAGACAGGGCCTTGCTGAGGCTGGCTTTGAATTTGCACTCAGTTGCCTCTTTTTACCTATGATAAACACCCAAGGGTATATGTATGCCAACTTTTAGCAGAATCAAGACCATGCCATTGGCCTAGAATTCTAGACTTGAACTTCATTTCCAGGTATTGCTCTTGCTGACTCTCTGCATTTCCAGTTTAACCCAAAGGTATGAGGACTCAAGACCTACATATGCTTCCCTGCCTCAGTTTCTTTCTGGATTTGATCCTTATACCTTTAGGATTGTTCGGATTTCTTTGTTGGTCATGTTTCTCTATCTTTATTATTTTTTCAATTATCTCTTAAGAAGTACCCTAGCTGTTCCTAGGATTTTGAGTTAAAGAAATCTGACCAATTGACCATCTACTCACAACTGTGAAAAAGATTTTCTTTAGACAAAAACTGGGCAAGCCTAATGTGGCCACTTTTCCTTTTATATCTCCAGCACTTAGGTCTTTAACAGCTTTCTGTGGTTCTTTCCTCAAGTAATCAGATAAAGAGAGGTTGAAGATACCTCAGAAAGGTTGGTAACCTTTGAATTATAAAGAAGACAAGTTGAAGAAAATTACTAGGCCTGACCAGGAGTAAAGAATAAGGAGTGGCTTAATAGATAAATGTGGAGCTATTGTTAAGTGGCTCTCTGCAAACATTTTTGAAGAACACCCATTTTGTTTTGTTTTTCTGTTATCTCATATATACTAACTGTCTTTCTGATCTGTGGTTTGGTTGGTTTCCTGAGAGCAGATCCTGGCAAGCATAGACACTTCTTCCCACTGTTATCCTTTATTGTTTACACCGGGAGGTCCTATGCCTCTGGGACAGGAAGTGGCTCACAGGGGAGGTGAGAGATCTAATGCCTATGGAATTCAGTTTGGTTATAAAACACCAATTTTATACAAAACAGAACAAGAAAACCACACCCCAAACCCCATAAATAAATGAACCAGTGGAAAAGAAGAAAGGGAACAGGGGGAGAGAGGAGGAGAAAAAGGGTAAGTACTGGGGTCTTAATTGGAGCAAATTGTATTCCATGTATTTATAATTATGTTAGAATGAATCCTAATGTTATATATAACAATTATTAACCAATAAAAGGTAAAAGTAAATTGAAACTATAGCTTCCGTGCAGAAACAAAGTTGAGGAAAATCACCAGGGGAAAAAACAAAAAACTTTAGGGCATAGAACCTGGAGTTTGTCTAAAAAGTTGGTGGTTGACTTACACCTCTAAGGGAAGATGGGAATGCACTTTCAATCATTCATTCATCATGAAGCATTTTGGGGGGCAGGTGCTGGGTATTGAACCCAGTGTCTTGTACATGCAAGGCAAACAATCTACCAACTGAGCTATATCCCCAGCTCATCATGAAGCTTTTTTTTTGATCTGTCCTGTATCTGATTTTTAAATAAACAAGGTCAAGAACTTCTCACAGTCCAGTGAGATAGACTTTTAAACTGGTAAGTCATGACGAGATGTGGCAATAACTGTACAGGATATGGTAACCAATGGGAGAGGATATTTGAGCAATATTTGAAAATACTAGACTTCACTTAAGTTTCCCTTTCAGAGTTGCTCAGGCATTTATGCTCTGGCAGTACAATAGAGCTTCAACCATGGTATAACTGAAGTCTGGGGTATAGGTGTGGGTAGGATCATGGAGCTTGGAGAAGATTCCAGGAGGAAGTCTGGATTAAGTAATGTCTTCATGTAAAAACATGAATTTTTTATATACACGAAAATTTTGTAAATGATTTTACCTTCTATACGTCATTATACATTGATATTTAGAATTTACAAATACAGTGCAATGTTTTACACACAATTTATACACACTTTTACACTGCAAAAAATATAATATATATGGAATATTTTGTCACAGAATAACTATTTCACCCTGAAGCTTACTTTTCATAGCATTACCAAACATTCAAATACCAATTGCCTTAAATGATTATAATGAAGAGCACTAATTTAAAAAAAACTTTGATCTTGGTTTGTATAATTTAAAGGATTGTAAAGTTTTGTCCTCTGAATTAGAAGATATCCCAAATACAGTATGACTAATTGAAGAAGAGTCCTACAAAACAACTATTTTCAGGTACTCAAAAAATTTTTATAATTAAAAAAAAACATGAAATATTCTTTTACCACATATTCTTAGCTTTACATTTATAATTTTACATTTTTAGTTGGGAAATTAAGTATTCTAATGTCCTATAAATGCTGAAAATAGTGATTTCTTATTTAGAATTGTCCATCAGAATTGCTTGGGCTCTTCCCACACCCATTGAATCAGATCTCCAGGGGAAGGTATGGAAATGTATGTATACGTTTTAAGATCTTCATTCTTGTGTAAACGACCATTGCTGATGAAAATTTTGTTTCCAGAATCTAACACATAATAGATACTCAATTTACAAAGTTGGTGGATGGCTCACTCTGTTTCAGATTCATTTAACATCTTTCATTTATGAAATCCAGAACCAAAAACCAGCAGTAAATTATTTTTCTGTCATGGGGCAAGGAATGCCTTGTCTAAATCTCTTGGTTGGTCTTTGGTAAAAAGTCTCATTTCGTAGGAGCTTTGGGCTTTGGGCTTTGACCCACAGGAGGCTGTTGTTGATCCTGCATTAACTCCTTTTCTTGGATTCTCTGTTGAACCATTTGGGATTCTCTATCCCTTGCCTCCTGCTCCAGCATGTTTTCTAATGGGGGCTGCAGGAACTACAGCTAGTCTCCTCAGACTCCTCCCCATACTGCAGAAAAGGCTCTATTCCTCTTCCTATGTGGCAGGAAACCACCCTTTTGTCACATCCTGTACTCTGTGGCTTTTGAGAAAACCTCTGCTCTAGTCCTCTAGGATTGGTCCATTGAGAGTTAAAAGTGTCTGGCTCTTAAACCAGACTTCTCATTAACTATTTCCTCTACTTTGAATTATTTTAAGTACATTTAAAAAACCAAACTAGAAAATAATTTCTTTGTTCTAGATCATTGCTACTCAATTTGATCTGCAGCATCCCAATCCATTCTGGGAACTTGTTAAAAATATAAAATCTAGCCAGTTACGGTGGCACATGCTTATAATCCCAGCTACTCAGGAGGCATCACAAGTTTGAAGCCAGCTCAGGAAACTTAATGAGACCCTGTCTGAAAATGAAAAGGGCTGAGGAGGTAGCTCAGTGATAAAGCACTTACCTAAAACAGGGGAGGCCCTGGGTTCAATCTATTGTACAGCAAGTAAGCAAACAAAACCAAACAACCCACCCAGAATCTCAGCCTTCATCCCATACTTGCTGAATCAGAATCTGCACTTGAATAAGATCCTTTGGTGATTTGTATGTACTTTGAAATTTGAAAAGCAGCTCTTCTAGATGATTTAAGCTCTATTCCTGAAGTATTATCTCAGCTTCAATGGTGTCAGAGTGACAGATTTACTGGGAATTAAAAATGAATCAGAAAGTTATATGTATCCCAGCCCAAAGCCAGCATCTTACTTAATGGAGAAAAACGTTCCAAAGTCAGGCACAAGAAAGGACAGCCAATGTATTAGTCAGCTTTTTGCCACTGTAATAAAATACCTGAGAAAACCAACCAGAAGGGGAAAAGATTTATTTTGTCTTATGGTTTCAGTAGATTGGTTGGCTGACTTCATTGTTTCTGAGTCCATGGTGAGGCTGAACATCATGGTGGGGAGTATGTGGTGGATTAGAGCTGCTTACCTCATGGTGGCTAGGAAGGAGAAAAAGAAAGGATGGATCCAGGGCCAAGTTATACCTTTCAAGGGCACACTCCCAGGGATCCACCTCTTCCAACTAGGCCTCATCTGCTAAAGTTTCTACCACCTTCCAATAGTTTCCTTCCTGGAGAACAGGTCTTCAATATGTGATCTTGCTTATTTAAAAATCACATCCAAACTATAACAGCCAACACCAGTGTCTAAAACCACTTTGAAATTGTCATCCATTCCCAGAAAAGAGCGGCATATGAACTAGAAAGAAAGAGGAAAATTATCTCTAGCTACAGATAATGTTATGTTCAGAAAACTTGAAAAAAAATCATTTTAAAAAACCAAAATACTTAAGGAAATTAAAATAACAGAATTTAAAATTAATGTTAGAAAGCAATAGTTGAGAA
This sequence comes from Marmota monax, assembly GCF_021218885.2. Lineage (NCBI taxonomy): Eukaryota > Metazoa > Chordata > Mammalia > Rodentia > Sciuridae > Marmota > Marmota monax. Next base: position 27,149,673 of record NW_026695227.1, on the reverse strand, counting down.
TATGAAGACCGGTTTTATAAATGCAAAAAAAAATATTTTGGCATAAACCTAATACGAAAGAACAAAAAACATATATGGATAGAAAGTTCCTGAAAGATACAAAGAAGATATGAACAAAAAGTAAGCCATACCAGTTTGGGTACAAATAGTCATTATTATGAAGTAGTTATTTCAATAATATGCTTATTTTGATAATATACTTATTAGGTTTTTTCCCTGAAGCTTAACAAATTGATTGTATCTTTCATTTGGAAAAACAACTAAACACAAATAGCCTAGAAAAACCCTAAAAAAGAAAAATAATGAGGGGGGAAATCAATCTTAAACCAGATGTTAGAGCATATTACAAAGTTTCTATAATTAGAAGAAAATTGTATTGGCAAGTGAATAAACAGACAATTAATGGAAGCAAATAGAAACTCCAGAAATAAATCTTAACTGCACATGGAAATTTAGACCATGATTACTTCAGTATCTGAAATCAGCAGAGAAATATAGATTTGTGTGTGTGTGTGTGTGGTGCTGGGGATCAAATTCAGGCCCTTGTGCATGCTAGACAGGTGCTCTACCACTGGACTACACCCACATCCCTAAACATATTTTTAAGTAAACAATAATGAATGAAAAATAAAGAAGTAGATTCATTTTGCACACCACATACCATATAAATTTAAATGTGTGCATAAAAAAGCAAAGCTGTACATATATTAGAAGAAAAAATTGTGAATTCATTTAAAACATGCCCATGAAAATTTCCTAGATGTAGGAAAAAGCTTGATCACTTTGGTTATATTTTTTTTAAAAATTCTCCATATCAAAAATTCCATAAGCACAAAGTAAGAATACAAATACATCTCCTCTCAAAGAGAAAAGACTAATGTCTACAGAATTTAGAATTTACTTTAGTATCCCTAGTATCTAAAGAATTTTTAGAAATTGAGATCTTTATAACCTGGACAAAAAAATGCCTATGCATTTCTCAGAAAAATAAATACAAATGATCCCCCTATCTCTCTAGATTTCCACATATTAGAGAAAATGTACAACTCTTGATTTTCTGAGTTTGGCTTATTTTGCTTAACATAATGCTCTCCAGTTTCATCTATTTTTTGGCAAATGACATAATTTCATTCTGCTTTATGGCTGAATAAAACTCCATTGTGTATATAAACCACTGGACACCTTAGACTGGTTCCATAGTTTGGCTATTGTGAAATATTCTGCTATAAATGTGGGTATGCATGTATTTCTACAATATACTAACTTTAGTTCTTTTGTATATATATCAAGGAGTGGTATGGCTGGGTCATTTGGGGTTCCCTTCCTAGTCTTTTTTTTTTTCACATTAAAAAAAATTGGTGCATTGTAGTTGTACATAATGATGAGATTTGTTGTTACCTATTTGTGCATGCACACAATATAACAATATAATTTGGCCAATATCACTTCCCAGTACTTCCCTCCTCCCTCTCTATCTCCCACACCTTTGTCCTTTTCCTCTACTGATCTCCTTTTGATTTCATGAGATCACCTCCTTCTTCCTTTTTTCTCCCCTTTCTTCTCTAGCTTCTGCACATGAAAGGAAAATATGACCCTGACCTTCTGAGTTTGACTTATTTTGCTTAACATAATGGTCTCTAGTTCCATCTATTTTTCTGTAAATGTCGTAATTTCATTTTTCTTTATAGATGAATAAAACTCCATGTGTATATATACACTGCATTTTCTTTATCTATTCATCTGTTGAAAGACATGTAGGTTGGTTCCATAACTTGATTATTATGAGTTGTGCTGCTATAAACATGGGTATACATATATCACTGTAGTATGATAACTTTAATTCTTTAGGATAAATACTGAAGAGTGGTATAGCAGAGTCATATGGTGGGTCCATGCCTAGTCTTTTAAGGAACCTCCTTTCAGTTTTCCATAGTGGTTACAATTGCACCAACAGTGTAAAAATACACCTTTTCCTCCACATCCTCTCCAGGATTTATTATTATTTATATTCTTGATGACTGTCTCAGAGTAGCTTAGATTTGCAATTACTAATAATGTTGAACATTTTTCACATATTTGTTGGCCATTTATCTTTCTTCTTTGGAAAAGCACCTGTTTAACTCATTTGTCCATTTATTAATTGGGTTATTTGCTTTTGGGTGTAAAATTTTTTGAGTTCCTTCTATATTCTTTTATAAATCCTCTGTCAGAAAAGTAGCTAGAAAAGATTTTCTCCCATTGTGTGGGTTCTTTCTTCACATTTCTAATTGTTTCCTTTGCTGTACAGAAGCTTTTTAAACTTGATGCTGTCCCATTTATTAAATCAAGGCTTTATTTCCTGAACTCGAGGGTCATACTGAGAAAGTTGTTGCCTGTGCCTATATGCTGGAGTGTTAACCCTCTGTTTTCTTCTAGGAGTTGCATAGTTTCTGTTATAATTTCTAGGTCTTTAATCCATTTTGAGTTGATTTTTGTGCAGGATGGACATCTTCAAGTCTCTTCCTGACATGACTCTTTGATCTCCTTTTTTTTTCAGTTAAAAGGACCCTTACAATTACAATTACAATTACAATTACACCCAATCAGTTTAGGATCATCTCATTTCAAAGAGCCTATATTTTCTTCTAGGAGTTGCATAGTTTCTGATCTCATTCCTAGGTCTTTGAACAATTTGGAGTTGATTTTTGTGCAAGGTAAGAGATAATGGTCTAGTTTCATTCTTCTACATATAGATAATTAGTTTCCCCAGCACCATTTGTTAAAACAAATTTTCCAATTATGTTTTGACACCTTTATCAAGGATCAGATGATTGTAGAAGTGTGGGATTGTCTCTGTATCTTCAATTCTTTACCATTGGACTAGGTGTCTGTTTTTATGACTCTATCATGCAGTTTTGTTTTTAACTATAGCTCTACAATATAATTTGAATTCAGGTGTTGTGATGCCTCCAGTATTGCTTTTTTGGCTTATAATTGGTTTGGCTATTCTGGGTCTTTTATTCTTCCCAATGAATATTAGAACTGTTTTTACCAGTTCTGTGAAGAATGTCATTGGTATTTTGATGGGAATTACATTAAATTTGTATATTGCTTTTGTTAGTATGGTCATTTTAGCAATATTAATCATGCATATTCATGAACATGGGAGACCTTTCCATCTTCTGAGATCTTCTTCAATTTCTTTCTTCAATGTTCTATAGTTTTCATTATAAAAGTCTTTCACCTCCTTTTGGTTAGATTTATTCCAAAGTATTTTAATTTATTTTTTAAAGGAAATTGTGAATGGAATTGCTTTCCAAATTTCTTTCTCAGCAGACTCATTGTTGGTATATAGGAAAGAGATTGTTTTTTGTATGTTGATTTTATACCCTGCTACGTTGCCAAATTTGTTGATTAGCTCTAGCAATCTTTTGATGGATATTTTTTAATCTTCTAGATATACAATCATATTGTCTGCAAACAATGATAGTTTAACTTCTTCCTTTCCTATTTGAATTTCTAGCACTATATTAAATAGGAGTGGTGAGAGTGGGTATCCTTATCTTGTCCCAGATTTCAAAGTCTAATCCTAGACTTTTGAGGGACCTACATTTGATTTTCATAGTGATTGTACTAATTTACAATCCCACCAACATTTATAAGTGTTTTTTCCTCCCCAGCATCGTCACCAGCATTTATTATTATTTGTATTCTTGATGATTGCCATTCTAACTGGAATGAGATGAAATCTTAGTGTAGTTTTGATTTACACTAACCTAATGGTGAAAGATGTTGAACATTTTTTTTAGAGAGAGAGAGAGAGAGAGAGAGAGAGAGAGAATTTTTTAATATTTATTTTTTAGTTTTCGGTGGATACAACATCTTTGTTTGTATGTGGTGCTGAGGATCGAACCCGGGCCGCACGCATGCCAGGCGAGCGTGCTACCGCTTGAGCCACATCCTCAGCCCCATGTTGAACATTTTATTCATATATTTGTTGACCATTTGTATTTCTTCTTTTGAGAAATGTCTGTTTAGTTCATTTGCCCATTTATCAATTGGGTTATTTGTTTCTTGGTGTTTGAATTCTTTATATATTCATGCTCTAATAAAAGGGTGGCTGGCAAAGATTGTCTCCCATTCTGTAGGCTCTTTCTTCATGTTATTGATAGTTTCCTTGCTGTGCTGAAGCTTTTTAATTTGATGACACACCATTTATTAATTCTTGGTATTATTTCCTGAGCTTTAGGAGTCCTATTGAGCAAGTCATTTCCTATGCTTATATGTTAGAATGTTGATCCTGGGGTTTGGTTTTGTTTTGTTTTAATGGTTGCAAAGTCTCTGGTCTAATTCCTAGGCCTTTGATCCATTTCAAGTTGACTTTTTGTAGGGTGAGAGATAGGTACCTACTCTTAGTCTTCTATATATGGATGCAACAAGCTTTATTTTAAACTTACCAAATATTTTTGATAAAAAATAATATTTATAAAGAAATTTCAACTTATAAACACTGAGGAAATGTTACAATTAGCAAATTTACCAGTTTGAACCCCTCAATGAAATAATGAATCTAAATCATTCATGATTTCCAATGTCTGCTAGAGTCATTGGGTAAAAAGTTTGATGGAGAACTTTGTAATAGATGGATCAGGCAGACTACACCCAACTGCACTCATTAATCTTAACACCAGAAAAAGAGTAGCAACCAGACATCAAGTGCTCCCTAAATTATGCAATAGGAAGTATACAGTATCACCTAGGAAATATCATTGCCAAAAATTTATAATCCAAATCAAGCCTTTAGAGCTATAGCTGCTAGAATACCGGAAATAAAACACATTGAATGATACTGGTAATCAGTCAATTCAAAATGTGGTATATTTAAAAACCAAAAAACTTAATTTCTTTAGCAATAAAAGGGAAAAAAAAGAAGTGAGTGAGAGGGAATTGTTATCTATTAATATAAGCTTAAAAGACCAACTAGTCAAATGCAATGTATGGACTTTGGATCCCTATTCAAACAAACCTACTATAAAAAGACATCGATGAAGCCATCAGAATAGTTTTTATTATGGTAACACACATAGCATAAAATTTACCATGTTAACTATTTTTAGGGATATAGTTACTTCAGTGGCATTAAATACATTATTGTGTAACCATTACTGCATCTCCAAAATTACTTTTTCATCTTCTCAAACTAGAGGTCTATACCCATTAAAATATAACTGCCTAGCTCCTGAAAACCACTATTCTGCTTTTTGTCTTTATAAATTTGACCACTTCAAGTACCTCATATGAGTGGCATCATATAATTACTTGTCCTCTTTTGACTGGCTTATTTCACCTATGCTGTCTTCAACTTTTATCCTTGTTGTAGCATATGTTAGAATTTCCTTCCTTTTAGAGAAATCAGTGGAGTAGAGGAAGGGACTTGAGGGGGAAGGAGGAGAGACTCAGAAAGGGAAGAACAGTGGAGTGAATATGGGACCACATTTCTGATGTATATATACAAATATACAACAGTGAAATCTCACCTTTATGTATACACACAGGCACTAATTAAAAAAAATATAAGGAAATAGCAGAAAGATCAGTAGAGGGAAGGGAACAGTGGGAGGGAGTAAGGTAAGGAAAGGTGAAGTTTTGGGGACTGAATTAGAGCAAATTATATTCCAAGTTTTTATAATTATGTCCAAATGAATCCTAATGTTATGTATAAGTAAAAAGAACTAATAAAAGAGAGTTTTCTTCCTCTTTAAAGCTGAATAATAGACACACACACATATATATCTATATACATGTATATAAACATTTGTTTATCCATTTGTTCATTGATGGGCAGCTGAATGCTTCTGCCTTTTAGCTATTGTGACTAATGCTGATGTGAACATGTGTGTACAAATATCTGTTCAAGTCCCTGCTTTCAGTTCTTTTGGACATATCCAAAAAAATGAGTTTTGGGGTCTTATGGTAGTTCTAATCTTAATTTTTCAAGTATATGCTGTACTCTTTTCCACAGTGGCTCTACCATTTTGCATTCTCACCAGAAATGCACACCCTCAACTTATTTTCTGCTTTTTTTTCTTGATACTGGAGATTGAACCTAAGGAGTTACATACCCAGCCTTTTAAATTTTTTAGTGTTAGACAAGGTGTCACTAAATTGCCCAGGTTGGCCTCAAACTAGCAATCCTCCTATCTCAGTTTCCTGAGTCACTAGGATTACAGGCATGTGCCACCATGCTTTGCTATTTTCTGATTTTTTTGATAATCACTATACTAATAAGAGTAAAAGGCATATCCCATTGTGGTTTTTATTACATTTCTCTAATGAGTAATGTCGACCATCTTTTAATGTGCTTATTAGTCACTTGCATATGTTCTTTAGAGAAATACTATGCAAGCTTTTTCCAATTTTAAAATCAAGCTGTTTTCTCATTATTGTTGAGTTTTAGGAGTTTATTATATAATATGGACATTAATCCTTTATGAGATATACAGTTTGCAACTACTGTTTCCTATTCCATGGGAAATAGGAACCCTATTCCCTGCTGATAGGGTTCTTTATGTAAAAAAGTGTTTAACTTGATCTTTTGTTGTCAGATTCAAAAAACATCATGGCCAAATCCATTATCGTGATGTTTTTCTCCTGTGTTTTCTTCTCAGGTTTTTATACTGCTAGCTGTTAGGTTGAGATCTCTGATCTACTTTGAATTATTTTTAGATATAGGTAAGGATTCAACTGTATTCTTTTACATGTATATAGCCTGTTTTCCCATCACCATTTGTTGAAAAGATGGCCTTTTCCTTATTGAATGATCTTGGTACCCTGGTCAAATCATTGACCCTGTATGCTAGGGTTCATTTCTGCTCTGTTACTTTAGCAAATGGAAAAGTTAGAACAGTAACTACATAGTTGATGCCATGGAGAAATTGGTAATTTTATTAGGTTTGATAATGTTTTATGGTTGTGTTATAAAAGGCATATTTATTATATAAAAATGGTTTATGGATAAATTGCTATGATATCTGGAAATTAAAATGCACCAGCAGGGTGGGGTGAGATGGTATGTGGGGTCAACTGTATATGTGGGGATAGAAATGAGACATGCTTTGACAAATTCTTATGATAATTGCCGCTGGATGATGGGCACATAGGATCCTATTATATTTTCTTCTCTTGGGTATGTTTGGAATTTTTTCAAAGTAAGGAAAGTTAGAAATAAAAACCTTTTAAGGCAGCTTATTTAAAATATCATCTGACCATAAGTGTCTTGTAGACATCTCAACATGTCCCCTCTTCTGGCCCTCCAAGCCTACTCCTTACTTACTATTTATCATCTTAAGTTAAAAGACCCTTTGTCACATGGGCACTCAGACCACAACTGTGGAGGTAGTCATGATTTCCTTTATACTTCACAACAGATCCATCAACAAATTGCTATTGTTTCTACATTCCAAACTACTTCTTAACCTTTTTGCTGGCGTCTCCCTGGTTCCAGCCTCCATTATTTCTCATTTGGACAATTTTAATAGCTCCTAAGTTTGACTTTGCTTCTGACTTTCTCATACCCTACTCTCCTACAAATCATTCTCCCTATTATTGCTAGATTAATCTTCTTTTTCCTAGTACTGAGGATTGAACCCAGGAGCACTGTATCACTGAGCTACATCTCCTACCCTCTGTATTTTGAGACAGGGTCTTTCGTTAAATTGCCAAGGCTGGCCTCAAATTTCCAATCTTCCTGTCTCAGCTTCCTAAATTGCTGGGATTATAGGTGCATGCCACTGCATCCAGCTAGATGATTTATTTCTTTATTTAAGTATTGGGGATTGAACCCAAGGGAACTTAACTTCTGAGCCACATCCCCAGCCCTTTTATTTATTTATTTACTTAACTTTAAGACAGGATCTTGTTAAGTTGCCAAGGCTGGCCTCAAATTTGCAATCCTCCTGCCTCAGCCTCTTGAGCCACTGGGATTATAAGTGTGTGCCATTATGCCCAGCTAGATTAATCTTTTAAGAAATCAAATTGGATCAGATCTGATCACTTCTTGAAAGCCTCTAGTGGATTCTCTTTATATTAAGGATCAAATCCAGACTCGTACAAGGACTTCTGTGAGCTCCCTGCCTATGTTTCTTCTACTTTCTAGTTTTTCTTCCTGAAATGTTTTACTCTGAGACATGTCTCAACTCAGTCAGGTCTCAGCCCAGGGTTGTTTCTTCAGAGAAGTAGTTCTTGACCATTGTATCCAAAGTTGTCAATACCATCCCCCAATGCAATAATCTAAGGCGATTGTTTTTTTCAAGACATTTATTTTTCTGAAGTGTCACTTAACTCATGTGGTCACTTGTTTATAGTCTGTCATCTCCCACTAGAACATAAGCTCTAGGTTGCTTCCACAGTTTAGCTACTATGAATTGAGCTACTATGAACATTGATGTGGCTGTGACCCTGTAGTATGTTGACTTTAAATCCTTTGGGTATAGACCAAGGAGTGGGACAGCTGGGTCAAATGGTGGTTCCATTCCAAGTTTTCCAAGGAATCTCCACACTGCTTTCCAGATTGGTTGCACCAATTTGCAGTCCCACCAGGAATGTATGAGTCTGCCTTTTCCCTCAAATCCTTGCCAACATTTATTGTTGTCTGTATTCTTGATAGCTGCCATTCTGACTGGTGTGAGTAGACATCTTAGAGTAGTTTTGATTTGCATTTCTCTAATTGCTAGAGATGCTGAACATTTTTTTTTTCATATATTTGTTGATTGAATATATATCTTCTTCTGAGAAGTGTCTGTTCAGCTCCTTGGCCCATTTATTGATTGAGTTTTTTTTTTTTTTTGGTGTTAATTTTTTTGAGTTCTTTATATATCCTGGAGATCAGTGTGCTGTATCTGATATATGTGTGGCAAAAATTTGCTCCCAAAATGTAGGCTCTCTGTTCTCCTCATTGATTGTTTCTTTTGCTGAGAAGAAGTTTTTTAGTTTGAGTTCATCCCATTTATTAATTCTTGATTTAATTTCTTGAACTTTAGGAGTCTTGTTAAGGAAATCAGGGCTTAATCTGACATGATGAAGATTTGGTCCTACTTTTTCTTCTATTAGGCACAGGGTTTAGATGAATGGATAAAGAAACTGTGGTATATATACACAATGGAATATTATCCAGCATTTAAAAAAGAATAAAATTATGGCATTTGCAAGTAAGTAGATGGAGTTGGAGAATATAATGCTTAGTAAAGTAAGCCAAAAAACCAAAGGCTGAATGTGGATGCTGATCCATATCAGGGACAGGGGAGGCATGGGAAAAATGAAGGAACTTTGGTCAAAGTGGAGGGAGGGTACATGGGGGCAGGAAAGATGGTGGAATGAGATGGACATCATTACCCTAGGTACATGTATGACTGCACATATGGTGTGACACTACATCGCGTACAACCATAGAAATGTGAAGTGGTGCTGCAATTGTGTACAGTGAATCAAAATGCATTCTGCTGTCATATATACCTAATTGAAATAAATTATTAATTTAAAAAAAGAACATAAGCTCTAGTTGGGCTCTTATTTACTCCTGATTCACTTAAACCTAGAGCACTGTATGGTGCACGTGCAGGTGTTAGATAAAGTTGTGTTGAATAAATACCTTTGTTTCCAGAAAATTTCTGACAGGGTGTGAAATGAATTCTGGTTGTCCCTGGAAAGGGAACCAACCTGAAACTGAAAGACTAACTACTATTGCAGTAGCCTAGATGAAAAGTAAATTGGGACCATTTCAGGCCCATCTCAAATGGGGAACAGAAAAATACATACAAGGCAGAATCAACAGGTCTGAGCAACTTGTTAAGAAGGGAAAGAGACAAGGAGGAGAAAAGAAGTTTTGATCCAAAATTACATGAGTAGTGAGCGATAGTGATATCATCAACAGGAATAGAACAGGAAAGATGAGAGGGGTTATGGATTCTGTTTTTGATATATTAGGACAGGGTGCTAACAGGGAATTAGATATGAGGAATGTGACCTGAAAGAGGTCACCTCTGGAGATATTGCCTTGGGAATTGTCCAAATGGAAGTGCTAATTAAACCCATGGGGCTGACTGGAAGCTGCCAAAGGAGAGAGCCCAGAGAGAGAAAGGAGTGAGGCAGATTGGAGCAAGTCAGGGCTGGAGTGTCTCAGGGTCCAGTGGACACAGGAAGGGTCCAGTATTGATGCTGCCCCCAGGGTAAAAGCTCATAAAGACCCAAATACAATGTTGTCTTTGAGTTTTTCTACTTTTTAAACTTCAAGCTTTTCTCTACTGTAAAAGTTGTTTCTATTCTCTTTCTAGTCTTCTTACCTACAGAAACTTTACCTAAACAAACAAGCAAATAAACAAAAAATTTCACTTTTTCTCTATATAGCACATGTTACATTCTAATTAATATGCTTTGGGTATGGCTTGTTCTCAAAGTGTCTCTGTGCTGGTGGCTTGGTCTCAGTGTAGAAGTGGGGCTTAGTGGAAGGAGTCAGGTCATTGGGGGTATCACCCTTGGAAGGGATTATTATAGTTCTCAGGGGACCTTGGTTAGTTCCCAGAATAGTTGGTTGCTATAAAAAAAGCAAGACTACTCTCCTCCCTGGTGTCTGGCTTCTTGTCTCACCATGTAATCTCTTCCTCACAGCTGGTGGGGAAAGAATTCTCAGAGAATTCAAAGTTGTCCTAGTCAAGTCCTCTGTAGAGACTTCAAGATCCACATGTACTTTAGCCAAGATGCCGTCTGCCATGTTGTGACACTGCCAAAGGGGCCTCACCAAAGATTGAACAAATGGGACTGCCAAATCTTGGACTCTCAGCCTCCAAAACTATGAGTGTAATAATCTTCTTTATAAAGTACCTAGTTTCAGGTGTTTTGTTATAGCAACAGAAATGGACTAATACACTAATCAACATTTTTCATTGGGATTTCCCCCTTCTCTCAAATTGAGTTTTTTTTTCATACATTCTTTTTATTTATTTATTTTTTAATCCATCATTAGTAGCATAACAGTAAAAAAATAGGTATATCCCCTCCTTACTTGCAGGAAAAACCAATATTTTCTTTCTTTTGTTTATTTTTAATTACATGAGGGATAAATACATTCACATTACGAAAAATTTGAACAATTCAAAATCATAAGGAATTCAAAGTTGTGTTCCTCAATACCAATGAACTCTATTTTTGACTTTTTGCTTTTTAGTGTGTATCCTTCCAGATCTGTGTGTTTGTGTGTGTAAGAGAACATGCGCAAAAAGAGATAAATATACTCTTGTGTGTGTGATGTATTTTTCCATAATTGAATTTAATTTGTATTTTGAATCCCATTATGTTAGGTGGTGGGGAAAGAATTCTCAGAGAATTTAAAGTTGTCCTAGTTAATTCCTTCCAGAGACTTCAAGATCCATACTAGCACCAAACATTTTTGCTTTCCTTCTGATATTCCCCCTATTCCAAATGTGTGGACTGTTCATGTAATCTGGGAGCAGGGTGACCAAGTGTCATGGTTTTCCTGATACTGAGAGTGTTCCTAGAATGTGGGACTTTCATTATTAGAACTGGGAAAGTTTGGGGCAAACAGGCAAAGGTGTGTCTGCTGATCTGGGAATTCGATTGGGGATGGGAGACAGAAGGAAAAAATTGCACTGTTTGATCAAGAATTTTTTTAAATCTTCTGTTTCTGGCATAGATTTTATACTCTGAACCTTTCAGAGATTACATTTATTTGGAAATTCTCAGCAAAGAATTTTTTTTTTGTGTGGTGCTGGGGTCTGAACCCAGGGCCTATGTACATGCAAGGCAAGCACTCTACCAACTGAGCTATATCCCCAGCCCAAGAATTGAATCTTGTTCTCATAGTTTCTGTTTCATTTGGACCAACAGCTTCTGTAGGGCACATGGTGTCATTTTGTGTATTAATGTTCTCCTCACTGCCTTTTGGACCACTTTTCTAGCCCTCAGTCTCTGAATTTCATAGAAAACTCTTTCTAATAGAGTCCAGAGAGGTTTTCTAGGAACCATACCCCGGCCTGTACTGGAGACTTCAGTCCTCTCTTCTCCTGGACAGAGGTCCATTGCAGGGACATCTTCCTCAGGGGTGTACAAGGTCACGGTGACAGAGGGAGGGTGGAGAATCAGGGACTGGAGGGATTAGAAGAATACTTGAACTTATATGCATATTATATTTTATCCTAATGAAATATATAATATATATATTTATATATTATATATTTTTGGGGTGCTGGAGATTGAACCTAACGGTGCTTAACCACTGAGTCACATCCACAGACAATTTTTATATTTTATTTGGAGACAGGGTCTTGCTGAGTTGCTTAGGTCTTCACTAAGTTGCAGAGGCTGGCTTTATGCTTGCAATCCTCCTGCCTCAGCCTCCAGAGCCTCTGGGATTACAGTTGTGTGCTGCCGTGCCAGCAGGAAATGTTATTAATATAAATTTTTGTATTGACACTACCACTGACACTCATGTGATGTGAGATGGTCTACTATGTGGAAAGGATCACCGAAGTGACTACATCTGTGCTGTTTATTTTCAGTTTATTGCAAAATACTGCAATTCAATTATTGTGTGCCTGGGTGAATAGATTATATAGATTCTGTTATCTTTATTTAGTTAAAACAAACTTCATAAAATATTTCAGTGACTTAAATACTGATGGCTATACCAATAATGTAAGCACAAGAGAACAAGAATAGTAGCACCTGCTCCCTGACCCCTAACTAATTCTTCTCCAGTCATATTCATCTCCTTGTTTTTCTTCAAACATGCTGGCAGCTGTCCCTCTCTGGGCCTTTGCCCTGGCTGACGCCTCTGCCTGGTGTGCTCTTCTCTCTGTTCCTGATAGGCCTGGTTCCCTTACCTCCTTCAAGTTTGTGCTCACATACCACCTGAATACCTAATATAATATAAAATTGCAGCCCTCCATTTCTCATTTTCTTTATTCTGCTTTATTATTGTTGTGTACTTATCTTCTAACATAACTTGGGATTTGCTTATTTACTCTATCAATCATCTGCTCTGCTGTACACTTCATGAGGACAGGGATATTTTCCTTGCTCCTGCATTGCCAGTGCTTAGAATAGTGTTGACCTCGTGGCAGACCACATGGTTGAGTGAAGGCGAGATAACGGCAGAACCAACATTCTTTTTACTCTTAGTGCATGCTCCTTAGTAGCCATTATATCTGAAAATATGCAAAAGTACACCTCCATTTATTTCTGAGAATTTCCAACATGATGCCTTACAAGTGCTCAGAGAAGGTAGTCCAGTTTGCCAGATGTGGTCACCTCATGTCTCAACTATTCTTCTTCTCCATCCCTGCTCATGTGAAGCCACTTGGAGAAGACTCATTGCTGGCATGGCCCCTTTGGAGAAGAGCAATGTTCTTTCTGCCAATGCCAGGGTGGTGCCTGGGTTGTTTTTCCCCCTGCCTTTCTTCATAGGAGCTTTGTGACAGTCTGAGTAGAAGAGCGGGCTAGGAGACAGTCTTGAGCTACATCTGCACAGCCAGCACCCAGATTTTTACTGAGAGGTCCTGTTTATTCAGGGGCAACTGGAAGCTTCCAAAGCTTCCAATCACAGTTGCCACTGTGATTTTAATAGTGGGGAGGGAGGAGTGGATCTTGTCTTTTGACATGCTTTATTTCCTTTCTATAGGCCACCTTTGTGTCTAGAATTGGGCACTATGGTACATGTCTGAAATCTTAGGGACTCAGAAACTGAGGAGGATCTGAAATTCAAAGGCAGCCTGGGCAACTTAACAAGACTGTGAATTAAAATAAAAAAGGGCTGGGGATGCAGCTCAGTGGTAAAGTGTTCTTGGGTTCAATCCCCAGTAATGCAAAAACAAAACAAAACAAAAACACAGACCTTAAGCGGCTTCATTTTTGAGTCTAGAATTGGGCAATACTTCATTTCTTAAAACAGAATAAGTATTTGATGGGTTGAGCAGAAGAGGTTAGTTTTATAGACAGAAAAGGGCTGCAGAAAGCAGAAACAACAAAGCAGATTGTTTCAGGTCACTCTTGAATAGATTCATCAGATTTTTGTCTTGATTCTCCTCTTTTGACGGAGGGCATAAAACTAGTTTAAAAATCATTACATTCTCTTTTGTGTTTTCTACCTTTTCATCTCATTCTCATGAAACAGTTTCTCTTCATTCAAATGTAGAACTAACTCCACGCTATGAACAAGTGTGAATGTCTATTTATATATGTGTGCACAGGAGGTGGTGGCAAGAGAGGAGGACAAATTATCTACATTAGCAGCAGCAGCAGCATTACTAATGTAAGGACCTCATATTAATATCATTCATTTATAAGTGAAGTCTGATCTTAAAGATTGTAGATAGACCTTACACCCACAACTTATCACCATTTCCTGAACTTGCTTATTCTGCCCTTTTCCACAAGATGTACTCTTATCAAGACCCAATTCAAATACTACCTCCTCTGCGAAGGCTTCCCAGCTCTCCCTGGAAAAGAAAAAAAAAAAAAATGAAATAACCATTGACTTGAATGAGTCAAGTTTACTGAGTGAAAGCTTCATTGAGCAATCAGCTTATTATGCTGGCTTCAAATGTGTGAACAATGTACCGAAATAAAGTGCTGAGAGAGGATTAAGTAGCTTCAAAACCACTACAGAAACAATTGCTAATTGCAGAGGACTAGTTAAATCCATTTGAAAAGCTGCAGTGTGGATGGAAGTAGGAAATGGTTTGCTTTGCCTATTACCATAAAGATTTAGGGCAGTCGTTTGCTTACTCATTTGCCCAGGAGGAGTGGCATGCTGCTGCTGGGGGAAGGACTCTCAAACTCCCAGTCAGCCAGTCTCTAAATCTCTGCTGGGGATGAGGTTGTCCCTTTCCTATGCCGGGAAAGTTTTCTTTGCCTCTTCCTCCCTCTCTTCTTCCTTTACTTCTTCCTTCCTTCCTTCTTTCCTTTTTTTCTCTTTTCACTTTTAAATACCAGAGCTTCTTACAGTGTACACTCTGAATGAAGAGAACGTTTTAGTTTTTCATGAACTTCTTTAATTTTTGAGACTGGAACTCACTTCAAACACTGGCTTGTTAATGTGAGGTTTGTTAAGGTTTTGATAACAATGGTGAGTAGTATTTATCAAGTGCTTATTATGTACTGTTCCAAGTGACTCACAGACACTAACTCATTTAATACTAGAGCAACCTCATGAGATGTGTGTATTATTGTTATGATTTACAGATGAGAGATTCGAGGTACAGAGAGGTTAACTTGCCTGAGGCCTCTCAGCTCTCAGATAGGAGCCCAGGCGGTTGTTTCTAGAATCTTCTCTTTACCACTGTGGCAGTTTACTACTTCTCTTTAAGAAAACCATCAATATTGCTCTTCAAATTTAAATTTTACATGATCAATTCAGAAAAAAATGTATTTACTATGAAAACTATAGAAATCATAAATCTATTATGTACACAGTACTTTTGAGGTTTTTAATAATTAGGGTGATTTTTTTAGAGAGCAAACTAGTGCTAGAAAACAGAAACACACTCACTTTACATTATAATTAATGCCGGATACAGCCACAAGTCTCTTACACCTTACATTCTTTGGTTTTACATTATATTTATTTGTTACCCTCATCCCTCTGTAATGTAAGTCCCTTGAGGGAGGGAATGTCATCTGCTATGTTTACCTCTGATGTCTAGAACAAAGCTTGGAGTATAGTAGGTATCAAATAAAGCAGATACAGCTTTTATTTTCCTTATATTATATTGTGTATAATATTTTATATTTGTGATATAATATATATATATATATTAATATATAAATTATGTATGTTATGCTTTAAACACACATTAAATATATTCTTAAATGCTATAAATAGAAACATGCATAGGTGTAAATAAGTAAGATTTATCATAAGCAAAAATACTGCCTACTTATGTTTGTTGAATGTTCATCTTTTAGATTTATTCTTTACTGCCTTTTGACTGTTAATAAGTTCTAGTTCTTACTTTATATTTAGCATTACATTACTAAAGTCTCTTTAGAAAATGAAGGCATAGTCAAAAACTGTAGTACCATTTGTAGATTCTCACAGTTCTGTTATTATTTTCCCTCGTGCTGGAGATAACATGCAGGGACTTGGGTATGCTGGGCAAGCACTCTGCCACTGAGCCACACTCCTAGCCCTCAAGAGTTCTATTTTAAAAACTACCTCCAAAGTGATGTTCATGAACACCCCTCTTCACCCCACATTCCAGCCTACCCAAAGAAAGCAATCCCAGAGCATCCGCAGTTATGCCTCACTTGCCCTCTTTTCTTTGTTGAATTATTGCTTTATCTTCAGGACCTTGCTTGAATGTAGACCCTGTGTAGGTTATCCATGAAAAATACTTTACATTTCCCTCTGTGATCTCAGAGGACTCTATAAGTTACTTGTGTACATGTCAGTATCCTTGACTGGACTTTGCTCTTCCTGGTACTTGGCACATAGTAACTACTCAGTAAATACTGCATGAAAGAATAATAAGGTTAATGAAGTACTGGGAGGGGAATTCAGTCAATCTAAACAGGATGGAGATAGCATTTTTAGTATGATATCCTATATCTGTAATACCGTGTACAGCAATAGTTTGCGTCAGAAGAATTAGCCATTATTTCCAAGGATCACATATTAAAGTCTATTAACTGAAGTAAAAAAAGAAAATGCTATATGTGCGAGGTTGATGGAAGCCTTTCTTAATGTTGATGTTATACAAATTTATTCTATATGATTAGTAAGATTCTCAGCAATGAATCACACATTTTCTCTTGTAAAGGCAGTTTTCTCCCTCATTTATAAATAGGCGAAAGTCACACCTAGTATAGAAAACAAGATAAAAATAATTGAGTGTATTTATAAGCAACTACAGTTATAAACCAGTACATTCCCCTTTTGAGAAAATAGTGTAAAATTCAAGCGTGGGTGGTAGTTTGATTATGGAGATCTGTCATCTGCTTTCAGATACATTTTAAGAAAAGCACTGAGCTAATTAAATTTATTATTCATCTTCTTCTTTCGAAGGAAAGCATATGCAAATTTCCTGAAGCAGATCATATTCATAAGGAAAAGTACCACACTCTGGGTTGGTCCCACCTCTCAGCTCTTTCTAGTAACAAGTGGTCCAGGTATATTGAGAAGGAAAATGTTTTGGCAGAATTTTCCAAGGTAGGAAAGGGAGCTCTTTGCTAAGGGAGGTCTTCTTTCCTTTAGCAAAGTTAGAAATATTCAGTGTTTCTGCATTTAATAAAAGTTACATTGCTTTAGCTGCATTAAGAAGCCCCAGTCCTCATCTCTATAACATTGCCTACTAACGAGAAAGTCACCAGCTATTCCTTTGTATATTTTCCTGGAATTAAACAGTCATGCACATCTGGTTTGGAAATTGAGAATTCTCCCTCTTTTAAGGTTAACTGCAAGAGTGAAATAAGAAAGGTAAATCAGCCATCTGCTGAAGAGCTCACTAACCAGGCTACAGGGGGTGGGCAGCATTTACCTCTCAAGGAATCTGGGCTTCTCAGTTTTCACAGTATCTTGTTTATCTTCCTGAGGCTGCCCTGTCCTCCAGAGCCTGGCTAATGATCTACTGAACATATGGCTGGGTCTGCATTCTCTTTCCCTTTTCATTAGATTTAAACTTCTGGAGGGCAGGGATAGGCACCTCTGTCGTTGTCTCGTAGCTGCTGAACACCTGGAATACCTTTATGTTCAATCTTGGGCAATATTTCAGGTAGTGACTCTTTGCACTGGTCTTGAACAATTTCATGAAACAATGTTAATTCTTGTGTATGCTGAAATTACGCTGTTGATCATGTCTTTTTTAGGAGGCTGCTGATACTACAAACAATACCTTTTGAAGATTTCCCAATACAAGAAATTTAATCAAAAAAATCTCTTTAGATGGTCTTCCAACTTTTATGCATCATGAAAAACAAGCACAGTTATTAGGGAAGGTACATGTCTTTTTATAATAAATTATTTGCAGCACTTTTTATTATGCTGAGAACCTGTAATTAAAGTTCTAAGATCAGTGAATATTTTCAATATTAATTATAAAAGTATGGGACTAAATCCACACATTAGATGAACTTAAATGAATGGTGCAAAGATGAAATTGTCCAGATATATCATATTTTACTCTATCTCCTCCCTTGTATTTACTAGTTGCAGTTGAGGTATGCCTCTTGCTACATACTCTTCAGAATTTCTAAGAATAGTGGCCAATGTTATTGCTACTAAGAATCATAATTTTTGCATCAGACTTTTAGAAGATTTTTAGGAATCTGTCTTCCCCCAAAGAAAGCCTGGCCCAGCAGAAAGGCTTTGAACTGTAATGTTCCATTTGAATGACAATTTCATGACTTTATTCTGTGTGAGTTGAGAGAAGATATTTAACCTTTCTTTATCTAAGAAATGCTACTGATAATTTCAACTTACAAGGTAATCCCGAGGGTGAAATGAGATTCTGCATACCAAGTGCCCAGCATTGGGTAAACATGACAAATGAGAACTACTAATAAAAACAGTAGAGGCATTAAAGATCTTTTTAATGATAGCAATGATCAAGGCTAACAGCATATATTTTGAAAAGATAAATTTTAGATCAATGAGCAAAATTCTTCAAGTTTGCAACGTTCAATTTTCCATAAATACATATTGCTCATTGCATATTGTATATCGCTCATTTATTTCTTCCTTTCATCCTTTCTTTGGCCATTTGAGGGTTTTGAGTTTATTCTTCATGGTGGGCATATTGACATATGAGTGTTCCTGCAAGAGAATTGAAGTGAGAATGTGGGGTGCAGCTCAAGGACAATCAAATCTGGAGGTGGTTTGCAGTTCCTAAACTTGCTATTTTGGGGGCATGTGAGGTAACCTTAAAACTTGCCTTATCAGTTTCTTCATCCTGAAAATGGAAATACCTTCTTTCCATCTTAAGATGATTATTATGATGCCCCATGCATGTAAATAGATTTTATAAATAATAAACAGAATAGAAATGTAAAGTATCATGCATAATTAATATTGTTAACAATAATGTCACTTGAATTTAGGTCTCAGTATTATTTTGAAAACTTTCCTGAGAGACCGGTATTTTTGCATTTCCTGCTTATAACTTTAATCAGTTAATTATGGGTCCCTTCCAACTTGTTGGCCTTTCTCTTTCCTCTTAAATTGGCAGGTCTCCTTATCTTGCCCTTACAAAATAGTACAGGGAAGATTGTGATTCTGATTAACCACACATGGAATTAATGTGTGGGTTCATTCTTGATTCCACCAGAAATCTCATTTTTTGTAAATGTGGAAATTACAGCATCTTTTTATGTTGTAGTGGAATAGTTTTTACAGTGTAAACTGCATCAAAATCTCCTCCAAGGAGCAATGTGTAAAATATACTTTAAAAGTATATTTTAAAGGCCCTTAAGTTCTTCTTTGTGTAGGAATTAAGAAAAAAGAAGCCTCTTTATTCAGTGGACAGCTTTGTGTGGGAAGTTGGTGTACTGGCTAATGGGTCTAAGCTGTTTACATGGTATGCACAAGTTTTCAATAAATGCCTAAAATTCAAGCCTCCCTCATCTTAAGACAGGCTGAGGGAGGAAACTAAATTAAAAAAAAAAAAAAAGTATCAATTTCCTCATGCCTTGCTGAAAGTATGATTTTTATTTCTAATGGCATTTGAATGTTTCTAGATATTTCAAACAATCCAAATACAAATACTACCAATAATTTTGGGTTTCCAAAATATTTTTGAGGTGTGTTAAAGATGTTCAAAAAGCTTTCTAAAAAGTGGGCTGATAGTTTGACCAATGCCTCACTCAGTCTTTCTGGTAGCAAAGTATAGGATTTTCTAGCATAAAATTTGACATTCATTTTATTTTATTGTAGTGCTGGGGATGGAACCCAGAGCCTTGTACATGCTAGGCAAGTGCTCTACCCCTGTCCTACGGCCCCAACCTCTTGGTATTTATTTTATAGCACACTGTATGGATGAGAACCGAGTGAAGAACTTCCCCCTAGAGGGCACACCTTTGTTCATGAAGATCTTGTGGGATATGTGCAGGGTGGATATGTGCAGGCATAGAACAATGAGTGGCTGCTTATAGCATGTGTTCTTGGGGGTGTCAAATATGTGCTCTCAAATATCACCCCATTCAGATGTAACTGACCTTGAAATGCCACCAGTTGGAGAGAGAACACATTGCTCCTTGGAGGAGATTTTGATGCAGTTTACACTGTAAAAATTGTCCCTTATCAAATAAAAGGTTAACTATCCTTAGTGCACAGAAAAGCACTTAGTACCTAGAATGAGTTTAAGGAGCAGTTAAACAGTCCACAGTGAACAGCAAATCAGACTTAACCCCTTCCTCTTTTCTATGCATCCCACATAATTTGGAGAATGTTACCCCTCTTCCAACTCTGGGATTCAGTCCTAAATCAGCTGTGGGAACCCAATCTCTTTGGGAATGACTGGTCTAGGAGCATGGCTGAAGCCAGTTGTCACATGGCATAATACTGACAACTGCAGATACTTGATCTAAATTGTCCCTGAAAGGCTGAACAGATAGGTTTTTATTCCATGGTTAGAGGATAGTTTTTTTCTTCTTCTTCTTTTTACTCTCTGTTACTAGATATAACCAAGAAAGTCTGTTACCCACATTGTTGTTGCCTCTACCAGCTGCCCAAGACAAATGGCAACCCACTGATGGGGGCAGAACGGAGTCAATGTAGTGAAACAGTCAGAGCTCTGTGCCTACAGTTCAGACATCTTGTGACAGAAAAGAAAAGCTTCCCTGGGCTGGGGCTGGGGCTGGGGCTCCGCAGTAATGCACTTGCCTGGCATGTGTGAGGCACTGGGTTTGGTTCTCAGCACCACGTAAAATAAATAAAGGACTATCAACAACTAAAAAAAAAAAAAAAAAAAAAATCAAAAAATTTAAAAATAAAAGAAAAGCTTCCCTTATTGAAAAAAATAGTTTGAGTCAGTTTTCTATATATTTTAGCTGGAAGTAGTCTAACCAATATAACCCTCGGGAAATATTTGTTAAAGAATTTGTTAAGTGAATGAATCAGAGTAAAAGTGAGAGGGCAGAAGAAAGCCAGGGAGGGTAGGAAGAGAATGGAAGCATATCAACGAAAGAGCTCTCCTGCATCGAACCAGGGAGTGAATTTCTGGACTGGGGCCTTGGCTGGGGAGCTGCTGTGTGTGTGGTCCTGAGAGCACTGTGAGGGGCCCTGAGTGTCTGGAGCCAGCTGTGCTAGGCAATAGTGTTCCCAGGGGCCCATGCAAATGTGAATGGAACAGTGCCTGCACCCCTGGTTTGCAAATCCTTCCTGTCTGTAGGAACATGAAATTTTCTCTCATTTGTTTATTTATTTACTAGAATTGCAAATTGTACGAGATCAAGTACTTTGTCTCAATGGCTATAAGACTGTCTGCCACAAGGTGGGAACTCTGTACCTAACATTTTTTATGTTTTAATAATAGTTTCAATGAGATTAATTCATACATCATAAAAGTTACCCCTTTAGAGTGTTCAATTCAGTGTCTTTTAATATAGTTACAAAGCTGGGCAAGTATCGCCCCTATATAATTTTAGGCATTTTCATACTAAAAAGAAGCTTATTAACAACCACTACTCATTTTGCTCTACTACCAGCCCTTAGAAATTACTCATCTTTCTGCCATTAGGCATCTGCCTATCCTTTACATTCTAAATAAATGGAATGATATGATAAGCTAGCCTTTTTTGGTTGGGTTTTTTTTTTCCTTAGCATGTTTTTAAGATTCATCCATGTCAAAGCATGTATCTGTACTTCACTCCTTTTATGGCTGAATCATATCTCACTATCTGGATATACCATGTTTGTTTATCCATTCATCAGTTGATGGATATTTTTTTTTCCAGTTCGAGGCTATTATGAATCATGCTGCTATGAAGACTTAAATAGAGTTCTTTGTGTGTGTGTGTGTGTGTGTGTGGCCATATTCTTAATTCTCTTGGGTATATACCTAGGAATAGAAATGCTGGATCCTATGGTAGGTTTATGTTTACCTTTTTAAGAACTGCCAACAATTTCCCAAAGTGGCTGTAGTATTTTACATTTTCAGAAGAAAATACGTGGTACTCAATTTTTCCACATCCTTACCAAAACTTGTTATTATCAGCCTTTTAAATTTTAACTATCTTAGTAGTTGCAAAGTGGTTGTATTTCATAGTGGTTTATCTATATGTATTTTCTTTCTTTTTTTATTTTCATGTATGTGGATTTATTTATTTTGCATTACAATTCTTAATACACCATTATACAATAATTTATCATATCTCTGATGATATATAAGGTATGTTGACACCAAATTCACATCTTCATACATGTATTTTGTATAATGATGAGGGTCTCCTTTCACCATCCATGCTATTCCCCTTCTCCCTTCCTTTCCCTCCCACCCCTGATCCTTATCTAGAGATAATCTTCCTCCCTTGCTCTCCCTCCCAACTCCATTTTGAGTCACCCCCCCTTATATCAGAGAAGACATTCAGCATTTGTTTTTTTGGGATTGGCTACCTTCACTTAGCATAATCTTCTCTAATGCCATCCATTTCCCTGCAAATGCCATGATCTTATTATTTTTTATTGCGGAGTAATATTTCATTATGTATAAACGCCACATTTTTTTTTATCCATTCATCTACTGAAGGACATCTAGGATGGCTCCACAGTTTAGCTATTGTGGATTGTGCTGCTATAAACATTGATGTGGCTGTGTCCCTGTAATATGCTGATTTTAGGTCCTTTAGGTATAGTCCGAGAAGAGGAATAGCTGGGTCAAATGATGGTTCCATTCCCAGTTTTCCAAGGAATTTCCATACTGCTTTCCAAATTGGCTGCACCAATTTGCAGTCCCACCAGCAGTGTATAAGTGTATCTCCCCCCCCCCCCCCCCCCCCCCCCCCCCCCCCCCCCCCCGCAATCCTTGCCAGCATTTTTTGTTGTTTGTCTTCATAATGGCTGCCACTCTTACTGGAATGAGATGGTATCTTAGAGTAGTTTTAATTTGCATTTCTCTGATTGCTAGAGATGATGAGCATTTTTTTTCGTATATTTGTTGATCGATTGTATATCCTCTTCTGAGAAGTGTCTGTTCAGGTCCTTGGCCCATTTACTGATTGGATTATTTGTGTTTTTTTGGTGCTTGTCTTGTTCAGCTTTTTATATACCCTAGAGATTAGAGCTCTATCTGATGTGTGAGGGGTAAAAATTTGTTCCCAGGGTGTAGGCTCCCTATTCACTTCACATATTATTTCTTTTGCTGAGAAAAAACTTTAGTTTGAATCCGTCCCATGTGTTGATTCTTGGTTTTAGTTCTTGTGCTATAGGCATCTTATTAAAGAAGTTGGGGCCTAGCCCCACGTGATGGAGATTAGGGCCTACTTTTTCTTCTATTAGACTCGGAGTCTCTGGTTTAATCCCTAGATCCTTGATCCATTTTGAGTTAACTTTTGTGCATGGTGAGAGATAGGGATTCAATTTCATTTTGTTGCATATGGATTTCCAGTTTTCCCAGCACCATTTGTTGAAGATGCTATCCTTTCTCCAGTGCATGGTTTTGGCACCTTTGTCTAATATAATATCTAAATGTATTTTTAAAAGAGTCAATGAATCTGAATCAGGAACCTCATTTGACAAAGGTCATGGGATTTACTCTGCCACTCTCTGAGGATACTTGTTCCTTGAGCACTTCCCCAGCAGCTAGAAGATCAGAAGTAATCCCTAGATACCTAGTAGGCTGGTTGGGGGTATCTCCTTGTATGAAAGTGTCCATAATATGCATTCACTGGGACCTGTAAATTGTGGGCCTCCTAGAATGGTAAGTTAAATATTTACTTTAACAATTTATGGAAGCATTCAGGGGAAATCTGCTGTTCCAGACACAATGAAACCCCAGATAATAACTGGGATCTCTGAGATAATAATCATACATGATATAACCATTAGGCTACCCCTAAACACTAAATTTCACTGCCATCCCAACTGGAGTGAGATGAAAATTTCAGTCTAATTTTGATTTGCATTTGCCTGACTGCTAAGAATGTTCAACATTTTTTTCCCTATATTCGTTGGCCATTTGTGTTTCTTCTTTTGAGAAATATCTGTGTAGTTCATTTGCCTATTGGGCAGGAATTAAGTCAATGTGTGTGGTAACTCATTTTATGCTAATTAGAAACTCTGACCATTTCATACATTTGACTAATAAAAAAATAAGTGAAATAAACACTACTTAGTAAATACATTCTATTTAGTGAAAAATGTCTTTAGTAGCATGGGCTCTGGAGAGTGGTTGGGAATAGGATAAGTGATTTTAAAGTGATCTCTGTTGAGGCAATATTGCACAGTTAGGGACACAGCATCTGGATTTATTTTCTCACTGTAATTTTTTACCTCGCTGCAACTCATCCATGCATCTCAATCTGAAAAATAAGAAAGTTCTAGTAATGTTATTGTGAGGATATGTGCCAACTATTTAAAATGCTTTTCACAGAGCTATTAAGCAGTTGTGAGTGTTGTTCATGGCTAAACTGCTATGACAGAGTCCCTCATTTAAAAAACAAAGACATGAAGAGTTGGAGCAATTGAAAGCTTTGCTTAGGTGGCAACCAAACTCAGATTCAATCCAGAGCATGTGTTTCATTTTTAGAAAAAATTTTATTGATAAATAATATTTACACAGAATAGTGGGGTTTCATTGTGGCCTATTCATACTTGCACATGACATAATTTGGTCATTTTCATTCCCCAGTACTTCTACTTGCTCTCCCCTCTTCCTTCCCCTTTATTCCCATCCTCTGTCTATTGGTCTTTCTTCTATTTTCATGAGATTCTTCCTGCCTTTTTTTCTTATGTCCTCTCCAGCTTCCATATATGAGAGAAAATACATAACCCTTGACCTTCTGAGTCTGGCTTCTTTGGCTTAACATGATACTCCCATTTTTTTTAATCCATTTTTTAAAATGCAAATGACATAATTTCATTTTCTTTATGGCTGAACAAAAATTCATTATGTATATATACCACATTTTCTTTGTCCACTCAACTATTGATGGATACCTAGGCTGGTTCCATAACTTGACTATTGTGAATTATGCTGCTAGAAACATGGGTATGTATGTACCTCTGAAGTACAGAAATTTTTTTAAAGATAATACCAAGAAGTGGTACAGCAGGATCACATGGTTCCATTCCTAGTCTTTTGAGGAACCTCCATACTGATTTCCACAGTGGCTATACTAACTTACAGTCCCATCAATGGTGTGTAAGACTTCCTTTTCCCCTGCATCCTCACCAACATTCATTGTTATTTGTATTCTTGATGACTGCTATTCCAACTGGAGTGAGTGAGATGAAAATTTCAGTCTAATTTTGATTTGCATTTGCCTGACTGCTAAGAATGTTTAACATTTTTTTCCCTATATTTGTTGGTCATTTGTGTTTCTTCTTTTGAGAAATATCTGTTTAGTTCATTTGCCCATTTATTGATTGGAGTGTGTGTGTGTGTGTGTGTGTGTGTGTTTGATACTAAGTTTAGTTCTTTCTATAATCTGGATATAAGATTTTCTCTCATTCTGTAGGGCCTCTCTTGATGTTATTATCATCATCATCATTATTATTTTTGCTGTACAGAAGATTTAAAATTTTATGCCATATTACTTATTGATTATTGGTATTATTTCCTGAGCTTTAGGGGTCCTATTGAAGTTCTTGCCTGTGCCTATGTGTTAGAGTACACATATTTTTGTTGTTTTTGGTGGTGCCAGGGATTGAACCAGGGCCTTATGTATGCTAAGTAAGCACTCTACCCCTGAGACAGATCCTCAGCTCTGCTGCTATGTGTTAGAGGGTTGACCCTACATTATCTCCTAACAGATGTAAAGTTTTGGGTTTTATTTCTAGGTCTTTGATTAATTTTTAGTTGACTTTTGTGCAGGGTGAAAGATAGGCACCTCATTCCATTCTTGTACATATGGACGTCCAGTTTTCCTAGCACCATTTGGTGTTTTCTCCAACATTTTTTGGCACATTTGTCAAGTTATCAGACGGCCATAAATATGTAGTTCATCTATGTTTCTTCAATTCTATTGGTCTGTGCTCCTGTCTTTATGCCTATACCATGTCATTTTGTTAGTATAGCTCTGTAGTACAACTTAAAATCTTGTATTGTGATACCTCTAATATTGCCTTTTTTTGCTTCTCAGAATTGCTACAGATATTCTGGGTCCAGATGAATTTTAACACTGTTTTCTTTAGTTCTATGAAGAATATGTTTTGTATTTTGATCAGGATTGCATTGAATTTGTAGATTGTTTTTGGTTATATGGTTATTTTAACAATATTAATTCTGCCTATCCATGGACATGGGAGGTCTTTCCATCTTCTAGTGTCTTTTGTTTCTTTTTCATTGTTCTGTCATTTTTGTTTTACCCCTTTGGTTAGATTTATTGTTTGAGTGGGTTTTTTTTTTTTTTTTTTGAGGCTTCCATGAGTGGAATTGTTTTTCTGATTTCCTTATCAATAGATTCATTGTTTATTGTAGGTTTTTATAGGTTGATTTTGTATCCTGCTACTTTTCTAAATTTGTTTATCAATCTGGTGAAGCTTCATGGTCTTTTAAGTATAGGATCCTATCATCTATCATCTGTGAACAGGGAAAATTTGATTTCTTCCTTTCCCATATGTTTTACTTGCCTAACATTTCCCATATGTTCTCTTGCCTAATTGCTCTGGCTAAAATTTCAAGTACTGTATTGAATAGAAATGGTGAGAGCAGATATCCTCATCTTGTTCCTGATTTTAGAGGAAACATTTTCAGTTTTTTTTCCATTTAGCATGATGTCGGCTTTGAATTTGTCATATATAACCTTTATTATGTTGAAGTAAGTTCCTTTTGTCCTTCATTTTTTAGGGTTTTTATTGTGAAGGGTGTTGAGTTTTTTGTCAAAGACTTTTTCTGCATTTCTTGAGATGACTAGGTGATCTTTTTCTTTGACTCTATTTATGTTGTGTGTTGCATTGATTAATTTATGAATGTTGAACCCTCCTTGTATCCCTGGGATGAAGATTTTTTTATGTGTTAATGAATACTGATTTGAAAGTATTTGGTTAAGAATATTTGCTTTTATGTTCATCAAAAACAATGGTCTGTCATTTTATTTTCTTGATGTATCCTAAGCTGAATTTGGTATTGGTGTGATACTGACTTCATAGAATGAGTTAGAAGTATTCCCCTCCTTTTCTATTTCATGCAATAATTGGAGGTGTAATTAGTTCTTTAAAGATCTGGTAAGCAAGTGTAGTGACATATGCTTGTAATCCCAGTGATTCAGGAGGCTGAGGTAGGAGGATTGCAAATTCAAGGCCAGCCTCAGGAATTTAGTGAGGCCCAAGAAACTTAGTAAGATCCCACTCTCAAAATAAAATGATAATTTAAAAAGTACTGGGCTCAAACCCCATACCAATAAATACATTTTAAAGGATTAAAAAAATTTCTGGTAAAATTCAGCTGTGAATTCATCTGTTCTTGAACTCTTTTTTTGGTGGGAGGTTTTTAAAAATTACTGCTTCAATCTCATTTATTGTGATTGTTCAGTTTAGGTTTTCTATATCTCTTGGCTCAGTTTTTTTAGGTCATATATGTCTAGAAATGTGTCTGTTTCTTCTCAATTTTCCAATTTATTGGAATATAGATTTTCTAAATAGTCCTTAATTGTCCTCTGAATTTCAGTGGTATCTATTGTAACACCCCCTTTTTCACCTCTAATTTCATTAACTTGGGTCTTTTCTCTTTTTCTTTTCATTACTTTAACTAAGGGTTTATCAATCTTGTTTTTTTTTTTAAGAACTAACTTTCATTGATCCTTTGCATTAATCTCTTTATTATTTATTTGGGGATTGGTTTATTCTTCTTTTTCTAAGACTTTGAGATGCATCATTACTTATTTATTTGAGATCTTTCTGATTTTTTAATGTATACATTTATAGTTGTCAACTTTTCTCTTAGAAGTAACTTCATTATATTTCACAGATTATTATAGGTTGCATTTCTATTCTTGTTTAATTCTAAAACTTCTAAATGTAGGTTATATTTATTTTTATTAATGTTGTAGTTGGAAGAAGGGAAATAGATGAGAAATATAATTTTTTATTATAAATTCTTATTTAGATGATTTCTTTTTTTAGTTTTTTTAAATTATTAGTTGTTCAAAACATTACAAAGCTCTTGACATATCATATTTCATACATTTGATTCAAGCGGATTATGAACTCCCATTTTTACCCTGTATACAGATTGCAGAATCACATCGGTTACACATCCACTTTTTTACATACTGCCATACTAGTGTATGTTGTATTCTGCTGCCCTTCCTACCCTCTACTATCCCGGCTCCCCTCCCCTCCCCTCCTATCTTCTTTTCCAAGATTTTCTTTGTGGCCTAAAATATGATCTGTTTTGGAGAAAGTTGCATGGGCAGTTGAAAATAAATGTATTCAGCTGTTGTTGGATGAAATATTCTCTAGATATCAGCTAAGTCCATTTGTATCAGCTAAGTCCATATATAGTAAATTTTAACTATGTAGTATATTTGTTGGTTTTATGTTTGGATGACCTATCAGTAAGGGTATTGAATACTATCACCTGTTACACTATGGAATCTTTACTTGCCTGAGTATTTATGTTGAGTATTGTTTATTTTATGAAGCTGATATTTTGGGCATAAATATTACAATCATTATTTCTTGTTGGATTGTTCCCTTTACTAGTATGTAGTGGCCTTCTTTTTCTCTCCTGACTAATTTTGGTGTATGCTTTGTCTAATATGAGACTAGCAATTGCTACTTGCTTTTGGATTCCATTTGCATGGAATATTATTTTCCATACTTTCATGTTGTCTGTGGATGTCTTTGTTAATAAGGTGTGTTTCTTGCAGGCAACATATAGTTGAGGCTTGTTTTTAAATCCAATCTGCCAGTCTGTCTTTTTATTGAAGAATTGAGACCATTCACATTCTGTGTTCTTGGAGAATAATGTATTACTTCCTGACACTTTGTTTCATTTCTAATGTTTGATTTTTTAATTCTTTATTCAGCATTCATTCACTCCACTTAGATTTAAATCTAATTCTCATTTGCATATCTACTCTTCTGATGAGATTTATTCTTTCCTAAGCTTTCTTTGTTGTTTTTATATTTTTCTTCTATGTATATGTTTTCTTTAAGGGTATTCTGTAACGCTGATTTAGTGGTCATCAGTTAATTTAGTGTTTGCTTATCTTGAAATGTTTTCATTTATTCTTTGATTCTGAAGGATAGCTTTGAGAATATGTAATCTAGGTTTGGCAGTGGTTTTTTTCAGAGCTTAGAGTACATCATTTGGAGACCTATTATAGCCTTCAGGGTTTCTTTTAAGAAACCTGCTATTATTATAATTGGCTAGCCTTTATAAGGAACCTGATGTTTCTCTCTTGCAGGTTTTACATTTTTCTTCCATTTGGATTTTTAGCATTTTAGCTATACAGTGTTGTGGGAAGATTATTTTCTGCTCTTGTCTATTTGGGGTTCTAAATGCCTCAGATGTCTGAATGTCCATCTTATTATCCATGTCATGGAAATTTTCTACTGTTATTTCACTGATTAGGTTTTTAGTGTCTATAGCCTATAATCTCTTTGTTCAATACCAATGAGCCTTAAATTAGGTTTCTTAATGTTGTTCCAGAACTCTTGAATATTCTGATAATAGTTTCTTTTTCTTTTCTTTATTGCTGTCTAAGTGTTCAAGTTCATACACCTTGTCTTCAGGGCCTAAAGTTCTATCTCTCCCTGATCTAATCGATTAGTGAGTCTTTCAACTAAGTTTTTAATTTGCCTATTTGAGTTTTTTATTTCTAGTATTTAACTCTTTTTCAGAATCTCTTTGTTGAAAAGCTCTTCCATATGTTGTATTTTCTCCCTTAATTCACAACTTAGATCTTTTAGTTCATTGATTATTTTAACAATCAACATTTTAAATTCTTTATTCAGCATTTCTCCATTTAGATGTCTATGGAATCAGTTACTGAAGCATTATTAACTTTGGAGGGCATTTAATTACCTTATTTTCTCATGTTTCCTATATTTCTATGTTGCTATTTGTGCATCTTCTGGAATGGGTATCTCTTCTACATCTATACAAGGGCCCTTATTTTAAAATATATATGTTTTTTTAGTCGTAGATGGACACAATACCTTTATTTTATTTGTTTATTTTTATGTGGTGCTGGGGATTAAACCCAGCGCCTCATGCGTGCTAGGCAAGCGCTCTACCACTGAGCCACAACCCCAGCCCCACAGGGCCCTTTTAATGAGCTGCATTCCCTTTACACTGTGCCCTGGGCTGGGAGTCTATCTGAGTGTCCATACTCCCACTCAACCTGATCACAGTGCTACATTCAGTCCCTAGGACCATTCTAAGAGGAGATCATAATCACCAGTAACTGATCACTTCAGAGTAAAGCCTCATTAAAAAATATGAAAAATGTTTCCCACAGCTCCTCTAATCCAAAATTGGAAAAGGGGAGTAATGCTCTAGAATGGGCAAAGAAATTATGTATCAAAGAAAGCAAAATTACGATTAAAGTATGCAGGGCATGAAAAGGGAAAAAGGAAAAAGGAAAAATGGAGGA
Source organism: Marmota monax (assembly GCF_021218885.2). Lineage (NCBI taxonomy): Eukaryota > Metazoa > Chordata > Mammalia > Rodentia > Sciuridae > Marmota > Marmota monax. The sequence continues at coordinate 27,118,932 of NW_026695227.1, read as the reverse complement.
AAGGGAGCGACAGAGTGGAATGCAAGTAGAAGTAGAATGACGGAAGTGATGCAAGAAGAGGAAGAGACAAGGGGAGAGGGTACAAAAAGGAGCAAGGGGATGAAAGAAAGAATGAATCTGATTAACACATTAAGACATTAGAAGCAGTACCTAAAATTGGATTAAGGAATAGAATCAAATAATGGGGGAGGGAACCCATCAAATCAACACAGAAGATAATATTGTTGAAATAAAAAAATTGACAGTAGAGAGTCTTAAATTATTCCTTGTTGAGCTATTTGAAATGGAGAGATTTCTTATTGGGTCTTCCAGACTTGGATTCCATCAGGTTTGGGGAGATTTAATAAATGCCCACGCTTTCTTGGCTGAACCCCAAAGTTTCTCTAGATATGGAGATAGCAGCCACACTAGCCATCTCTCTTCTGGGTTGGGGAACTGTATATTTTTTCTTCCCATCTAGTTGTTTTTTTCTCCAAACACTGCTCATAACTTACTGAATCTATCCCTACAGACCTCACTTTACCTACCTCAGACAAATCTAGGAGGCTCCCTCCATACTTTGGTTGTTTGGGTACCTATCATAATTTTCAGGAGGGTCAGAAGAAATGTCCCATAATTGAGGCAGTCAGGTCTCTCTGCTTGGGACCATAGTCTTTTGTGCTCATTTATATAAATGCTTCATGTGTCTGGCGCTGTCAAAACAGGTGTGAGCTCTCCTGCTTAGATTTGAGGGTGAGCAACATGTGTTAGTCTATGGCAGAGGCACAGCAGCCTGGCAGCAGTGGTGTTGGGTGTGCTGGGGCAGAGGCACTGGACAGCAGCCAACAGCTGGGGCATGTGTACTGGTGAGCTGCTGCTGGGGCATGGTTGGTGGTGGCCAGTGTCTGTGGTTGGCACCTGTGGGCCATTTCTGGGGTGTGTGCGGCACAGCTGGGATGTGGGCTTCTGGCTTGCACAGATGCAGCTGGGGCACTTGCTGCGCCTTAGACAATATTCACCTAACAGCAATCCCACTCCACAGTTTACTCAAAGGTGTTCCCTGTGATAGTATTTCCTGTTATCTCTAGGTGGGACGAAGCTGGGTAGATTTGATTCCTTCCTGCAAGACAGGCTTAGGTGTGGTCTCTACAAAATGGCTGCCTGCCACAGTTTTCTGCCAGCAATTTGAGATAAGTTGTGAGCTTCTCACTCACCTGTGGCTTTACAGCTCCTGCCTCTGTCTAACTTGATCTGACTTTCTTTTCTACCCTTGTTTCTGAAGTAAGTTTGTCAGCTTTCCTTTCCCACTTTCTCCTTCTGTTACCCTTTCCCTCTGACCCACACTGGTCAGGGTTTGGAGTTAATGAATTCATCCCTGTTTTCTACTCCAGTAATTAGAATTTTTGAGTCCCTCCAAGTCACTGACTGTCTAATATTGTTTCTTAGTGTTTTTCTCTGTCACCCACCTCTCTGATCAGCTGTTCTCTCACTTATTTATTCTAAACCACAGAGAAGTCGAGATTTGCTGCCTAATTCCCCTCTGCCATCTTGTCAGCCCCCCACAGCACATGTTTCTTCTTTTTCTCCTCCCCCACATCCTCCTTTTCCTCTTTCTTCATGTGGGGAATTGAACCCAGGGTCTGGTAAATGCTAGGCAAGTGCTTTACGAACCAAGCTATTTCCCCAGCTCCAGAACATGTTTCTTGACCCTCTCCTCCACATTCTGCTGTGTTAATGTCTCCTTATTTGAATAAGAAGCCAGTAAAAATACAGAAGTTTTTCAAAATATTAATATAAAATGTATTATTTCTCCTTGTTACTATCACTGCATTCAACTCCACCCCAAAGAGGAAGGATTGTGGCAGAGGAAGATATAGTTTTTACATCAGCTTTAAAGGCTTTATACTTAAGCCTTTAAATACAAATTTAAACTTCTTTTGGTTTAACCCAATTGAGACTGTCAGTCCTGTGGACATGCCTCTGGGTTGTGGGTGGGTCAATGGCTTCTGCTTCACTGACTCTGAGGCGAGAAGGAAGTAGCCCAAAGAATGGGAGAGCTGTTCCAGATACAGCATTTTCCCTGCTGTAGCTGTGCTCCTATAATTGAAATAATGTTGGCTAATGATTAAGATGGATTTCTACTGGGTTTTAATCAATTATTTGGCAAGGTAAAGTGATTCTGTAGAAAGAGTACATTTGGAATTAAACCTGTCCTCCAGTAATCTAGACAAAAAGAGAATGTGGCATCGCACTTCAAATAATGAGCCAAAGTGAAAATGATTCTTTGGCAGAGGCTTGTTCTGAAGACAGGAAGGAATGCACAGGAGCCTCTTTTTCTGAGAACACTTCCACATGGTTCCACCTCATTACAAGCCAGCAACTGGATTAGATCAGTAACTTTTAATTTTGTTCCTATGATCTACAGCAAGAAGTGCATTTTATATCACAATTCTGCACACACATACACACACTCACATAATGAATTTTTATGAAACAGTTTTTGCACTTTCTAAATGGAGCACATTCTGATATTTTGTATTTTATTTCATTTAAAAATATTTATAATCCACTAAATTGATCTTGAACTCACTTATCACTTGTGACCTGCAACTTGAAATGCCATATTAAATGTATCTTTTTTAAATGGTCTTTTATTTAGTTCTTTAATAATCTTTAGTTTATAGTTCTTCATAATCTTTAATAATTAGAATATTAAGGATACATTTTTGAGAGTCTCTGCCTCTCATGTTTCATCTTACAGTGTTGAAGAGCCATGAATTTAGTTAGGCATTGTCTTACAGGGATAATATTTGCTTTTTTATATAACTTCACTTCTGCCTGGAGTTTACTACATCTTTAAAATCCAAAGATACCCTTTAGAAGTGCAATGTGAAGTTTTCAGTGTATATTGTTTTTATTAATGACTTAGTAGCAAACTTTAGGTAATATTATTAGAAAGCTTAATTCTAATGTTTTTATTATCATTTTCAGTGTACACCAATTCATTATTTTAAAATGTTTTTAAGTGAAAAAAGCAAGTTGCAAAGCAATCTTTCTCCTATGCTATTGTTTGTATTTTATAAAACTCTTAAGTGTATACTTGTATTTACATAAAGTCTTTCTACTAAGAAACTGGTAACAGTGGCTGTTTTAGGAGAGAAAAACTGGGGCAGTAGGGATTCTGTGTGAGAAGGAGTCTTACTACTTCTGCTACATATGTTTATATTCAATTTGGAAGGGAAATGTCATATTACCTTTGAGAATATATTAGTGCATTATAGTTAACACTTCTGTAAAATAAGTCAATTGTATTAATATGATCTCTGAGATTGTTTTTGCACTTAAATTCAGGATTCTGAACTCTAATTTTGTGTGCTTAAGTAGTCAATCTATATCCAAAGCAAGTTGAATTGAATCAGTCCCTGCTATTAAGAAATTTATGTTCTCAAGAGAATGGGTATTGGAGTATACATTCCAGAGAGGATATGAGAAATATTCTGTAATTTACAGAAAAGCTTGGCTAACTTTTGCAAATGGAGTTGTTCTAGATATCCTTTAAAAATTCAGTTAGCTATTTTAAGAATATTTTTAGATGAAAACCCATCTAAAATAAATTACATGCTTCTTTAGTTGACCAGGAAATTATATGACCACAGTGGACAAATCATCATTATGAATTGCAATTCCCAGTAAGACTGTGTCATGATTGTGTCATTAGAATCGTTTAAGGTACATAGGGATGTTTGTCCTGAATTAGTGATGTCGCCCTGATATTTCTAGCAGTTTTATTTTTCTGGGTTCCTTGGTAGTTTACATTGTTGACACTTCTCAGAATGCTGACTTGGAGGAAGAAACTCTTCGTTCCATTTCAGGTTTGCTGGTTAAATATATTAGATTTAGAAATCAATACCATTTTGGAGAACAGTATGCAGACTGCTAAGGGTCTCTGAATGTGACCTCACCTTTGACTAGCATGCATGCATGTTAATAAATGGACTTGTAATATCATGTACTTATGCTGCTCAGACTTTTACTTTTATTAGTCCTTGGTTCTTGTCCGTGTTCCTAATAGGTGTAACTGTCTAGTGGTGTGAAACATGTTCTCAAAACACTAAAAGGATATGCAAAAAATGTCAAGAACTGGAGAGAAGAACTCAAAAAAATGGAAAGTACAAATATGAGAAGGGTTCAATAGTCACAGAATATTTAAGTATTAGGGATTCTGTCAAAAAATTACAAATAAATTTTTAGAGTCTGTGTTGAAGAATAATTATAATTTTAGTCTTCTTGTTCAAGGAGAGATTAAAGATTAGTAGGAACTAGAAAGAACAAAATTCTTGTGCACATAACATAAACAGCTAAAAAACCAATTAGAATAACTATTTTTTCCTTATTTGAAATGCTAAATTTATGCTATCTATTTATATCACTTACTTTATTTGATCCTCATAATCTAACCAGGGTTATAAACTTAGCTACTGAAGTCCCAGACTGCCTCTGGATTGCTTGCCCCGAGGGGTGTCATTCATAGTGTGCAGGGAATCGGGGGAGCAACCCCAGAGACACAGTATAAATATTGTTCACTGGAGATGGACAATATGGGCACATGGCTATTGACAGTCCTTTACAAAGTCTTCTCCCTCTACAGAGTTGCCAGTTCTTGTGACAGTGTGGAGGTATAGTCAACCAGTTTAAAAAAAAAAGTCAAAGCAGATGCCTGGAGCCGAATTGGGAAGCACTGAGAACAGCCGCAGGGTTAAACTAACCCCACCCACAGCAGCTGTGCAGGGACTTTCTGATCAGTCAGTTGAAGGAGACTGAGACCGCCAGATCATGAACACCATCAGAGCATTCAGAATGAATGCCTACTGTTACACAGTTTTGAACTATTTATACCATAATAATGCTATACCATATCTTGTGATGCATTTGATACAACTAAAATACATCACATCAAGGAATAAAATTTTCAGAGGAAGTGATGTTCAAAAACCTAACCAAAACAATATGTAAAGTATAAAATGAAATCAACCCCCACACTCCAACCACACCAGGAAGCAAGGTCAGATTTTATAGAGGTTTATCCATGAAGGAGAGATGAGCCAGGATGGGAATGTAGTAGCACATTTGCACTATATCCAGACCTGCGCAAAATATTTAATTTGGCATGCTGTGTAATTTTCCTGGAGGCATTACTTCCACATAACCTTGATAATACCACAGCCACACAGGCTGAAGGAGGCTGAAAGGCCATTTGAGAGAGGTAACAAAAGTGGCATTCTGTGTGGTTCTGAAGGTCTGTCTCTTAGCGGGTTACTAAGGTTTATATTTTATGTATTTATTAATCATCTGAAAGCGAGAATGAGCAGAATGCTAATGACAGTTGCTGAGAAGACTAAATTGGGCGGTGTTACAAGCTTTGATAAATGGCCAGGATATGAACAGCAGTAGGGTTCAAAAAGACCCAAACACGTCAGAAATATGGGATGGAAAAAAATTGAAATTGTTCTCAGAAAGATGTAAGCAAATATCTGACGAAAAATCACATCAGAAGCATTTACTGGAGAAGAGAAACCCCAGAGAAGTGGGATGACTAGCAGCAACTTAAGAAGGAGCTGGGAGAAATGTGGGCGAGCTTGCTGTAAATATTAACAACAGAAAGAGAACACTGAGGTGGTGGGGGAACACTGAGGTGGTGGGGGAGCACTGGGAGGAAGGAGGGTGCCTCAGACAAGTGTGGCTGAAATCATCCGGAGACAACTGTATTCCATTTTGAGAACCTACATAAACAAACACTGTTGACAGTCTTGGAAGGAACCCAGAGATAAATAACTAAAATGATTAATGGAAAGGAGGGATTGATTTATGAAGAGAGATTTGCCAAGTGGATCACGTGATTAAGCAATGGCAAAGGCAACATCGTACAGTCTGGAAATGACAGCAAAACTTATACTTCAGATCTGGGTGTAGAAGTGTTAAAAAAAAAAAAAGAAAACGAGGATAAAGTAGAATAGAATTCATTAACACGAGGGAAAACACAAGATTCGATTTTAAATGGTGTTGATTGAACCAGTGTTAAGATTACTACCTATTTTGATGGAAAACTGTTCAGTTACAAATCAGCTTTTGAAGGAAAATGCTGAATCCACGTTCGCTATAACATTATAACCAGAAAGACCACTGAAAGGGATAATATTGTCCTGGCAGCAATATGTATAAAACAAATGGGTTTCTTATTTCTAATTTTGCTTACTTTTGACAGAATTCTACAACAGATGCTTTTGTCAGTTTTTTTTTAAGAGACAGAGAGAGAGAATTTTTAATATTTATTTTTTAGTTTTTGGCGGACACAACATCTTTGTTTGTATGTGGTGCTGAGGATCGAACCCGGGCTGCACGCATGCCAGGTGAGCGCGCTACTGCTTGAGCCACATCCCCAGCCCCAACTTTTGTCAGTTTAATAAGAAGAACTGGCAAGTGGGAGAAAGCCCCTTCTTATTCCTATTTTAAGCAAAACTATAGTATTATTTTCTATACTTACATCATACTGCATGACCACCCCCATCCAGAAACCATAAATAAGTGGAAAGAAAAAGAAAGGCATTATAGAGCTTTGAAAGACATTTACCTACTTACCTTTGTTTTAATGGACAGGGTATTTTTTTAAAAATACTTATTGAGATTTCCTCTGTCATTGATTGAAACGACAAAGACCTGTTTTATAAACTATGTGAGTAGGCATTTTAGCACGATATTTTAAGACTGAGAATGTAAGATAATCTAATTTGGTTCCCACTTTCTCCTTACCACATTAGGAGTAGATATTTGTTGAAGGAAAACAAGACATTAAGCACAGAATCAAATACGGAACAAAATAAATACCCTGCCCAAAGAACTCCAGTCAGATCAGAAACTCTTAGGAAAACAAGGCCTACTTCAGCATAATTATAAGTGGCACTTAGTACATTACTGGCGAAGTTGGAGAAGTAAGCCAGAAGATGAAGAAGATCAGGTTATGTTGTCTTTTGTATCCTAAAGTAAATCCTTCAGTTTTAAGGAGAATGAAGTACTTAGTTAATGGCAAGATATATTTAAATGGAAAAATTTACATGTTCCACAATTTAACTTGAGGTTAAACTTGAAGCCCAGCTCTGCTCTTCATTGGCATTATTTTTAATGAGATCAAAACAAATTATAGTGATCTTGTGTCTCATGGTATCATTAGATGATACATAATCATTATCTATTATTACCTAATGGTTACCTAGCATATAGTTGGTACTTAATAATATTGAATGAAAGAATGAATGAAGGAGTAGGGAAAATGACTGGCACAAATGGGAGAAGAAGGTGGCTCAATAAATTGATCCTAAAAGTCTCCATGTGTTAAATTTACATATAACAGCTGTCATTGCTACATCAGTCAAATGTGACTGTTGTCCCCTCACTATTCCACATTTCTCTCCTACTCTTTCAAGTCATGTGATATTGCTTTCAAGATCCACTTGAATTCACTAGGTATGATAGAGTTCCTACTCAGTGCTAAACACCCGACTAGGTGCTGGGACCCAGGATGATGACAATTTCTCTTCCCAAGGAGTTTATAGTTTGGTAAGATGAGCAGACAAGTTATGTCTAATTATAACTGCATATAAAACAAAAACATGTAATAAATTATTATAATTCATTAAAAGGAATGTCACAGTAGGAGTTTGTATCAGGAGCAACAGGAGCACTGAGAAGAGAGTATCTAAATCTGGGTTATAACAAAAATGTGAACAAAGTGTTGGAGCATCTCATCCTCTCCAAGGATTATCTTGACCTTCTGTTTAACCTAAGTGTGTGTATGCATATGCATTTAGAAGAGTGGATGGTTTACCCCAGGCCTCATATTTTCTGCCATCCATATTCTACAATACACAAAGACAGACCTTTTATGGGGAAGTTTGACCTCTAATGTTCTTGCAATTACTGGCCAGTAAAGACAAAAAGATTGGCTTAGAATTCATTTGTGACTACTCTATGCAAAATTATCTTGTTTGTGTTCGTCTCTTTCCATTATGTCCTGAAGAAATTATTTAAAATGAAATCAGCTGGCAGGAATGCTTGATTTCATATGTCAAATAAAAAAGACTCACTAAAAACTATTTATTCTCAGCAGGGTTGTAGCTTGTGAAATTGCTGGTTTGCAAAATTCATTTTAATCTATTATTTTTATCAGCATATTTTGGTGTAAAAGGTTCACTGGATAAAAGTGCAATGCAGCCTGTAGTCTGTAATATCTTCAAAAAAGAAGGAAAGAAAGAAAAAACCTACTTAGCAACATATTAGGTATGCTTTATTCAGTCCACATAACACTGAGGTTTTTAATTTAATTTATGTTTCTGTTGACTTAATGTAAATAAATAAAAAGTAGGAAGTTCTTTGCATACCACTCTCAGGGGAAGACAGTACAGAGATAACCTGCACTTTGATCATTTTATTTTACAATCAGTATCTTAGATGGCAGATTTAAGACAGGTTCTGTAGATTGCTGTTTGGCTTTTATTACGAAGGCCTGATGTGAACAGGATATATACCACAATATAATATTACTATCCATCTTGTACTTCAACCACATTTCAGTGCATGATAGTAAATCACCTGTAGCTAGATACTAGATAATGTGTTGTGTAAATCCCCATTCCTTGGTCTCTGTGTGAGTTTAAATATAAATGTATTATCTTGTTGAAGTACAGTGAGACTATCATCAGCTCCATTATCCACCTCAATTTTCAAAGTAAATATAGTAATATAGGAATGAAAATATGTATCCTTCTTCCTTTTGAAACCTGTCAATCAAATTGCACTTCAACAAACAGATTTGAAGCTAACTGCCTGCCAAGTTTTCCAGTATAGAGAGAGCCCAGTAGAAGAATACTTGGACACTGTCTAGTCAAAGAAAACAACATAGAGGAAAGAGTGTAGGACTTTAATGTAGGTGCCTTGATTTTCTGGGAGATCTGGAGTAATCATTCAACTTGAATGACTTCATCAGAAGTTATGTCTAGTTGAAGTTTTTTTCTTGTGAACTTTTCTTTGTGAAAGTGTGTGTGTGTGTGTGTAAAAATTCACTAGGGTACATGCTTTATACTCATATAGAAGCCCCTTCCACTTTCTAAGGTCACAGCCATTTCAAAGTTCCCTATGTGAAGGGATTGACAGTATTTTGCACTGTCTGGTCTACTTTACTCAGGCCTCAAAGTTAATCTGATTTGCCAGAACCACAAAACAAACCTGAGAAAGAACATGAGTTAGACCTTAGATCTTCAGCATCTCATGTGTTGGAAAACTGTCACTTGTGACTTATTTTACTCCATCCCTTAATCTGATGCAGTTGAGACTCAAGGTGATTAAAGCAGGGAAAGAGGTGCTTCTGGAATTGAGGGGCGGGGTGGGGGGTGGGGGAGGGGCGGTGCAGGCAGGAACTGTGCAGGAAAGCATCAACTCCCAGCCCAGCCAGGGTGTGCAATTCCCCGTGTGGGCACAGTTTCAGGTAAGTACGTTTAGAACTAAGGGTAGGTGTGCTTACTTAAATATGCCCCTGCCTTCCTTTTCATGGCATCCAAGAACAGAAGGACAAGGCTGTCAGCTAAGTGGTCCTGTGTGTGATTAGGCATGCGTGTGCTCTCTGATAACTGAGTCCTTGTCTGAAGTCAGAAATCCCAGGGAAGTTGGCAATTAGCATATTGTTACTTGTTTTAATATTTAAGTATTTAGGTATTGTATGAATTCCTTTTTCATGTAAAAATTTGAATGTAACACATGAGGCTAATATTCCTTTAAATAGCTCCCCACTTCCCCATCCTAGTTTCCTTCCCAGTAAGAACTTCCTCTACAGATTTATACAGTATATATGTATATATCCAGACAAGATGTGCAGCATTTGTGTGTGTATGTGTGTGCATAATTTTATAGCAATGGTATTACTCCGGATAAAATGTTTAGCAATACTTTTCTCCCACTGAATTCTGTCTTTGGAAATCTTTCCATAATGATACATATAAATATATGTCTAGCTCTCTTTAGCTGCAGCAAAATATCCTATAGTGTGTTTATACAGATATTTATTTAACTAAGCCCCTACTGGACATAAAGAAAGAAACTTAATATGTGCTCAATAGGTGTTTATTGAATACATGCACAAATAAGTTTTCTTAGCAAGGCATCAGAGAGAACCTCTTTAAAGTGTGTGATGTACACAATCAAGAGTTGACCCTGTACTTAGTCATAGAATAATTGCTTCATTTGGTATTAGTAATAACATTCATTAGTGGCTTACTATGTGTGAGACACTGTATAAGCAATTTGCAGGCATTTCCTCATCTCTGATGCAGATATTATTATTATCTTCAATTCACTAACAAGGAAATTAAGGCTCAATGAGGCTCAGTGAGGTTCTGCAAATTGCCCAAACCTCACTTCTAGAAGGGTGGAACCTGCTTTCAAACCTAGACACCAAAGCACAAGTGTTTCCACACTCTGGTTTTACCCTACTTTTATAATTTGGAGAGAGGGTGAGAAAGAACCTTTTGTGCTCTTTTCTTGCCTCCTATATTTCTACATTTATAAAATATGTAACTTGAAGCTACAGAGTGAGCGTTAATACATGGTAATGGGAAACAGTACGAACAAGGAGGACAAGCAGGTTAAGTGTAGTCAAGGGGAAGTAGTAAGGACAGTGTATAGGAGAAAATAAAAAAGGAACTAAGAATTCCACAAATTTCAGACCAGATCACCCAAACATTACAAAATAACCATGGTAATTTTTGAATGAATATAACATAATGTTTAGACCATTGGACATTTAAAGGCAAGTTAGTGGGAAACAGAGAGCAATATAATCAATGGTAACTTTCAGAAAGTAAAGATACAGGAAAGATGTGCCAGGAGGTCACATGGGCTGGGGTTTAAAGGTCTCATGCAATGCAGCCTTCAGGGTCTGGTGGTCCAGAGAGGAAATTCAGGAGTCAGAAGGGGAAGATGATGTAGAAAGATGCATTCAGGCTTCCTCTTTAAATATGTGCCCTGTATGACTACTGATAAGGACCCTAACTTTGGGATGGTGGTGCACAGCTAAAGGGCAGCAGGAGACTGTGGAAGGGGTTATGGAAAGGGCTTTCAAGATCATAGGCTGATAAATAAACTAAACACAACTTTTGCCCATGTCTACGATGGTTCTCTCTGTAGCATCCTTAACAATAACTAAGACTCTGAATGAATTTCAGTGGTGGCAGAACTTATTCCTTCAAAATGTTTGTAGAAGCCAGGATATTTTTAGGAAGATTTTTATTTAATTTAATTAAGATCATCTTTCCCACAAATACCAACCTTTGGTCTATTTTCTCCTCTGATACAACATGAAGCAACTCTGGAGGACCCATCCCACTTGCCCTACCACACCTGTTTGCCCCACATCTACTGCTCTCAATCCCAGGCTAAATATGACTTCAGTTATTTATCTTCCTTTCTCACCATCCTGAATTATATTCTCTGGATTCACATAGGTTTATCAATATTCTCCTTAAACTATAACTCCTAAAAGTGATTACACTAGACCAGATACTGTTTGCTAGTGATGACGACAGTGGGACTATTGCTGTTCTTGTGAATGGTCTTATTAATGTGACTTAAGATTGCCTAGTTTTTAGCCCTGGAAACTAATTGCATTCAGCCTGAGATTTTTCAGCTGTTCCAATCCCATGTACCAGCAAGATCTCTTTATAAGTTCTCCTTCAGAGACTAGTGGACCAGTGTTTTGAGTGGTGGATTTGGAGGTGCTTTTACTTCAATATTAAAAATAAGTTAATTATATTGGGCAATACCTGTGTCATGAACATGAATTATGCTAGATATAGTTCAATGCACCTGAAGGAAAAATAAAGTTATATATAAAACTTTTGCTGGATTCAGGGAGGTAGGTTAGTTGAATGCTTGTGTCCTGCTTTTCCTGTATATTCCAGAATTCTGGACTTGTACTCAGTGTCAGGCATAAAATGGACATGAGGGTGTTCTCATATCTAGTCAGTGATCAGATCATCCCATGGATTATTTGTTGTATTTTTATCTTTATCTCCAGTTGCTATTTAATAAAGTTCATAAAAGTAGGAGTACAGGATTTTTTTAAATAGTAGTATCCTTCTTAAGCTCATTTTTGTCTTTTGATGGGATGTGTGTGTTTGTCAAGGTCACCAATCCTATATTCAGTAATGTAGTTCTTTGTGTCCTCCTTTTATTTTTTTTCTTCCTTTTTAAATCCAGACATAATATTTGTACATTGTTATGGGGTACATTATGATAATTCAATACACACATACAATGTGTAATCAAATCAGGATAACAAGCATTTCCATCTCTTCAACCATTAATCATTTTATGTGTTGGGAATTTTGTGCTTGTTTAGTCACTTCAAAATATATCATAGATTGTTTTAATCAGTACTTACCTCGCCCACCCCGTGCTAAAGAAGAGCCAGAAATAGTTCCTGTACTCTGTGTCTTGATGCTTCTTTTTGCAATTCTTTCTGTCTCCTCCTTCTCCCTGCTATCTTTCCCAGTCTCTGGTGACATTCTCCCATAAGATTGACTAATTTCCACAAAGGAGTAAGAACATATGGTAACTTTTTTTTTTTTTTGGTGTCTTATTTCACTTAACCTAATGACCTGCAGTTTCTCCTACGTTGCTGAAAATGACAGGATTTCATTCTTTTTAAGACTGAATAGCATTACATTGTGTAAATATAGCACATTTTCTTTATACATTCATCTACTGAAGTTCATCTGGGTTTATTCATATTTGAGCTATCATGAACAGTGCAGCCATAAACATGGGAGTGCAAGTATCTTTTTGGTGTAATGATTTCATCTTCTTTGGATATCCTGTAGTGGAATTTCTGGATCATATAGTGGTTCTGTTTTTAGTTTATTTTTTTTTGAGGCATATCCATGCTGTTTCCCACAATGGTTATACTAATTTACATTCCCACCCACAGTGTATAAGAATTCCCTTTTCTTTGCATCCTCGCCTGCATTTGTGACATACATACATATATATATATATATATGTGTGTGTGTGTGTGTGTGTGTGTGTGTGTGTGTATATATATATATATATATATATATATATATATATATATATGAGATATTTTGACTGTATGCCCTCCTTTAAAAACATTCTCTTTTGGCTTCTGTGATACCAACCTCTTCCAATTTTCCTCTCACCTGACTGCACTCTTGTTGATCTCCTTCAGGCCTCTTCCCCACTTGCAGTGTACTCTCTCCTAGCTTTCCTTATCCGTTCCCTCACTGATGACATCCACAGGTATTTCTGCCAGTTGGACCTTTTTCCTAGGGCCTGGCCTCAGATGCATAACAACCTACTTAACATCTCAATTTAGATAATATTAAGTATTGTAAACTTAACTTATGAAAAGCCTAACTCTTGGTCTCCCAGTAATTTCTAACTGCTCATCTTGCAGTTTTTGCTTTACTAATAAAGAGTATTGTCATCTACTGGTTTCTCAACCTCTAAATTTGAATTACACATTAAGGCAGTGTAGCATCGTGATTGAGGGCTGGGCTCCTTGGGTTCACATTTCAACTGTATTGCTTACTACCTATTTCTTGCTTTACTATGTCTTAGCTTCCCATTTGTGAAATGGGAGAGACAAAATTATCTCAAAAAACTGTTGTGAGAATTAAGCTAATTAAAGCATGTTTGAAGTGCTCAAACCAATGTCAATGCTTCTCCTATAGCCAGAGAAAGTGATAGTTTGTCCAGGCCCCTTTCAAGGTCTTGTACCTAATTTTTTGTTATTCATAATTTTATAATAAAAAAACGGGACTTATGAACTATACAAATTCTAGTGCAACAAAATTTGAATCTGATCTTTCCAGCAGCCCCACATAAAAATCAACAAATGCCATCCAAAATATATCCCCTGTTCTCCATGTCACTTGTCATACCCTGGATAGGCAGTTCTTGTCTGGACCGTTATAATAAGTGGTCTCTTTGCCTCTGATCTTTCCCTGTTTAATCCATTCTTTTTGGTTTTTTCCCAAATATTTTTGGTTGTAGATGGACACAATACCTTTATTTTATTTATGTATTGTTATGTGGTGCTGAGGATCAAACCTGATACCTCACATGTGCTAGGCAAGCACTCTACCACTGAACTGCAAACCCAACCCCTTAACCTATTCTTTTTTTTTTTTTTAATTTTTTATTGTTGGCTGTTCAAAACATTACATAGTTCTTGATATATCATATTTCACAATTTGATTCAAGTGGGTTATGAGCTCCCATTTTTACCCCATATACAGATTGCAGAATCACATCAGTTACACATCCATTGATTTACATATTGCCATACTAGTGTCTGTTGTGTTCTGCTGCCTTTCCTATCCTCTACTATCCCCCCTCCCCTCCCCTCCCCTCCCCTCCCCTCTTCTCTCTCTGCTCCCTCTACTGACATTCGTTTGTCCCCCTTATATTATTTTTCCCCTTCCCCTCACTTCCTCTTGTATGTACTTTTGTATAACTCTGAGGGTCTCCTTCCATTTCCATGCATTTTCCCTTCTCTCTCCCTTTCCCTCCCACCTCTCATCCCTGTTTAATATTAATCTTCTTCTCATGCTCTTCGACCCTACTCTGTTCTTAGTTACTCTCCTTATATCAAAGAAGACATTTGGCATTTGTTTTTTAGGGATTGGCTAGCTTCACTTAGTATAATCTGCTCTAATGCCATCCATTTCCCTGTAAATTCTATGATTTTGTCATTTTTTAATGCAGAGTAATACTCCATTGTGTATAAATGCCACATTTTTTTTATCCATTCATCCATTGAAGGGCATCTAGGTTGCCTTAACCCATTCTTAAGCCAGTATGATCTCTCTAACTAGTAAGTCTTGTTTTCTTAAGACCCTTCAATGGCATATTATACTAAAGTTTGGGGGGGAATTACCAATATATGCACATATATAAACTTCTCTATATAGGTTACATGTCAATAAAAATATTTTAAAAGTACTTCAACAATTTCCTATTGTCCTTGATATAAAATTCACATTCTTTAATATGGATTTGTAAGGTTATGAGTGGCAGACATTGTGGGCTCCTGTAATCTAGCCCCATAACCAGTCCCAGTCTCTAATCTTGCTGGCAGATCCTTGATTTTGTTTAGTTCAGGGTAGATGGCTTTTGTCAGTCTGTAAAACCTATAGATTTCTTTTTAGAATAATATTTTTTTAATATATAAAACATATTGGATTATATAAAAACACATTCTATTGAAATGTAGTTATCAAAAGCACCTTTGTAGAACATGTATTCTTTTATTAATTCATTAAATACAAGATTATAAATTTAAAATATAGGTATTAACAATAAGTTTACATTTTTTAAACAGAATGCCTTTATTTTATTTGTTTATTTTTTTATGTGGTGCTAAGGATTGAAGATTGATTAGCATGACTGTTATTGCTTAGTGAACACAAAGACTATATAGTGGTATTTAACTCACCTTCTTCCATGTATTGATCCAAAACTAGGTGAGGATAGGGAATACAGGAAGGCAGTGTTATCATACCTGTATTGTGGTATGAAAATATCTGTGGCTTTTTACTGGTGCGGAAATCACATGCTCTGCTGTTACTACTGTCATTTTTGGCCTATCTTCATAATTAAAGGAAATAAAATTTTAGAGATTTCAGTTAGAGTTTGTCGAAAAATAAAGATAGAATATTTTCCCATCTCAGCTCACAATCTCCCTGAATACTGACCAAAATGTTCATGGCCTTATGGTAAGAACCTTTCACGTGAGTGGTGGTATTCCTGGATCATGTGATCAGGCCCACAGAGTGAATGACAGTGAGCCAGTTGTAGTAATTCCATTCCTTTTGCCAGTGTTAGTTTTAGGCATTGGCTACATCTGGCTGAGGAAATAGTTACAAACCTGACTTGGAGAGGAGGAGAGGAAAGGGATGCGGCAGCATTTCTTGGGGAGGGTTTACTTGCACTTTAAAAAACAAACTGCCACAGCCACGTGGTGCCATAGAAGTATCCAAGTTAGGCAGACAGACTCCAAAGAATGAGGTGACAACAGCAAAAGAATCTGCATCCTTGGGGATGGGTTGAACAGCTGACCTACCTACTCCTGGTGCCACTTGCCTTTGAGCCTCATGTTTATTATAAACATTTAAATATCTGTTTATTTTGTATAATATAGATGTTAACATGTTTACCATGTAAGATAATAAACTTCCTGTTGGAGCTTTTCAGTTAGCCTTTTTATTAATGGCAGCGGAAAGCATCCAGAGTTACACAAGCTGCTCCCTGTGGATCCTGCCAATCTTTCTGACTTTACCTCTCACTGTTCTTCCTCTAGATCATAGGCTTTGTGTTTCCAGCTCTTTGCTGTGTGTCCTAGGATTGCTGCTCACCCTCCTTTGTTTGAGTGGCTCCTTCCTGGTCCCTCAGGTCTGAGCTGGCATGTTATTTTTTCAGACAGATGTATGGGACTCTTCATTCTAAAGTTTATGTTCTCTCTGTCACACCCCCACACCCTTGTCACGCTCTGTTTTTCTGTTGCTTCTTCACAGGTCTTACCAAACTTGTACTTAAAAAAATATTTTCTTGGATTTATTTATTTAATTTCTCACTAGAGTACAAGCTCCCAGCATTAATTGAGTGCTTGGAACAAACCCTCAGTAAGTATTTGCTGAATAAATATCATCTCAGATTCTTTTCCAGGGCTCAGAGCAAGGGGGGAATATAACTTTCTAGGAGAGCATCTCTCTCTCTCTCTCTCTCTCTCTCTCTTTTTTTTTTTTTTTGTAGGTGTAGATGGACAGCATGCCTTTATTTTATTTGTTTATTTTCATGTGGTGCTGAGGCAAGCGCTCTGCCACTGAGCCGTAGACCCAGCCTCTAGGAGAGCATCTCTTAGTGCCACTATGCCTAACTTACTCCAATACCCCCATCATCTCCTAGATCACTCTTTTTTAAGTGTTTTGACATTTTGAGCAAATAAAAGCCTAACAACTCAATGATTATAAATTATGTGGATAATTGGAGCAGTGCAGAATTGAACCACTGGGGTAGGATAATTTCACTGAGCAGGTAAATAAATAATAACTAATTAGACAGAATAGGTAGACAATGTAGCATTATTTAGGAAACTTACTAACCTTTAGATGTGTAGTATATCTATGACTTCACTAAAATTTGTTAGTTCTAGTTTTTCCAGTGTGTTCTTATATTGTCTGATACTGTAACCTACAATGTGGTAAATATATTCACTCTTTCAATTATTATGTCTGTTTCACATCTTATTACATTATCCAGAATTTCCAGAGCAATTTCATGCATCAATAGCTTTATCAGGCCCTTTTGTTTTCTTCTCAATTTTAATGGGAATGTCTCTATTGGCTGTTGATGTTGGCTTTGTGTATGACATTTTAAAAAATCATATCAAAGAAGTATTTTTTGTTCCTCAGAGATGCTTAACTATAGTAACAGTTGGAAATGCATGAGAGGTGTAACTGGTTGTTTTTGTTTTGTTTTTACATTCTGTAACACTCTATTCTGTTTTCATGTATAAAATCCTATTGATGTTGGGATTTGACTTCTTGTCTCATTTTTCTCTGTAAGTTTAGTTATGACTGTCCTATCTTCCTGATGAGGGGTAGAGCTAAGGTTGTAGAGATGATGAAATGGACTTGCCAGGTGACCCATGCAAGGACTGAGCATATGGATGGAGATGTCACTGTTATGTGCTGTTGCTTTCACTGCTCCTTCTGAATGTGAACTATGTGTTTCATATATATTTTAGGATACATTACATGTAGCTACTACGTAATGAGTGCTTGTTATGTGCTGGCCCTATGTAAATTACTTTATATGGTTGATCTCATTTAATCCTCATGTTATTATAGGAGGTAGGTGCTATTTTTCCCATTTTATGGATGTCAAAATGGAGTCCTAAGGGATTTTCTTTGCCTCAAGTAACACAGCAGGGATTTGGACCTTGGCAATTAACTTTGTGTCCCTCGCTGTTACTAACTCTTATGCTACCAATAACTCGCATTTAGTTTTGAAAACTTGGAAACTAATTACCATAAATGTAAGAATCCACAGGAAGAAATCAGTAAATTAGAACCAATCTCAAAATGAACCGACAGTAAATATGCCTAACTATGTAGCTCAAGTATTGGTCTTTTAAACCATTTTATGAAGTGAATGACACATTTAAATGAAAGGCTTTCATGATAAATTCTCCTTTATTTTAACATTTATAACAGATGCTTGCCCTAAAAATCCCTGTTGCTAAGAAGCTAATTATTATCAAAACTTTCTTAGTAATGAGTTTATATAATGTTTCAAGTCTACATCCACCCTGGAAAGATTATCTAGAATTTCTGATGAAATATTATTTTCCTGAGTTATGGTAATGAACCCACATTTATTTGTTATCATTTATGCATATTATCAAAATGAAGTCAGGGTGTTTCCATTTCTATTAGAATGCTAAGTTTTTTGTTTTTTTTTAAAGAAAATTTTAGAAAACAACAACCTACAAACAACTGGAAACTGAAAACAACATAGTCATTACTCAGACTTAGATTCTAAAGGTACAAAATGATCTCATAAAGAGTGCTACTTAAAACAATGATAAAATTCCAGTCAACATAATAAATGATGAAATCTGCTGGAAAGCAATAAAGTCATAAAACAAAACATTTTGCCCTTTAGGACCAAAAAAAATATCATGTTTGAATTAATATCTGGAATTATAGCCTTGAGAAATTGATTGCAAGGCTTTTTGCCTAGTGCTTACTAAAGCTCATGGCTTCATATGATACTCTTGTGGTGAACATTCCACATTGAACTTGGTCTGGGCCGGCTCAGGTCAACACTTGGCTGTTACAGACACAGAGAATAATATCACTGTTTACAGACACAGCAAGGAGTGCCATTGACCCTGTGAGGGTTCCAAAGTTACCTGAATAGAAGAATTGTGTCCTTATTGCAGGTATAACTTACTCTAATAAAATTAATTTTATTTATCAGTGTGATCTCAAGAGATTAAATAAACTGGAATTTATAGAAGGAAGTTTACTTCCATACCCACAATAATTCTCCTTTCAAAAATTAGTTTCCTTGGTGTTTTTAAAGTATAATTTGATCTATGGAAATTTTTAGAAACAAATCTGTTGCATAAAATAATGTGTCTAAAATTGAAATCATTCAATGAATAGTAATTAAGTTCCTTCTATGTGTGGTTGTAACTTCAGTGCTTTAACATAAGTTTCCTTAGATAATCTTTATGATTATATGGTATAGATGTCAAAACTCCTAACTTATGGGTAAATATGGTGAAGATCACAGAAACTGAGTAGAGGACAAAATTAATCTCACCTTTGAAATCTGCTTGCTCAGTAGAGGGTTTGGTGAATGGTGGGAGGAACTATGTAATATAGGTAGTAAATATGATGGAAATGGATTAAAATGTGCTTTCTAACTCCAATTCCAGTGTTCTTTCCACTATACCCTACTGCCTCTAATAATACTTCCTTTGGAAAGTGTAAATGAAGAGGCATCATCAAGTAAAGCCAACTAAAATTAAGTTAAGGACTCCTATCTGAAGTAAGGTGGGCTGAAGCTGTGTATGAGGCAATTATCTGAAATAAGTATACTTCCATAATACTGTTCTGGGGAATGAATTAGAACAAGTAATATCTCATGCTTTTATAATTATGTTAAAATAGATACTACTGTCATGTATAACTAAAATGAACCAATTAAGAAAATATTCTATCATTGTAGCTGCTTCAGCAAAAGAAAGACCATCATTTCAAAAAAGGGTCTGATTGCTGACTTGGCTAAAGAAGTGGCTAAAGTAATGCATGAGTAAACAAAATTTTAGAGACATCTATTTCCAGTAATGACATAGTAGGCAATTCAAACCAACTTTTTGCTAAGGACAATTAGAAATGCTAGACAAAATATTTTGAAAATATTTTTTAAAATGTCAGATAGGAAGCAATTAGTAGGGATGAAGGAAGATGGCGGCGAGGGGAGTGCATTGCCCCCGTGTGCTGCTTCACTGTGTGGGAGTATGACAAGTCAGGACGGCTAAAGGATATCTTGTTAGGAATTTCCAGCAATAGTGGGGTGCTCCGAACCTGGAGGAAGGATTTCCATCGCACGAGGATCGGCTACGGGGACTCAAACGTGAGAGGTTTGTTGCACGGAGGGTAACACTGCTTATTCAGCAAATCTCCCCGCGGCTAGAGTCTGCAGCGCGCACTGGGAAACGAGGAGATAGCGACGCAGGGATACAGCGCTGCAGTTTCTGCCAGCCGTGCAAGCACCGTACTCAGGGCTGAATTCTGGGTTCGAGACGGGGGAAGGAAGCGGTCCATCTCGGTTCTCCACACCGGTCAGACCACAGAGGAGGCCAGCAGCCACCATGTTGGAAAGCTGACGACACCATACCTGTTTTCGACTGACCGCAGCTCATTCAGCCATAGAACAGGTAAT
Source organism: Marmota monax (assembly GCF_021218885.2). Taxonomy (NCBI): domain Eukaryota; kingdom Metazoa; phylum Chordata; class Mammalia; order Rodentia; family Sciuridae; genus Marmota; species Marmota monax. Next base: position 27,098,373 of record NW_026695227.1, on the reverse strand, counting down.
TTCAGGCTGCAATTCGCCTGCGGCTTGCAGACAGATTGCTAGGGTTCAGTGCCTGGGTGCTTCTTAGAACCTGATCTTATCAGAGCGAACAACGAGCGCGGGGCGGCCGAGTTCCTGCTCCCGGAACCATCCCGGAACCGCCCTGGCCCAGGGCTGCGGAGCCTGCGGAGGCTGCTTCTTGGACCCTGCTCCTATCAGAGCATACACCAAGCACTAAGCGGCCGAATTCCGGCTCCCGGAACTGAGCCCACGGGGACTGCTTCTTGGAGCCTACACTTATAGGAGCTTACACCGAGCACGGAGTGTCTGAGTTCCGGCTCCCGGAACTTCCCTGGCCCGGGGCTAGGAGCCCGCGGAAACTGCTTCTCGGTCCGGGTCCTGCTGAGGGCCGGTCAGGACTCACCCGTTGCTTTGGTTGCCCGGCAAGGGGAACGAAATGCTGCCATTCGCATAGGATACCAACATGGCAGAGATCTGATGTCATCAGAAAGCGGCGGAGGAGAGAACTTCATCAATACCAGCGGCAACATAAACAGTTGGTCTCCTGGTAGGGGGGGTGAGGCACAGACACCCGAGTCTCCTCAATTTGTCGTCGAGCCAGAGGGGAGGAGACGGGCCGCCGCCAGCGCCCGGAGCAGGCCCAGCGGCTCGCCAGCGTGGTGACCGCGTGACCCCAATTGGAGAGGGGGCGGAGCGGAGCAGCCACCCACACCCGCAAGGTGGGCAGACACGCGACCCAGTGGTACATGGGCGTGGTAGGAGGGGCAGGGCAGAGCCGCCGTTCACGCTTGCAAGGTAAACAGACCTGTGACAGCCTGGCGGGTCAGGCCCAGTGGCCTGCCAGTGTGGTACACACGTCACCCCAACTTGAGTAGGGGCAGAGCAGATCCTTCTCCCACGCCCGGATCAGGCCCTGCCGGTGTGGTGGTCACGTGACCCCAATTGGAGTGGGGGCGGAGCGGAACCGCCACCCGTGCCGGCAGGGTGAGCAGACCAGTGACCAACTTGCAGATCAGGCCCAGGGGTCCGCAGGTGTGGTAGGAGGGGCAGGGCAGATCCGCCGCCCGCGCCTCCAAGGTAGGCAGACCTGCAACAGACCGGCGGATCAGGCCCAGGAGCCTGCCGGCTTGGTACACACACCACCCTAATTGGAGTAGGGGCAGAGCAGAGTCGCCGCCCGTGCCAGGAACAGGCCCAGCGTCCTGCAGGCGGGGTAGTCACGACACCCCAATTGGAGTTGGGGCAGAGCAGAGCCTCCACCTGTGCCCGAAAGGTGGGCAGATCTGCGACTGACCAGCGGGACAGGCCCAGTGGCCTGCCGGTACGACAGACACGTCACCCCATTTGGAGTAGGGGCAGAATAGAGCCGCTGCCCGCGCCTGCAGGGTAGGAAAACCTGCAACCGACTGGCGGATCAGGCCCGGTGGCCTGCCGGCGTGGTACACTTGTCACCCCAATTGGAGTAGCGGCAGAACAGAGCCGCCGCCAGCGCCCAGAACAGGCCCAGTGACCTGCCGGCGTGGTAGCCACGACACCCCAATTGGAATAAGGAGAGAGCAGAGCCGCCGCCCGCACCTGCAGGAAAGATACGCAAGCAGTATGAAAAGACAAGGAAAGAAAGGACCACAAGCAATGCAGGTCAACGCAACTTTAGAAGAAGTAACAGCTGCAGCAGATGGAATGTCAGATAAAGAATTCAGGATATACATGCTTCAGATGATCTGGAGTCTCAAGGAAGACATTAAACAGCAAAATCAGACAATGAAAGATCACCTCGACAATGAATTACGCAAACAAATCCAGGAAGCAAAGGATCAAATATACAGGGAGAAAAAGGTTATAAAAAACAAACAAACAGAAATCCTAGAAATGCAGGAAGCAATAAACCAACTTAAAAACTCAATGGAGAATACTACCAGCAGAGTAGAACACTTAGAAGATAGAACATCAGACAATGAAGACAAAGTATTTCAACTGGAAAAGAACATAGACAGCTCAGCAAGACTGTTAAGAAACCATGAGCAGAACATCCAAGAAATATGGGATAACATTAAGAGACCAAACTTAAGAGTCATTGGGATACAGGAAGGTACAGAGCTCCAAACCAAAGGAATGCGCAGTCTATTCAATGAAATAATACGAGAAAACTTCCCAGACTTGAAGAATGAGACAGAATCCCAAATCCTAGAAGCCTACAGGACGCCGAATGTGCAAAATCATAAGAGATCCACACCTAGACACATTATAATGAAGATGCCCAACATACAGAATAAGGAGAGAATTTTAAAAGCTACAAGAGAAAGGAAGCAGATTACATTTAGGGGTAAGCCAATCAGGATAACAGCTGATCTTTCAACACAGACTCTGAAAGCTAGAATATCCTGGAATAACATATTTCAAACACTGAAAGAAAATGGGTTCCAACCAAGAATTGTGTATCCAGCGAAATTAAGCTTCAGGATGGAAGATGAAATTAAAACCTTCCACGATAAACAAAAGTTTAAAGAATTCGCAGCTAGAAAACCATCTCTTCAAAACATCCTCGCCAAAGCATTACAGGAAGAGGAAATGGAAAATAACAATGAAAACCAACAGTGGGAGGTAGGACAGTAAAGGGGGGGGGAATAATCAAAGAGGAAAACAAACCATGTTTAGTAACATAAATAAACAAATATGGCTGGAAGAACAACCCATATCTCAATAATAACCCTAAATGTTAATGGCTTAAACTCACCAATTAAGAGACACAGGCTAGTAGAATGGATCACAAAACAAGACCCAACAATATGCTGCCTACAGGAGACGCATTTGATAGGAAAAGACATACATAGGCTGAAGGTGAAAGGTTGGGAAAAATCATATCACTCATATGGACTTCGGAAACAAGCAGGAGTGTCCATATTCATATCAAATAAAATAGATTTCAAGCCAAAGTTAATCAAAAGGGATAAAGAGGGACACTACATACTGCTTAAGGGAACCATACACCAACAAGACATAACAATCATAAATATTTATGCCCCAAACAATGGTGCAGCTATGTTCGTCAAACAAACTCTTCTCAAGTTCAAGAGTCTAATAGACCACCATACCATTATCATGGGAGACTTCAACACACCTCTCTCGCCACTGGACAGATCTTCCAAACAAAAGCTGAATAAGGAAACTATAGAACTCAATAACACTATTAATAACCTAGACCTAATTGACATATATAGAGTATACCACCCAACATCAAGCAGTTACACTATTTTCTCAGCAGCACATGGATCCTTCTCAAATATAGATCATATATTATGTCACAGGGGAACTCTTAGACAATATAAAGGAGTAGAGATAATACCATGCATCTTATCTGATCATAATGGAATGAAACTGAAAATCAACGATAAAAGAAGGAAGGAAAAAGCATACATCACTTGGAGAATGAACAATAGGTTACTGAATGATCAATGGGTTATAGAAGATATCAAGGAGGAAATTAAAAAATTCTTAGAGATAAATGAAAACACAGACACAACATATCGGAATCTATGGGACACATTGAAAGCAGTTTTAAGAGGAAAATTCATTGCTTGGAGTTCATTCCTTAAAAAAAGAAAACACCAACAAATACATGATCTCATACTTCATCTCAAAATCCTTGAAAAAGAAGAGCAAAACAACAGCAAAAGAAGTAGAAGGCAAGAAATAATGAAAATCAGAGCTGAAATTAATGAAATCGAAACAAAAGAAACAATTGAAAAAATTGACAAAACTAAAAGTTGGTTCTTTGAAAAAATAAATAAAATCGACAGACCCTTAGCCATGCTAGCGAAGAGAAGAAGAGAGAGAACTCAAATTACTAGCATACGGGATGAAAAAGGCAATATCACAACAGACACTTCAGAAATACAGAAGATAATCAAAAACTATTTTGAATCCTTATACTCCAATAAATTAGAAGATAGTGAAGGCATAGATAAATTTCTTAAGTCATATGATCTGCCCAGATTGAGTCAGGAGGATATAGACAATCTAAACAGACCAATATCAATTGAGGAAATAGAAGAAACCATCAAAAGACTACCAACTAAGAAAAGCCCAGGACCGGATGGGTATACAGCAGAATTTTACAAAACCTTTAAAGAGGAACTAATACCAATACTTTTCAAGCTACTTCAGGAAATAGAAAAGGAGGGAGAACTTCCAAATTCATTCTATGAGGCCAACATCACCCTGATACCTAAACCAGACAAAGACACTTCAAAGAAAGAAAACTACAGACCAATATCTCTAATGAACCTAGATGCAAAAATCCTCAATAAAATTCTGGCGAATCGGATACAAAAACATATCAAAAAAATAGTACACCATGATCAAGTAGGATTCATCCCTGGGATGCAAGTCTGGTTCAATATACGGAAATCAATAAATGTTATTCACCACATCAATAGACTTAAAAATAAGAACCATATGATCATCTCGATAGATGCGGAAAAAGCATTCGACAAAGTACAGCATCCCTTTATGTTCAAAACTCTAGAAAAACTAGGGATAACAGGAACATACCTCAATATTGTAAAAGCAATCTATGCTAAGCCTCAGGCTAGCAACATTCTGAATGGAGAAAAACTGAAGGCATTCCCTCTAAAATCTGGAACAAGACAGGGATGCCCTCTCTCTCCACTTCTGTTCAACATAGTTCTCGAAACACTGGCCAGAGCAATTAGACAGACGAAAGAAATTAAAGGCATAAAAATAGGAAAAGAAGAACTTAAATTATCACTATTTGCAGATGATATGATTCTATACCTAGCAGACCCAAAAGGCTCTACAAAGAAACTATTAGAGCTAATAAATGAATTCAGCAAAGTGGCAGGATATAAAATCAACACGCATAAATCAAAGGCATTCCTGTATATCAGCAACAAATCCTCTGAAATGGAAGTGAGGACAACCACTCCATTCAAAATATCTTCAAAAAAAATAAAATACTTGGGAATCAACCTAACAAAAGAGGTGAATGACTTATACAATGAAAACTACAGAACCCTAAAGAGAGAAATAGAAGAAGATCTTAGAAGATGGAAAAATATACCCTGTTCATGGATAGGCAGAACTAACATCATCAAAATGGCGATATTACCAAAAGTTCTCTATAGGTTTAATGCAATGCCAATCAAAATCCCAACGGCATTTCTTGTAGAAATAGAGAAAGCAATCATGAAATTCATATGGAAAAATAAAAGACCCAGAATAGCAAAAACAATGCTAAGCAGGAAGTGTGAATCAGGCGGTATAGCGATACCCGACTTCAAACTATACTACAGAGCAATAGTAACAAAAACAGCATGGTACTGGTACCAAAACAGGCGGGTGGACCAATGGTACAGAATAGAGGACACAGAAACCAATCCACAAAACTACAACTATCTTATATTTGATAAAGGGGCTAAAAGCATGCAATGGAGGAAGGATAGCATCTTCAACAAATGGTGCTGGGAAAACTGGAAATCCATATGCAACAAAATGAAACTGAATCCCTTTCTCTTGCCATGCACAAAAGTGAATTCAAAATGGATCAAGGAGCTTGATATCAAATCAGAGACGCGCCGTCTGATAGAAGAAAAAGTTGGCTACGATCTACATACTGTGGGGTCGGGCTCCAAATTCCTCAATAGGACACCCATAGCACAAAAGTTAATAACTAGAATCAACAAATGGGACTTACTCAAACTAAAAAGTTTTTTCTCAGCAAAAGAAACAATAAGAGAGGTAAATAGGGAGCCTACACCCTGAGAACAAATCTTTACTCCTCACACTTCAGATAGAGCCCTAATATCCAGAGTATACAAAGATCTCAAAAAATTAGACAATAAGAGAACAAACAACCCAATCAACAAATGGGCCAAGGACCTGAACAGACACTTCTCAGAGGAGGACATACAGTCAATCAACAAGTACATGAAAAAATGCTCACCATCTCTAGCTGTCAGAGAAATGCAAATCAAAACCACCCTAAGATACCATCTCACTCCAGTAAGATTGGCAGCCATTATGAAGTCAAACAACAACAAGTGCTGGCGAGGATGTGGGGAAAAGGGTACACTTGTTCATTGCTGGTGGGACTGCAAATTGGTGCAGCCAATTTGAAAGCAGTATGGAGACTTCTTGGAAGGCTGGGAATGGAGCCACCATTTGACCCAGCTATTCCCCTTCTTGGTCTATTCCCTAAAGACCTAAAAAGAGCATGCTACAGGGACACTGCTACATCGATGTTCATAGCAGCACAGTTCACAATAGCAAGACTGTGGAACCAACCTAGATGCCCTTCAATAGACGAATGGATAAAAAAAATGTGGCATTTATACACAATGGAGTATTACTCTGCATTAAAAAATGACAAAATCTTAGAATTTGCAGGGAAATGGATGGCATTAGAGCAGATTATGCTAAGTGAAGCTAGCCAATCCCTAAAAAACAAATGCCAAATGTATTCTTTGATATAAGGAGAGTAACTAAGATCAGAGTAGGGACGAAGAGCAGGAGAAGAAGATTAACATTTAACAGGGATGAGAGGTGGGAGGGAAAGGGAGAGAGAAGGGAAATTGCATGGTAATGGAAGGAGACCCTCAGGGTTATACAGTGGAGGGGGTAGAGAGAGAGGAGGGGAGGGGAGGGGAGAGGTGGGGAGGGGGGAGGGTGGAGGATGGGAAAGGCAGCGGAGCACAACAGACACTAGTATGGCAATATGTAAATCAATGGATGTGTAACTGATGTGATTCTGCAATCTGTGTATGGGGTGAAGGTGGGAATTCATAACCCACTTGAATCAAAGTGTGGAATATGATATGTCAAGAAATTTGTAATGTTTTGAACAACCCACAATAAAAAATTAAAAATAACAACAACAACAAAAAAATAAAATGTCAGATAGTTGATAACTTAATAAAAAGTTGTTGAAGATGTGAAAGAAAGTGGTGGCACAGAGAGATGAACCTGGCACTAAAAGTCACCTTTCCTGTGAATTTTTGTTTTGTTTTTGTCAATTTTGGAGAAAATACTGAGAACTGGATCAGTGCTTTTGAAAACTTACTGAGACTAGGGTAGTTTAGAGTCCAAAGCTTGCCAAGGAATTGTTGGTCCTAGTAAAGCTGCCTCAATTTAAGTTGCATCTTGAAAGTTCATATTCAAAATGGAAAGGTAAATTCAAAGTAGACAGAAATTCTTAGAGAGTTCAGTTTAGTTTTAAATCATCTCAGTCCCTGAAGTTGAATTGAGGTTGTCTCAAATGGCTAGTGCCTCCAGCTGTATTATAGAAACCTTTCTGGTGAAATAAATGTCATCCTTGACCAAAAATTGTTTTTATGAATAATTCATTAAATACAGTATGCAGAACAAAATAAAAAATAACTAGATACACAAGATGATAAAACTTTATGAACATAACCGTCTATTAAACAAATAACAGAAAATGATCCACAGTGGCTCCAGATATTGTACTTATCAGGTACAGACCTTAAAATATGTATGCTTCCTATGCTGAAGGACATGACAGGATTGAAAGTTTAAGTTGGAAACTATATGATACAATATAATAAAAAACAACAATAAAAACTAAGAATATGGTAAATTAAACATAGGGAAAGAGAGAATTAAAGAACTAGAAGATAGCTCAGGGAAAAAAATGTTCAAAATTATCATTGAGAAAAATAAGGATTGCAAATCAATAAAAAGAATACACTGGAAAGAGCTAACGTATGTATTATGGGAGTTCCAGATGATTAAGGAGAGAAGAGAGCATGGGCCAAAAATAATATTTGAAAAGATAATGGCTGAGGACTTTCAAAAACTGTTGAAAGAAATCAGTAACAGATTCCAAGAAGATCTGGGAAGTACAGGAAATACAAATACAAAAAAAAAAATTCTAATCTAGGTACAAGAAGGACAAACTTATGAAAACCAAAGATAATACATTTTTAAAAATCTAAAATGCTTACTATGCATTTATACACATAAAAGTTTTTGTTAGGACTAAGTATTCCTAACTATGTACGAAATAGGTTTTTCTCTTATAAGAAGGATGGTACTGACAAAGGAGGTATTATTTCCCTAGCTATATTGGGGTTCACTCAGGAAGAAAGACAATTTACAAGAATTATCTGAGATTTGTTTGTTTTTAAAACCCCACAAAACACGAAATATTGAATATGTAAATCAGGACATTTACAAGTAAACATATAACAAGAAAAAACATAATAGTAGATAGTCTTCTGGACCACAGCTGAAACGTCAGACAATAAATTTGGACTCAAGTAATCTGTCACAAAAACAAGAGGGATAAATATATTTTTTTATTTGTATTATTTGAAACAAAAACCATAAGGATCACTTACAAAGGCAACATTTTTCCTAGAACTGAAGGAAAGGAGATACCAACATTAGATTAGAAAGTGCTGGATTGGGAGGATAAGGCTATTGGGTTCAGTGCTAACTTTAAACTGTTCAACTTCTCAATCTCTTTCAATCTCAATGACTTCTTAGGGAGAAGGATAAAAAATAGTTGGCCCATCTACTTCCTGTGGTTGTTGGAAAGATACTCACATTCACACTGGAAATGATAGATAAAATAGTATTAACAAAGGTAAGCTCCTAGAGAGGTAAGAACACAGAAAAAATTATCTGCCTGCCTTGACAGGAGGGTACATTAGTCACAATATTTCCATGGCTGTGAACAACTTATGGGAGAAGAGCAACTTAGAGGATGTTTCAGTTAGTTTTGAGCTGCTGTGACCAAAATATCTCACAAGAGCAACTTACAGGAGGAAAGTTTATTTTGGCTCATAGTTACAGAGGTTTAGTCCATGGTCGGCCTAGTCTATTGTTCTAGTTCCAAGGTGAAGCAGAATATCATTGTGGAAGGGTGTGGTGGAGGGAAACTGTTCCCCTCACGGCATCAGAGAGATGGAAGAAGGCAAGGAGCCACAAGGAAGATGAATCTTCCAGGGCATGCCCCCAGTAACTGACCTCCGCCAGCCATGCCCCACATGCCTACAGTTACCACCCAGATAGTCCATTCAAACTAGGATGGGCTGATTGCATTACAGTCTTACAGTTCACTTGTTTTCACTTCGGAATATCCCTGCATTAAGATAGGAGCTTTCAGGGACACCTCATATTCCAACTGTAACAGAGGATAAAAAGTTTATTTTGGGATCCCAGTTTCAGAGGTCTTAGTCCATAGTCCATTGATTCCATTACTCTGAGCCTGAGGTAAGACAAACATTATAGCAGAGACAGAAGGGCATGGTAGAGGAAATCTTCTCAGCTCATGGCGGCCAGAAAGGAGGGGAAGGATAGGAAAGGGCCAGGGACAGATATAGTTCAGACCATGCCCCCAGTGACCTACTTCCTATAGCCACACCCCATGTCTATAGTTACCATTCAATATGCCATTCAAGTTGTTAATCAAGTGGATTAATCCAGTGATGAGGTTATAGTCCTTATCATCTATTCATTTCATCCCTGAATATTCCTGCATTGCATAATATTCCTGCATTACATAACATTAAAGATCTGAACCATACAAAGAGTGATCATGAAAACAGTCATGTGAAAAACAGCTGAAAGATCTTGGTTTATTTTGCCTGGAAAAGGGGATGTTGTGGGTTTGGGTTTATGGGGGACAATAACATAATGTCCGCAAAGAATTTAGCTCAGGGCACTAACATAGTTGACACCTAATAAATGCCAACTATAATTTTGATTCCAATAGTAGAGTATTTAAACATTCTCTGTATCCTCAAAGGGAAGTACTAGCAACAATGTGTGGAAATTATGGAAAACACTAGTTATTTCCATATAGAGAAGGAAGAACTTTCTCCCAGAGCTATAAAAAGACATATGGACTGTTTTCATGACTTAGTCATCACCTGAGACATTGTAGAAACTTCTGTGTTTTTATAATGGTCATAATAATCTAAAGAGGTATAACTAGTTGGTATTATAAGTCATCTTATGGTTTAGAAGCAGACTGTTTTTCATCAGTTGACCATTTCTGAATGACAAAATTGTATATTGAAATAAGATACTTCATTAGTACTGAATGTGTTTTTTGTGAGCAGGTGACATATTTGCAGAAGGTATGACATTGTTTTCTTTTAATTTTCGAGGAAGTAATTTTTACAGAAGTCAGTAAAAATTATATCATTAACATATCAAAACTCAATAATTATGTATTTATTGAATTATGAAGACAGAAAATAATTTTAGTAGTCACCACCCTGGAGCGACTTGAAATTCCCAGGAGGAGGTTGGTAATGAAATAATAATCTTTTTCCTCTTTACATCAGAGAACACATTTCCACCATTGTGGGTGGTGTGTGTGTGTGTGTGTGTGTGTGTGTGTGTGTGTGTGTATACTTAATCTTCTTCACCTCAGAGAATGGTTCCTACCTGGAGGGAAGGGAGCAGTCACCTTGCTCTGAACTGAGGCGTGCCTTGGCATGCAGTGGGCTCCTCTGTCATCCCTTATGCATTCAAAGCTGTCAAAGGTTTTAGAAGTAAAAGGAAAATGGAAATCTCTGTTTTGCTCTTCTTTCTTCTCTTGATATAACCTTCAATAGGCAGTAGGCAGTCACACCTACTGTATTAGTGATTGACAAATTTGAGAGGAAATGTTTCTAGTGCTGATGGTATAGACTTGATCAGCAGCTTGTTTTTCTGAGAGGTAACTTTACCAATCATCATTAATAATGGTGCTAATATCTTTCTACTGAGCTGTTACACTGTGATGGAGGGTTACTTGTAAGCTCAGTTCCACAGCCCACAACTAACCAGTCACCTTGCTTTCTAGAGACTAGATAGATTAGTTAGAGTATCTAACATATAAAGTGGGATGTTAACTAGTTTAGATGGATAGGAAATACATACATATCAACTCTACTTAAATCTATTCATACTAAGTGATATCATATGCACATTCTATTTCCCTTTTTTAATATTTATTTTTTAGTTGGACACAATATCTTTATTTATTTATTTATTTTTATGTGGTGCTGAGGATCGAACCCAGGGCCTCGCACATGCTAGGTGAGTGCTCTACTGCTGAGCCATAACCCCAGCCCTACACATTCAATTTCTTAAAAGAACTTGAGAGATGTTATAGTTTTACATCATTCCATTAAAAAGAAGTTGAAGGAAACAGCTTGATATTCAGTTGAGGGTATTCACCATTGGCTTAGCATATAAATGTTTATGGGTTAAGGAATAGGACATGGAAATAACACTGGTTTTAAAACTCTTATCCCATTCTGTAAGAAGTGATTTTTGGGATCTACTTCTGAGGTTCAGTGGGAAAGTCTGTGTCAGAGGAAACAGATGGAGCCCATGGTAAAATACTCATTGTGCTAGTGAGATATATTTTTACTGTTTGTAAATGGAGTTTTGAGGGGGGTATTTAAAAGTACAGCCAGACTCCTTTTAGGTAAGTAGCATAGGTTCAGACAATGCTTAAAATCTCTTAAATTTTCAAAGTTTACCAAAGAAGCAATAACGGAATAGATTGAGAAAGCAACATATAACAGGAACAAGGAAGATCATAATTTACATTTTGTGCTTGGGACTAATGTTGGAGGTAATCATATATTCTAATATGCCTTCTGATGTGATTCTCTAATATAGGCATGAGTTTTAGAATCTCCTTCCCTCATTTATGACTTTATTTCTCATGGTGCCATATATCCTTTAAACTTTTTTGTTTGTTTTCTTTTGCAGTTATCCTTTTTATTTTTTAAAGTGAATTGTTAGGATATTTAAGAACTATTTGGACTCATTCTTTGATTTTAATTAATGTCTCACAAAGTGGCTTATGTTTAGAATGAAAACTCTGCTGGGGTTATTTTTGCCTCTGCAGCAAGCAGAATAACTTTATTGTTGTGTGTGTTTACACTGAGACCAGGCATCTCTAAGAAAGTTCAGATATTCTGACTTGATGTCAACAGTTAACCTGGAAACATGAAAGCTGGTTTAAATACCCCCTTGTTGAGATTAGATTATCTGAAATGTCAAGATAAGTGTTATAATCTTGTTTCTTTGCATCTACTTTTAACCCTTAAATGCAACAATTGGGCTGGGGATGTGGCTGAAGCGGTAGAGCGTTCGCCTGGCATGCGTGCGGCCCGGGTTCGATCCTCAGCACCACATACAAACAAAGATGTTGTGTCTGCTGATAACTAAAAAAAAAAAATATTAAAATTCTCTCTCTCTCTCTTTAAAAAAAATAAAAAAAATAAATGCAACAATTAATAATCAAGATAAATAAATTGGAAACAATAGGAATGGTTTACTATAGAGGCTGCACATTAGTGGGACTAAATGCTTTTTCAGTGGCACAGAGTTTGAGAAGTGGATTTGGGGGTATCTGATGTTTCTTGACTATGATCTGAACATATCGCCTGCGAATTATAACTGAAGGGTTTCCTTATGAAGATGCCATGTCCTGTGTTTGACAGATAAAGGTAACCATTCATTGAATAAGAAATGCAATGAGCCCTTTTGCATCAGGAGCCTGGATGAAACCTAGCATTCCAGTCCCAACAGGTGCTCTGTAAGTTTTATTGTGTATATAATGTGAGCAGTATATATAATATATCAAGGTCAAGTATCCCTAATCTCAAAATCCAAAATCCAAATGCTTCAAAATTTGAAACTTTTTGAATGCTAGGTAGATGCCACAAGTAGAAATTCCATACCAGACTTTATGTGATGGGTTGCAGTCAATACACACATACTAAAAATATTATATAAAATTACCTTCAGCCTGTATGTATAAGGTATACAAGAAATACAAGTGAATTTTCAGTTTAAAATTGGGTCCCATCCCCAAATACCTCATTATGTATATGCTAATATTCTAAAACCTGAAAAAATTAAAATTCAAACTCTTCTGGTTCTAAGCATTTTGGATAAGGGGTACTCAACTTGTGTAATCTACCTATTTATTATTTAAATATCAGGTTATATTTATTTCTCTCTCAACATCTTTTGTCCAACTTTCACTGGGCAGTCTGACCCTCAGGGTTTTCTTACCTCGTGGATTATTGCTGAGTAGGTAGGATCAGGAAGGGACAGGATGACAACTTGGAAGTTGCTTCAAGTCATGCTACTTCTTCCTTTTTTAAAAATATTTTTGTAGTTGTAGATGGATGGCATGCCTTTATTTTTATTTTGTTTTTATTTTTATGTGGTTCTAAGGATCACATATGCCAGGCAAGGGCTCTGCCACTGGGCTACAGCTCCAGCCTGAAGTCATGCTACTTCTAATCTAAGATTCTAAACTCATTGGAGAAATTAGGCTGACTGTGTGGGATAAAGAGAAGAGGGAAGGGATGCTTTGGAAAACAAAAAGAGAAAAAACGAGTGTTTTTGAGAACAGGACAGAAAGAACATAGGTCACCAGGATGGAGAGTTAAAAAGAAAACATACACACACACACACACACACACACACACACAGTGGATTGTGTCCACACTTCCCAAGCATCACTGAAGTGTCAGCAAAGGAATATAAAAATGGGTAAATACATATGGACCAAGAGAACAGGAGATAAGAATAAATAAGATATCAATAAAATTTTAGAGAATTAAAAGAAAGTGGAAAAAAACATAATTTAGCAGAAGAGAAACAGCTGAAACCCACCTGTCTCTAGAGGGAGACAGCCAAAAGAAATGGGCGACTCACACCTCAGAACCAGGGCCAGCCTTAGAACTAGAAGCACCAGGTACCATGGAAGGAGAGGTAGTATGTGGGGCTGAGCCAGGAGGATTAGAAAATATTTACATGAGACGTAATTAGACCCCTGTTCCCATGTCTTCCTGGTACAGCTGACTGGCTCCCTGTTCCCTACCCTGGCAGGAGCAAATTTATTCTTTCAAGAAACTGAACTATTGCAGGCAATAGGGAGGTGCTGGAAGGAATATAGGAAGGTGAGGTCAAAGGGGCAAGGTCATAGGCCAGAGAGAAGCATCTGGTCTGTTGGAAGATTTGGCAGCCAAAGGCCAGACCTGACAACTGAGCTGACATGGGAGAACACTTAGAAACCCCCAGAGCAGGTTGTGACACACAAAGAAAGGCTGTTCTGAGGAAAAGTGGCAACAATGATCATTGGAGAATCTAATAGGGGTTAGGAACCTTCAAGCTGAGTAAGAACAGAAACTGTTCAAGTTAATGTTGAAATAAGTGAGTGTTCTTGCATTTAACCCCTACAATTATAACCAGGTTTGGAAAGAATAAATGACCTTCATGTGCAGAGAAAATACAAAGGGAAATACAAGGTCTAGGTAAACATGAAAACATATTCAGACTCACACATACTCAAAGGAGATGCATACTCAAACAATGAGACACTTGTTTCAACTAAAAATTAGCAGAGAATCAGAAGACTGAGAATACCTAATGCTGTCAGGATATGTTGAAAGAAGCCTTGGCATAGTGCTGGCAGGAATATAAATTTACATTTTAAAGAAAGTGATTAGACAATGTGTACCAACAACTTTTAATATATTCATTCTCTTTGCCTATTGATTCGGAGAATCTTACCAAAGGTAATAACTAGAAATGTAAATAAATATAAATGATAAAAGATGTTTAACATTCATTATCTTTAAACATTAAAAAATTTGAATAAACTAAAAAGTTCAACTACAATATCTAATTATGTTACCTTGCTGCTGTGAAATATTATGCAGCCATTAAAATTTATGTTTACAGAGGATTTATAAATTTAGAATATTGGTGCAATTATGTTAAACAGACTAAATATACATATATATGTGTATATATACACATATATATGTGTATATATAATATTTATATAACATTTACATATATATTTATAGTATAATATATTCACTAAACATTTATATATGTATGTATGTATATATGTATATGTCTATAACATATGCTTTCAATGATGGAAATGTGCCAAAATAGAGCGAGCAGTTGTTATACATGTTTGGATTATAGATATTTTTATTTTTTAAAAAATATCCCTCTGTTGAATTTTTAAGTTTTCTATACAGGTCTTTTAAAAATAAGAATAAATGCCATTGAAGAATATTTGAAAAAGTTACTATTGGGGCTGGGATTGTGGCTCAGCAGTAGAGCGCTCGCCTAGCACAGGCAGGACCTGGATTCAATACTTAGCACCACATAAAAAATAAAATAAAGGCATTGTGTTGTGTCCATCTACAAAAAAGATTCTCTCTCTCTTTTAAAAAAGTCACTATTATGGTTTTTTTGGTTTGTTAACTTCAAACTTATCAGGGAAAACAAATGTAAAGAACTTTGTAGAGGAACAGTATTTTAAAATTTGAATTTATGTTGGAGAATGAGTAAACAATGTATGGTAAATAGAATATTGTCTTTTTCAAAGATGTTTGCATCCTTATCCCCAGAACCTGTAAATATGTTAAGTTTTATAGCAAAGGGGAAATTAAGATTGCAGATGGAATTAAATTTCCTCATCTGCTAACCTTGGGATGGGGATAGTATCCTGGATTTTTCTTCTGGGGGTGATGTAATCACAAAGGTTCTCATAAGTGGAAGACAGAAGCTGAAGAGAGAATCAGAGAGATGGCAGTATGAGAAGGATTTGACCCAATATTGTTAGCTTCAAGGATGGACAATGAAGCCATGAGCCAAAGGATATGGGTTACACTTAGAAGTTAAAAACTTCAGAGAAGCAGATTCTACCCCATAACCTCCAGAAGGAGCCTTCCTTGATTTTAGCCCAGGGAGAGCCATTTTGAACTTTTGACTCTTACAACTATAAGGTAATAAATTTAAAGTTGTTGCTTTAAACAAGTAAGTTTGTAGCAATTTGTTACAGCAGCAATAGGAAACTCATACACAAATCTTGGTAATATCACTATGACAGCAGCTAGTACCACTAATGCAGTGATAGAATGTGGGCCAACATTTACATAATGACTGAGAGTGTACAAACCCCTTCATCATACATTAGTTCATTTAATCCTCACAGCAATCTGTGAATAATAAAATGTTAATTTTACAAGTGGGAAAACCACTTGGAGTGGAAAAATGACTTGTTAAAAATTTGCACAGCAGCAGCTTGGATTCAGAGCGAGGCCCCTGACCCCAAGTCCCGTGAAGTGGTCTGCTCTTGCCAAAAAAGATTAAACAAAAAGGAGCAGAACCCATTGTCAAATGTGGGCTTCTACCTTGACCAAGCACAGCAGAGAAAAGGAATTTGTGAATAGTCTGAGTGTTAAGTTTGTGGGATTTGTTTTCTATAAAACTTTTGAACAACAACAACAACAAAACCTAAATTAGTAAATAAAATTCAAACATCTCTTTTTTTTTTTCCTTCAAAGAAGGGATGGTATATTTACACGGACCAATGGGAAAATTCTCCATTTCTTGGGGAGGATGCTGGTGTCTATAGCTTGGCTTGTCTGCCCCTCTCACTGACGTCACTTTGCCCTTCCATTATGGTCACCCTTTGCAGATGATAGCAAAAGAAATAAAAAGAAGGTGACATCCAAACCTTTGTCGATGAATGACTTTATGGGTCAACTTGGCCACGGGGCACCCAGACATTTTGTCCAACATTATCCTGAGTGTGGCTGTGAGGGTGTTTTGGGAAGAGATTAGTGTCTGAACAGGCAGACTGAGTAAAGCAGGTTGCCTTCCCTGACATGAGGAGGTCTCATCCAGTCCTCTGAAGACCTACACAAAACAAAAAGGCTGAGTAAGAGGAAACTGCCTCACTGATCTGAGACATCAGTCTTTTCCTCCCATCAGATGGGGACCGCGTCACTGGCTGTCCAGCATGCCAGTGCAGCTCTTGGCACTATACAAGTACATGAGCAGTTCCTTGTAGTAAGTCTCTTTATGTGTCCATCCTAATCTCTAATATTCAACCTGGTTCTGTGTCTCTGGAGAAACCTGACTCATATACCTTGGGAATAATTAAATTTTGTTAGTACAAAGTGAGGAAAATAGGCTTAACCCCTGGTTTCCTCTTGATTATTCCAGAGATGACTGTCTTCCTGACATTCAACCATTTGGGTATATGTACCTGAAATAGAACAGCTGATGATTTTTTTTGGAAAGCAAGAACAGACTTTCAGTATTTAGCATGTTTTGTCTATCAGACTTAGCCAAAACCTGGACTGAAGAGGTAGTGAGGCAGGGGTGGGCAGGGCTTCTGGGGAGGAGGCTGTTTCCTTGGGCAGTGAAGAAATGAGCCCAGAATATCTGCTAACTCTTTAAAGACAAACAAACAAACAAAAAACAAAACAAACAAACAAAAAACTAGAATTTATTCTTTTAGAGCAATTTTAGTTACATAGCAAAATTGAATTTCCTGTATATCCCATTTTCTCACAAGTATATAGATTTGCCCACTAACCAGTATTATGATATGTGTTCCCTAATTTTTATTCTAATATCTTCTCATTATAGTCTCCACAACCATATGACTATAAATTATCTTTTAATAAAATGGTTGCAGAAGACTCACTTGGAGAGATCACAAAATCGGGGAGAGAGGCTGCCCCCTTTACTCTGCATCCTGCTTCTCTGGGGCCTCTGCTCTTCTATCTCCAGCTCTGTCCTTCTCCACTCTGTAGGCCTAGGTGGTTCATTCTAGGTTGGCCTAGAATCACGCTCTCCTTTTCTCTCTTTCATTTCCAGAGGACATGCAGTATGACCCCCCCCGCCCCCGTTCCTGTTGTGCAGAACCCAGATGTGACTTTCCAGTGATGACTACTTATCCTGAGGACCTTAGTGGCAAAATGCCCACCTTGTTTTTTACTCTACAAACCCTGCAGTGCTCCTTATCCAAGTGATAGGCTTCTTGACAGACTTCTTCACCCTGCCTCATGTTTAGAGAACCAGACTTCCATTTACAATCCAGTGCCCTAGTGAGGGTCCAAACCATCCTTGTAGTTAATCTGGAATCCTCATCAACAGATGGGCCTTCTACTGCCCTTGGACAGACTCCCAGACACTGGGTACTCAGTCTCTGTGCATTATACATTTGTGAAGACTACTTCATCAGGTGACGACTGACCTTTTGCCTAAACTGAGGTCATCAAACCAAACTGATCAAACTTCATATGTAAGCCTTGCTGGTCTCAGTACATCTTGCCTTCTGGCACAGTCTGGCACATACCTGAGCCCTTCTCCTGCCTACCTATTTTATTGTAACCATGGAGGTGGACTTGAAATTGTTGCAAAGAGGCTCCTAAATCTTTGTATGGTATTAGAAAAAAAGAAGGGGGGATCTAAGTGGGGAGTGAGGGGGCTGTGAGAGGCGGGGACAAGGGACCAACATGTATGGAGCAGCTGCATTTTCTGGGAGTATTATATCTTTTAAAAAACTTTCACAGTAACCACACCAGGCAATGGATATTATTTTATTATATAGATGTTTAAAGTGAAACTCAGGTTAAGTAAGTGAGGGTACAATGGAGCCAGGATTCAGATCTGCATTATCCCAAAGCTCTGTCCTGTACTAGATGCAATTCTGTATTGGGTTCTTAAAAACAAACAAACAAACAAAAATAAAAGTCCTGGCACGGAACCTTCTGGCACTCTGGGTCTAATGGTTGTTGATAGCCTTCCTTCAAATTTTCTGTGTTTTGAAATGTAGACTCCTTTTCTGGCCATGCGAGATGATATATTGAACATCGTTCCTAGTAAGTGGAAGAAAAGTGTTTTTACCTGAGGCTTTGAGATGGAAAAAAGCTCTGACCACACTCTGGAGAGGTACATTTCTAGACACACTAGAAGTTTTCACTGGTAAAAAACCGCATGTGTCAGTTTTAAACCATGAAGGCATTTTTGTCTCAATATTGTTATAAGGTGTAAGAAAGAAAATAAATGTAGTATCCACTCTATCTTAACTATGGGAAGGAAGACTTTGTATAAACTTTATATAGCCTTACCTTGTGAAACAGCAAAGAACCCTAAATCATAAAGACAGCTTTGCCATTGTTTTCTCACTGTGCCCTGCTGCCCCCTGTAGAGTTGGCCATGATCTGCAGAGGGTGTTCTCATAGGTGCCCGCTCAGGGGCTCGCTGCCAGTTGGTAGCAGGTGTACCCATGAGAAGCCTCCCTGCGCTGGCCATATGTCATGTGAGGCTGTCTGCCTTTGAACTCTTGAATCCACGGTGAAGGCAGATGTGCATGCTTTTTCAAGTCCTTTCCAACAGAGGAAAAACAAAGCCTTCTATTGATTGAGGTAAAGACAAAATTTGTTTCACCTGGAGATAGTGGTTCTTACTGAGCTGGCAATGAATGTCATCCTCTACCCTGATTTTTAACCTTTCTTAGATTTCATATTCTTTTGAGAAGCTGTTGAAAGTGATTGACCTTTTATCCTAGAAAAAAATATGCATATATGAACACAAAATATTTTAGTTTCTAGAGGGTCAGGAAGCCCCCTGGGACATGAGGACTCAGTCTACCCCTCTCCCCATGGTATCTAGTCTAGATTTATTTCATTTATGAGAACATAGTGCCTTTCTGAGCTCATGGTACTATAATAAGGGCATCATACTTATTTTGCATTCAACAAAATGAAATTTGAGACATTCCTTATGTGTTTAGGACTTTGCTGCCAAAAAACTCACTAAGAACTATTGGCCACCTTTTTCAGTAATGGAGATTAAGTAATTTAAGTGTGTTTTGCTATTGCATTACCTGCTTGGTTCTGTTCTTGGTCCAGTGGGTGGGGGAGGGGGAAGGGAAAAACAGTATCTATGAGACTCTCTTGGAGGATTTACAAATTATGTCCTCTCTTTTTTCTCTTCCCAAGACCTGAGCATGCTAGCAGCCCCCTGTGGGACTCAACATTCCAGACCAACCAGTAGTCTTTGTGATGCCTAGTGGGAATATGAAGACTTCCCAGCAGAAGGTTAAAACCCTATTACAATTAGGGCTGCTATATACAAGGGACCTAAAAGAGATGATTCAGAGGAGCCAAATGACTCAGAGAATATTTGAGTAGGGAAAAATAATGTGAACATTTTGATTGTGACTGGTAGCAAGAAACACATTTCCCATCTTCATTTGGTTCACATATATACAGTGGAAATAAGAGTTCTGCAAAATACTGCAGTGGACTGCATGCATCCTGATTTTTCCATTTTACTCAAAAAGTACTGTACCAGTTCCAAGTCACATTTATGGGTAATGTCCATAATTTGAAAAACCATGATGTAGACTGAGGGTTTTACAATTAAATTCTTGGAATTCTCTGATGAAGTGTCTCAAGGCTGCCTGTGGAGGGGGTGAGGACAAAGCTGTGAAGGAAAGCAATAAGGGAGTGAGTTAAATGCCCCCATCAGAGAAGCACCATTAAATTTCCTTTAATGTATAGGGATTCTGTAAAGTATTTTATTTTACAAACATTGAAAACTGCTGACTTAGCACACTCCCCACTTTACATAAAAATTCAGTCCAAGATTAGGTGACTTCTTCAAATCAGCCTAGCAGTTAGTGACAGAGCATTTCTGAGGTTGTTTTTCATTCTATCATTCCTTTTTTAAATTTTTTTTGTAATTGTAGATGGACAGAATGCCTTTATTTTATTTGTTTATTTGTATGTGGTGCTGAGGATGGAACTCAGTGCCTCACACATGCTAGGCAAGTGCTTTGCCACTAAGCTACAGCCCCAGCCCATTCCTTTGTTTTTTCACGCCCTCCAGTGATTCAACAAGGTCATTATATTTTTTTTTAGTTGTAGATGGACACAATATCTTTATTTATTTTTATGTGGTGCTGAGGATTGAACCCAGTGCCTCAACGCGTGCTAGGCAAGTACTCTACCACTGAGCTACAACTCCAGGCCCCATTTCTTTGTTTTTATTTTTAATGAGTGTATATATATATTTAGTAAAAACTCATAGCTTCAAGGGCCTTATGAAGACATAAGAATCTTCCACCCACTAGTCATCCCATTCTTCATCTTCTAGTTATTTCCATAACTCAAAATAAATCTGTCTCTCTACTCTCAGCTTCTCACACTTAGGCAATCCTACTGATTCCCCACTGTGAAGGACAAGGCTTAGTTTATCCTTGTTTCTCTATCGTCCACCTCCAGCTTGCCTCTACTTCCACTCATACCTTATAGCTCTGTTAGTGTTTTCAATTCTGTAGTTGATTACCTATGTGATTTTAAGTAAAAATGTAGCCTTTAAAAAAGACCAAACACTGCTGTTCTACTCTCAATTCCATTGCTTTTTCTATTGTACCACTTCTACTACCTCTAAAAACAACCATAATGCTGAGAAATTTTAGTTGACAGTAAGATGAATTAGTGTGGTGTAGCTTCTTCAAAAAGCTACAGAAACTTTACACTATACTATTAGAGATATAAAGTCTACAAACACAAAGTCTGAGATAGATTGACCACAAGTTTCCCTTGAATAAAAGGAACAGAAGCGAAATATTGTACATTTCTCTGTCTTCCATTGCATATAATGTTGTGCCTTCTATTCATCAGGAAAAGGTAGAACTCAGGTCACTCAATGAAACTAGACATGACAGATTTGCGCTCACAATAAGAGAGAGGTTTCTAGTAAAGGACCCTCCAAGGATGATTGGGCTGCCTTTGAGGTGGTGAGTCCCCTCACTGTAAATGTGCAGACTCAGGATAGATGTCCAGGTTCTTGCAGAAAGGTAAAAAAAAACCTTTAAATTATTTTTAGCCCTGAGATTTTGTGATTCTATGAAATCAATGACAGGTCTCACAAGGTGAATGGAATGTGCTAGATCATGCATTCTCAACAAAGGAAATATTGTCCTCAGAGAGGTGGAAATTATGGGGGAGGGGTAATTAAAAAAAACTTAAATATTACAATTTTTTATGGCTTTCCAAAGGCCAGAACACACTAGCAGATGTGAGATTTATCTGTGATATTAACATTTTATAATAGGTGGAGATTAGGGGAAAATGTTTAAAAGTCTAGGGGAAAAGCAATTCTGGAAAACAGGTTAAGAAACACTGTACTGTGGAATATGATATGTCAAGAAATTTGTAATGTTTTGAACAACCCACAATAAAAAATTAAAAAAATAAAAAATAAAAAAAATAAAATAAAAAAATAAAAAAGAATTCAAATGCTAAAAAAAAAAAAAAAAAAAAAAAACAAACAAACTTGTGCTTGAATTATTGAATACCTGTGATCACTTCATAGAAATTTCAACTCTAATCTGCATTCTATTGGTTTGTATTTTTTCCCACTTGTTTATTTCCCTATGCCCTGGTGGTTTGCAAAAGACTTTCTATATATTTAATTGTGTATGACAGATATCAAATATCTTTCTACAAACTGCACTTCAATACAGAAAAAAAAGAAAAGAAAGAAAATTCTGCTGCCCCATACCATTAATTATAATTTCAACACACAAAAAAAAAAAAAAAAAAAAAAAAAGAAACACTGTACTACTCCAGATTATGTCACTAAGTCTCAGGGCTGTTTATAACCCCTTCCTTGGGAAGTCTTCTCTGACCCTCTTTCCCTTTTATTCCTGAGCATCATGAGTAGTTGTCCGGTTCCTATCACCCATTCTAGCAGGTGTCTTAAGACGGTGTGAGGAGGGGAGGGCAAGGGATTTGGATTGTGCCTGTTTCTGGCATGTTTGTAAGCTCTATGACTATCCTAGTCAGGGGTCTCCAGAAAAAAAGAAGCAATAAGATATACAGAGAGATACAGAGACAAGTTATGGGAATTGGCTCACACAACTACGAAGGCTGAGACGTCCCAGGATATGCTATCTGCAAACTAGAACACCAGGAAAACTGTTGGTGTAATTCATTCTGAGATCAAAGCCCTAAGCCCTGGATGGGGAGGTTGGCTGTTCTAAGTCTCAGTGTTCAAAGGCCTAGAACCTGAAGTTGTGGTGTTTTAGGCAGGAAAAGACAGATGTTCCAGCTCTGAAAGAGAGTCCTTGCTCTGCCTTTTGATTCTATCCAGGATATTGGTAGACTGGATGATTCCCACTCAAGTTGGTGAGGGCAATCTTCTATTCGACTGATTTAAATTATAATCTCTTTCAGAAACACTGACATACCCCAAAATAATGTTTTATCGTCTCTGATGGCATCCCTTAACCCTGTCAAGGTGACACAGAGAATTAACTATCACACACCCACCTTTTGTCAACTTGCCACATATGTGCATCTTTTAAAACTGTTCTTAATATCCAAACAAAGACAACAAGGTCATAATTCTGTCTAACATGATACAACTGTCCTGTATACAACCCAAACCATAATAATTCCTTTCCTAGAAGAGGAAGTAAATCCTTGAGTAATGTTTACTTTTCTTCTTGATATCCTGTAACTTAAATACTCTGATGTAAAGTTAACAGTACATAAATTCTGATATAAAGTTGATACATCTTATGTTACAAGATAAGGGAGTAGTAGAGGAAAGAAAACAAAGATATTTGCTTAATAAATATACATATACACTGAACTATTTATGCCAAAATAGAGAGGAAATAGTCATGTCTATTGTAGACCTGGGTTCTAAAACTGGCCATGTGGTTGTGGCTGGTATTTGTAACTTCCTTCTCCTATTCATTATGTATTCTTTTTCTCGTGAGTATCTCAACTGGTCATGGTTCTTTACCTGGTAGCTTGGCTTAGACCTTCATGTCTGAAGATTTTGGGCCATCTACAGTCCTGCTTGGTTTGGATTACTATAGTTTTCCATTGATCTTAGTAATGGGGCATGGTAACATTGAGATCCCTAAAGATACATTTTTTCCTTACATCTATTGTGGAATAGTAAGTAATACAATTTATCCTGGTAGTTTGGATCAACCAGCGTCAGCAATACCTTAACTTCTTTTTTGGTCTTGGAGGCACAAGGAACCCAAAGTGACTGGGTAGCAGTCTTAACTTTCAGTTCAATGGAATCTGTGTTGTGCCTTTTTATGGAAGCATTTCTCCCTCTGTAAGGCCTCTAGGCCATCAAAGCATAATATCTTGGGAACAGAAAGGAAGATCTTTGCTAGTGGCTTACTAGGGGTAATAGTGAGTGGTGCCACTTCCATTTCCACCTATTGATTCCTGGATCCATAAACCTGGACCCTTTTCTGGCTATGAGAGAAAATACACCATATATTGAATGCTGATTTAATATGTCAGAGCAAATATAACTACCCCTGCAAGCTATTCCTCCCTAGCTGATTCTGTAACTGAGTCTTCAAAAGTCCATTCTGCTGTTCTATAAGTGAGCTGCTTCAGGATGGTGGAGAACTTGATAAGACCAGTAAATTCCATCAGCCCAGACCTCTTGCCACACTTTTTTCACTGTGAAGTGAGCTCCTTGGCCAGAGCAATGCTGTATAATGCCAGGACAGTAGATGAAGTTTCTTTAAGTTCACAGAAGCAGGCAAATCCTTATCCAGAGTAAATATGCATTCCAGTAAGGACAAAATGCTGCCCTTCCCATGTTGGAAATAGTCTGAGGTAATTGACCTGCTACCACATACTGGCTAATGGCGAATGATTCTCTACTGGGGGCTCAGAGTTAATCTCAGATGCTGGCTTATTGGGAACTCAGCATGGTCATAGCCAGGTTGACCTTGGTGAGTTCAAGTCCATGTTGCTCAGCCTGTGCATGACCTCCTTCCTTGCCACCATGACTGCTATTTTCATGAGCTCATTGGGTAATGACAAGGGGTGGCTGGGGAAGATGATAACCAGTATCCAGAAAGCAGATAACCTTTTCCACTTAATTATTAAAATCCTTCTCTGCTGAGGTCACCCTTGATGAAGATATACATGAAACAAATTTCTTCGAAATTTTTGCCAGTT
Source organism: Marmota monax (assembly GCF_021218885.2). Classification (NCBI taxonomy): domain Eukaryota; kingdom Metazoa; phylum Chordata; class Mammalia; order Rodentia; family Sciuridae; genus Marmota; species Marmota monax. Next base: position 27,073,528 of record NW_026695227.1, on the reverse strand, counting down.
CAGCAAGGTCTATTTAAATATGTTTCTCCCAAAATCTGTTCTTGCCAATTGTGTTAGTCAACTTTATATCACTTTGATCAAATTACTCAACAAGAACAAATTAGAGGAGAAAAGTTTATTTGGGCTCATGGTTTCAGAGGTTCAGTACATAGTTAGCCAGTTCCATTGCTCCGGGTCTGAGGTATTGCATAATCTTATGGCCAAAGTGTGTGGTGGAGGAAAGCTGTTCACCTCACCATGGCCAGGAAGCAGAGTGAAAAGAGGAGGCTACAGAGAAGATGAGCCCTTCCAGAGCACATTCTCCAGTGATTCACCTCCTCCAACCATGTGCCATCTGCCAAAAGTTACCACCCAGTTATTCCATTCATTAGGATGGAATAATGGGTTACAATTCTCATTATTGAATCATCTCAACGTGGAACATTCTTGCAGAATGTTTTTGGGGGACACCTCATATCCAAATTGTAATACCAATTTTCCAATCATGTTCCTTCCAACTCCCTGGCTATCCAGTCAAACCATTGGCCACAGCCATTTTTCTTCAAGGAAAAGTGCACAACCATGTGCATTATCCAAAATTCTGCCTGCAGAATTTCCTTCACCATTGGATATTGGGGATATCCCAAAGAGGGGCATGCTGAGAGGGACAGTGTTATGCCTGTCCACTTTTGGGTGCATAGCATGCAGAACCATCTGCAAACCTGGTCCAAGTGTTCTCTTTGTTGTTCAACTGGGCATAGGGAATTTCCCAAGAGGCCATAGGTGCAGGATGAGAGAGAGAGAGAAGGCAGTGTAGCAGGAATGGGACCATGAGCATTTTGGGTCACTTTGTGAAACTTGTGCCTTTGGGCCTGTTCTAGCCTGAACACATCTACACCACTGGCATGTTGTGTGCACACCCAGCTTTATGGCTTAGTGGGTCAGATGCCAACCAATTCTTGATGCTATAGATGCATTACATAATCTCATCAAGTCCTAATTTCCACCTCTTTAATGGAGATAATGACAGTACCTTCCACATAGGATTGCTGGAATATTTAAATCCTTAATACTTAAAGCGATTCCAGGACCATTAGCACAGACCTCACCTGAGAGCTTGCTAGAAATGCCGAATCTCAGACCCCATTTCAAAATTACTAAATCAGAATCTTCATTTAAAAAAATCCCAGATGATTTGTAGGTAACTTAAAATTTGAGAAGGATTAGACCATCTGAAATAATGCTAGTAAAAGAGCTTATCATAGTACCTGCTATTGAATATTATTTCTATTAGTCTCTTTCTCTTACATTACACTATCGGTTCCACATCAGGACTTGGTCCTGTTCATCTTCATGTCCCCAGAACCCAAAGAAGTGCCTGGCAGATGGTATCACTCTGATTTACATAGTGATGAGAGGTATGTAAAATGAATAAATGAATGAGAAAGAATAGGGAGAGGAGTGAACGCTTGCTTTCTGAATATGGTCAGAGATGGTTTTTCTGCTCAGAGAGTTTTGTTATCTGACACACAGCTCCTTCTCCCTTCATCTATAAATAAAGACCTTTCACAGAGAGGACTGTCTTCTTTTTTTTTTTTTTTTTGTCTTAAGGACATGCACATCTAATTGAGAAACTTTCTTGAGCATCTCCTGTGCATGAGTCTTATGTTATACATTATACGCAGTGAAGAAAACAAAGATGAGTAAGACACGGTCCCCACCCCCTGCCAGTGTGTGTTTTTGTGTGTATTCTATCACAAATCTCTTGCAATACACTCATTTCAACCTTATCTTGGCTTAAAAGATAAGGAGAGAACTGAAACATATGGGGTTTGTTGGCACACTAGGGCTGAGTTATGAATACTGTCACAGACACAGGAACCAAAAGATTCAGACAAGAAAAACAAGCTTTAATAAAAGGTTCCAGAATTCAGACACCTTCTCTTCCCCTGCACCCTCCCTCAATGAACCACCCTCCTTTCTCTAAAATAAGCTTCCTTGCAGCAAATGGCCTTCAAGGTCTGCGAAACAGATCCTTAGAGTCACATACTTTCTTGGTCAGGGTAGAGGATTCAACACATTTTATTCTTTTATCCTTGTTCCTTGTGGATAATTCTTTCTTAGAATAGGTAAGCCATCTGCTGACAAGCTATCTGTGATTCACTGGTGCAAACTATTCACCTCCTTCACCACAGTACCCACTGGAATGGGAGAAAAACAGGCTTCTTCCTCCTCCCCCTCACTCCTTGTTTGAAGTCTTGCATTACTGGAAATCATCCAAGCATTTTTTTTGTTGTTGTTGTACTAAAGGACTTTCTTCTCTTAACTAATCTATTGGAAGTGATTCTTTTCCCTTGAGGCATATAGTTATATCAAATTCTAACTATTTATTAAGTATATTTAATTTTCTTTGTGGGGGCATTGGAGAGTAGGGAGGGGCTGGGTCAACTCTTGGAGAGGAACACGGAGACAGATACCCAGATGCCCCCCGTAGGGTGCTGGTGACTCAGGGTGCCAGCTTTCCCTCTGAGTCAGCAAGATTAACTTTATAGTTCTGTAACACCTTTCATCTGGGAATCCAAGGACTTTCCACATATGAGGTCAGTTAAGCATATGAATGCTTACTTTATTCTTTGCACTTGAAGACAGTAAGGAGGGTGGTATTACTGCCCAGGTACACACTCTAAGGAGATCCTATCACTTCCCTTTCTATCTGGCTCTGATGTGTTAGAATCATTTTCAGCTAGTGTCTGGAAACTACACCTGGAAGTCCCATAGGCCCTCAGCCTCAACAAGTGTCTCTGGCATTCTTCTTCCTTCTCCAGATTTGGATCACTTAACTGCTGGAGTCATCTGGACCTGTAGCATCTAGTCTAGTACCTGGCATTAGGGAGATGCCCACTGAATGTTAGAGATACATAAAACTCTGGGGGATACAGCAGTGAACAAAAGCAAACAAAAATCCCTGCCCTCCTGGAATTGATACTCTATAAGGGGATATAGATAATAGGCCAAATGGATGAGCAAAATATGTGGTATTTTAGATGACAATAAGTGAAGATAAGGGGATGAAGAGTATGGAAGGAGGGATGTTCAATTTTAAATAGGTTCAGGCTTCACCGAGAAAGTGACATTCGGCTAAAGATTGGGGGAGTAAGCTATTCAGATATTGGGGAATGGGAGCAGAAAAGCATATTTAGCACAGAGCACCACAAGTACAAAGGCCCTGAGCCTGTGTGACTGAAGGGGGGTGAGCAATGGGAGTGGGGAGGAGAAAGGGGGCCAGGGAAGATTGTGTAGACACCTGTGCGCTTTTAACGTCTCTGGCATTTAGCTGGAGATGGACACCACTGGGGGACTGAATGGAGTGATCTGGCCTGACCTGTTTAAAATAGGATTGCTGTGTTGTTTTGGGAATAGATAGGGAGCAGGGGTGGAGAGGCAGTGTGGGAATTAGGGTGGATGTAGAGAAACCAGTTGGGAGACCTGAAAGAAATGGTGATTGCGGGAGTAGGATGGCAGCAAGTGACATGGTGAGATGTGGAGATATTCTGGGCTCTGAAGATAAAGTCACCAGGATGTGTTGGCAGAGTGGATGTGGGAAGCATGTGTGTGTGTGTGTGTGTGTGTGTGTGAGAGAGAGAGAGAGAGAGAGAGAGAGGGAGGAATCAAGGATGGCACCAAAGTTTTTGGTCTGAGCTCCTGGGAGGACAGCCCTGTCATCAGCTCAGATGAAGAAGACTGAAGGAAGAGGAGGAATGTGATGGAAGGTCAAGAATTCTATTTTGAACAGTCAAGTGAGCAATGACCTTTAGACATCCTAATAAAGACTGTAAGTGGGTTGCTGGAGAGACAAATGTGGAGAGCGGACTTGAGAATTAAACTTGATCAGCTTATAGTGTGTGTATAAAACCATAAGCCTGAGCTCCTCCAGGGAGTTACAAGAAAGTCCATAGGCCCAGAGAGGGGAGTCTTGGGGTACACAATGTTGAGTGTTAGAGATTTGAGGAGAAGTAAGCAAACTACAGGTAGAAGGATCAGCAGGGAAAGTAGGAGTGTGATTTCCTGGAAGGTAAGCGAAGAAAACTTTTCAAGGAGAAGTGATTGGCTATGTCAGAGGTTGCTGTTAGGCCAAGTAAGATGAAGGCTGAGATTGTTCATAGGGCATGGACTATGGCAGTCTCCATGATCCTGGTAAGAGAAGGTTGGGTGGTGTAAGAGTGCCTTCAGAGCAAGTGGGAAAAGAGAAATTGGAGATAGTGAGCATAGACAGCCCTTTTTCTCCTCTTTACTAAGGTTTTGCTCAACATTCCTCCAGACGATTGCCACTGTTGCAATAGATTCTCTGTCTCAAGTCTTGATAACATTTTTTGCATGGCACTCAGGTCCTTCACAAATTGGCAGTGAACTCAGAGCCTAGCTTCCAATAATTTTCGTTCTTTGTCCCATTCCCAAAGCGGATCCATTTTTCCTGGTGCCAAGAGTCCTCTCATGCTTCTGTAAAATACATGCTGTGTCTCTGGAAAGAAACAAACAAAAAGATACACTCTCAGCCTTTTTAGCCCAGCAAACTTCTGTCATCCTTCAAGATGCATTTCATGGGCCACTCTTCTGGTACATCTTTCCTGTCTTCCGTCTCTCAATATACAGGCCTTTCTCTTTGCTCCTTGCCTTATTTTGATATACTTTAGCACTTATCAGACCATCATGCTGCAGCCTGACCACAACACAGTCACTAAAATTCTAAATGGCTAATTACAAAAGCTGGTGTTTATTAAATAATTACTGTGTGCATTGGATTAATCCATTGATTTCTTTAAATGGCCTTATGAAGCATTTTATTGTATTACTACAATTATTCTTCATCTTACAGATGAATAAATGAGTCTTAGAGAAGTCAAGAAACTCTACAGTAGCACACTAATAAGTAAGTTTGACATTTAAGATTTAAACCTAAGTATTCCTGATTTTAAAGCCTGTGCTTGAATTAACTACACCAAACTGCTATCCCTGAGATATACTGAAATTTCTGTGGTTTTGCTGTATGTTGCTCAAATTTAAAGAACTGATCAAGCCAGCACTTCAGATTGGTTTGGCCCGGTATAACTTTCTGTGATGAAGAAGATGTTCTATAAATCCACCTCATCCAATGTGCTAGCCAGTAGACATGTGTGGCCATTGAGCATTTGAAATTTGGCTGGTGCCACTAAGGAACTGACAGTTCATTTAATTTTAATTGATTTAAATTTGAATGACTACATATGGCTAGTGGCTGCTATAATGGGCAGTGAAGTTCTATAAAAATCAAACAACTCTAGATAACTATTTGGAGAAAGTTAAAGAGAGAGTCATAAAAGTGTTTTTTATCCCCTCCCTTAGCCTGTAAGGATACCCACGACAAAACTACTATATTTTGGAGAATATAAGAAAACATCAAATTTCAAATGAATTAGTATTACATGTACTACTAAGAACAAAATACTTTCAATTATAATTGTAAGCCACCATTTATTATCAGTCATATCCCAAGAGATTTTTAAATATTGGGCAAAAGTAATTTAGAGTCAATGAAAAATTGTACCTTACTTATTTTGGTGATTTCCAGGAAATTTCTTGAATGGTTTTCAAATGTCCAATTTTTCTTCTATTACTTTATACTGGATAGAGAGGTAAGACTGGAAGTATCATTCATAGTTTAATTCTTCAGTCAAAATATCTTGTAGGAATTGCAATAACAACTAAAAATTTGATTGGTTCTCTTAAAATGAGAAAGGACATAGTATATTAACATATGAGTAGGGCTTAGTGTGTTGGCTCCTATTTTTTTTCATTTACTTTTGTTGTTTGTCTTTGCTTCTGTATATCACACTGCTTGTCTAAGTTCTTGGGCATGTGGCACGATTAATAGAGAATCAACTAACCTCAGAACTAATTAACTATGTAATTTTTCTTGTGATACTGTGGTGTCTTCATCAATGAAGTCACTGAAACTTTCATCTTTTGCTCCAGGCAGTCTGAATGGAATCTTGTGTTTATCTAACCTTGTTTTCTGACCTTTCTTTACCTAGACCCTCTGTAGTTCCACCTTCAATTTTGGAGACATTTGAAAAACCAAGACACAGATCTGGCTTCTATCACTGGAACCATCTCCAACTTTGAAGTGATTTTAAACCTGAATGACATGCCTTTTAATATTTAGAGCATTAAGTCCTAATTCATTCCATTTAATGCTTTCACTGCATTACTTAAGATGCAAAGAAAATGCTCTATCCCTTACCCAGCTGCAACAAATTAATAAGTAATTTCAACCAAATAAAATCATTTTGATCCTGAAACATCACTCCATCTTCACCAATGCTTAGACTTTAATGAAATTGTTAAAATGTGTGTGAGATTTAAAAAAAAAATACCGGAGCCTTTGAATTCAGGATGACCCGTGACACACACATTTTGGTGGCATTTTAAAACTCCTAGTTAACAAAATGATTCTTTCATCTAACCGATAATTACATTTTGAAACAGTGCAGTGTTTTGGGAATGATTACTTATATCCAAAAACAGAGTACAAGGGATAGAAAGGTGCCACAATCAGGCAGAAATTAGAAACACACAGAATATGAGTCATGGGGTGTTTGAACATAATTCTAAGAGAAGAAACAAGACAAAACAACAACAGAGAGAGTTTGGAATCCTTTATTATAAAGGCAAAGAGCCAATTGTTCAGCCACTCTTGCAGAAGTAGTGGGTGAAACTGAAACAAAGCCCAGAATCTGTAATACCTCTCCACATACACCCACATTTATTTATAAGAGGAAAAAAAAAAAAACCTTGAATGCTGTTAATAGTATCAGTTGTCATCATTACCTTGCACCTGACTAGGACTTTTGAAATTCTCAGTGGTACTGGTCCCTGTAAACGATGCTAGCAATCCACAGGCAGCCTATTTTACTTTCTCTGTGAGAGAGTGTGTACCTGGCACAGGCTAAGTAACCCCCTGTTTTATTCCATAATTAACAGAACCACAGTAAACATCACTTTTGAGTACCTCAGAAAGAAGGACAATTTTGAGGCAAATTTTTTTTTTTTTTTGTGTGGTAACTTTCTGTTTTCCTTCTGGAAAGCAGTACTGTATTATACCTTGCCTTTTCTTTCTAGCATAGTAAGTACTAATTACACCCCTTGGGTACACCTTGGCTGCTGTGTTAAACACATCTAGAGTTGTTTTCTTATTGCCATGAAAAAAAAATATTTGACATGAAAGACTACCTGTGGAGGCACTAAGGGACACTGGAATCAACCTCCATAATTTAAAGGGCTAAGCAATTCAAATGTGTTGAAAGATGAGGTTGTACTAGAAAGGGATGCAGCAAAATCCCTATTGTGTAGGTTTGGTTAAACAAGAAGATGAAATTAATATTATGTAAAGAAAAATACCTGTGAAAACATATGGGAGGGGGCTGTGCTTTCTTGACTGACGCTTCTTTAGCATTTGCCATGTACGGCTCATTTGACAGGTATTCCACTGTTACTACTCCTGAAATGGGTAAGATATTCAGTCTAGTTACTCAGGCATATAGAAATAAAGTGTTCATCAGTTTTCTGTAACTGAACTGAAGTTTAATCTCAGGCAACTTGGCCCCTTTCCCTGGATGACATTTGGGGCATTGTTGTTCTTTTAGTCAGCTTTTGTGTTGCTGTGACCCAAATACTTGACGATAACAATTTAGAGGAGGAAAAGTTTATTTGGGGGTCATGGTTTCAGAGGTCTTAGTCCACAGGTAGCTGATTCCATTGCTGTAGGCCCAAGGTGAGGCAGCACATCATGGTGAAAGGACCCAGCAGAGGAAAGCTGCTCAATTTAGGGTGGAATCAGGAAATAGAGAGGAAGGGGCCACAGGAAGAGCAACCTTCCAGGAAATGCCCTCAGTGTCCCACCTCTTCCAGCCATTCCCCTACTGCCCAAAGTTACCACATAGTCAGTCCATTCAAACTAGGATCCACAAATTAGGTTATAGCTCTCATGATCTCATCATTTTACCTCTGAATATTCCTGCATTACTAGTATCTTTTGAGGGAGACCTAATATCTAAAGCATAACAGCTGTGTTGGCCACTGAGCATTTAGCATTGAGGGTCTTAGCACTGAGGGTCTAAGCATTATCAGCTATCCATTCAGATATCCAGGCAGGAGTCCTTGCTCCCGTTGAGTTTCACAGTGGGTCCATGCAGGTCATTACTGCAGCCCCTAAACTCTGCCTGTGCTGCTTGCTCTTGGACACCTGGGCATGTCCTCAGTCTGTCTGGGGTGCTCCAGTTTAGACAGTGTCTGTGGATACTTCTTCTGCTCATCTACCAGGCTGGTATAGGGGAATTATGAACTCCACCTGGGCTCCAAAGTGCACAGGGATCTTGCTCATAGAGTCTCAGAGCCTATCTAGAGCTCACATCCCTGTCCTGTGCCTCAACTCTTCCCTCTTTCCATATCTGGATTCTGGCAAGTGGAAGAAGGTAAAGCATCGTGGAATTCGTGGTTCAGGACCACTTTCCTAGGTATAGAATTGTCTTGACTTCCCCACAGTCGCCCTCTTTAGTGCTCCCAACAATCCCTTTTCCCCCAGTCTGACTCTAGATCATTATGTATTCTTCCAAATCTTTTGTCTTATGCCTTGAGTTTACTCAGGATTTAGGTTTATACAACTTAAAATACAGAGCATTTGAAATTCAAAAACCTTGGCATTTGGCTGAATCTTCTAGTCCCCAAGGGGATAAATGCTGCTCACCAAATATGAGCAAAATAGCAAAAGGAAGTGAAGTGGGCCTGCAGCAGGGAGAATCAGGAAAAAATCCCCAAACATTGTTCCTTCTTGTTTTTCTTTTAAAAAACATATCTTTTTCTCCTATAAAAAGCTGAATTTATTGAAGGCAAAAATCAACACACCATGCCCTAACACGACCCACTAGCTAAACTGCTTGCCTGTCCACTGGCTCTGCTCACAGTAACTTTCTTATTCTCAGAACATAATCACCAATCTCTTTGTTCAAATCTCTGCTTGTACCATATACTTAGGGGTGTAAAGAATTTCCTCTGAGGTGGGAACTCATTTCCCCCATTTCTCCTATTTCCACTGGAAACCATTGCGCTAGTGTGGTACTCCTTGTCTCTTGCTCACTTCTCCTTGGGTAGTAGAAGTGTGTTACCTGGTGGAGGACAGTGCATGGAAAACACCCTCAAGGCCATGGTTCATAAGTGGATAGAACTATAGATGTTCTTAAATAATGATGATTCAACTTTCAATTTTTCAATTTTAAGATGGTACAAAAGCAATTTGTGTACAGTAGAAAATGTACTTCTGATTTTGAATTCTGTTCTTTTCTTGATGTGCTGGGTGGTGGCAGCCAGCCACAGCTCCCAGTCAGTCATGTGATCAGATGATAAACAATGGATACTCTACACTGTACCTTGTTGCCAGTGTTGTTTGGATACAGGTTTTCAATAATAACATGAAATATTCAATACTTCATTGTATAATAGGCTTTGTGGCAGATGACTTTGCAACTGTACATTAATATAAGTGTTCTGAGCATGTTTAAGTTAGGCTAGGCTGAGCTATGATGTTTAGTAGGTTAGGTTATTAAATGCATTTTTAACTTATGATGTTGTCAAGTTATAATGGGTTTACTGGGACCTGACTCCATTGTAAATCAAGAAGCGTCTGTAATCTATTAAAAGACTGTGAGCGTTAGAGATTGGTTTCTTCTTCCTCTTTGCCCTGGACCAGTGCAGCTGTCCTATGTGAGTTCATTTGGCCTATGGGTATAGTCTCAAAACTTCCCTTAGACTTGAGTCCCAACATCTGGGGGTAGGAAGCATAAGGATGGAAATGGGGTAAATTGCATATCTGAACCCATTTGATTATATATTGTAGCCACATCCTTTAATGTAGTTCTATTGACAGTAAAGTTGACATTTCAATCTTGACTAATTTCAAGGTCTATCTTGTAAGTTGGTTCCAAATTTGAGTGGAAAGGGGTGATTTTATTTTTATTATTATACTCTCCAAAATTTCTGTGCTAGTCACTGATAGCCAAGAAGAGAAAGTGGGCATGGGAGAGATCCAGATCTCTTGCAGATCATGCAGAAAGAGCTATAGCCTTCACTGAGACCTCTGGTACTTTGAGATTGGAGGAATTACTTGGATATAAGTAATGTCTGATCTGTAAAATGGTAGCCAGTAGTTTGTAACTTGCACTTTATTTTTTAAGTGTTTGTTTTTTGTAGTGCTGGGGAAGGAATCCAGGGCCTCATGCATGCCAGGCAAATGCTCTATCACTGAATCATACACCCAGCCTGGGAACTTGGGCTTTTGAATTGGGTGGTCTAGTGTTTGAGTTTTAGCTCTGACATGTTCTAGTAGTGGGTCTTTGGCAAGTTACTTATATTTGAACCTTAATTATATTACTTATAAATAGGGAATAAAATTATCTACATAGAGAACTAGTACCAGGGTTAAATATGATGTTACATATAAAGTTCTTGGACATAATAGTTCAATAAAATTTAACTCTTAATTTTTATTATTGTCACAACTTAAGTGATTTTTCTAAGACAGGCATAAGTATTCCCTTAAAAAGGCCAAGATGGCCTCTCTCATCTTGACTAAAGTGCAAGGTAGGGGAAAGTACTTTGTCACAGGAAAAGAATGTTCTGGAACACCTCACTAAGACTTCTAGTACTTTCACCTCTGGTAATACAGTCTCTGGCCACAAAGTCAAATACTTGAAATATATATCTTTTGTTAATTAAAGAGTTACCAGGGTTCAAATAGTCTCTATGATGCTGTTCAACTTCTGATATATGTTATGCAAATAATAGCTTCTGTAGTTTCCACATGAATGTATTTCAAATGGAACTTTGAAAAAATCTTTTAAAGTGTTGCCTAATTTAGCTGTTCTCTCAACTATGTGTTTTGGTGTGCCTTAGATCTGGGTCTAGATATGAATAAATGAAAGCACACTATGTTGTAGGGCTTCATCTGTCTTTGGAAACCAAACTTCTTTGTGAAGTTTTACTTTTACAAGTTACTTTTACTAACCTTTAGTGAGTCATGAGACTATTTGTGAGATGGCTAGAAAGTAGCTCTCAGAAACCAAAGGATAAAGTGAGGTTGCCATCATTTAGTTGTAATCTGTTGCAAATCAGATTTTTTTCAATTCAGTGGGCAACTGATTAAAACTTATTCTATATGCTGATAGAGAAAAGGTTAAAGGAAATTTTGAAAACAAAATGGTAAGTAACCATAATAGATGCTCCCTAGATTACACATATCTGCTGAAATTTCAAACCTAGAAGATGGTTAGAAAAAGACCATAAAATAAAGTTATAAAGAAGGCCATTTCTTATTTGATTCAAGCCCAGTGGAGTTTTCTTAAAATGCAAGAAAACTGTACAGGGCATACATTCAGAAACAAGCTATAGGATAATTAATGAATGAGTTGTCTTATATGGAAAACATAGCTGGGCACTTATCCACCCTTTTTATTGGCTTAAAAGACAGTCTAGAAGGTCTCATCCCACCCCTCTAAGAGTACTTTTGTCACTTGAAATGTTTCCTTTTATCAAGCTCTAGGTTTATTCAGTCTAGCAGACTAATTTATGAGGGGGGCTAGGGTTGTGGCTCAGTGGTAGAGTGCTCACCTAGCACATGTGAGGGGCAGGGTTTGATCCTCAGCACCACATAAAAATAAAGGTATTATTGTCCATCTACTATATATATATATATATATATATATATATATATATATATATATATATATATATATTTTTTTAAAGAGTACCATAAAGTAAATATTTGTTGACCAATTGGATCCAAGCACTTTTGGGGGAGGGTAATCTTTTGCTACTAGTGAAACAGGAATGGCAGTTCAGGAAGGTCAGGCTTGACTTTCTCATGTGCTCTTAACTATAGTTTTATTTTTTTATATGTTTAGTAAATTAACAACAGTGATTCAATGAATGCATCATATGTCTTACTTGTTCCCAACTCTTTTGGAGCTGTTCAGAATTCCAAAGAGTCTACAGAGCAATGCAGGAGAATTAGCTTCAGTGTCTATCATTAGGTCCAATCAACACCTGGAAAAGATGACTCAGTCATTAAATATGCTTTGTTATATTTTACAAAACATTTGGAGAAGCCTTTGCTTTTCTGTATCTGGTAGACTCCTTGTCAGTCTTCAAGATTCATTGGTTATATCTCCTGCCTAAACTTTTCCCAAACTGCACTGAAAGCAAATGTCTCCTCCATATTGTCCCAATAACACTCTAGCTGATATGTATGGTATAATAATTATCTGCTTAGAGATTATCATATTGTTTTGAAATTATTTGTCATCCTATTCAAGCTTCTTGATATTCACCTTGCTATTAGCAAGTACTGCTCCTTGGTTTTATGCTTGGCAACCAATCAGGAATTAATCAGGCCCTTGTAGGTGCTCTGTTAGGATTAGTCAAATAAGAGAATACATAGCCTAAGACTCAATTCTTTTTAGATTCAGTATACTTACACAATACTTGACTGTGTGTGTCTGAGAAATGCTTTACTAATTCAAAGGAATAGCTCTTGAGTTCAATTTGAAAACCACATCTATGTGACTTTTCTGGTTCTGCAGGCTCCATTGTTAATATGCAAAAATTTTCTTAAGCTGTGGGTGGACCTAGACTGCAAGTAAGGTTGACTATCAGTGAGTTGGAGCCTAGAAAACTTCTGCCTCCCTCCAGAATGGGCATATGAATTAAAGCAACGAGAAGCTGGAACCACATTGTTTATGTACCTCTCAGTCCTGGGTCTTAGGTTAATATGTATCTGACTCCTGTCATCTACTTGGGATGGTATTAGATTCTAATTAGAGAAGATATTTGCTCACCTCTTGCTTTATTAAAGTCAATTATTTGCTTTTATGCTATTTCCAGATAAGACTGAAATATTTTAAGGCTGGGCCAAATAAACTTGTTTGGTTTTATGTTTCTGTTGTTTGATGTGGTGCTTGATATATAGTATAGAATCATTAAATGGTTTTTTGATGGAAATGAATAAGGCCAAATGGATTGAGAATAACTCCTTTCTTTGTCCACTAACCTGGTTTGTGTTTTCACAAACTAGTACTCACCTAGTCTTTGCAGTTTTGGGTTTAAGTTTCTCATCCAAAGTCAGACTTTTAAGGCCAAACATTTGAAGTCATATAAAAAAATTCAGTCTTTCAATAAATATTTTTGGGTGCATACTATGTGCCAGGTACTTTGAATATACATATGAATGAGCTATGTCCCTCAGTGAGCTCATCATATTATCAAGTAGCACACAACAGCAGTCATGAGTTAATGGGCATCATAAGCTCATGGTTTTACTCAGAACTCAGTTATCACTATGCTCCTGGGTACTCTGAGAAATAGGTGGGTAAGCTATGACTTAAGAGAAATAAAATACCATAACCTTTTCCCATAATGAAAAAGTATCAAGAAAAAGTATCCAGAAAAAAAGTATCAAGTCTCAGAACTATGAATATTGAAAGTTTTACCAATACATACACTTTAGTAAACAAAAAGAACAGGAAATGAATAGTTGTAGTGTTACCCTAACTAAATATCATTTTGACAGGTCCATGATAACAAATAAGAGCCTTATAAGCTTTTTTTTAAAAAACTACAGCATAATATGAGGAAAAGTTTATGTCTAATAATAACTCTTTCAAACACAGAGAGAAGAATGGTGATAATATCATATTGTAGGTTCAATTGTATTCTCAGCAGGAGACCCTAATTGCCTTAATGATGGAAGAAAGAAGAATTCAGCACCCAGAATGTCAGTACCAGAAGCGAGCGGCAGTTTCCTACTTACAGTGTTAGTACATGTCAATCTGTATAGTGGAATTGCATCTTCCATAGAGCTGAGTTCTAAAGAAGCACAGTCAATAACCTTTCATCAACATTTTCCTTGGAAATCCCTTAGGGAGAAGTCTAATGTTGAAGATTGCCATAGCTGTATAGTGTTTCGACTTAGTTAAGTTGAAACTACTTTTCCTAGAATTCCATTCCGTATATGGTTCTGGATTAGGGTTGGCCACAAGAGAAGTATGCACACAATTTAGAACACTGTTTGTAAGTCTAAGGAGCTGGGAGCTTGTGCATGCTGTCACTTATCTGCTGCCTTACTTAGTTGGCTGTAGAGGCTGCAGCTGGGCTGTGTCTTCTTCAGCTCTGGGCAGATCCTTCCTTCACTGGACCAAGTGCAAGTGTGACTCTGTGATGAAAGGAACCAGCCCTTTCTATAGATTATCAGCCTTATGGAGGCTGGAGGTGGTGAAAGACGGATATGGGTTCCATTTTGTTCTTTGGATTCCAGTTTTCCCTTAGGGGTTCTGGTTTCTCCTTATTCTCCCCCCACTTCACAACTAGCTTTTCTTCTGATTACCAGTTTGCTGAGTTGCAGCAACTCCAGGCTGCCTGAAGATGACCAGACAACAACCTTCCACAGAATTCCTTACCAACTTCCGTGATTATGTAAGGTCTAGTCCTTGTAGTCCCGGCTCTGTATCACTTAAAGTGGTTCTGCTTATCTGCCTGAGCCCTAACTGATAAAGAGACTACCATATATCTTTTAGTAAATCTGGCAGGATTTCCAAGTTTCCTGTCCTTACCTGCCCCACTGGGCATCTGATGAAGTAGTTGGTTTGAATTTAAGAATCATGTTCAAAAAGCATATAACTTTAAACCCTAGATTCATACACAGTATAGTTAGCTACCCACACAGTGAGATATTTAAAAACCAAGGTAAAAGAAGATTCCTGTTGCCCATCTCAGTCTTATTACGAAGCACAGCTCGTTGGGTGACAAGAACAGGCAAAACCAGCCATGCCTATTGAGATTGTTTTTCTTTTTTCTTTATCTTGTATACATGACTGAGCTTCAGTAAGTAAAATGCACACACAGTGCAACCCCACTGTAAGCACTTTGGCTTACAGTATCAAACCTTTTTATCTCATTTTAGTTTTAATATTGATGATTCTATGCCCTCAGGGTATTTCACCTTGGGTGCCCTTGCACTATAGGAAACTGCATTCCAGTCTTTTCCTTTTCTTCTCCTCAATCTCCTCAGGCCCCCTTTCAGCTTTAATCTTCAAATGTCTACAATTTGAGATTTGCATGATTGCTGAGCAAATTATAGCTGCGGATTTTGTTAGTGAGGAGAAATGAGTATGCCCAGGCCATTTGAAAACTTCATGGGAAACACTCCCAGCCCTAAAAGGATTACAGAGGATCATGACTTATCCTTATTGTTCAGGAAGAAGAACAAAGTTTCCTGGTTAGCAGATGCTTACAAGCAGATGCTATTTCAATACTGTCACTTCAGAATTGTGTAAATCTTGTATTCGGCTGTGATTTTTAACTAATGAACTGCCTACATTAAGGTTGGGTTTCTTGATTTATTGAGATTTTGTTTTACCTACACTCTACTTAACTAAATCCACAAGCCTCAAGCTTGATTTACTTCCTCATTTCAACAGAAAACACAATTCCCCAACAATATTTATAACTTTCTTAATAGGATTGTTATTGGAAAGCAAACCTTTGTTCACTATAATAATATTAGGAAACTGTAGAAATTCAGAATCCTCTTTTCATTTCCTTACTTCCCTCTCTAAAATCCCACAGAGGCTCCCATTACCAAGAAGAGAACATCTCAATCTTTTCACCTGACACTTGGCCCAAAGATTCCTACTTGATAGACAAACTCCCCTGAGCTTCGGGGTCGCAGTGAGGCTTCTGCCTGTGATTATATTTGCAACCCATATCCCTCTGGCCTTCCCAATGCACATGAACTCACAGTTTAACCTAGAGTCTTTTGATTGCAAGTCTCCACCTGCATGAGAGCAAGATGCCCTTCTCAGGTGTTTTCTCATTTTCTTCTGAGAGTCTCCTCTGGTGTTCCACACAGGCTTTCAGTCTTCTGCATGTGCGTGAGCTGTCTTCAGTTCCAACCTGTTGAGCCAGGGACTGAAGCTCCCTCTGCCATGCTGATTTCAAGGTCACTTGCTCCTTTACTACTGGGCTAACAACAGAGAACTGATCCTTAATTCTTCCAACCTCACTGGGAATAGGCTTAGAAGTCAACCAAAATCTTACTGAAGGTCAGGAAATTACAGCAAAGAAACTGATGGCTGGTTGTTAAAAATGGGGGCTTTTAGAGTCACCCATTGTAGCCCACCATCCTTCAAGGGTATTTTAACTAATGAGTTCTTGGTTATGGGATTTTTCCCCCCAACTAGCTACATCCTGCTCCCATGTTGAGGTTGCCAGCTACCTCTATCATCACTCAAGTGGCCTGGATATTTGGGGCTCTGTGTTAGTCAGTTTTTTGTTGCTGTGACAGAATACCTGAGATTAATGATTTAAAGCATGAAAAGATTCATTTTGCCTCATGGGTTTCAGAAATTTCAGTCCATGGTCACTTGGCTGTATTGTATCTGGCCTTTGGTAATGCAGAACACCATGGCTGGGAGTATGTGTGGAGCAGAGGTGCTCACCTCATGGCATCCAGGAGTTACTGGGGGTAGAGGGAGGGAAAGAGAAAGAAAAGAAGAAAGAAAGAGGGAGGGGATAGCATAGTCAAGGCCAACCCTGAGCTATTTGAGTAGGCTCTACTTAGCCTTGGAGCCAAGGAGATTTTGGTCTGGCATTCCATTGAATTCCTTTGAAGCACCCTTGTATAAATAAAGCAAATACGGCTCTTCTCTCTCTCTCCTTCCAGTGGGAAGTAGGACCCCTGAGGTTGTAGAGCTGTCCCACCCTCACTTTTCAAAATTACTTCTGTGTCGTGATTTTTCGCCACTGGCACATTTCATGCAAATTTATAGCCCACGCAGGACATAGGTAAGAGCATAGGACTGGGAGAAGAGCTAAGGACAAAATAGGGAAAAATATACCCTTCAAGGCCATGCCCCCAATGACCTTTAACTAGGCCCCACTTCCCAAAATTTCTACCACTTACCAATAGCCCATTAAATTATGAATCTATCAGTGGATTAATGCATTGATGAGGTGATGGCCCTATACCTAATTACTTCCCCAAAGCCCCACTGAATGCTGCTGTACTAGGGACCAAGCTGTTAACACATGAGCTTTTGGGGGACATTTCAGATTAAATCATAACAGGCTCTAAGAGAATAAAATCCAAAGAAAGAGTTCCCTTCACACCTCCTATTTAAGGTCTGCCTTCCCAATTCTCACTCCCAGTCCCTCATCTGCCTGTTTCCAGGAAGACTGTAAGTGAGGAAGTCCTTTTTCATTAGGAAAGGACTTTTCATTTTTCATTTCCTATCCACAGATAGGGCTTTTCCTCCAGAGTAAATCATAGCAGAACCTAGTAGTTCAGATCCATACAGTGGATAAAGAGATATAGGAGGGTCATTTCCTTGTATTTACCTCTTCCTTTTTATAATAAAGGCCATTTCTTCATTTTAATTCTAAAATCTGGGTTGAATAGTTTCAAATAACAGCAAGTAGGATTTTTCCAAATCTAGTCTAGCTTCTTTCTGTGCTTTTTTTTTTTTTTAACAGTATGTGCCTGTATGTTCTTTCTGTGGTCTTAGCTCGTAGTGACTCAGTCACAACTTATTAACTGGAATCCCACATATCTTTATAAGATGATCAATTTCTTTAGATTGCAAAAATAAATCTAGATACATATTTAGAAGGAAATCCATTTCCAGGGAAAATTATTTGCAAGAATATAAATCTGTTTTTAACTTACAAAATCTTTTATTTCAGATCCATAGCTTCTCAAACTTTCACGTTATTTGCATAATTAAACAGCTCATCAATGTGTCAGTCTGTATCAACTAAATTGTATCATAATAACAAATAGTCCTCAAATCTTAAGTGGCTTAAAATAACAAAGATTTATTTCTCACTTATGTTATATTTCTTCCTAGAATGGCATAGGGGCTGTGCTCATTGTAGTTACTTAGGGAGGTAATATGATGGTGTAGTTTTCTTCTCAAATATTGCAAGCCTCTGTGGAGCAGGGACAGATTCTCAGAGTTGGGTTTTTTTTTTGCTGGCCATTTAGTGCTACACATACCTCACTCAAACATGAGGGAACTAGGGCATTCAGTTCTACAATGGCACTACCTTAACCCTTTTCCTGAGATTTGAAACAATACATTCAGCCCTGCTTGTCACCTCACAATCACATGATAAGAGTTGAGATCTATTGACGCTTACCACCAGGTATAGTTCCAAAACAATGCTTTATATTTGTAACTAATTTCACTCTTAATAATAATCTCATGAGGTAGGTACTATCATTATGCTGTTTTTACAGAAACTGAGGTATAGAAAGGATGAATAACCTGTGGCTATACAGCAGTTAAATGGTAGAGCTGGAATTTGAATCTGTTGTCTGGCTTCATAGGCCACAGTCTCAACCACTGTACTGTACACTCCCCACTCAACTTAGAAAAACTGAGGCCAGCATCTGCCTACCCTGCCCACCCATGCTACATCTGTTCTTTCTACATTATTCCTAAATGGGATAAATGGCACGCTATAAACTATGTGGTAACAACTCTCAGAAATCTGGGAATTGTCCTCTGTCTCTTTGCTGATCTTGCACATCCTATCCAAGCTGGCTCTCAAAGCTGATCTACACACCATTTTGTCTGATAGGCCCTTGGAAAATGTGTCTTAAAAGGTGAGTTTTGAGCTGGATTTTCAGAAAATGGACACAAAAACTTTTGGCAAGAAAATTAGATGATACTTCTGGTGGAGGGAAAAGCATGAATAGTACTATTGTTTTGAGGCTTTAGCAAAAGTTTTCTAACTTCATGGAGTAGGATTACTATGGAGTCCTGGCCAATAGCCTAAGAAAGAGAGTGAACATTCTGTGACAGTACATTCAGCTGTGCTGATCACTTCACAGTCACATGATAATAGTTGAGATCTGTTGAAGTTTGCCACCAGGTATTGTACCAAAACAGTGCTTTATATTTGTAACTAATTTTAATAATAATCTCATTGGGAACAGGTCCTTCCTAATAATCTCTAAACCATGCCCCTCTATAATCTGCTTGCAAAAATGCAGATAGAATGAACTTCTAAAAATCTGTATCTGAGGAATCTGATTGTTTTACCTCCTTTTAAAAATAATCCTACACTCATTTTGCATTTTTCTCTGGTCTTCAGTCCAAGTTCAGAGGCCAGATTCTCATTGACACCGGTGACTGCGAGCAAGTTATCTTAATGTTCTCTTTTTAATTTTATCAGTAATTGGGTGTATGAGAGGAGCATGATACCTTAAAGAACTGACTTGGAAATAAAGTCACAGAATGTTCACTCCCTTCCTTAGGCTATGGCCCAGGAATCTCTCCATAGCAGTCTCACTTGCTGAAGTTTTCTACTGTCATCTTTTGCTAAGGCTTCAAAACAATAGTTCTATTCATGCTTTTCCTTGCACCAGAAGAACCATCCAATTTTCTTGCCAAAATTTTTCTTGTCCATTTTCTGAAAATCTAGCTCAAAATTCACTTTTTAAGATACATTTTCCAATATACTCTTTTTGTTTCTCCAGCATTTAAATAGAAGGTTCACCTTATATTGATTTGAACTTGATCATACCTGGCTTTGTGGGAATTAACCAGTTGATCACCTGCACAGATGACAATTCACTGAAGGTGTTTTTGTTGTTGTTGTTGTTGTTGTTTTGTGTGTAACAAAGTGCCTTTTACAAAGTTGGCAAGCAGAATGGCAATCAATTGTTGTCGAATTAATTAATTAATTCACTCATCCTGTCTAGGAAGTAGAGTTGTTCTAATTATGTTTCTTTCTGACAGTTGTAATCTCAATCAGGACTGTTTTAAACAGAAGAGAAGAAGCTGATGTAGACAAGCTACAATGAGGCTACTTTTAATCTTTATTTTGTCTAATTTGATTTGATACATAGACTAATTATGGGATATTTTTGTTTTTTAAACTTGGATTTCTAACATGAACTGCTCTAGTTAGATAGCACTACCTATTTTTAGTTCATCTGTTAGAACTGAACATGCAAAAAAAAAAAAAAGAAAAAAAAAGAAACCACTTTGAAAAACATCAATTTAAAAAAGTCAATAGAAAAGAAACAAATAACAGGAATCATTCAACATCTGTTAAATAAATTGACTCTGTGGTTAAAAGCCTCCTCCCTCAGCCCTGCCACACACAAGCGAGCAAAAAACCCCTCTAGGCCCAGATGGCCTCACTTGTGAATTCTATTAAACATTAAAGAAAAAAATCAATTCTACATAAAGTTCTTGCCCAAAATAGAAGAGATGGGAATACTTCCTAACTTATTTGTGAAACTAACATTATCTCGAGAGCTAATATTCCTTATGAAAACATCTGCAGAAATCCTTAACAAAATCTTAGCAGATTGAATCTAGTAAAGTATACAAAGGCTAAAGCAACATGACCAAGCAAGGCTCACCCTACGATTTCAAGGCTGATTCAGCATTCAAACATCAGTGCAATTCACTTTTTCAGCAGTCTAAAATAGAAAAGCCATATGATCACCTCATCAGATATGAACAAAGAATGAGAAAATCCAAGATCCATTTGTAGAAAAAACAAAAGCAAAAGTCTTAGCAAATTAGGAATAGAAGGGAATGTTCTTAACCTAATAGTGTGTATGTACCCAAAAAATAAAAGCAAAAACAAACACAAAACATAACAATGACGGACTAAATATCTCCCCTCTAAGATCAAGACTGAGGAAAGATTTCCATTACATCTTTCCAATACTGGACTGGAAGTCCTAGAATGTGCAGTAAGGCAAGTAAAACAAATAAAAATCATACTATTTATGAGCAAAGAAATTAAAACTGTATTCTCAGATGACATCGCATACATAGCAGATCACAAAGAATTTACCAACATCATGCTAGAGCTGATAAGTAAGTTTCACAGTTTCAGGATACAAGATCAGCCATAACAAAACATCAACTGTATTTCTACACACTAGTAATGGACAATTGGAAACAGAAAAAAAAAATTAAAGTATCATTTACAACTTGGAATGCTTAAAAATAAATCTAGCATAACATCTGCAAGAAAAGTGAATATGGAATATGCTGAAAGCTAAAAATATTAATGACAGATATCAGAGAAGGTCTAATTAAATGGAGAGCACGGTGCCTTCATTCATTCAGAATTGTGGGGTTGGAGCTGTAGCTCAGTTGCAAAGCACTTGCCTAGCATGTGTGAGGCACTGGGTTCAATCCTCAGCCATACACACACACATACACACACACACAGAGTAATTCTATTCATTTATGACCACAAAAATAAAATAAAATAAAATAAAAAAGAATATTCAGAATTGTCAAGAAGTCTGTCAGTGTTCCCTAAACTGATACATAGATGAAATGTAATTCCATTAAAAGTCCCAAGAATTTTTTTGTAGAAATCAAGTAGTCAATTCTGAAAATTATTTGGAAAAGCAACAGACTAGAATAGCTATAACAATTTTGAAAAAGAAGATAAAGTTTGGAGGATTAACTCTTGTTGATTTCAAAACTTACTATAAAGATACAGCAACCAAGATTGCATGGAATTTGCAAAAGTTTGGATACATGAATCAACTGGACAGGGCAGATAGTACAAAAAAGTTAATTGATTTTTAGCAAAGGTAGCAGGCAATATAATGTAGAGCCTTTCAACAAATGATGCTGGAGTATTGGGACATTCCTATATAAAATGTGAACCTTGATCCACATCAAAATAGAAACTCAAAAGCTAACTGGAAACTCATCAAAGGTCTAAATTTTAAAATTAAAATTATAAAATCTTTGGAAGAAAACATAGATAAAAAAAATCTTTGAGACATCGAGGACAGGCAAAGATTTCTAAGAAAAGGATACAGAAAAGAAAAAAGTTGGTAAGTCAGATTTCATCAAAGTTTAAAACTTCTTCTTTCCAAATTTATTGTGAAAAGAATGAAATGACAAGCCAAAGACAGAATACCCATCTGATAAAGGACTCATAACCAGATTATACATAGAGCTCTCAAAACCCAATAATAAGAAAACAAACGAACCAATTAAAAGTGGGAAAAATATTTGAACAGATAATTTATTGAAGATACATAAGGCAAATAAGCAAATGAAAAAATGTTCAATATCTTTAGTTAGTAGAAAAATGCAAATTGAAAGTGCAATGAAATACTACTACACACCTATTATAATGGCTCAGATGACAATAAACTGACTATACAAAATGCATGGAAGGGTGTTGAATAACTGGAACTTTCATGCATTTGTTGGTGGGAATGCAAAATGGCATAGTACCTTAAGGAAACTGTTTGGAAATTATTTTTTAATTTTACATATATACTTACTGTATGACTTAGAAAACACAGGTCCACACAAAAACCTGTATATTAATTCTTAAAGCAGCTTTAGTGATAATTTCCCAAAGCTAGAAAAAAAAAAAGGGCAAATACTGAATGAACAGATAAAGACATTGTGGTACATTCACATCATCATAACAGAATACTATTTACTAGTGAAAAGGAATGAACTACTAATATACTAACAACACTGCTGAATTTAAAAGAATTTTTGTCAAATGAGAGATGTTAGATTCAAAGAGCTACATACTGTATGATTCCATTTATATAACATTCTGGAAAAGACAGAGATAGAAATTAGATTTATGGATGCTAGGTTGCCAGGGGTGGGAATAGGGGTAGGGGTCACTGCATTGGGGCAAGAAGGATCCTTTTAAGATGATGAGAATGTTCTCTACCTTGATATTGGGGGGGGGGGTTGCATGAGTGTATAAACTTCTCCAAATATATAGAACTATACATTTTAAAGGATTGATTTTATTGTTTGTCAGTTATACTGCAGTTAAAAAAAAATCCAACGTTTTACAGGCCTCCTAAAGAAAATGTGTGTGAATGAAATTATAAAAGGATCAAAACCAGTTCAGTGTGGCTATTCCAAACTCTCTTCTGCTCCAGCTGCTCCTCCAAATACTGTCCCACCTGGAGCTGGGCTTATGGTCATGAGCAGGTGGATGCAGGAGGGAAAGAGAAAACTTTACTTTTGGAGCATTAGCTCAACACTATTTGGCTGGGAATGCCTTGCTTCATACAGGGAAAACTCTATTCTGCTGGAAAATAGTAATTAAAAAAAAAAGAGAAAAAGAACTTACCTATGAAATTTATAGAGACCTATCTGACTTCAATACTTTAAATTTTCCTAATTTTGTTAATAGGTAAAGCCACCTTCAAAAGGGATGTTTGTCTTTTCCAATTTTCATACTTCATTAAACTCGTAAGTCCTACCTTCTCTGTCTTGGGTAATTTCTTACCCATACTATAATGTGTGCATCTCAAAAGAAATAGTCTTGTTGTTAAGATACAAGGAAATTTCAAGCACGTTTTGCAAAAAAAAAAAAAAAAAAGAAAGAAAGAAAAAATCTACCAACCCATTTATTGTGGTAGGGAGCAAATGATTAACAATGAAAAATTGAGATGGAGCATACAAGAGATTCCTGCAGTTTTCCAAACTAGTGTAATAGCTGTGAAATAGGAGCAAAAGTGTCTGGGTCACCTAGTATCCTAGATATTTACATTTTGTGAGACTTGTCTTCCCCATCATCCGCCCCACACACAGTCTCAACAGAAGGTCTCATCAAGCATATTGTATATTCTTGATGCTAAATACTTCTGAAAAGTCAAAGAACATTACCAAGGGGTCTTATTTCAAATGTCGTGCCTGACCATTTTCCATGATGGTCAATTATTTTCCTTTCTGTACTGAGGCCTGACCTTTTATAGGGGCACGAATAAAAATGTGGGTGAATGTCTCATCCTCAAGGTCTGGCATAGAAATATACGACACCCATATTTCTGATATTTTCTTGGACTTCCATGATTAATTTTTTTCCAGGTGTCAACCTTTGTGTCTCAGATTTTGACAAGAGAATATAATCTTTCTATTTAAAAGGGGAAAGACAGACTTACTAAAAATGTCAAACCTCAAAAGCTCTATACCATACCAGTTCTCCACAAATGATATCTTAATTGAAACAGGTGTATTAATTTGTTATTTTATGAGATCAATATGGGAGTGTTTAGGGGCATGGAAATACTGGTAGAAATGTGATTGTATGAAAAATAAGTTTTGAAAGACTGTAAGTAGTAATTACTGAATAGACCTACTGTTCAACTAGGAACCATTTGTACTTTCTCAAATGATCATAGGGCTCTTGATTATAGTCCATTTGTCTGTATTTATTTAACTTTTGCTTATTTTTTTTATTAAAATGGGCTGAATTGAATTCCATGTGGGAAGACTTTATACACGTAAAAAAAAATCAATATACCAGTGAATGATTCTTACCAAGCAGACCGATTGCAACATGGAACACAAGAAAAGCTCCCACATCTCAGGCTTCCCATATTCAAGAAAGGGACTATGATAATAATGTTTCTCTAAAATGTTTAAACTCAAGATTGCCTAGACAGAACACCTAGATTTTGCTGCCCCAAACCAGCTTTTTTTCCCCCAATGCTTATTATTATTATTTAGTTGTAGATGAACACAATACATTTATGTATGTATGTATGTATGTATGTATGTGGTACTGAGGATCCAACCCAGTGCCCTACGCATGCGAGGCAAGTGCTCTACTACTGAGCCACAACCCCAGCCTCTCAATGCTTATTTTTAAAAACCATTGTTCATCTCTCTCTTCCTCAGTTCCCAGATTTAACCACTCAGCAGTCTTTACCAATCAGCAGTCTCAAATGCATCCCAAATCTGTCATTTTTCTACAACTCCATGGCACCAATCCAAGCCATCTACTTTCTCTCCTCTCTCTCTCTCTCTCTCTCTCTCTCTCTCTCTCTCTCTCTCTCTCCTGATATGCTGAGCAACTTCTCTCCACCACGTCTGCCCTTCTGCCATGATATTCTGTCTCATCTCAGGCCCAAAGCAATGGAGCCAGCCAACTGTGACCTGAAACCTCTGAACCATGAGCCAAAATGAACTTTTCCTCCTTTAAGTTGTTTGTGCCAGGTATTTTGGTCATAGTGATGAAAGGCTAACTCACAGAGTTCCAATAAAATTTTGTTTACCAAAGCAGACCTTTGGAAGTGTTTTGCTGACCCTTGATCTAGAATATTTTAGTAAGCTTCCCCCAGCCATTCTTATTCTCCTTCAGTTCCTTCAGAATATACCTAGGATTATCTCTTCACAACTGAAATCTGGTCACGTCCCATCTACCAATGGCTTCCTATTGCTCTAAGGTCTAGAATTCTCACCATAGCAAAAGGCCCTATGTATTCTGATACTACCCTGGTGGCATGAAATATCACTCTCCTTAGTCTATTTCACTCACAGGGACTTGTCTTTCTCATTGGAATAGTCGCTGCAATGATAAATTCCCAATTAACTGCCATTTATCCTTTCGGTTTATGTGTCATTTATTTAAAAAGATCTTTAACCACCCACCTTTATATAGAATAGCTTAGCTACTCCAGTAATTGCCCCCTTCATAGCAGCTGTAATTAAATAATTCATTTTGTAAGAAGTTGTTTAATGTTTCTCCCACTAAATTGTAAGAAAATTATCACATTACATATATGTAGCACATATAGCAGTAAGTAATACAATTGGCTACAAAGAAGAGAACCTGATTGTAATGGCTGAACAAAATAGAGATTTATTTTTATTACATAGAAAAAAGGCTGAATATAGACAATCTAGGGCTGTGTATTGTAGCTCCATAATGTCATCAGGTGTCAATGAGCTGTTTCTTTTTCTAGTTTGTATCCTTATGATTGCAATATGGCTTCAGTGTTTTCAGGAATTACATCTATGGCCCAGACAGGTCAAAGACACTGCCAGTTGAGCAGCAGTATTAAACAGATTAAATAAAACAAAACAAAACAACTCTTCCCTTGATGTCTCATTGTATAGACCCAGTAAGAGGTAACCCCTAAATTGCAAGTGAATCTCGGAGACTACTTACTGTTTTATAGAATACTGACATCTTGAAAAATATGGGATTATATCAGTAAATAGTATGAATGAATATTGAGTATCTACCCTAGTAATCAAGTTCAATAAATATGTTTTTGGAATAAATAAAGACTTTACATCTGATTTGAAGCTGAAATAATTCTAATAAAGGAAAATAATCTGAATTACAATGGCTCCTGGACCTATATCAATTTTCTTTTTCTTTTTAGCACATTTCACTCATGCTTAATTTGATTGGTCTTCATTTGTTGTAACTATTTTCAAGGTTCAGGAGAAAGGCAATTAGAGAGGCAAAATCCAAGCTTATGATAGTTGTTTGGTGATTGTGGCTTTTGCTCCTGCAGACATTTTCAAACAATGCTATGCTGGAATAACTTTACTAATATGTGCATTTTAAACAAACGTTATTTTCTTTAGAAATACCTTATTGCAAAATTATAGTATATAAATATTTTAGCAGTAATAACATGGGTAATAGTCCTTAATGGTCTGACTTGCCTATGGGCTTCTGGTTTAGAATATGGTATTATTTTCAAACAACACTATAAAAATCAGATTTTATGTTGTCCTGCTGTGAACATCTTTGAGTCAAATAGCAGAAGTGATGCTCTTCTCTTATTTAATTTTTTAATAGCTCCCTACCCTACGTTCAGAAGACTCTCTATATAAAATGTAACCAGAGATAGTCTTAGTAACAAAACTGCTTTTCGTTTAGTGTAAAAAAATTTTTTTTTCAGTTCTGATTCCATTTAGGAAAGTGAAAATTGGATTTTTCTGAGGTATTCAAGAATTGGAGTAAAAGTATGTTTTTAAGATTGCAGTACAATATTAAGAATTTCACAGTGCTTAATAGCACTTGAGAACTTGTTATCTGAAAAATTTAAACCATTTCACAAATATCAGCCCCTGGTCAACATCCAGGACCTGTTGGGCCACTCAGCACCTTTGCCTCTTTCGTGGTCAGCATTCAGAGACTTTGTACTGTGGAGTTACTTCCACATGTGAAGACCTGACGGGATTGCTAGGACTCAAGCCAGAACTTGGGCTTCTGTTCTGAGACTTTGAACCACTTCTGTGACTGGGGTTCTTGATCAGACCACTGCCAGAAAGTGAGGACACAGAACTTCCCCTGGTTCCTTCTACCACCTGACTCCAACTTCCCTTTGATTTGTGGGCTGGTTTACATCCTTCCAATGGATTCCCTGTCTGTTGGCTGCAGTGATTATAACCAAAGATCCCTAGTGATACAATCTACCACACTAGAAGATAAACTCCAGGATGCAGAGCCTCTGACAGAACCTGGTAGAGAACTACCCAGTGCCTTTTCTTTTTTACTAACAGATTCCTAACTTTGTCTGGAGTGGAGATGCATCCACCTGAAAATGTCCACACTTTCATTTTGGTTTGAGGCTGGGGTAGCCTTGCTGTGTAGCTGTAACCAAAGATGTGTGAACAGAAGTCTGGAGATTTCTGCAAAACCTTTGCTTTCCTAATGTGAACATTGCCTTTCCTTCTCTTTTTGCTTGTTTGGAATGCAGATAAAATTCCTCACAATGGAATAGGGATTTTGTGGTCATGAAATGACAGAAGTGAGTATGAAAACCAATCCTTTCAGTAAGAAAAGTAGAAAGGTAAAGAGAAACTGGGTCCTTGATGGCATTCCAGCCCAGCTCACCAGCCCTGGATGCCTCCCTCATAATTTATTTTTAGTGAAAAATCATGAAACCCTCCTTGGAAGAGCTACTGGAGTGGGATTTTCCATTATTTGGTGTCATACATGTTCCTAACTGATATGAGTGTTTTGTTTATTTAATTCAGTTTTTTAACCCTTAAACAAAGCCTGGTATATAGTAGACCTTGAAATATATTTGTTGAATGGACAAATGAATAATGAATGAATAATAATTGCTAATGATAAAAATCTGTACTTCTACATATAATCTTTAATAAATCATTGCCATGTTTCAAGTGGGAAAATAATACATGATATATAAATTTTATATATTTGCAGCTAGTAGCTGTGTCACTTCATCATCCTGATACATTGACTTTATCCAAGACCTAATAAAATCCTAACTGTCCTTCAGTGCCCAGCTCCATTCTTACCTGCTGTAGAGAGCTTTTTTTCAACCATAAAACCATTCCTCTCTTTGGTACATGAAGTCAATTTCACTTAAGCAAGCACAGCACTGTTCTCTCTCCCTAGGGGGATTAAGAGTCCTTAAGACAGAGAACAAGTACTGTTCATTTGCATTTTGTGTTAAATTTGATACTTGGTATAGTCCAGCTAGACAGCAGGAAGGTTGGGAAAAGATGATCTGGATTTATGTTCAATGCCCAATCTCATATGAGTCATTCATTTCAACAATACTTGTGGAGCATTTTTCTAGTGTTAATCACTGCTTTGAGTTTCAGTTGTATTATCTGCACAGTGGGAAGAAGAAATAATGTCCACATTATAAATTATGTTAGGCTTAAATGAGTTAATAGATATAAAAATTCCCTCTCCTCAGTCTATACCCAAAGGACTTAAAAACAGCATACTACAGGAACTCAGCCACATAAATGTTTAAAGCAGCACAGTTCACGGTAGCTAAACTGTGGAACCAACCTAGATGCCCTTCAATAGATGAATGGATAAAAAAAATGTGGCATATATACATAATGGAATATTACTCAGCAATAAAAGAGAATAAAATCATGGCATTTGCAGGTGAATGGAGTTAGAGAAGATAATGCTAAGTGAAGTTAGCCAATTCCCAAAAACCAAATGCTGAATGTTTTCTTTGATATAAGGAGGCTGATTCATAGTGGGATAGGAAGAGGGAGCATAGGAGGAATAGAATATTATCCAAAGTACATGTATGAAGATACAAATTGGTGTGAATATACTTTGTATACAACCAGAGATATGAAAAATTGTGCTGTATATGTGTAATAAGAGTCACAATGCATTCCACTGTCATATATAAATAAAAAGTAAAAAAAACTTTTCTATAACTGTTAATTATTGTGTTATAGTAAGTACTCTAAATATACCTATTGAATTAAATTTTATACAGTCAATACTCTCAAGGCAATCTTGTGAGAAGATTCAAGTGTTTTCTCTTGGACCCCTGAGCGCTTTGGAGTTTTGTGATACTCTTATTTGGTTGTACTACTCACAATTTGTTAAGAAGCTTAAGTGTTCTAACCAATGCTGGATATGACCCCCCCATCTTTGGACATGCAGCCAAATTCTCATGACTTGGTTCCTACAAAGTATCCATTAGCTGCTGAAACTTTTCCAGGACCCCATTCAGTGAAAGAGTTCAGGCTTAAATTGATTAGACACCCAAATAGGTATACAATAAATGCTCTTGAACTGAGCAAGAGCCAGCGATCACTTGGTTCATCAATACAGAGCATACGAATAAGGAGCAAAGGTAATGAAAACATAGGGTTTTCTTTCCCCTCCTCCAATTCTTTAAACAATTATTTCCCACAACTTTTAAAGGGGCTTTCTCAATAAGATGTTATGAACTTTATTTTACATCAAGAACCTGTCTGATAATGTCTGTTGCAAAAAAAAATGATGCGAAATAAAAATAATCTGATGTTGCTTTGTGTTGAGGACTTTCTATTTTCAGTCATCACTCATCACTTAGGCTAATGAAATGGAATGCCTCACTATAGATTCCCTGGAAAACAGCTTGAGGCGGGTTGGGTGCAGGTGGTTCATTTGGGAGGTGATTCTAGGAAGCAGGAGTGAGGATGCTGGTGAGTGAGACAGGGAGGAAGAAGAACTTCTGGGAGCAGTGCAGGGAAGACAGTTCTGCCGAGACCACTAGAGATGCTTTCAGGACCTGTTACAGGTCCTAGAATTGCCTTTCTGCAAGATAGTGGCTCCTCAAGGGTTGCTCCACAAGCTTTACCTCTCTTGCACTTCCAGGCTGTCTGCCTCTTGTCCAGGAAAGTAAATTCTGTAGTGTTGAAACAGAATTTGTTGAAGTGCGTGTTTAGGTGGGATACCAGTAGCACGAGTTGGGAAAGCTTGCATATAACTGTCCATTGCAGCTCTGCCTGATGCCATAGGTGAGCCAAGAGCACCAGAGGGAGCTGCTTTTGTCGGTATGGGTTCCCCTGATTATGAAATATTTAGATGCAGTTGGTAATTGGTAGTTGTTTTCAACAACAGTAAGATTTTCTAAAATTTATTGGGTATTTTGTGTGCCAAGGTCTGTCATAGCACTTTAAGAAGATTTCCTCAAGTCAACTATTATTATTATTATTAAAATAAATATAGTTGCATGGAACTAATTTATAACTAGAATAAGTCTGGCCACTTTGGTCCTTATTATTGGTAATAGTAATATCATATATTATGCATAGATTATATATTCAGCTTCTGGATTAAAGAGGAGACGAACTCCTACTTTGGATTTTAATTTAACATATATAAGGATGATACCACTAGAGGTTTTTTGTCAGTGGTGGTAGGGATGAGAGTGGAATTATATATCCAGCAGGTCAGCTTCTGTGCAGAAACTCACAGCCTATTGTGATTCCAGATGGGACATTTGTTGTATTGGAGATAAGAATTCTTTTTTTTGCTCCAGGCTACATTTACTTCTGAGTTCCTTTTTCAACTTTAAACTTAAAAAAAAAAATCAAGCAGAGAGATATCTTTTTAAATAACATATGTTTTAGATTTGCTAATAAGAAATGTGTTAGATCCAGTCATTTTTGAACATTTCTCCTTGGTTCTTAACAACACAATCCCCTCAGAGGACAAAGTGTTTAAGGGCCTTCTACTCCAGGAACCATGCAACAAGGAAGGAGTCACACAGGCTGGGCAGCTCTTATTTCTCATTGTGTGCAAGGCAAATGGCAGCCTGTCATGAAGTTCTAGGAAACCTGGGCTGTGGAGTAGGCCCTGAGGTCAGCTAGGCCTCTCTTACCAGCCAGTTCTGGGGTCTCTTCTTCAGAAGACTTTGTATGTGAACATCAAAGGTCATAGACCATCCTGGGGACTGATAGCAGTGCTTAAATACTTGTATGTAAACTTCATCTTACTGGGGGAATGGGAATAGGAAAGGAAGTAAAATGAGTCAGACATAACTTTCCTATGTTCATATATGAATACACGACCAGCTTAACTCCACATCATGTACAACCACAAGAATTCAGTTAAACTCTATGTATGTAAAATATGCAAGATACACTCTACTGTCATGTATATCTAAAAAGAACAAATAAATTTTTTTTTATCTCACTGCTTTGATGTATTATGCACAATCACAAGACTCCAGAATGGGTATGGCCATGTTGTTGATGTGTGAGCCAGTAGCAGGAACACTACACCAAGAGTCGAGAGATCTGCTCTTTTACCCCTGACTTAGCAGGTAACTAGCTATATAACCTTCAGCAAGTTACTTCCATTTCCAAGGCCTCAGCTTCCCCAGTGGCAAAATATCAGAGCAAGACTAGCTGAGCTCTTGACTCCCATCTAACTTCACATTCTGTGGTGTATTGTGCAGAGGTCAATGATACTTTTTTCTTGTCTTGTTTGGGATAGAGTTAAACATGGAAGAGAAAAAAGGGTGGAAAAATCTCCAAGTCACAATGAAGTTTAAAGCCAAATAGAAATATGTTTGATAGTAGATGAGTGTATGTGTTTTGTTGCACTTGTATTATTTTTTCATATAGTCAGATCTATTTTTAATTAGTTTAATAAAATATATGCTCTATGCTTATGCTTTTTTCTTCACCTTCTACTCAGTTTTTCTACCACTCTTTTCTCTGTCTTAAAATTCTAGAAAAGTCCTGAAATGAAATAACTTATTGATTTATGCTTGTCTCCTTTCCAAAGATCTGGGAGCTGGCTTCTTGGTATGTAGGTGATGGTGGTGTTCAGTGAACTGGCATTGTTATGATATTGATTCTTTGACTGCTGGTGTTTTAGGATTTTCTGATCCTTCCGCCTGGATATTTTCACCATGCTCTGTTTACTGTCTATTTTTTTTTTAAACTTCTGATTCTTTAATTCTAAACTCTTTCTAGTTGATACTCTTTATATACAATTCTTAAAACCACCAATTGTACTCTGGAGCTCCAGGTTTTTTTTTTTTTTTTTTGGAAGTAGCTCCAAATTGAATACAATTCAGGTGTGTCTCACTACAATAACCCAGAAGAAGAGTGGAGTCTTTTTTTCCTTATCTGATTTTTAAACAGGTAATTTTAGATGCTGCTAAAATTGAGCAAACATACTTGAAAATGAGTGTGTTCTCCAATAAAGTGTAAAATACAGTCTAACAATGAGAGGCAGCATCATGGTCATAGCAGCATCATAGCAAAAAATTGAAAAGAATATAAATGTTAAAAAATAGGAATTTGATTAAAAAATGATGGTAAAGTTGAATA
The DNA here is from genome assembly GCF_021218885.2 of Marmota monax. Classification (NCBI taxonomy): domain Eukaryota; kingdom Metazoa; phylum Chordata; class Mammalia; order Rodentia; family Sciuridae; genus Marmota; species Marmota monax. The sequence continues at coordinate 27,041,066 of NW_026695227.1, read as the reverse complement.
ATCTTCTAGTTTTATTGTTAAATGAAAACAATGTAGATAATAGCATTTATGTTATAATTTAAAAAATTGAGACCACTACAATGCAATGAAAAAAAAAAAGACTTAAAGGATATAGCCATAAACATTCACATAGGTGGTTTATTAAGAAAGTGGGAAATTGTGACAAATTTTAATTTTTTTCTTGTTTATTATCTGAACTTTCCTAAAATGTCTATAAGAAACATGTATTAGTTCATGATTAAAAATAATAACATAAAATAAAATTCAGATGGGTTTAATAGTAAATTTAAAAATAAAATAGTAAAAATCATAGAAGAAAATTTAGGAGGCTGTATTTAAAATGTATTGTTATGGTTTGGATAGGAGGTGTCCCCCAAAAGTTCCTGTGTTAGGAGGTAAAATGATTAGATGACGAGAGCTGTAATCTAATCAGTGGATTAATCCACTTGACGAATTAATAATTTGAAGGGACAAGCTGGGTGATGATAGGTAGGTGGGGTGTGGCTGGAGGAAGTCAGTCACTGGAGATGTGCCTTGGGGATTATATATTTTGTCCCTTGCTCCTTGTATGCTGTCTGTTCCCATGGGTCATGGGTTGAGCAGTCTTTCTCCACCATGCACTTCTGCCATGATGTTCTGCCTTACGTTTGGCCCAAAGTGATAGAGTCAGCTGACCATGTACTGAGCCCCCTAAACTGTGAACCAAAATAAACTTTTCCTTATCTAAGTTGTTCTTGTCAGATATTTTGGCCACAATAATGTACCAATACATATGGGGACATGGAGATCACGTAAATACAGATAGGGAACCCAGAAACTGTATAAAAAAGGAGAAATATATATGAGTTTATGAGAACTTAAATGTTTTCTCTGATAAAATATGTCATATGGTGGCAAAAAAATAGGTTGAAAAAGATTTTCAATGCATACAGTAGATAAACATTCATGTCTGTAATGTATGTACAACTTCTACAAACATCAACTAAAAAAACTCAAATAATCCAGTAGTAAAATAGACTAGGCATCTGGATAGGTAGTGCACACAACTTTAAAGACAAATGACATAAGAAAAGAAGTTCTAACTTCCCACAAGTTAGGCAAGTACAAATTAAACAAAAATGAAATAGCTGACAGACACCCATCAGAATGGCAGAAATCAGATGTAACAATTAGTGCTATATGGATATAGAAGATCCTCTCAACATTGCTAGTGAGTGTGTGAATTTTTTTTAGCTTTTTTTAGAAAGCAATCTGGCACTATATAATAGCTATTAAAATTGAAATACACGTGGTCCAGCGATCTGATAGAGGAAGATGTCCCTCTTCTAATAATTTTTTTTCCATGTGGAGAGAACCCTATTTGAAGAGTGATCTTGTTTTCTCTTCATTTCTCTTCAACAGTTGAGGAGGAATGAATTATCTGATTCATTAATTTTAGGATCAGGGCTTAAGTATGTGCTGCTTAGTCTTCTCCTCCTCCCCTCTGGGATCCACCTACCTGCAGAGAACATGTACACTGATATTTTCTTGGCTATATGGCTGGCTCAGTGCTTGAGGTTCTGCCCCTCTAGGGACCTTTGGTTAATTAGCACTATCCGGGCCTTTTAAATAGCATATATTTTAAATTTGCTAGTAAGAAATGTGTTAGATCCAATCATTCTGAACATTTCGACTTGTCTCTTAACTATAAAATTCTCTCAGAGGAAAAGTGTTTAAGGGTCTTCTACCCTGGGGCAGTGAGTGGGTAGGGGTGGGTGAGGGTAGCATCTATGGAGATGGGATCCTCTAATCTTCCTTCCAGATAACTGTGGCTGTGTGGAGCATAATTGGGTGACAGTCTCCAGCTGCTCCACCTTCACACCTGCCACAGCACTCATGCTGAGGCCACATTTCTCCCTGGGTTGAACAATCTGTTTGGGGGTCATGAATGACCTGGCTGAGACTTTCTCAGTTATATATATATTTCCTACTCAATTCTTCCTTCTTCCCTTCTTTCACAGAGCCAGACCTGCATCACAGTTCAGTCTCTCTGCTAACTCCTCCTCCCTTTCAGTTTTATGCCCCCTAAATGTTTTCTTCAGTAGTCACTTGCCAGTATAATTAATGTTGGCAACTGCTTCTCAGAGGACTCAAACACGCAGTTGGTACTCAGAGTGATCTGAGAAAGCAGACAGTAATAATGTGGATTTGGGGCTGAATGGTTTGCTGGTGACAAGGTTACCCTGTATGCAATGGTTTCCTTTTGTTTATGTAAAAAATTACCATAATTTTAGTGACTTAAAACCAGACAAATTTGTTATTGTAAAGTTCTGGAAGTCAGAAGTCCACAATGGGTGCACTAAAATCAAGGTGACAGCAGGCCTGTGTTCCTTCTGGAGGCTTTGTGCTTTGCAGCTTCTAGAGGCCTTCCATGTTTCTTTGTTTCTAGTTTCTAGTCCCTCCCTCCATCTTCAAAGCCAGGAGCTTAACATCTTCAAATCTATTTTTTAACTTTACTTTTTTCATATATTTTATTGAGGCATTATAGTTGCACATAATGGTGGGATTTGTTGTTACATATTCACACACACACACACACACACACACACAAAATAACAATATAGTTTGGCCAATATCACTCTCTAGCACTTTTCCCCTCCCTCTCTGCCTTCTACCTTTTGGTCCCTTTCCTCTACTGATCTCCTTCTGGTTTTCATGAGATCCTCCCCACATTTGTTTCTGTTGTTTTTCTCTCTAGCTTTTGCATATGAGAGAAAAGGTGACCTTTGACCTTCTGAGTTTGACTTATTTCATTTAACATAATGGTCTCTAGTTCCAACCATTTTCCTGCAAATGACATAATTTCCTGTCTCTTTGTGATTGAATAAAACTCCATTGTGTATACATACCACAGTTTCTTTATCTGTTCATCCATTGATGGATACCTAGGCTGGTTCCATAGTTTGGCTATTGTGGGTTGTGGTGTATCTGGGTTATATGGTGGTTCCATGCCTAGTCTTTTGAGGAATCTCCATACATTTCCATAGTAGTTGTACTAATTTACAATGCTACAACAGTGTAAAAGTGTTCCTTTTTCCTCTACATCCTCTCCAGCACTTATTTTTATTCTTGATGACTGCTATCCTGACTGGTGTGAGATGAAATTTCAGTGTAGTTTTGATTTGCATTTTTCTAGTTGCTAATGATGTTGAACATTTTTTATATATTTGTTGGCCCTTCACATTTCTTCTTTTGGAAATGTCTGTTTAATTCATTTGCCCACTTATTAATTGGGTTATTTGATATTTATTTTTTTGGTGTAAAGTTTTTGAGTTCTTTATATATCCTAAATATGAATCCTCATTCAGAAGAGTACTAGCAAAGTTTTTCTCCCATTCTGTGGGTTTTTTTTTACGTTCCTTATTGTTTTTTTTTTTTTTTGCTATGCAAAAGCTTTTTAATTTTATATCATTCCATTTATTAATATTAGGCGTTATTTCCTGAGCTTAAGGAGTCCCACTGAGAAAGTCATTGCCTGTACCTAATACGCTGGAGTGTTGACCCTGTTTTCTTCTAGGAGTTACATAGTTTCTATTAGAATTTCTAGGTCTTAAACCCATTTTGAGTTGATTTTTGTGCAGGGTGAGTATCTTTAAATCTTTTTTGATATGAATCTTCTCTCTTATTCTTTCACTTATAAGGACTCTTGTGATTAATTTAGGCCCATCCAATTAGTTTATGATCAAATCATGTCAAGAGCCTTCTGCTAAATACATCTGCAAAATTTTTGTACCATGTATGAAAATATATTCACAGGTTCTGATGATCAGGATGTAAACATCTTGCAGGTAAGAGGGATAATATTCTACCCTGCCCGCCACACCATGTAACATGTAGGGCACAGATTGTCCTTAGAATAAATTGGCAGCCCAACTCCTAAATGTTTAACTGGAGATGATGAAAGTGGATGGGAACACTCTTGATAATTTAGATGTTTGAAATGCTATGGAGAAACAAATGCATAGAAGGACAGTGAGCATTAGTGGATATTAAGATGTTGTGTCTCTTCTGTGAGATAATGAGAAGCTGAGGGATAATAAATAGCTAGACTCTAAATGTGAGAGCTAGAGGGCCTCTCTGTAGGGACTCTTGGAGAATTTACAAAAAGGCCCTTATCTTCTGCAGAGGTGGATGGATGCAGATAAAGTGAATGATGGATTTAGTAGATAGAAGCTTGGAGCTCCTGAGACCTTTACATTCTCAAAATTTAAGAGACATTAAATTTGATGTTCTGATAAGGGAAGGGCTCTTATTGGGAAATGCTTGGGACCTTGAAATATAGGATGGGGATACTGGGTGGATGCCCACAAGACCATAGTTATGTAGACTCCTCTGGACTCAGAGAACTTGAGCCCAACCCTCTCTAAGAAGAGCTAGCCCATCCTTCACGTGGGAAGATACTGCTGAGGCCTTACCTCCACAAGGCAACAGGTGCTCCTCTAAGGAGTTACCCGTGGTGCCTGTCCAGAATGCCAAGATGATAACTAGTGTTAACTTCCAGCACAACCCAGCCAGGAACGTGCTAGACCTGATAAGGGAGGAAAGAGATGACAAACTCAAGGGAACTGCAAAGATTAACTAGCACTTACTCCAGAAAACAGGGAAGTATGCCAGGGGAAAAAATTGATGGGGCTTAATCAAAGAGGAAGAATATGAAATTGAATAAGCAGGAAATAACTGGCTTTAGGGAACTTTCTCAGGACATGAGATTTAATACTAGTAAGGACCTCAAAGGATGGGGCAAATTTGCTGCTAGGGTAGATTTTAGAAAGCTGGTCTGGGGCCAATGACCTAGCCAATTTTGTCAGGGGCCTGGAAGGAAAATGATGGATACCGTTCCTCATAGAGACTAACAACGTTGTCTTGGATGAAATGCAAGAACAATGGAGTCCTTCCATCCTGGAAGGGTTAGTGGCTTGTTCTACTAGGGATAGATAACCTATTCTTTGTGTGGGTTTGCCTTTTCTATCTGCAAAACCTCTGCCAAAACTCATACAGGAGCTCATCAACTGTCTGATTCGCAGGTATAGAGTCCCATATAGCATAGCATCTGTCATGGACTCACTTCACAGAAGGTAAATCAAAACCAGTTGACTTGGACATATTTCTGCAATGAATTGCTAAGAATAAAAAGTAAGAGGTAGAGAAGTGTAAATACAGCATGAGTCCATTTTTGAGAAACAGTGACAACCCCACCCCATAGTATATTTGTGTATTCATAATGCTAGCAGTAGGGAAGATGTTGTGAAACTATATATACTGGACGTTAACACTGGTTATATGATAGCTAGGATGGAGTAGAGGGCTGTATGGTAGAGAGGAGCATAGAGGGAAGGAGGAAGATTTTTTTTTTTAAAGATTTTATTTTAAGAAACTGTCCATGACGAAGAAGTTTTGATATTATCTCATTTGTGCGAATTACATAAAAGATGGCCTTGAATACAAATAGTGGTTAGAGTGATGGAATTCGAGAATATCTTCTATTGGCATCTGTTGCTTTTATAGCAATCACTCAGTCTATATGTGTCTTTTAACTACTTTGGTTTTCAGTGTTTTCATCTGTGAAATAGGAGAATTAAATCATGTCTTCTATGATGCAAAATGCAATAATAGGGTAATAATAGTAATAGTAATAAGGTAAAAAAGAAAAATATAAATGACATGCCATGGAATTTGCAGATTGCTGTGGATACAGAGATGAGTATAGAGAGAGGATCAAACCTAGCAACAGATTATGTGGCACCATGTGGAAGGTGCTATGATAAGAGTATGAGCATAGTGGTATTAAAGCAAGATTGCAATAAATCACCGAGTTGATCTTAAAACAGGAGATGGAGACTTTATTCATCAGCTGGCCATCCAGATCCACTAGCTGGTGGGCCAAGGGGTAGGCTGCAAGTCTACACCCTTCGACCCCATCCTGGGGTTTGAACACACCTTTTATAGTCCAAAACCATATTAAAACATAAGTGGGGCTGGGGATGTGGCTCAAGCGGTAGCGCGCTTGCCTGGCATGCGTGCGGGCCAGGGTTCGATCCTCAGCACCACATACAAAACAAAGATGTTGTGTCTGCCGATAACTAAAAGATAAATATTAAAATTCTCTCTCTCTCTCCCTCCCTCCCTCCTTCTCTCACTCTCTCTTAAAAATAAATAAATAAATAAATAAATAAATAAATAAATAAATAAATAAAACATAAGTGGCTGTTGCCATGATTCAAACCCATAAGCAAAATTCATGAGATCTAAAATCATAAGTAGAAAAGGGAGTGGGCCAAAATGTTCCTAGTTGAGTATAAGTTAAAGAATGGTTACTAACATCTAGACAATCAATCTCTGACAGGGTACATTGTCCAAGAAAAACAGGACCCAAAGAGAGAACACTTTTACATTGTATAAGAATTGCCATTTTGCATTGCCAAACATGCTATGCTAAGCAACTGTTGATGGGTACAGAGGTGGGGCTTTCCATGGGAGAAGAATTCCTTACATGACATGGAATCTCAGGGCAAAATTGCCCATATAACCTGGCTCATAACAGTGGTATGGGTCTCAGTGCATGGTGAGGGGCCATGAAGCACAATTTGAGGGTTTAGGAAGAGTAAATGGTACCCAGGATCCCTCTATTACTACATAAAGAAATGACCGTGTTCTTTGCCTTGAGGTTATGCAATATGATCACAACTATTTTAGGAAAAACTGCTTAAAATAAAGATATAAAGAATGATGGTGATGGACTCTTGACAAAGGTGATGGAATTATGGGTGGCTTTCCTACTCCTTAAACTTTTCTATATTTTCCTAATTTGTTCCAATGAGTATGTAATGAGAAATTTTTGGTTTATTTTGATTGGATTATTTCAGTTCAGGATGGGAGCCCTTGTGTCTTATACAAATGAGTGTTCCCTAATAAATCAAAATGGAGAATTTATTAATCTTAACCTGATATAGGTAACATGATGCTTAACATGATCTCTTCTAAGAAGAGATGGGTAGTTGGAATTAGTTATCCATTCATCTGCCCACCAGATTTTCATCCCTTTGTAGATTCTTCACAAATCATGAAAGTCCATATAGTGATTTTAATTATTTCCCCCAATAACCCAAGACTTTGGCATTGTATGTGTTTGAAAATGGAAAACTAGAATGCAAATGAGTGGTCTAGATAATTTCCAAATTAGGACTAGGTGTTGAAATTCTTAGAATCTTCTTCATAAGTATTTTTTAAAATATTTATTTTTTAGTTTTAGGTGGACACAATATCTTTATTTTATTTTTATGTGGGTGCTGAGGCTTGAACCCAGTGCCTCATGCATACTAGGTGGGTACTCTACCTCTGAACCACAACCCTAGCCCCTTCTTCATAAGTCTTGAAAATAGCTTCAGAAGCAATGGTATGTTTTGTTGTTGCTGTTGACGTTTCAACAAGGTGGGCTTCTCATATGAGAAGCCCATTCTGGCATTATCCAGTGCGTACCTAGCCCCTACCTCCCTGCCACATCCTGCATAGCACCACCTTCCTCTGCCATAAAACTCATTACACCTTATGAGAAACACATGTCTGTCTTCTTAACAAACTATGAGAGCTTTTGCTTTGCTTTTCCCTAGGCCCAAGACAATGCTGACTCAAGTAGTAAATAAGTAATTGGTTATTAATTAATAAATAAATCTGTAGACTTTGGGTCATAAAATGGTCATGCACTTACAATGTACCAAGAATGTCCTAAGTGTTTTACAAAACCCATTTAGTAGAAATTATTATTACTCTATAAATAAGGGAAATAAGAAACAGGTTAAGTAAGTTGCCCCACTGTTTAGCTAGTCAATGGTAGCATTGAGACTTAGACCTACCTAGTCAATCTGATTCTGTACTCTGCTCTTAACCACTATTCCATATTGCTTGTTGGGTCATTGGATCTTTCTGTGCCTTGTTTTATGACAGAAAAACAGAATTAATAATACCCATTCATGTATTGTTGGAAGAATATTTTTTGAAAAAGAAAGCACACAAAAAGATTTGCACACATTAGATTTTATAATTATTTTATTATCACTAATATCATTAATGTTTTTGATATTGTTAAATATCACTTTTTATCCAATAAAATCAAATTGTTATGATTATAAAAACACTGGTAGATAATTGATAGCATGTGTGCTGTGACTTTTTAATCTTAACTTTCAAAAAATTTTTTGAATGACTTTGGAAAGATATTTTTTGTCACTTTTTTGAGTTTCTTTAATCCCATCCCACAAAGTGGCATTTGCAGCATGCCCAACTCTATTCATTGATTATTGAACTTGATACTGTTCACGTATGTGCTCAGAGCCTTGGGTGGTGACAGAAGGGGATTTGCAAATCATTCTCTTCAGAGAAGGGAGAGAGTCTCCCCCTAGTGTTGGTCTTTGGCAGAAGGATCTAAACCCTGCTTCTAGATCTTCACTGGGACTTTTGGTTTAGCCTGGTTTTTATAACTGGAGGTTGACTTTTGAAGCTAAAAGTTTGGAATTCCTTCTACAGCAGCAGAAATAAGGATTTGTCTAGTGTATTTAATGTTTTGTATAAACACTGTCAAATAGCTATAGATTCACAGATGTACTTCCCATTTTTCTTTTAATCTTTTAGTTTTAAAGTGCTTGATGCTTTATTAGTTTAGGATTAATAGTAATTACTGTGTCTAGTACAGACTTGACTTGAGCAAAGCTGTAGTAAGTAAAGAAAGGAAACTAGTTTTCATTGGGTACCTACCAAGTGACAAGTACCCCAAACATTATTTTTTCAATTCATGTAGTAACTTTTAGGGTAGATATTAACCTGCCTCAGATATTAGGACTGAGGCCCAGAGAGCTCTGAAGGGTTGCCAGATTATTATATTTAGAATACTTAGTATGTATAGTTTTCAAAGTCATTTGTCCACTGCACTTTGCCACTCAACCTGCTTCCAGTGGCTTCTCAGGGGTCAATAATAGTGAAACCTCCACTGAGTAGAGATTGACACCTCATATTCATATTTCTCTGAAATATTTCTTTCTTGGAATTATATGACAAGACCTAGTATCTATAGCCTTTGGGGCTCTGTTCTCAGGGTGTTAAATGAATAAGATGCTATTTGCATTTAATATTTTGGTTTATGGAAGTCATTAGGTAGAAAATATCTTCACCCAAAAGAGTGTTACCCTAGATAGAATTGTAGGAAATGAGAACTGGATGCGGCATTACTTAAAACAATCCTTGTTTTAAATAACCTTGGTACTTGGAAGTTACATCTTTGAAAACCTGCATCTGTGATGGCAAAATAATGAAAGTGATGCTTATTGGTAAAGAGAAAGACCTCTCATTTTGTCTTCAGTCTTTTCATTCTACCTGTGAGATCTGCTGGGTGAGGGATTTATGGTGGTCCTATGTATGATAATATATTCTCCTAGCAATTTAATATTTAATTGAAAGTAGGGAAGAAGGAGGAAGAGGGGGATGCTCTTTGGCAATTGGCCAATTCTGTGAGCAAATTTTGGTTTTTGTGGTTGTATAGTTATTTCAGTGAATAAAGTGTCCCATTCATATTGTGTAGGCCGGTTACAAGCTGGCGTTGAATGATGGCCAATTACAAGTTATTCACATTTGGATCAATATCCCAGACATGAGCTCATTAACCCCAAATCCTATTATCTCACACATGTGGAGCAGATTGTTTTTAATGTGATGACATTTTCACTCTCTACGAACCTGAGTTCTGATGTAGTAAAAAGCCTTAACAGAAAAAAAAAGCAGAAAGAAGCAGCTGTGTTGATACCTACACAACCAGAGAAATGACAGGTGCAAATTAATAGAGGTCACTAGAGGTCTGCTTGTGCCACTTAGAGTTCATCTTGAGAGTTGATGGCCTTGGTGGATTTCTTGTAGTTCCTCATCTCCTTGGAATTCTACTTCTTCCGGGTGTCTAGAAACCTCCCTTCATTTAATGTTGGTAGATTATCATTCCCTGTTTTCAGGCAGTTTCTTTAGTTTCCTAGACATTCATTCTTAGGCCTGTGGGTGCTATGGCTTTTATCTATTTTCATCTCCTTTGCATCTCCCATAACAATTTTAATTAGTGGGCAGAATTTATGGCTGGAATACTCATACCTCCTGAAGATATATCATCACAGCTATTGGAATCATTTATTGACATGTGACCCTATTTTCCATCTCTGCAGGGGCAGACAAATTTTTCTTCAAATCAGTATCTCTACAGCTGATGAATTCAACCCTAAATTAACACTGACACACGGCTGTATGTCATAGTTGCTTTTGTTTAGGAGGCCCTCTTTGACACTGGATATCTGATCATCCCTTTTGTGGTCCTCATTTAAGAGGGAAAAGCTTTGACTGCTCATTTTACTAATTTTTTTTAATACAATATTTCCTTCTGATCTGACCCATGACATCTCAGTGGTTCAAAATATCAGTTGTGATTTCATGACACCTAGTATTTCAGGATCATGGGTCCCACATCTATAAAATAGGAAAGAATATCTACCTTGCTAATTAATTAGCTTTTTCACTACTGTGACCAAAAAATCTGACAAGAATAATTAGATGAGGAAAAGTTTATTTGGGGGCTCATGATTTCAGAGCTCTTAATGCATAGATGCCTGACTTCATTCCTTGGGGCCTGAGATGAGGCAGAATATTATGGTGGAAGAGTGTGGTGGAGGAAAGCAGATGAGGGCATGGCTCCAGGAAACAGAGAGAGAATTTCCTCACTATGGACAACATGTAAACCCCAACTGCAGGCCCCCATTGATCCACTTCCTCCAGCCACACCCTACCTGCCTACAGTTACACCCAGTTAATCTCCGTCAGGAGATTAATGCATTGATTAGGTTAAGGCTTTCATAACCCAATCATTTTGTCTCTAAATTTTCTTACTTTGTCTGACACATGAGCTTTTAGGGAACACCTAATCTAAACCATAACACTTACCAATTCACACAGCTACTATGAATATTAAATGTATTTGCAAAGTATAAAGTGTTATATAAAAAGTATACACATAGACATATATCAGTGGTTCTCAGTGGGTATTTTTGCCTCCCAGGAGAGCGTTTTGAGTGTCAAAATTCGGTGGGGTAGATACTACTGGCATCCAGTAAGAAAAGGGCAGGGATGTTGCTAAATATTCTATAATGTGCAGGAGATCCCTCCTCAACAAAGATTTATGTGGCTCCAAATATCAATAATATCATGGTTAAGAAACTCTGAAGAAAAAGACTCAGCTATAAAAAGCAGAAATTGAGTCCTATTCAATAGTCACCTCCTCTCTTATTCGTCTTCCAAGTCCGGTTGTGCTTATTGATGCTTTACTAACTAATCTGTCTTTATTGTGGGCACTCTGAATTAGGTAATGAAATATTAATGGCAGTGGCACTCCCTTTGCATCATTAGACATATTTTTAACCTTTCATATTAATTAACAAGCATCGTGTGGATAATTTTTAGTTGCTCAAAGGATCTGGATAAGCAGGTATTCTATGCTTTCATTTCCATGTTCTAGTTTATCTTTAGTGTAGTATGTAGTCACTAAAGATTAGGATCCTAGAGCCAAGGGTGATTGTTAGAGATAAACTGTCTCACCCTCTGAGGGTCATTGACATCAAAGACATGGTGTCTAACCTCTCCTCCTGTCAATCACATCATAATAGGGATGACAGTCAGCTTCTATTGAACATTTACTAGAGTTCAGCCACTTTATACATGTTACTTTATTTTCATTTTTACAATAACCTTGAAAATTTTATATCATGCTAGTTGAAATATTTTTTAGAATGCTTAGAAAGAGCTTAGAAATAAAACTTGATGCAGTTAAAACTTACTTCTTGTCAGCTTATTTAGTTCTTCTAAAATGATCAATCAATCAATCAATCAATATTTGCTCAAATATTTCTGTCTGTACAGCTCCAGAAGTAATTCAGTGACATTTTCTTTAAGGAACATGTGCTTTAGCGTGGTCACTGTAGCCCAAATATTTATAAATACTATATAAGCAGTAAATAGTCAAATATCTATAAATGAAGTGATGATGATATAAACTATCAACTAGATCTTTATATATTGATACAAATTGATGACTTTGATACATTAAACAATAATCTATTTGTGAAACAGTTTGTATAGTCTCATATATTTGTGTTGGAAATATGTCTATATATTTTGAAAAAGGCAAATTGTAATGTGAAAGATTTGCTAAATTTTGAATGATAGTTATCTTTGGGGGTAGGATTACAGGGAAACATTATATTTCTCTACTTAATTTAAATATTTTATAATGATCATTTAGCATTCTAAAGAACAATATGTTTCTATTTAAAAATATACAATAATAGAAATTAATAGTAGTTCAACACAGCCACATAAAATATGATCTATCACAATGTAGCAAGAATACACTAAATAAGATGTAATATTAAGGGAACACTCACATTGTACCGGCTGTGGTTCCATGCATTTTACAAAGATTAGCTGATTTAATCATCACAGCTCTATGAAATTTGTACAATTTTTATTCCTGTTTTTCAAAGGAAGAAATTGAGGTCTAGAACAAGTTGTCCAAAATTGTCCAAATTTGCTTGGGGCAGAACTTGAACCCAGGCACTCTGGTTCCAGAGCCTATAAATTAGATCTTTATATAAAATGCCAGAAAAATGGCACCACTGAGTACTGGGGACTTTGGAATGAAGGGACCCCAGGACTCTAGGTTGCCCTAGGTTCTCTCATCATGTTTATATTAGGGTATAAGCCCCTGCAGGGCAGGCACAGCATCTAGGTCACCTTTATGTTGCCCTAGGCACCCAGAAGAGAATTCTCATATGCAGCAGGTCTTTAACAAATGCTTGTGGCATTTAAAGTTGAAAAAGTTTCCTAAAGTTAATCCATTTTCTGGATGAGTCAACATTTAAATTAAACCCCTTCCTTCCCATTTCATAGACAGATTTTTCTGTGTGGAAATGGTTTGGCTATTTTGCGTATAATGGGAAGTGAGGGTGGTCATTGTGTGGGTCATTCGAGGTGCGTTCTTTATTTTATTTATTTATATGCAGTGCTGAGAATTGAACCCAGTGCCTTAGGTTTGTTCTTGATCACCTGCCACAATCGGGCATTGTTCTGGGGGCACCGTGTCTCTGTTTTCAGAGTTTACCACTCTGTGGTGCAATTTGTCAGGCACAAACTGGGAAATACTGGGCACGCAGGTCCTGTTCAACCCTTAGGGACATCACAACCCCCGGGTAGGGAGAGTTGTATGAGATAAATATTTTGTAATAAATTAAACCATTATGTTAATAGATAACTGGAAGGAAAAAGTTCTATTGTCAGACAAGGCATTGGTGCTGTATTATTGAAACAAGGAAGTTAAACTTAATAGCACCAAAGGGAAAATAGTAAAAATGATTTTCTGGTCACGTGTTATTAACCATAATAAAATAAATAGAAGAATGGCAAGTGGGGAGACAGCCGGGCTCTTCATACCCTCAAGGCGTGGCACAGTTAGCAGGAGATGAAAGCTTCTCCCTGTTCCTAGCTTAACTCTTTCCTGGGCTTTATATAACATTCCAAAATGTATTTGTGGCTTTGCAATTCCCATGGGGCATAAAATCCACCTTAAACGATTCTCATTATGAGCCTCAGAGTTACTTTATGTTGTCCTTGGAGACAGAAAATAAGCTTTTACCTCTCTTCTGGATTCATTTTCAAAAATGATTCTTGGAAATGAGTTTTCCTTAGACACATTTATATGTAATGACAGGCTAATATCTTACACACCATTACTGTATGTAATAACAGGGTGACAAAACTGACAAGAACTGGGCTATAGATGTAAGGCAATTAGCTGTGGAGGGAGAGTTATCCTGCAGAAAGGATGAGCATCACCGTACTGCCTGGTGACTTAATGGTTACCAAGTGATAAATGGGAGCCTCTCCAGAGGCAAAACTTCAAATAAGTGAAATTTGTCCTTATGGCCCCACTTTTCTTTTTTGCCATATACTTTCTAGCTGCCAAGTTCTTCTTATCTTGGAGAAAAGTCCTATCTCAGAGTTGAACACCAAGTAGGTGATCAATAGCTCTTATTGGATAAATGGATGGATGGATGACTCATTGACCATAAGGTGTGAGGAGCTTATCATGTCACCCATCCAGGTTTAAGACAGTACTTATTTCAGAGATGAAGTGTTAATGATGGGATTTTAGGGATCAGTGAGAAGGGGTTTTTAGACAGAAAGAACCTTTTTTTGTAGTGCTCTTCGACTCCTAGTGCAGTTCAGAGTGGTGAGGGAGGCAGAGCCAAGGTGGGGGCTGTGGCTGGGCTTTATGGTTAAATTTCTGCCTTCCACTATCTAGCTACATCATCTTGAGCAATGTCCTCAGTAGTGAAATGAGACTAATCAGCCATTGTTTGGAGGGGCAATGTGTTAATTCTTATACAGCCTGTCATATGGTTAGAGCTCAACAAACATGCACTCTTACTGGGTTCCATCATGTGTCAAGAGAAGCCATGGGTGAAAAAGGTTCTAAGCAGAGTGAGGGATCAGATGCAGAAGGAGCCCTTCCCTTCTGTGTCTAGGCACATGGGTTATGCTGCTCTTTTCCTATCTTGCTCTTCCCTTTTTGTAAGAACCCAATCACCTATCAAGTCAACTCCTCCCACTCGGGTAGAAGAATCACCTGCAACTTGCCCCCCTTGCTCATTCTGCTCTGAATACATGATTCTTCTTGCTTTTCCTTAAACCAGGCATGCTCCCACTGTTTGGCTGGGAACAGTAGCTGTTCCCTCTGGCAGGAATATACCTCCCCAGATGCCCATGGAGCTAATTCCTTCTCTCCTTCAAGCTTTTTGCTCCAAGGTCACTTTTAACTGAGGTTTTCTTGAACTACCTGGAACAGTGGCATCCCATTCTCTCACCTTGTGTCCTGATAAAAATTAACCTGCTTTTCCCTTTTTTTCAATGTACTACCTTCTAACAGGCTCTGTAGTTTGTTTATTTTAATATTTATTTTTTAGTTATAGGTGGACACATATCTTTATTTTATTTTTACGTGGTACTGAGGATTGAACCCAGCGCCTCATGCATGCTAGGCGAGCACTCTACCTCTGAGCCACAATCCCAGCCCCAAATTTACTTATTTATTATGTTCATTATGTATGTCTCTCTCGATTAGAAGGTGAGTTCTGTGGGGGGCAGAAATTTTGGTGGTTTGGTTTCATTGATGTTTTTCCAAATCATGTGGTACTACAATAATCAGGCATATAGTAGGAACTGAACAAGTGTTTGGCTGAAATGAATAAATGAACTGCAAAGCAGTTGCAGACACATTGCAATGTAAAGTCAAACCGGCATCCTCCCAGTCCCCAACCTAGAACATCTAGAATTCATCTTAAAATCTTTCATCTTCTACCCTCTCCAAATCCAAAGCTCACTAGGCCCCAAGGATTCCATCTCTGAATGTCCTTCAACCCACTCCCTTTTCTCCATTTCTACACCTGCTGCTTTATTAATTCATATTGAATTCTCTAAGGCCAATATTTTGTGTTCTCCTTTAGTTTTGTGATATATTCTGGTTCAAGGATTATTTATGTGAAATACAGACATGTTAATATCACTACAGTACTTTGAAACCTTCAGTGCTTCCCTACCACCCTGAGATAAAACCCAAATTTAATCTAGCCTAATAGTTCTGTCATCAGCTGCTGGCAAACTTCCAGCTGCCAGCAATCAGCAAACCAGGTGAGTTTGGCAGAATAATGCCCTGCCCTCCTTAAAATGTCCATGTCCTGATCCTTTGAACCTGTGAATCTGCCGGGTTGCATGGCAAAGGGAAATCAAAGTTATAGACAGAATTAGGTTTGCTAATCAACTGTCCTCAAATAAGGTTAACTCTGGGTGGGCCCAATATAACCACAGGGATTCTTAAAATTAGAAGAGTCAGAGTCAGAAGAGAACATGACTGCAACCGAAGGTCAGTGATGCAAGGACTCGACCAGTTGACTTTGGAGATGGAGTGCCATGGCCATAAGCTTAGGGGCTGGAATAAGTAAGACAACAAATTCTCCCTGCAATGTGATTTTAGCTAGGTAAGATCTGGGGTAGACTTCTGGCCTCTAGAACTGTAAGGCAATAAGTTGTGTTGTTTTAAGCCCCTGGATTTTTGCAATCTGTTATAGCAGCTATAGAAAACTAAAACATTGGATAAGGTTTTATTGCCTTAATTCTATGCTGCAAAATGGGGATAAGTGATAGCAACCTTTTAGATTATTGCAGAAATTAAAGAAAATATTTGCAAAATATCTAGCCATGTGCCACATGTAATATGTGACGAATAAATAAGAGCTCTTAGCTTTTGTTGTCATTTCCTTCAAAGCTTCATGCTGTCATTTCTGAGCATAACCTGTCATTCGTTGTTTGATATACCTTCAGGGAACAACCCAATGCTTGCCTAGTAAAGGTCTTGTCATCCTTTAAGGCTCAGCATAATATCTGCTCATTGAGCAAGTTTCCTCACATCCTGCTCCAGGGGAATAGCTTACTCTCTTTCTTCTTCCTTGACTCCATGATTGAGTGAAGTAGGCATTAATATTATGAGAGGCTGGGACAAGGGTGAGGCAAGCAAGGTACCAGGGTACAAAATTTAGGGAGGACTCTCTCTGAGGATTGGTAAGTGTTTTACTTGCATTCCTGATGGTGGTCCTGATTACTCCCATTTGAAAAGAGATCCAGGTTCAAGAAGATGAAATGTCTTGCTGATAGATAGCAGAAGGGACAAATCCTACATTATTACATTACTATACACAAATTCCTATAGCAGTGCCTGGCATACAACTAAGGCTCAGGCATGTGTCAAATGAATGAACTGAGATGGAAACATAGGTGGTAAACTGGCCTGGTATTTGAAGTAGTAGTGGTGATGATGATGATAATGGTACATTTCCAACCTGTGTATCCTGTGTGATGGGCACTCTGCTAAGTGTTTTTGGTACAAGTTTCCCCAAGACTCCTGTGAAATTGGCAATATTTTAAAAATTTCATTCTGAGATGAGAAACTGAAGTTCAGAGGAATGAACTACCTTGTCTGAGGTCACGCAGCTAGTCAATGATCTAGAGCAGCCCTTCAACTTGATTTTATCCTTTTATTTAAAGTACTGATCGAATGCATAATTTCCCTCAGAATTACCAAAGGCTAGTTATGCAATTTAGGGTTAGTGCTGAAGTGTCAAGGGTCCAACAGTATCTCAAAACACCTGTCCAAAGAGGACAGTTCTCTCCTATGTCAGCAGGGTGAATGTAAGAATGAGATATTTGTGGAAGCACTGAAGCCAAAGGAAACAAACTCAGGAGAGCAGACATGCCAACCCCGTTCTTGTGAAGTGTGTTTACTCATCTGTTATGAGCTCACTCTAATGCAACTTTACTTTTCGTGTAATAAATTGTATTAACTTTATGCTTGAGTGAGTTATCTCTCAAAATAGAAAAATGTGTATTTCCAGAAGTCTTCTTTCATTTACACATGGAAGTCTATGGGAGTTTAAAAAATGGATTTTAAGAGCGCCAGTGGTGGCTAAGAAATTGCTATTTCAGTCTTGAAAATTGCCTTTTCTACCAGAAACACTGAGCAAGAAAATCAGACCATCTGATCTTTCTGGATTAGAAAAAAATCACTCAGGTGCTCAGATGGCCTGTAAAATTTAATCCTCTTTCTTCCTAACAATATGATAAAAATTAAATCTTGGGTTCTTTCATCAGAATAATGAATAGGATAACAGGAAGGCAAATTTCATAGTTTATTTTAAAGAATGAAGTCATCCACATGTTCTGAGACCCTTTTTCCCTTATTGTAGTACAATTCAGATAACTCAATTAAGTCATGTGGTGGGAATTGGGACCCTAAATAAATTCATGAGTTTAGTCCAACTTTCTCTGTGTCAAGAGATTAATGTCTTATTCTTAGATCACAGCTATTTTAGTTGATGGTTTAGTTGTATCTCTATAACTTGGGGAGCCCAAGTACTTTGAGCAGCCCTGGACGCTTCTTTCCTTTAGTAGCTACATAAAATTAGTTAACTCTGCTTTCCACATAACTATGGAAAGGGAAACATCTTGCCCAGTCAGATTCTCCCCAGTGAGGGAAGAAGTTCTTGTATTCTCCTGGTGGTTGCCTTTCACTCTTGATTGTAAATTCTGTGGTCAACACAATTCTTCATCACCTTCTGGTTATGTGCCAGAAACTGGCCTTTTTCTACTGCCATATCACAAGCATGTTCCTCTTTCTTCCTTTGCTAAAGCAGTGCTATGGAATGTAATGGCCTTTTGCTGAAAGTTAGGGACCCATTGGGAAATTATTGCATGAATAGAAAGCAATCTGAAAATGAATATTAGAATTTTTGGCTTTCAATTAGGATGTAGAAAACTGGAGAGAGTGTTACTCCCTCCCTAACAACAGGAACAACTTATAGAACTGAAAAAAAAAATTGTATATTTTTCTATCAGAAAATTGAGTTTACAGGGGAAAAAACTAGCCTGAAGCCTAAGGAAAGGCAGTGGTCTCGAAGGAGAGGCAGGGTGGGCTGCCCTGGCAGGGCTTAGGAAAATATCAGGCCACCACAGCTAAAAAGAGTTCCACTAAATATTTTAACAAATTGCTGGAATTTATTTATTTATTTTTTATTGGTTCGCCTTAGCCATGCATAACACTAGGATTCATTTTGACATAATTATAAAAGCATGGAAGATAATTTGTTCTAATTCAGTCCCCAGTACTTCCCCTTTCCTTTCTCGCCTCCCTCCCCCTGTTTCCTTCCCTCTCCTCTACTGATATTTCTACTATTTACTTATAGTTTCTTTTTTTTAAAAAAGTAATGCCTTGTGTAGAATTTAGGTGTAGGCTGGTTCAAGAATATATGGGTCCTCCTTGTTGTGTGATATCAGTACCACACAAACAAGGAGGACCCATATATTTAATCTTTACCAAGGTTCACAAGAAAGACTAGGAGCAGGTGGAAGCCTAGAGAAAGCCTGAGTCTGTGATGCAGACCTGGAGGAGGAAAGCAACTGTGACTGTAAGGAAGCGAGAACAGTCTTCCTGGTCCTCTTCTCTTTGAGAAATGAAAATCTTAAGACACTGGGGGAGAGCAACAAACCTCAAATCCCCTAAAACATTGTGGCTGAGGGACAGGTAAACAAATAGCATCCCTCTGTCAGGAAGAAGGGCAAGGAACTATTGGGGCCCAGGACATTAGAAGTTTATATGCCCCCTTTATAACTGGGTGAGAGAGAGAACCATTAAGAGCCTCACGTCTGGGGCTGGGGTTGTGGCTCAGTGGCAGAGCACTTACCTGGCATGAGTGAGGCCCTGGGTTCGATCCTCAGCACCACATAAAAATAAAATAAAGGTATTGTGTCCATCTGCAACTAAAAAATATTTTAAAAAAGAGCCTCGCCTCTGAGAGCAGGGACAGTGATCCTGCCCAAGCTGAAGTGCATGAAGACAGAAACAACCCCTCTACCCCTCCTCACACCCCTACTCCACCCATTGGGAAATTATTGCATGAATAGAAAGCAATCTGAAAATGAATATTAGAATTTTTGGAAACATGCTGGAAAACAGTAACAAGAAGCACCAATCTTCTAGGGAGGGCAATTCTTTTCTGTTGGACAGGGAATCTAAAACAATAGGGATTCATGTGTTCAAGATTCTTTTGGATAATCTGTAAAATATGCATAATCAGATGGGAAATATCATCAGAGACATGGAAGCTATAAGGAATAGTTAAATAAGAATGCTATGGGGGAAAAGATGGTAGTAGAGATAAAAAATAGACTTTGACAGACTCATTAGACTCAACATATCTGAGGAAAGTGTTGGTGAACCTGAAACCTGAAGATAGATCAATAGATATTATGTAAACCAAACACACAGAAAACAGAGTTGGGAGGGGGAAGAAAAACCAGAACAGAATGGAGCATGCAAAAGCTGTCTGTAGGACAATATCTGACCCGATAACATAGGTGTTTGTGGAATCTCAGAAGGAGAAAAGAAAATGAGGAAGGATAAATATTTGAAGAAATAAGGGCTGAGAATTTTCCTCAAATAGTGAAAGACATGTTTAAGCTTAGAGAACACCAAGAAGGATAAATGCACACTGCAACTACCATATTCAAATAATTAAGTACCAAAGGTGTAAAAAAATCTAAAACACATCCAGAAAAATAGATCTAACTTTCTATCAGGTTCTAAAACACATCCATAAAACACATTATATATAGATGAAAATCAGAATTCAGTAGACTTCTTCTGTGCTATTGTTTTCATCTATCTTAAGCACTTTTGTTTTCTGTAAAGAGGATTGAACCCAGGGGTGCTTTACCAGTCAAAAGACAATGAAGTCTTTAAAGTGCTAAAAGAAAAAAGTTGACTTGAAATTCAGTGAAAAAAGTCTATCAAAATTTAAGACAGAGTTTTTTTTTTTTTTTTTTACAAACACTGAAAGAATTCATTACCAGCAAACCTGTCCTACAAGAAGTGTTAAAGGAACTTCTTCAGGTTGAAGGAACCTGATAGAAAGTTAGATATACACAAAGAAATGAAGATCTCTGACACCAGTTAAAATGAAAGTACATATGAAAGGCATTTGTTTCTTTTTAATTGGTTTAAAATGTGACTAAGAAGAAATAGCAATATATTTTGGTTTAAAAGAACACATAAATGCTAAGCACAGTGGTGCATGCTTGTAATTCCAGTGACTCAGGAGGCAGAAGTAGGTGGATTGCAAGTTTGAGGCCAGCCTCAGCAACTTAGCATGGTCATCTCAAAATAAGCATAAAATGTGCCTGGAGATGTGGGTCAGTGGTAAAGCACCCCTGGGTTCAATCCCCTGTACAGAAAAGAAAAGTGCATAAGATAGATGAAAATAATAGCACAAAAGAAGGGAAGAAAGAATGAAGAGTATATGGCTATAAGGCTGGGTCCTTACCCTTAACATGAAGTGGTTCCATGTTATTTGCAGATACATGATGTAAACCCTTGGATAACTACTAAAATACTTACAAGAAGTGTAAAAAGTCTAGTTATGAAAAATTCAGACTTAGAGAAGTGGAGAATGGAATGCTGGTTAGAGTTGCTAGAATGCTAGAGGTTGATGGGATGGGGTTGTGTAGAGGATGGGGAGAAGTTTACCAGGGAGTACAAAGTTCCACTGAGACAGCAGCGAAAGTTTTCAAGATCCATTGTACATCAAGGCAACCACAGTCAGTATTAATGTATTATATATTTCAAAATTGCTAAAAGATTTTGAATATTCTTACTTCAAAAAATAGTAAATATGTGAAGTGATAGATATGTTAATTAGCTTGGTATAATCATTCTACTACATATATACACATCAAAACAAAGAATTGAAGTAAATAAGTATATGTGTATGCATACATCTATATATAAGAGTATATAGGATACATATGTCATATTCATATACATATAAGATTATAACTTAAAAACTTAAATAATAATCCAATGTGGAGGTATAAAAAGGAAGAAAAAAGTGGGCATTACACACATATACACAAAAGGGAGAAAAACAGGATAAATAGAAAACAGGTTGTGAGATGACAGACTATAACCTAGTCATATCAATAATTAGATTAAACATAAATGGTCAAACATGCCAATTAAAAAACAGAGATTACACTAATGAATTGAAAAGTGACTGACCTGTATATAAAGAAATATTTCAATAATATAACCTAGGTAGACTAAGAACAAGTTAATGGAAAAAGATATAACATATGAACACTAACCAAAGGAAAGCTGGAGGGGTTATATTAATATCAGAAAAAGTAAAATTCAGAACAATGACTTCTACCAAGGATGAATAATTATATCACCTGATGATAAAGTGTGAGTTCACCAAGAACAAATAATCCTAAATGTGGAGGCATATTAACAACAAAGCTTAAAAAATGATAGAACTAGAAGGAGAAATAGACACATGCACAATTATAGTTTAGGGTTTTAACATTCCTACTTGATTATGAGAGCTTTAGACTTGACGTGAGCCGTATACTGGCTTCCCTGGTTCTCCACCTTGCAGAGAGCCTGTCATGGGACTTAGTGGCTTCCGTGATTGAGGAAGACAATTGCCCTAATAAATCCCTTTTTATATTTCTGTTTCTCTATATCCTGTCAGTTCTGATGTTTTTAGAACTCTGGCTAAAACAACTCACTTAATAGATTTTAACAATATTTAACATTGTAGAATTAGTTCATGAATATTTTACTTATTTTTGAACCTACTTGCACAGGTAAAGAGGGACAGTAATGTCCATTTTGTGTTTTCCTTTCTGTTTCCCTCTTTAGCTGTCACCATTTTGTTTATTATGTTCACCTTCTACCAACAAAGTTCTTTCCCAACCTTCCTTCTTCTTCAAGACTAGAAGGTCCTTTCTTGGGATTTGGATGCAAACAGAAAATTCTTATTAGTTATTATACTGAGAAACTTAGTTTCCTTAGTCTCAACAACCTTATTCCAGAACAAACTCACCAATGAGTTGTCATTCATAATCAAATACCAATTAGTGAGTTTTTTTAAACTTGTAAATGTTTATTGATTTCCACTATAGTTGCCTTACAGATTCATCCCACTATCTCCAACACTAGCTATTTATTATACTCATGTCTCTCCATGGATGTAACCCACCCACTCCATGGCAGTCCTAAGATTTATTTATTTATTAACTTTTGTTTTATTTATTTATTAACATTTATTTATTTATTTGTTTGTTTGTTTATTTATTTTTATGTGGTGCTCAAGGTCGAACCCAGGGCCTTGCACGTGCAAAGCAAGCATTCTACCACTGAGCTATATAACTCCAGCCCCCGTCCTAGGATTTATCTACAGAGATTCTACTTATCTTCTCCTTTCAGGCACTTTCCTGCTCCCTTATATTTAGGCATAGCTGTATGACTTGCTTCAGTGAGTTACATGCATGGAAGTAACATGCAGAAGGAAGATTTTAGAGTCAGAGCTTTATTTACCAGATTCTCTTTCTCCTGTTGCAGTGAAAGCCAGTGTCAAGATAGAGCCTCCATTTTCCTGGGGTCCCCTAGCAACTACAATGAACAAAGCCTCCCTGGTGATCCACAATGGAAATCTAATGAAAAATTAGATTCTAGTTTTCAATGTGAATCTTCCTGAGTGCTGCTCTCCATCCTTTCCCTATCAGGGCACCTCACTCCATGCCCTTCATCTGGTTCCCTGAATACTTGGAACCTCTTATCCCTGTTGCCTTCATGGGTCACCTTCTCCCTAGGCTTAGACTAATTCTCAAAGAGTAAATATGTGGCCCATGAGAAAGAATTTGGTAAGAGATCAAGGACATATTCAGTAGCTTGAATACCATGAGAGCTAAAATATTAGATACTTCCTATTAGAATGAGACTTAAAAATTATGCTTTATTATTTGAAACTACCTGGCAGTTTCAATAAGTGGTTAGAGCTCAGTAATTGTAGTCCCCTTTTCCTTTCCTGGACTTCTCTCCAATTTCTAGAACTAATCAGCACTTGTGGGAGAAGGGACTTGAGATAGTTCATCCATCTTTCTGTTCTTCCATCTATCCATCCATTCATCCATTCACTATCTGTCCATTTACTAACTACTTTTTACTATTTAGTGTATTTCATTTTTAATGCCCACAGAGAACCTGTAGAAGATTTGAAATGACAGCTTTTTTAAATGTTTTAATATTCACATTTTAGAAGGGCCCTGGTCAGAGAACACTTAGTTTCCAGTCTCATCTATGGTGTCTTTAGTGGAAATGGGCACAGAAGATGTAGTCTGTTTCTGGTCAAATCCTGGGTAGTGCTCCTACCACTATATCCCAATCTAGCTAATAATTTCAAGAGGAAAAGGGAGCACAAATGAGGAAAGTATTTGAAGGGCTGCATTGAAAAATTTGTGTTTCTGTTTCTTTCAAAGGAAAAAAGAAAAGTGGAGGAGATAATAGTTCATCCAGTTCATCGGTTGCTGGAAGCATCAGGAAGTCTTGGGGCTTCCTATGTGTCAGGCATTTTTCTAAGGGCTGAGGACTCGAGGCTGAGAAGGGTTGAACAAACAGTAACAGAACTGGATTCATGGTGCTTACAAATGTAGTGAAAGGAACAGCCCTAAAGAGCTAAATACGTAACTTAAAACTAGGTAGTAGTAAATGCCCAGACAAAAAGTAACATCAGGTAAAGAAACAAACAAAAAAATGAGATGTCATGGGATGCTATTAAGAGTTTTAGTTTAGAGACTGAAGGAGGGCTGGGGATGTGGCTCAAGCGATAGCACACTCGCCTGGCATGTGCAGACTGCTGGGTTCGATCCTCAGCACCACATAAAAATAAAATAAAGATGTTGTGTCCACCGAAAACTAAAAAATAAAAAATAAAAAATTCTCTCTCTCTCTCTTAAAAAAAGAGTTATAGTTTAGAAAAGACTTTCCACAGAGTGTTTCCGTCCTTATTTTATTCTTCATTTCACGTCTTTCCTTTTTATTTCTTTCATCAGCAAAGAATTGACATTTGCACAGAGACTGAAGGCCATTAAATGAGGTGAGGTAGCCAACCACATGGACATCTGATGGAAGAGTCTTCCAGGCAGAAGAAATGATAAATACCCTGGCATGTGTATGTACCTAGCTAGTGTGAGGAAGAGTAATGTGGCAAGTGTGACTGGAGCAACATGAGAGAGGAGGTGAGTGCAGGCTGATCAAATCTGAAATACAAGTGGGGCCCAGACGGTGAGGACCTAGCAGGCCACGGTAAGAAGTTTCCAGAGTGCCTGCTTTCCTTGGAAACACATACACACACGCACATACACTCACACAGAAAACACACTTGAATGTATCCGCCATTAGAGTACTGGTGGGGGTGAGGTGTTGTTTTTGTTGTGGTTTTTATTGTTAGAAGGACTTCCTTGCACTAGCACCAGGGTAAATTATGCAAGCTGCAAAGATGCAAAGATACATTGCTGGCCCTGGAGGTACCCACGGGAGGCTGATGAAGGCAGGAATCAATGCAAGGGCTACTTCAGGGGAATTTAAATGAGGATTATATGCCTCAATTCTGGGTGTAATAACAGTAATGAGGTCATTCTAGCTTTAAAACACACACACACACACACACACACATACACATACACACATTTTTTTCTCCCTTCAGATTACTACTAGTTTCCCTCTTCTAGTAAAAGAGACATCTGCTTCCATGTATAGAAGAGGCTTCAGGCTCTGAATTAAGAGTGTGGTAATTCATGCTTAACTGTTTGAATGGCTGCATAGTCCTCAGCTTTGCATCCCCTAATGCAGGAGGTACTAATTATTAGGCTCTAATTCACACTGTGTGAGTTCTTATTGCTTATCTTTCTTGTAGGATACAGATAGTTGGGAACATATAGTGCCTGTGAATGACCCGTATGCTCACTCAAATAACATCAGTCAAGCAATTCTGCAAACACCAAAGAGGGTGAGAGTGTAAAGAGAAACAACAAAATAGTCTTTGAGAGACAGGGACCGTCCTTTTTACAGAGTGCATTAACTAATTGACAGTTGTGGCAACAGCCCAAGCCTGCTCATATGAAGTCTCTCCATCAAACCTTTAGTTCCTCTATAAGGAAAATGTTCCATAAACCAGATATGAAGTCTTTATCAGGAGATTATAAAAAGCATTGACATTGCCTGTGAATTCACCTGCAGATCTGATGAAACTTTTGTGATAGATTTGGGAAACCTATTATTTTTTGCATAGCTTAAAGAAAATGCTGTGGTATCTTTTGAAGGTTCAAGAACTAGAACTTGTGAAGCCATGGGAATAATATGAATTGGTGGAAAACAATAACATTCTCACAGCTGGACCATCTGGTGGGTTATTCAGACATAGCCGAATATATCACTGAAGGCTGCTATAAAGCACCAGATGAAGATAAGAGCTGGCATCTACTTCTAATTTTCCAAGGCTTAAATTACTTTAGTTCCTTTAAGCTCTGGAAATGAGAGCTTCATTTGCAGTGGTCTCCACATCTTCCAAATGTGATCTTTTTAAACAAATTATAATGTTTAGGACGAGAACTTCACATCTTCATTGTCAACTCTGTGCATGTCCTTTTTCCAATAAATGTCACATGTTCCACTCCACACTCTTCTGCATAAAGAACAACTTTTGCTTTTTTTGACCACATTTTATAAAAGCATTCCTTTCCTCAGCACAGCATAGTGGGCAGAAGGACACTTCTGAAAGCAGATTGCCAGAGTATGAGTCCTGGCTACGTGACAAGAAACTTATCCTTTCTAGGCCTCAGTTTCCTAATCTTAAAATAGGGGTAATAAGAGAACACTTACCTCATAGAATTGTTGAAAGGAATAAATTAATTAAAAAATTAGAACAGTGTCTGTCATATAGTAAGTAGTGTACAAATGTTTGTTGTTATCCTAACCAAAAAAAAAAAAATCATTTTTTATTGCTAAGTTGAATTGGATGCAACATCACCCTTCAGTTCATAATGGTCCATACTAAGGTTCACAAATAAAAAGGTCTAAGTAATAGTTAAAGAACAGGCAAAACTGTATCCTATAAATATGAATAGCAGCGGTAATAACTACTCACTTACTGTGCTACTATTATGTAGCAGGTACTATCCTAGATGCTTTCTCTAGTCAGCAGGTATTTTTCAAGTGCCTTGAGATATTAGAGTGAATGAGATTTTAGGAGTGCAACAGTGAGCAAAGGACCAGTTCCCTGTCCATGAAGTAGGTATTCTTAGCATTCTTTTGCAGGTGAAGAAATTGATTCTCCATAGATTTAAATAACTTATTGCTCTCTTTTTTTTTTTTTTTTTTTTTTTTTTAAATATTTATTTATTTATTTTAGTTTTTGGCGGACACAACATCTTTGTTTGTATGTGGTGCTGAGGATCGAACCCGGGCCGCAGGCACACCAGGCGAGCGCGCTACCGCTTGAGCCACATCCCCAGCCCCATTATTGCTCTCTTAATAGAACTGGTAGCTCCCTGAAGAGCTGTTTGACACCAAAGCCTGGATTCTGCCCCCTGAATTTTGACTTCTCCCTTGGCATAATATCAAGAGTCTTTGAGACTCAATTATAGAAACCAAATTTGGAACATTTTGAACATCAAAAGGAATAATCTTGGCAATGAGTTGTGACATCATATATTAAAATGACAACAACCACCAAACCATGAGTTATAAAGAGGGTGTGGTAGAAGAAAAAGAAAGCCATTCTTTAAAGAATGCCAACCAGTATATAGAGAGAATTATGGATCTTGAAATTCCATTTTGTAGCCCCCAATTTAATAACTGACTAAGGCAAGTATTAGAAATGAACTCTAAAGACACTGAGTAAAAGCTTATTAGAGAATTGGATATTCACAGTTTCAAAGTATCACCCCACAGGTTGTCAGTTGTAAAGAGAAAAGTAGCCTTTTCAGTGGAGCAAATATAGCATCTCTAATAATAAGACAAGCTAACTTTATGGGATGCAGTGGGGCTTACATGGTGTTATCTGTGATGAGGAAGAAACCAGATGGATTTGAAATGTAGAAAAGACACTCTATACAACAACTAGCCTGGGCTCTTTAAAAAGACAGTGTCATGAAAAACAAAAAGTAACAGGCAAGAAGCCAACTCTGTGTTAAACTAAAGAAAAAACCAAATGCACGCTAAAGACATGATTGGATTAGATTCTGGATCAGGAATTTTAAAAATGATTATAAAAGACATTTTGGCATCAAATAGGAAAATTTGAAGATGAAAACTCTATTAGCTTTCTTGGTTGTGATAATATTATG
This sequence comes from Marmota monax, assembly GCF_021218885.2. Classification (NCBI taxonomy): domain Eukaryota; kingdom Metazoa; phylum Chordata; class Mammalia; order Rodentia; family Sciuridae; genus Marmota; species Marmota monax. The sequence goes on along the minus strand of NW_026695227.1, from coordinate 27,013,163 downwards.
AAGTCATGAAGGAGAATATCATAGGATATACACATCAAAGTATTTAGGGATAATGTGAAATTATGCCATAAAGTCTGCAATTTCATTTCAAATATTACAGTTCCCCACCCCAGTGTGTGTGTGTGTGTGTGTGTGTGTGTGTGTATGTGTGTAAAAAGAGAGATAGGTTAAGTAAGGCAGTGTGGCAAAATATTCTTTTAGGGAAGGGTGCATAGGTGTCCCTTGTACTGTTCTTTGAACTTTTCATGTTTGAAATTTTTCAAAATTAAATATTGGAAAAAATATTACTAGCACTACAGTTCTTAACAGACTAACTCAAGCATGGCAACCTAATGTCTCAATTACCAAAGCTAAGCAAGGATGAAATGCCTTCCTTCACTTCCAGGAAATGATGCCCACCTCTGAGTTCCCAGGTACCTTTGCATGTCTTGATGAACAGTTTAGTTAGCATCTCTGAATCCGAATTTCTCAAGAGAGTAAATCCAGTTAATGTAACTCTGGTTCCAAATTCAATCTAGTTCTGGCTGAATCACCAGTAACTAAGGGACGATGTGCTGTGGAGCTTGTCCCTGTGAGTGGGAAGGGTTTGAAGGTACCCCACTGGCCAAGCTCCTTGGAAAAGGTTATTACAGAGGATGGCTTCTGAGCCACAATGATATGATAGATGTCTAGATATTTCCAGGGAAAGCAAGTGTTATGAGTAGGCACTCCAACAGGAATGACCTCTGCATAGGCATTATTCTTCAGAGCAGGATTTTCCACAAGATGCACAATAACTCCAGATTTCACATATTTGTTTATTAGTAAGTTGCCTATTTTACTATTTTATATTATAAACACACAGGGAGAAAATAATATATATGAGATAAAAATAAACAAAAAATCAAAGTTCACATATTTTCTTCCTTCGCTCCAATGTTTTATCAACTCCATTTTGCACCTATTTCAGTGGTTTCTATTCAACACTAAAAATCATTTGCAGGCATCTACACATATATTTCTTTATTAATAACTAAAGAAGTTTTTACTTTATGAAACAAAATGAAGAAAGTGATTGAAATCTTAAGACTTATGCATAGATTGAATTATATTTCACCTATCAATGTCTTAAGCTCAGTGTTTGTGTCTTTCCCCCAAAAAAGTAGGTATTTTAGCTTGCTTTCATTTCTGTTGGCCTCCACTTTTCTGTTTGACCTCCAATCTGTCCATTTTCTTATACATTATAGTTTTCATATGGACTTATGAATATTTTGCTTAGTCATTATTTGGACTTAGTGATCTTAAACTTTTTTGACCATAGTCTATATTCGTTTTTTTTTTAAACAAAGCATATACATACATATACTTACTTTTATATTATGCAGCATATATAATATTAATATATGACATAGATTATAAAATTTTCACTAAAATTTTTTTAGGAAGGGATTAAAAAATAAAAATAAGTAGACATGTTAATAAAGGGAACAAGTAGTATATGTCTGTATCTATATATGAATAGGATTAGGATAGGATATTATATATATTATACATTATATATTGTTGAGAATTAGATATAATATACATTATATATGTATAAGAGAGAGGTTGATTATAAGGAAAGGGATTGACTCACACAATTGTTGAGACTAGAAGGACAAAATCTTCAGTTAGCATATGTGTTTGTAGACCCAAGGAAGTGTTGATGTTGCAGTCTGGAGGCATTTTGCTAGTAGAATTCTCTTTTCCTTGGAGGAGATAAGTCTTCTTCTTAAGACCTTCAACTGACTGGATGAGGCCAACCCACATTTTGAATGTTAATCTCATCCAGAAAACACTTTTTCTCAGACACATTTGGATGTATAGACCAAAAATCTGGCTATTGTGGTTTAGCCAAGTTCACATATAAAACTAACCATATACCACCATAGGTTGCTTTGGTTTTCATTCATCACATTTTGGGGCCCATAAATTTGACAAATAATAATGTTTACTAAGTTATCAATAAGATTTCTTCCCATATTCTGGTGCTTTTTCCTGGATTTATTTATCTTTTCAATGGACTATTTCCCCTGAGAGTGCTTTTAAATTAAGTCTTCACATGTTTACCTTTTTGATTACCTTTTTGATTACCTTTGAGAATATCTTTATCACATTTATCACATTAAAACAATATTTTAGCCGGATATAAAACTCTATTAGCAATATTTTTTTTCCATTAAAAATTGAAATTATCATTATTCTCTTGCATTGGCTGCTGTTGTTTTTGAGAAGTCTGATATCAACCTGATTTTCTCACTGGCAAACCTTTGGAATTTCCTTTTTTGTTTTTGGTGTTCTCAAATTTCATCATAAAATTTTAGTTATCATTTTTTCTTGTGTTCTATATAAGTTCTAGTTTCTATGAGTCCTTTAAATTTGAGGTCTTATTATTAACTTTCTTTTATTTTGATCATTACTTCTTCAAATATTTTCTGTTCTGCTCTCCCTATCCCAACCTACTTTTACCTCCTTCTGAGGCTTCTGTTATAATTGATATTTTTGCTGCTTTCCTCCATAGCTTTTAAATTTATCTTTGATGCTTTCTCTCTTTAGATTTTTCTGATATTTTTCCGTAGTGTTCCTTAACCTGACTTTTCAGTTCTCCAATTTGTTCTTTGATTCTATTTATTTTGCTGTTCAGTTTATTGAGTTCTTTATTTCCAACAATGACTTTTTTTAATATTCAGTGTCTTCAACTGGTTTTCCTTCAAATTACTTTTCCTGCTTCATAATTATGATTTTTCCCTTATCTCATTGAGAACTTTTTTGCATGTTTTAAATTCTTATTCTATCTGACCAATTAATTCTGTGTGTGTGTGTGTGTGTGTGTGTGTGTGTATATATATATATATATATATATACTTTTTTTTAACAGTCTTGTGCTCCTCAGATGTATTATTTTTTCTTCCTAGGAATTTATATTCACTGTGGTATACCAGATACCTTGGCTGGTAATGCTTATCTGTGGGGAACAGACAGAAAGCATAGGCCTCAACTGTGTCCCTCTAAATAGTAAAAGAACATGAATTGGGTTCAGACCCTCTGATATTGCAGTCATTCCAATTTATCTCATCCCACACAGATGCACATCTATGTGCACTTGTGCACACATGCATACACACACACACACTGGGCTCCAGGCCTCAGGGAATCTCTCAGTGAAATCCTGCCAAGGCTCTCTTCCTAAGGCCACCTCCCTTTATTATAATTAGCTAACCTATAGTGGACTAGAGGGAGAAAAATGTGCTTAGGGCCACCTAGGCCACCTGTACCTGTTCATACATACTCCCCACCCCAACTAGGATCAAATACCGTAACTTTACACTACCCTCTGGCTAAACTTAGAGGGTTCTGCTGTTTGTCTCTCCTACCATGGTCATTAAGATAGGCCTAGAGAAATATGGGACATAGAAAACAGACCCAAGAAATGCTGCTTCCAAACTACCTCCATGTCCACTCTCTCCCTTATGAAAGACTCCCTAAATTGCGACTCAACCAGGTCTTTACCCCCCAAATTTCTTACTATCCTGGGGCCATGAACTGTGTCTTGTTTTTATGGCATATCCAGAGTTGGGGACGGAGGAAGGAGTCGGTGCTTTTTGGCTATCTTGTTTCACTGACAGCACATCATAAATGATCTACACTTATAACCCTAGTGTGGGCCAGAAATACTACAGGTGTGTTGGTCTCAGTGCTGTTCAGATCTTCTTCCTTCTGCATTGTGCTGGTTCTGCCTCATTCAGGGATTTGTTCCGCATTCTGTGCTGGTCTGCATGAGGCTGATCACTTTTTTTCTCTTCAGATAAAATGATCAATTTTTGTGGCCACAGTTGCTCAAACTCTAGTTCTTAATTGGGACCAGACTTTGGTTGTGTTCATATCTGTGTGATCCAATGGTTTAAGTACTGGGATCTCTGGTTAGGCTGTGATGCTCCTAAAGTTATAGGAAATATTTGTGACTATGGAAAGGATCTGTTGCTGGCAGCAGATGTTGAAGGAAAATTTACATTTGCAAAAAGATAAATAAATTAATACTCTAATTATTCTTTTTTCTATTTGGTATTTGACTCATATATTAGCTACATTTCATAAAGGTGGGCTCTTCTCTGCAGATCGTGGGGACAGTAGCTATGGGCAGGGAGGAGCAGACAGGAGGGGAACAAAGAGGGGCAGTATAGCCTCTTGGCAAAGAGTAAATGCCAGGACACAAGATCCCAGGGCTTTTGAACCTCGACCTGGTTGTTTATGTGCAGCCTTTGATAAGTTCCTAAACCTCAGTGTCTCTACTTACAAAATGGGAATGACAATTATGATCACTTACATATCCATCATAGGGCTATTTTGAAAATTAAAGGATATTAAAAATTAAAGTGCACCTGAATGGTGCCTGGCATCAAGTATATGATTACCATTCTATTTGTTTTTACCAAGTATTTGATGTTTCTAAGTTAGAGTGCTGAGTGGACAATGGGGACATGGATACTTAAGTATGTGTCCTGCTCAGGCCTATCCCTGTGCCTTTCACGTTGGAGGAATTCTACGCAGTTAAGAAGAACACAGTTGGATCTATGTGCTAAACTTCTGGAGGTTCATTCCTATGCTCTAGTTCAACTTGCCTGCCTCCTTGGGAGCTCATTCTCTACTTTAGAACACTCCATTGGATCTGGTAGAAACCAAAAAGATATAATTAGTAATATTTATGCATTTAATTACTCATGCATTCTAAAATTCTACTGCATGTAAATAGATATTAATTTAGAAGTTGGACACTGGTTGGACACTTCATGAAATACTTTAATTCAAACTCTTCCCAAGAAACTTCCACATCAGTGTTTTCATCATGTGGGGCTACTTGCTGATCTGCTGCACAATATCAGAGTATAACTTCAAAATCTATTTAAACTGTACGACAAATTCATGCTTTTTGAGTCTGTGTTTGATGCTGTCATTGGAATTTTTATCCCATTCCATAAGTATACATTTGATAACTTTAGGTGGTAGGTTTTAAAATTCATTGGGTGAGCATTCTTTTATTGTATTTATTGTGTTCATTGACCTCTTAGGATGATTTTAAAAGGTTTGAGTCATTCACGTTATCAATTGCCTCCCAGAAGGAATTAGTAAATCTGTGCTAAATCTCTTCACCTGTTTTAAAAAAGCAATTTTACCAGATTACTTTCTTACGCATCTAAAACTAGCACCAACTGTGGTCATTTTAGGTAAATGTATCTTTCTCAAATTATTCTGATGTTCAAAATTTAGTAACTCAAACAATGCCCTGGAGGACTTTTCTAGGTATTGACAATGAAGTAACTTTTTTTTTTCTCATGGATAGTTTGGGGAAAGAAATACCCCTCACCTTATGTCTTAGCATATATAGTATTTATTTTTCTTCTATAAGGATAATGACATTAATTACCTTACTGGGTTGTAATGAAGATGAACTAATATAAGTCTATGGTATGTAATACATTGTAAGCGTTCTAAGAGGTTAATTATTATTGTCACTAATAGGCAATATGACAATATGCTGTAGATGTTCCCTTTCATTGTCATAGTCAGGGAAAACAAGATAAAATGGCCTTGGAATTCTTTTCTCCTCTCTCCAGTTCTGGACAATATGCCAGGCTTGTTGTGACTATGCAACCTTCTTCAGTGCTAACAGGAGATCTCACTGAGGTCCGTAATGCGTCATGGATATGACTGCCACTTGCATCTGTCTGCTTGTATCCCATTAGGAAACTATAAACACTGGGTTACTTCCTTACTTATCTTGCTATATTTGGAAGCTATATTTCCCAAGTCACAGCTGCTGCTTGGAGGCAGCTTGGACTTCTCACACAATCCAAGATCTGAAGCCTAAGTATGACTTGCTACCATGAAATAGTCTTGCCTCCTTCTAAAAATATATAGACTTTTTCTTTCCCTGAAAACCCCTTAGGCAAAACTGAACTATATATCAATGACTTTAGAGGTTACTTTTGTTAAGGCTTTTAAAAACAAAACAAAAATAAAATAGCGAGGGAACAACTCTCAAACTGCTTGGTGATAATAATAGTAGCAGAGTCATTATTTTAGCACCTCTGTAGTTTGAGTTGCAAGAGGAGGGTGCCATATCTATGTCACCCTGTTGGCCTCCCTATTTATATCCTGAAAATATGGGGGGGGGGAACTGGCAAATTAGAAGAATAATAGCAAAGTTGGAATTTTTCCCATAATGGTTATATTCTTCATCCTATAAATTTAAAGATCAATCCAAGAGCAACCCTTATATTGCAATGTGATTCAAGCAAGTGTGATTATTAGGGTGAATCAGGAGAACCTGACAACGTGATTTCTTGTCATGTTAGAGGAAGTACAATCCTTATGGTTCATAGAATGAAGGGTACTTTAAGGCAATTTGGCTCAAATTCAGAGAACATTTCACTATCAAAATGGATTTTAGTTTGACGTGGACAGCAGGCAGACAGATGTGTATTAAATAGCATCTGCAGGATATGAAAGTTAATTTTTTTTTGCGACCAGTAAGATATAAATATAGTAATGTTCCTCATTTTAAAGTGTCATTTACATCAACCAGAAATGTGATGTATTAGGGGAGATAATCACAGTCTATAAATAGCATTGCCTTGGAGTCCTTATCTTTGAGTAGTTGAGCAAGGGTGGTGGAATTCCTTCCTCTGAGTATGATCCTAAATCCAGCTGTCTAAGCAACATTTACATTTGGTTGTCTTGTAAGCACATTTTGCTCATTATTCTTGAACTTGGTCCTCCTTCTGTATTTCCTGTCTTTGTATGTGGCTCCATCATCCAATTTGTTGAATAAGTCTAAACCCAGGAAACCTCCTAGATACCTCCCTCTTCCCCATCCCCTTATCTGGTCATCTTACCTCTTACACAACTGTCTGCTTTTATTCCTCTTCACTGTGACCATCCCTAGTCTAAGCCACCATCGGAAGTTACCTGGTTTACCACAGTGGTCTTGTGTTCTAGAATGTAATCAGGTATGATAAAGATATATGGACACAGAAATGACTGTTGTGAAGGAAGATGCTTATGCTCACAAACCCCTAGAAGCTGGAGGTGTGGCATGCTATGCAGAAGACAATGTGGGCAGGAGACTTTATTGTGGTTTCTTAAAAAAAAAAAAAAAATATATATATATATATATATATATATATATATATATATGTGTGTGTGTGTGTGTGTGTGTGTGTGTGTGTATTGTAGATGGACACTATCTTTATTTTATTTATTTATTTTTATGTGGTGCTGGGGATCAAACCCAGTGCCTCATGTATGCTAGGCAAGTGCTCTACCACTGAGCCACAACCCCAGACCTTTATTGTGGTTTCTTTGGGAAGGAATGGGCAAGGCAGGGTAAGAACTGAATAGTTTGGATAATGGCAGGCTCTGGAGTATTGGTGCTGTCCCTAGTTTTCTGGTACCTGGCTATGGGTGAGTGAATAGTGGCCCAAAGATTAAGATCTACTTAAAAATTGTCAATTAAAAAAAAAAGAGTAAGATCTACATAAAGGAAGTAGTTGGGGTTATGGACTTCCTTTGGTGATCAACAAGGTCCCAAATGTTAAGACATATTGCACCTTTTAACCAGTCTCCTTGAATCTACTGTCCCCCACCATAGTGATTAAAGCAATACAAAACACAAATCTGAAAACATTACTCCTCGGTTCCTTGTCCATCAGTAACTTCCTATTGCTCTTGCAAGAAGGCCCTCAAAGACTTGGTTCCCCTAACTATTGGGCCCCATCTTGTATCCTCTTCCATTTATGAATTCTGGCCATGCCAGCTTACTTTCAGTTCTTTAGGCGTGCAGCATTCCCTTCCTGGTTCCTTTACATGTGTACTTATGAGTGAAATGCCCATCCCACTTCCTCATCCCTATGATGCCAGCAACCACTCTGGAACTGTTTGTTTAAGCACCACTTCCTCAGGGCATTCTCACTCTTCTTCCCCCCAAAAGGTCATGTCCTTAGACCTTGTTTTAGGCTCTCATAGCATTTCATGATGCACTTTCAGTGTACTTATCGAAGCTTGTGATATTTGTCTTTAATAAATATGTGCTGAGTGTGTGAATGAATGCCATTCTTGGTTTAGGATATAGACAATGTTTTTAACTTAAAGATTGAGTTGGAAAAATAGAAATGGTTTTCCTGAGCCTGCTCCTTCTTTTTTTTTTTTAATGCTCAAAGTTGATATATAATGGCGCTGAGTGATGTGTTATTAGAAGTGATGGGAGCCATACCCAACCGCCTCTACTGGGTATTGTGTGTCATGGAAATAAGACATCTGACATGATTTGAAACATGAAGAAAATAGATTTTGAAAAAGCATAAATAGATGGAAGTTTTTCTCTTTCTCATGAGGATCATCTGAAAATTACTCTGCATGGCTGATAGCATGTTTTATGACTGACTCTTCAGGGAAGATGAACAAAGGTGGTCTGTACGAAGATCATTTTAGATTGTGTATAACATGGGAAATTTTGACATGCTTTTCTTTTAATCACTGTTTATAAAAATTTAATTATAAAGAGAGATGACACAATATTAACCTCCAGATGTTTATTATTAGGAAAGAATTATTTAAAAACAATCATCTACATACTGGCTTCATTAAAATTGGTCTGGAGTTCTGTGTACTCTATGAAGAGCACCCAGATTTCAAACTCAGAGAAGATGGAGGATGTCAAATGAGTAATTTAATGGAACTAAAGTGCCACAGAACAGAGCGAACAATTTCCTGTCAAGCAGGATCTGCTATCCTAACATAAAACTCTTTGCTTTATATCATTTCTGAAAGCAGAGAGTATTTTTTAAAAATCTTTTTAAAAATAGTGTAGCTTTCCATTTCCTACTTCTTCACTTTTCCCTCTCTAGGGCATATTTTCCCTTGAGGTTTAAGGTTTACTAAAAGTGTGGTCAGAAAAATCAGCAAATTGATGCAATTAACTAGATCAAATGTTACAACTGGATGGTCAGGGGGCTATGACATATATTTGAACTGATCTGCAGAATACTGTTGTTTGTCCTACAGAAGATTGAAAGCATTTTTAAAAATAGTTTGCAACACATAAAATTAAGAGATTGCACATTAATAGCCATATCTTTTATTGAAAAATAGGACACTCTGGGAGCCTTGAACCCTTAACCAGGACATATGCTCCCCAGTGTGCCAGAGTCCTACAAGAACCTTGCCACATTTTTATATTACCTGCCTGGCCCCCATAGGCATTTGACTTTGTGACTCTTAAAATAAAAGATAAAAGCAATTGCATTAATTCTCCATTTTCTCGGACTATAAAGAGGGTCTTTTTATAGCCTAATTCACATAAAAAGCCCCTTTCTGAATCCAGAATATTAGTACAATATACAATGAGCAGAGTGGGATGACATTTCTTCCAGATAACTCCTTAGTGATGCTTTAAATACTTAATTCCCTTAGACCTTGTTTCCTTAAGGATTTATGGAACTTATTTCTTTAAAATAATAATAATAATAATAATATAAAAAAACCCACCATGCATTTCCCTTCATGTTTGTGGTTTAAAAAAAAAGAAAGAAAAGAAAAGAAAATTATCTGGGCTACTTGACCTAAATTCTAAAAGATGGCCTGCAATGGCTATTTATAAACATCACTGTGCCATTGCCTGATTTTTTTGAATACGCTAAATGCAGTGGTTTGTGAATACCCTAAATTGTTATAGAAAAACCATATGTGGTCATGGTGCTCACCTTTTTCATTTGCTTTACTTTTCTCTGCATCCACTCTCAAATAGCTGTCATAAAATTTGAATAATTAGGCAACTGAGGACAATAAGGAAGTAGAACCAAAACTTAGATCAGGGGAAAAGACACATCAAATTTGCGGCTTGTAACTCTTTGAGATGACACTTCTGATGGCAGCTCAGTGCATCCTTCCTATTCTTATTTACAGTGACAAATAATTGAATTCACAAAATGGAAATTAATTTCCATATGCTTTAGCACAGAATATAGAAACTAGCACATGGTAGGAATTTGACAAAACAGAAAAATAAGTTAAAACTGACTTTTAGACAAACATACACACATATAAGTTGAGTTATAGTCATTTTTGTGAAGATCATATCAAAGCTATTCATAGGCCTTCTGTGCCTGAGATTCAATCAACTGCCAATCAAAAATATTCAGAAAAATATTCATCTATGCTGACACATATATAATGCTTTTATTTTATTAGATATTAAAATTAACCTAGAGATAATTAAAAGTATGGGAGAATGTATGTAGATTGCATGCAGATACTGTGCTATTTTATATGAGATTTGAGTACAGTGCAGATTTTGGCATTTGTGGGGGCTTTGGAGACCACTCCCCCACAGATATCAAAGGGATGATTGTATATAATAGTAAATGTTGTGGTAGCTTAAAATAAGAAAAAAAAAAGAAAAGAAATTCAATTTAATGAGATAATAGATTAATTAGGTTGGTTTGTGTTCAAAAACTCTGGTTCACAAAATGTGCATCATCTCTATACCCTCATCCATGATCTATGATTCTACAGAAAACCATGACATTTCTCCATCTTATACAATTCTTTGCTTTCTACCACAGAGCATTGTTCTACACTCAATAGAATATTATATTTCAATACTTATTAACAGACAAACTATTTCCACTCTATTCCTTCCCCCTACCCCACTCCATTCCTATAGTATTATCACCAAAAAAAATTGAGTTGGAAGAGCTGTTGACTTGGTTGGGTCCGGAACAAGGTTCCCTGGCCAAGAGTACTTGAAGTCTGGTCTCTGAGTAGTTGCCAGGAACCTCACCATCTGATAGATTCTTCACTATGACCACCTTCCTCTACTTCCATTATCAATTATCCTGCACATTGACTGGCATGGCTACCTCAACCCATTTCGATAACCAATTTGCTCCGGTGCGTACCACAGACTTGGACTTTCTTTTGTTTCTTTGTTCAAAATTAGAATGAAGGGATATGATTAGCTCTGATTACTCTGTGGATTCCCTTCTCTGCATCAAGTTACTTACCCAGTCAATTTTGATGGGAGGAGTCATAGAAATCCACTGGTCATTCTGCCAAAGTTAGGGGAAAAGCAGGACATAATGGTATAGGTAAAAATTTAAGCCAGGTCACCACTCTTGAGTTTAACTGAGGCTAAAGGGCAATGTGCCCTTCTAGGGATACAACTAGTAGAGACCACCACTGATAAAGCCCTATGGGCCTTGAAGAGAGAAGGCAATACAAGTACCCAACTTTCAAGGTTTGGATAAGACCTCCATTCGCTGGTGGCAGATAGAGCTGTAATATCCAAGTGGGGCTGATGAACCCTTGTGAGGCAGATCATTAACACCCAGGAGAGGAGAGACTAGGAAAGGCTCCTGTGCTGTAGCAAGATAAATAGTGACAGAAGGACCTTGGCAATGTAGATGTTCTTACTGTGGCTTAAAGCAGATACTCAAAAAGTGCTTTGTGAGCCTAATGTAAATGCATATTCTTAGGCCCAAAATCAGATGTAATGAATCTGTGGTGGTGGCATCCCAATTGTCCAGATGAGTTGGATACACACTGAAGTTTTCCAAGCACTGGCTTAGAGAACAGAATCTTCCCTACCTGATCGAAGACTTTATAGAAGATAGGGGTGGGAAGGTGGGATGAGTCTGGGAAAGGTTTCAGTGGGTTATTTCTGAGATTTGAAGAGAAAGAATCTTTGTGATAAATAGACATTTAAAACTGGCATCCCAGCATTCACAAGGTGAAGGCCATTTATTCTTGAGGCAATGGGGTAAATAAGGAGCTGAACTTCTGGAAAAAAGAGAAACTTTTTTGTTTTTGAAAAATCACTTTGTATAACCTGTGATGTCTTAATGAAAACTTAAGACTGGGTAATTTATAATGAAAAGAAAAATGTACTGGCTCCCAGTTCTGCAGACTGAAAAGTTCAAGATCAAGGTGTGGTACTTGCAGAAGACTTCTTGCTGTGTCACATGATAGAAGGGAGTAAGCAAACAGAAAGCCCACTTTGGCAAACTCTTTTTTTTTTTTTATTGGTGCCAGGGATTGAACTCAGGGCTACCCGACAACTGAGCAATGCCCCCCATTTTTATTTTTTATTTAGAGACAGGGTCTCACTGAGTTGCTTAGCACCTTGCCATTGCTGAGGCTGGCTTTGAACTTGAGATCCTTTTGCTTCAGCCTCCCAAGCTGCTGGGATTACAGGTGTGTGCGATCATTCCTGGCTGCAAATACTTTTTATAACAGTATTAATTCATTCGTGAGAGTTTTACTCTTGTGACTTAATTACCTCTTAAAGGACCTATTGTCCAAACTATCACATTTAGGATTAGGTTGAAACCAATGAATTTTGAAGGGAAAACAATCCAACTATAACACACCTCTTCTATTCTATCCCTCAAAAATTTGAACTGACTCATAAGGTTGGAGATAATGGTGTCCTCCAGTCATGCCCATCTATGTGTGTGGGATCAAGGATGCAGATCGAAGTTTATAACCTGATAGATGCAAAAATCAAAACATTTTATAGGAGCTCAGGCAGGAATTGCCAGTTATAGCAAAAGCTGAAGAGTTCCTGACCAATTTCTGACCCAACCTGGGTTCTTTCTTCTCAGAATTATGGGAAAAAATACAAAATAATTGGTAGCCAATTATGCAGTGAAAAAATGTTTATTCTTTGGCCAGAGAATAAAGGAGACACTGAGAGAAATAACTCTCAAATCTGCTTTTCCCCAAACAAGAGACAAAAGTCCTTTTTAAGAGTAAGGGGGAAAAGGAGCAGATTTTAGTTAAGGAGTAGGAGGTTATTCATGACTTCTTGGGGAGGCGGGTAGATCTGTCCCAGAGATGAGGAGTCTCTCCTTCAGTCCTTTTTTTAAAAATTTTTATTATTAGTTGTTCAAAATATTACATAGCTCTTGACATATCATATTTCACACATTTGATTCAAGTGGGTTATGAACTCCCATTTTTACCCCGTATACAGATTGCAGAATCACATCGGTTACACATCCACGTTTTTACATATTGCCATACTAGTGACTGTTGTATTCTGCTGCCTTTCCTATCCTCTACTATACCCCCTCCCCTCCTCTCCCATCTTCTCTCTCTACCCCATCTACTGTAATTCATTTCTCCCCTTGTTTTTTTTCCCTTTCCCCTCACTTCCTCTTATATATAATTTTGTATAACCCTGAGGGTCTCCTTCCATTTCCATGCAATTTCCCTACTCTCTCCCTTTCCTTCCCACCTCTCGTCCCTGTTTAACGTTAATCTTCTTCTCATGCTCTTCCTCCCTGCTCTGTTCTTAGTTGTTCTCCTTATATCAAAGAAGACATTTGGCATTTGTTTTTTTAGGGATTGGCTAGCTTCACTTAGCATAATCTACTCTAATGCCATCCATTTCCCTGCAAATTCCATGATTTTGTCATTTTTTAGTGCAGAGTAATACTCCATGGTGTATAAATGACACATTTTTTTAATCCATTCATCTATTGAAGGGCATCTAGGTTGGTTCCACAGTCTAGCTATTGTGAATTGTTTCCTTCAGTCCTTTTATGGGCTTGTTTCAATCAGGATCAGAAGTGAACCAGACTGAAATGGGGGGGACTTTATCAAGGCCCTCTACTACAGCGAGAGGGTAATAAGCCTGAGGTGAACAGCAGGTCCACACAGCATCCTTTATGGCTGAAACTGTTTTTGCTCAGTTCTACTCTGTACCTGGCTTCACAATAGCAGTGAGCTCCTGGGAATCTGCATGACTGGCCAGGTGGGTGTCCAGTCTGGCACACAATATTGGTTAGTGTTTCAGTCAGCTTTTTTGCTGCTGTGACTAAAGGACCTGACCAGAACAGCTGTAAGGAGGAAAAGTTTATTTGAGGGCTCATGATTTCAGAGATCTTAATCCATAGAAGGCTGGCTCCATTCTTCAGGGCTCAAGGTGAGGCTGGATATAATGGTGGGAGAGTGTGGCAGAGGGAAGCAGCTCTCATCAGGAAGCAGAGAAAGAGACTCTACTTTCCAGATACAAATATATACCCAAAGTCACACCCCCACCCCTCCAGCCACACCCTACCACTTCAATTAATCCCATCAGGGATAAACTCATTGATTAAGTTAAGGCTATAACTTGATCATTTCTCCTCCAAATTTCTTGCATTGTCTCATACGTGAGCTTTCGGGAACACATCACATCCAAACCATACAAGTTAGTTAGAAGCATTGTTTCTCAGGGTTTGAGAGGGCATTTGCCTGGTGACATTCCTCCCAACATGGTTTCTTATGAAAGGTGCAAAATAAGGCTATGTTTCTTTTTATAGTGGAGGATTATCATACAGACCTTTCCGATTGTCTCTGAAGGACTGGGAATATGTAGATAGATAAGTGTTTTATGCCAAGAGGAGATACATTTTTATCTGCACTGGTTTATCAAGGAGAAGGTGATGATGTCCATGGATCAGCAGGACACCTTCCCTTGAGGCCGGGCTACTTGACAGGATTTTTTAAAAGCTGCTTGTCACTGATATTCTCTTGTCTACCTTACTCCAAATGTAAATTCAGAGGACATTGGATAATGTCTCTGGCTACTATGGAAATGGACAAGATGACTCAAAGGCTTCTTATTCTGTATGATTATGTGAAGATCAACCTGAATCAGAGCTCTGTCATTTCTACCAGTTCCAATTACTACAAATATCTTCATCAGTTCTTCAATAACATTCTATCCTAATAAAATGGATGGACTTTGATGTGTGATATTCATAGACACTAATAAAATGGTTATTATAGTCATGGTTGTGATAAATTATTTTCAAAGATGTGTATTTGAAAAGATGCTCTCTGGTTAAATACTGTCCTACAAGTCCTGATCCAGATCTGTCTGCAACATGGTCTCAGAAAATATTGATTTTAAATTAAATATGACATTTAATCTTTTCTATCAAAACAAAAGACCACATGAAAACAAAAAGGGAGACAGATATTGGACTCTTTAAAAATAAATGAAAAAAAGATGTGACAGTAACTTTACATCAAACTGGTTGATATTTGAAAAGTAACCCAGTCATGAATTAATGAATTTAGGTGGTACATCTTTTAGAATAATAGTTTATAAATCTAACTTTTTTGGGCAAATAATCTTAAGTGATTTTTTTGCAAAGAAAATCAAATTGTACTTATAATTTATCATTTGTTTGTTTATTTATTTGTTATGGTACTCTAGATTGAACCCAGGGGCACTCTACCACTGAACTACAACCCCAGCTCTTTTTATTTCATTTTGAGGAAGAGTATTTTTTTTCTTTTAATTTGTTCTTTTTAGTTATATATGACAGTAGAATGTACTTTGGCAAATTATTCTATGTAGGATCCCACTCTTGTGGTTGCACACAATGTGGAGTTACCATGTCATGTATTAAAATACAAGGCTAGGAAAGTTATGTCTGATTAGTTCTACTGTCTTTCCTATTCTTTTTCCTCCCCCACCCTTCCCTTTGTTTCCCTTTGTATAATCCAATGGATTTCTATTATTCCCCTCCCCAACCTCCCTTGTTTTGGGTTAGCATCCACAAATCAGAGAGAACATTCTGGCTATGGTTTTTGGGATTGGCTTATTTCACTTAGCATGATATTCTCCAACTCCATCCATTTATCAGCAAATGCCGTAATTTTATTCTTTATGGTTGAATAATATCCCATTGTGTATATATACCACATTTTCTTTTCCATTCATCTGTTGAAGAACACCTAGGTTTTTTCCATAGCTTGGCTATCTATTGTGAATTGAGCTGTTATAAACATGGATGTGGCTGTGTCACTGTGGCATGCTGATTTTAAGTCCTTTGGTATAAACCAAGGATTGGGATAGCTAGGTCAAATGGTGCTTCCATTCCAAGTTTTCTAAGGAATCTCCATACTGCTCTCCATAGTGGTTGCACCAATTTGCAGTCCCATCAACAATGTATGAGAATATATTTCTCCCTATATCCTTGCCAATATTTATCATTACTTCTATTCTTTATAATTGCCATCCTGACTGGAGTGAGATGGAATCTCAGTGTAGTTTTAATTTGCTTTTTTCTAATTGCTAGAGGTGTTGAACATTTTTTCATATATTTTTTGACCATTCATATTTCTTCTTCTGTGAAGTATTCAGTTCCTTTGCTCATTTATTGATTGGGTTATTTATTTTTCTGGTGTTAAGGCTTTTGAATTTTTTGTATATCCTGGAAATTAATGCCTTATCTGAGGTACAGGTGGCAAAACATTCTCCCATTCTATAGGCTCTCTCTTCATGTTCTTGATTATTTCCTTTGCTGTGAAGAAGATTTTCAGTTTGATACCATCCTATTTATTGATTCTTGATTTTACTTCTGTCACTTTAGGAGTCTTATTGAGGAAGTAGTTTTCTAAGCCGACATGATAGAGAGTTGGGCCTATTTTTTCTTCTAGTAAACACAGGGTCTCTGGTCTAATGAGGCAGGGTTTTGCTAAGTAGCTGAGACTGGCTTTGAACTTGTGATCCTCGTGCCCCAGTTTCCCGAGTAGCTGGAATTATAGTTGTGTATTTTATGGTCCTCAGACAATGCTGTGTATGAAAAGATATCAAATGTCACTATTTTCTCTCCAATTACAAACTGGTGGAATCTCAGGGAAATCACAGACTTCTATCACACCTGGATCTAATATTTTGCAGTTATCCCCTCAATCCACTTGATAGAAACTTTAAATAACAAGATAAATAAATAAATAAATAAATAAAATCTTTAAGAATCATAATTTAAAAAATTATTTCAGTCAGACTCACTTGCTTCAGGAAATAATGGCTACTATTTTCAAGCCCTATTGCTGGGTTGTGACTGTCACTCATTGATAATTTGTTATTTTAATGAATTCTTATGCAACATATTTGAGATTACATAGCTTTGATATATCATTTTTAGGCTGAAATTCTGTGTGTCAGATAAAGGACAGGTAGAGCTATCCATTTTCTTTTCCTAATTAAGGACATTTAAGTACAAATCAAGAAACCACATATAAATCTTCAATAATCAATCCATTGGCACTGGCTAAATGAATCTGCCAATTTTCTGGCCATGTTGGTTATATACACTTATTTAATTGAATATAACAAAAACGACTAAGACCATACAAAGCTCTGTGGATTGTAAATATAATAAAATACATAATGTAGTACAATAACAATAACGTAGTTGTTAGATCTTCATTGTTTCCAAAGTACTGGTTGTGATAACTCTTACACCTTATAGCTGAGGAAGCACACCCCAGGGTGGGGATGGAATGGCTCACAGTACTTTACATTGGTCATTGGTGACAGAACCTAGAGTAGAGCTTAACTTTTGTGCCTTCTGATTGGAGTTCTCTCCATTCCTCTTATCTCTGTCCAACTGGCAACATGGCAATTGATCTGTGGCCCTCTACTCTTTATTGGTGAGCACCATGTGGTGGAGAACATCAGTGTACAAAGCATATCCCTGGTCCCTGGGCCCCTCTTACTACTGAACATGAAAGATGCTGCCTCCCAGGAACCCTGATCAGCATCTTTCATGACGGCCCTCACAGGGGCACATCCGGTCATCCTCAGTCATTGTAACAGGGCCACTCCCTCCTTTCTAACCTTGCTCTGAAGTGTGATGCTTTTATTAACACTTCAGTTTGGATGGAAGAAAAAGGATATTTCTTTGTTGAAGAGCACGCCTACCTTAACCAACTGCATCTTAAGATAAGGCAAACCCCACTTATTAATTTGTGTGAAATTCTCTCCCTAGAGCCAACGAGAGATTCTTGGACAATTCCTCCAAACTTCAGTATTTACCTTCTTTTTGGAGCCTAGCCCTTAATATTAGCTTCTTATTGTAATTTATTTTGTTTTATTAATGAAAAATCAAATTATTAACAAAGCCTAGCATTAGGGTGTAATTATTTCCAAAGTTAGGTTGTTAGGTAGGTCTGTCAAACTAGAGTTCTTAGACACTTTTCTTTATTCACTCCCTTATGTAATTTACCAGCAAGTCCTCATGGCTCTATCTCCAGTCTCTCTCTTCTGTCCTTCTGTCCTCCAGTCTTCTCTCTTCTGTCCTTCCTCTCCCTTGCTATCCCCCTAAATCTAAGCTAATTAATCTAAGGTAATTCTAGCTTGTCCTTCTTTGGTAGGAGCAATGGTTCCTAAAAGTTCTCCGTTTCCTTTCAGTCTTGACTCCTTGATTGTCTAGACTCCACGGAGTAATGAGAGAAATGCTTTTGCCTCCACTTAGTGACCAGACAAATGTTTTTAAAATGGTAAATCATTGTTACCCTCTGTCTAAAATTTTACTGGTTTCCCACTGATATTAAATAAATCTGCATCTCTCCTTTTGACCCTCAGGGTCTATCTATTCCCAGCCTTTGAGGCCTTTCTCCCTTCTCTTTGTGCATGTAGCCCCAGTCTCACTCACATACACAACACACACACACACACACACACACACACATCGTTAGAACCAAACTCCTTCCCATCTTTGGCAGACTGAAAAATGTGCCCTCCCTCCGCAATAATTCTACATTCTAATTTCTAAAACCCATAAATGTTACTTTACATGCAAAACAAATAAACAAACACACAACAAACAAGTCTTTGCAGATGTAATTTGCTATCCTGAGATGGGAAGACTGATTATCCTGCATTATCTGGTAAGCCTGTCATTACAAGTATCCTTACAAGAGGGGTCAGAGGAAAATTAGTCAGACACAAATAAGAGAAAATTCAAAGATACTGACCTTGAAAATTGGATGTGGCCATGTGTTAGTCAACTTTGTGTCACTAGAACCAAAATACTCGGTAAAAACGACTTAATTTATTTTGGCTCACAGTTTCAGAGATTTAGTCCATGGTCAGCTGACTACATTGGTCTAGGCTCAAGATGAGGCAGAACATCATGGTGGAAAGGTGTAGCAGAGGGAAGCTCCTCAGGATATGGCAGCCAGGAAGTAGAGAAAGAGGAAGGAGCCACAGGAAGATGAACCCTTCAAGGGGATACCCCAGTGTCCCACCTCCTCCAGCATGCCCGACCTGCCTACAGTTAAAACCCAGTTTTTCCATTCAATCTAGAATGGACTGATTATGTTATAGCTCTCACAATCCAAACACTTCACCTCTGAATATTCCTGTATGAACACAGGAACTTTTGGGAGATACCACATATCCAAACCATAACAGGCCACAAGCCAACAAATGCTAGAGCTACCAAAGGATAGGAGAAGTAAGAATCAAATTCTTCCCTAGAGCTTCTAGAGAAATCATAGCCCTGGGTTCACCTTGATTTTGGACTTCCAGTTCTAAACTATGAGAGAACAAATTTTCATTGTTTTAAACTCCCAGCTTACCAGCGATTTGTTTTCACAGTTAATATACAATATTAGGGCTTTTATGGTTCCTTTTAGCTGTGACCTATTCCTATGAAAGCTTTTATCTGCTTTTTTCTTGCTCTTGAAGACTCAGCTCAAGTACCATCTCTTCGAGGAGAATGTCCCTGATACTGGAGCTAAGTGGGCTCTGTAGCAGACATTGTTTGTCACATCATTGGATTTTTCCTTTATCATTTTTTGGAAATTATATTTATTTTTTCTTTGACTTGCTTAAATGTTATTCTGGCACATAACACAGTATCTGAAATGTAGTAGATGCTTGTGAAATATTGTTAAAGGAAGGAAGAAAAGAAGGAAAGTATTACTAATTGCCTGGTGATAGAAAATAATAAATATCCAGGGTTCTGAAAAATCTTTGGCTTCTATGATGAATGTCTTCTACAATAGATAGCATTGTCTATGTAGAACCCTGTAAAATAAAATACAGGGTGCTTAGTGAGTTTCAACATTTAGATAAGCAAAATGTTTAGCACAAATATGTTCTACGAAATAAGAATGTCTTTCAAATGTTGTGTAGCATGAACTTATACCCTATAAATTGTTTTTATGTGAAATTCAAACTTAGCTGGGCATTTT
This sequence comes from Marmota monax, assembly GCF_021218885.2. NCBI lineage: Eukaryota > Metazoa > Chordata > Mammalia > Rodentia > Sciuridae > Marmota > Marmota monax. The sequence goes on along the minus strand of NW_026695227.1, from coordinate 26,993,102 downwards.
GTGGTTTGATTTTGCTTTTTCCTCTAAATCTGGTAACTCCAACTATAGGACACTACAGTTTTCTGTCGTAAACAGAGATTATTATCTTGACAAGATGTGAAGGATAAACTAAAAATACGCAAAGCCTTCCTTTGAAAGTCTTTTCTCATACAATTATTCTTCAAAATCTTAGAACTGTGTATACATCAGTAAGTTTATTCTCCTTCATTTGAAGAAACACTGAAGAATATATTTACTCACATCACTGAGGAAATGGAAGGCACCCAGTGTCTTAGAGTCAGCTCTAATCATTTCACAGATGAATCTCTACACATAATGCCACAATTGGTCCCGTGCCAATCATAGTCTCCAAAGATACACTCCTGAATGCCACATTCTGAATGTTGAAATCCTGAAAGCTGAAATCCCCCAAGTCATAGTTCCTATGGGAGGAAAAAAGCTAAAGAAGAGAGATAGAAAGATGAGTTCCAGGGAAGGGATTGGCTATGTGATACAGCAACGATGAAAACTTCAGTTTAAAAATGTCAAAGTTATCTGTATTGGCATCTCTTTCAGCTAATGAAATTCCAGGAGCTCTTAAGGAATTAAAGCTGCCTTTGCCTTAAGAAGCCCATGTAGTTACTGACTAGCTTGAAAACAATTATGTGCACCGTAGGATAAGAGGGCACTTAGGAAATGGTGTTGCTGTCCCATCACCAGTATTGCTTCTGCCAAATCTGTGGTCTGTATATGAGTACATATGGAATGCATTTCTGTGTACCCTAAACCATATAGAAGCATGACACAAAAGATGCAGAAATTGAAGCACCGTAGGATAAGAGGGCACTTAGGAAATGGTGTTGCTGTCCCATCACCAGTATTGCTTCTGCCAAATCTGTGGTCTGTATATGAGTACATATGGAATGCATTTCTGTGTACCCTAAACCATATAGAAGCATGACACAAAAGATGCAGAAATTGAACAGGGAATGCTCATGTCAGTGTGTATCAAATCACAGAAGATTTTTAAAAAGAGCAGCATAACATAGAAAACGAATGTGAATGTATTCTCCAAGGCAAGTCATGCCCTAACAGAAAAAAACAGCCATTTACAGTACTGCAAGACTTCAAAATATAGTTAAAGATTATGAAAGTTGGCTAGTTCTTATAGACTACCTCCAAGCAATTGCCCACAATCCATCACTGTGATGTACTTTTTCATTTGTTGAATTTTCTTTTCAATTTTTTTCTTAACATTTTTTCCACAATTTAAAATTGTTAGCATCTCCCCCTCACCTCATTTGTTATGCTAAAAATTACATCTTTATGTCATTTTCAATACTGGAAATGTAAATTATGTAAAGACTTTACAGAGTTCTAGTTTGTTTCATACATTTTTTATGCAAATTTGACTCAATAAAATTGTGTTATCACAATGTTAATTTTGGTGGAAACATGGCATGTGAATGTTAGTAAAAAGCACTGAAACTTCCTTGATAAATGAAGAGATATCCTTTTTGTACATATGTACTTGTGAAAGATAAAATTTCTTAAGTTGTCACTTCTTTGGATGACTACAAATGCAGTGGTGACCCACTGTGGTTTTTGGTTGACCTTGTCAAAGACTTAGGTTAGCCATCATGGTATTTCACATGAATGCGGTTAAAAAGCTGGGTGCACACAATTACCAGCCACGGTGACATATGTTTATACATTTTACTTTTTGACCTATTTCTTTATGAATGAGTTGGTCTGCTCATAACTGTTATAACATTGTACTGTCATTAATATACCTAAATGTTCATGTTTCTAAAAATATGTATGTTATCATTGCCTATTTTATTATGTAAAGTGGCCTAAGAAATATTATCTGAAACTGAGATAACATGTTTTTATGTTTCTAAAATAAATTTCCTTTAAAAATGTGAATAAGTGACTTTTTAAAAATTCAAAAAATTATTTTTTCCATAACTGTTTTCAGGATTTTAATGTTTTGGGATTTCAGATTTAGGGATTTTGATCTTTCAGGGTTTCAACATTCTGGTTTATGGTCTTTGAAATTGTATCTTTCAAGATCATGGTTCAAACCCCAACTGGACATAGATTTTACACAGTGGAACTATTTACATATGTGAAGACAATATGAATATTTGGGGCCCGTTTTGATTCTTTTCTGGGATTTGGGATGAGAATTTGTGCATGTATCCTTTAAATTTCTTCTCACCCAGGACCTTGGTTGATAGGATAAACAGACCAAAAGCAAACTGACAAGGGGGAGGAAGTGTCATTAGAACTTTCTGGTAATGCCCATTGTGTTGATTGGAGGTTCTTACCACCCACCCCACCAGAAGACAGCAGACCTGTAGGTCACATAGTCACATGCTGATGGGGAAAACAGAGACCTGGCCATCCTGCCAGGGGCAGGCCCTGCTTAATGAGATCAGAGAAGCCACCCTATGTCCTTAAAGCAAAAGACAATGTGCACTGAAATTCAGTGACTCTGGCTTTTGGTCAGTCAGATCCACCAATAGAGAGTGTGATCCGAATACCATCAGGTCTGATCAGCCACCCTCTTTGCATGGGGAGGGAAACTCGGGGTCGGAGGAATGTGGTTTTCCTGTTGAGCATGGCCTTGTCACAGAGAAAGTATTTGTGGCCATTCTCATCACTTTGGGCTAATGCAGGAATATGAAAAGGAGAACCAATCAATGACTTCTCTCTGAAATGCTGCTTCAGTTGAAAGTCAGTATTTGACAAACCTTAACTGACCAACACGAGAGATTCATTATGAAACCAAAAGGTTCCTGCTAGGCAGCACTATTATTTGAACACTCAGGAAAGCATACTCCAAGAATTTTGTTTACCTTGTAGTCCCTTAGAAATCTAAAATTAGGAAGTCTTGTCATCAAAGGATGCCCATCACTAAGGAATCAGAGGGTGCTATCCTCACATTTGCAAAGTCTGAGACCCCATGCCTCAGTTTACCCACTGTTGTGCAGTGGGGGCTCAATTCTGCTCATTTCTTTAGTTAATTCACCCATCACAACACAGGAAAGCCCTCCAGGAGAAGGAATTCAAATAAGGACTAAAAAATGAAATCCATCTTTAGGGGCAATATTGTTTTCTTTTTAATAGCACTAACAAAATTCCCTTCCATCATGATAAAGGGAAATAAAAGTCATAATCAGTCCCCTCTCCCATGTTTCACAAATGTCTCTGAATTTTAGTCTAAATAAGACCACAAATTATTCCAAGAATATTCAAATTTTTATTCAGCACTGACTTAATTTTTGTAATTCTTTTGTTTTCTAAAATATATTAATTTCACATTTTAAAGAAGAGACTGAGCCCTAGTGGCTATGAATAGAAATTAAGTGTATTTTTGAAAGATCTGAACTTCAAGAACTGAGTCTGAGGTAAATTCATTATTCTGGATCATTGTTTAATATTTACAATCGGTAATTTGCCCAACTGATTCTGATGTCTTAAAGAAATAAATGTAAGTATGGTGGATGAGTCATGCAGCTAGATTATTTTATTTCCTTTTAAAAACCCATAAGGTCTGGATCAAGTTCGTACAAGAAGATTTTCAGTTTTAGCTTCACAATACCTATTGTGTGTTTCTCCTTTAAATTTCTAGCAATATTTGAGACTCCTTCAAGCTGCATACATATAAAAATTCTCAATGGTATATAATCAACTAAGATAATTAGTTGTAAAAAATAAATTTTGGATATTTAATTTTTCATTATTCCTTCTAATTAAAAATATGTATGTTCTTTGTAAAAATGTCAGCATATCAAGTAAAAAGAATAGAAAATTTCTTTCCTTACACTCCAGAGATAACTACAATTAAAAATCTGATATGGAACCTTTCAGATCTTGTTTTCCCATGCAAATGGAAAAATATATTTTAAAATTTACTTTAATCTTATTATGAAAAATAAGAAACTTTAAAAAGTAGAATAAAATAATGAGCCAACACATTACCTATCACTTAGCTTCAACTGTAATTAATTCATGATGAATGTTGTTTTTCCGTCTCCCACCCACTTTTTTTTCTTTACTGGATTATTTGTAAGCAAAGCTAAGACATAATAATCTTTTATTAGTATATATTTCAGTATTTATCTCTAAAAATATTTTTTAAAAATTAATACCACTCCTCAATGTTTTAAAATGACTCTTAAATAGGATAAAATTACCCATTATCTTAGTTCATTTTCAATTGCTATAACAAATTACCTGAGACCAAGTAATTTATAAAAAAGCAAAATTTATTTGGCTCACAGTTCTGGAGGCTGTTAAGTCCAATAGCCTGGTGCCAGCATCTGTTCAATATCATAATATCACCTAGCGAGGCAGGAAAAATATGCTAGCTTGGGTCTCTCTTCCTCTTTTTTTTTTTTCTATAACCCAGGAATACTTTATCACAAAGCTACATCTCCAGCCCTTTTTGTGTGTGTGTGTATATATATATATATATATATATATATATATATATATATTTTTTTTTTTTTTTTTTTTTTTTTAGTTTTGAGACAGGGTTTCAGATGCTAAGGGACTTGCTAGGATGCTGTCTCTTTCTGTTCTTAATATGCCACTAATGTCACCATGGGGACCCCAGCCTCATGAAGTCTTCTAATCCTAATTGAGGGTTCTTTATAATATCCTAGATATAAGCCTTTTGTCAGATCTCTGGTTTGAGAATACTTTCTTCCCAGGCTATAGCTTGTTGTTTTATCCTCTTATTTATGTTTCTAACACATAAACTTCTGAGGAACACATTCAAATCATAGCATCTAGTGCTGAAATTTACCCAATTATGCATACATTTTATGGGAATGGAACTATATTGGCAGAGTATAATGTTATAGTTATCACTACATAACTTGCAGCAAAAACATAAACTTTAAAAGAAGTATTAGACCAAAGAATGTGGTTGGGATCTTATCGGTCTCTGGAGCTTATGTTTTACAGTTCTCCTATTAATTTATAAAGACTACTTTTCTGAACCTTAACTTGAGACTTCCCTCATGAATGGCTAGTAATGTCAAACATCCTTTCATGTGCTTATTTCCCATCTGTGTGTCATCAGCAGAATATCTCTCGTCTTTTTCCAATTAGATTGTTTAGGTATTCTTTTTCCTTTTTACTGTGGCATTGTGAGGGTTCTTTATATATTCTAGATAGGAGTCCTTTGCCAGATATGTGGCTTGAGAATATTTTCTTTCCAGACTCAGTTTGTCTTTCCATCCTCTTAACAAGCCCTTTTACAGAGTAGAAGTTTTTAATTTTGATGAACACTAACTTATCTATGTTTTCTTTTATGAATCATGCGTTTGATGTCATGTCTAAGAAGTTCTTACATCTTAGAATTTTTTTTCTATGTTCTAGAAGTTTTGTAGTTTTATGTTTTACATTTACGTTTAGGATTCATTTTGAACTAATTTTTGCATAAGATATGAAACTTAAATTGAAGCTTTAAGTAGTCAAGCAAAGAGATAATTCATCCTTTTCCTATGCATATGTAGTTGTCCCAGTACCACGGATTGAAAAGACTGTCAAATCCTCCACTGAATTGGTTTTGTACATTCATCAAAAATTGGTTTGCTGGTCTTGTGTGGGATTATTTCTGGATTCTCTATTCTGTTCTGTTGATCTATACCTCTGTCCCCCTACTGATATCACATAGCCTTGATTACTATAGCTATATAGTAGGCCTTGAAATTGGGTATCTTTATTATTTCTATTGTATTATTTTTTTCAAAATCGTTTAAACTATTTTATTTCCTTTGCTCTTCTGTATACATTTTGAAATAATCTTGTCTATATCTACAAAAAGAATCTTGCAATTTTGATAAGAATTGTGTTAGATTGTGTATTTGTTAATTTTATATGCAACTTGACTGGTGCCCGAAAATTCAGTTAAACTTTATTTCTGGGTGTGTCTCTGAAGTGGTTTCTATAAGAGAAGCATTTAAATTGGTTGCAGAGTAAAGCAGATGGCCCCCTGCAATATGGGAAAGGGGCATCAGCCAATCAATCAGGGCTATGATAGAACAAAAGGCAGGGCAAGGATGAATTATCTCTTTGCTTGACTACTTAAACTGGGATATCAGACTTCTCTCAGACTTGAATTTATAGCTTTGGCCTTCCAGTTCTCAGGCCTTTGGACTTGACTGGAACTAAATGACATCTCTGGCTTCCCTGGATTACCAGCTTGCTGGTGGTAGATCATAGGACTTGTCATCCTCAATAATCATATGAGTCAATTGCTCATATAAATCCATTTATATAATATAAAAATGCATAAATATGTTTATAGTATATTTATATAAGTAATATATAAAATGACATTTATGTATTACATCATGTTCTTAAAGGTATTAGGAGCAATTCCTTATTTGTTATAAGCAATTGCCTTATAAATATATGTGATACATACACACACACATAACATGTGGGGAGAGTTGACATTTTTACTATGCTGAGTCTTTAATTCATAAATATAGCATATCTCTCCATCTATTTTAATCTCATTTGATTTCTTTCATCAGCATTTTAAAGTTTTCTGAATACATATACTCTACGTGCTTTGTTAGATTTACATGTAAGTATCCTTTTTTGATCAATTATAAGTGATACTGTATTTTAAAATTTTGGTTTCTGTATATTCATTGTTAGTATATAGAAGCAGACTCTCAGGAAATCTAAAAGCATCCTATAACTAATAAGAGTTCAGCAATATTGTAAGATACAAGATCAACATACAGAACTGAGTTATAGATTATATTGTTATACAGGTTTTCCACAATCAAAAATAATGAAATTGGATCTTATTTTAAAACATATATAAAAATTAACTCAACCTGGATGAGGTGGTGCATCCCTGTAATCCCAGCTAGTTGAGGGGTTGAGGTAGGAGGATCATAAGTTCAAAGTTTGCTTGGGCAACTTAGTGAGACTCTGTTTCAAAATAATAATAATTTAAAAAATGGTCTGGGGATGTAGCTCAATGGTATGGTTTTGGTTCAGGGATTGAACAACAACAACAACAAAATTAACTTGAAATGGATACAAGACCTAAGTATATGAGCTAAAACTACAAAATTCAAAAAACTGTTTTAAAAAAGGGAAAAGCTTCATGATGCTGGATTTGACAATGATTTGTTGGATTTGAAACCAAAGGCACAGTCAAAGAAGAAAAAAATAAATTTGGCTTCATGAAAATTAAAACTTCTGTACATCAAAGTACACATCAGAACATCAAAGTACACAATCAACAGTGAAAAGGCAAACACATGGAGTGAGAGAAAATATTTGCAAATAATATATCTGAATGGGGGTTAATATCCAGAATTTATTAAAGAACTCTTACAACTCAACAACAAAATCCCTAAGTAACTTGTACAAAAACTAGGCGAAGGACTTGAATCAACCTTTCTCCAAAGAATAAAATAAATTGCCAACAGATATAGGAAAAGATGCTCACCATCACTAATATTTAGGAAAACACAAATAAAACCCATAATGAGATATCACCTCACACTCATTAGGATGTCATTATACATATATAATAAGTGTTGTTGGGGAAGTGAAATTGGAAGCCTCATGCACCACTTGTAGGAATGTAAAATGGTGCAACCATTTTGGAAAATAGTTTCTCTAGAATTGCCATATTGATCAAGAATTTTCACTCCTGGGCATACACATACACAGGAAAAAAAATTGAAAGAAGGGACTCAAACAGGTACATGTACACCCATGTTCAAAGTGCATTATTCACAGGTGGAAGCAACCCAAGGGCCCATTGATGAATATGCAAACAGTGGTAGAGTCATACATGGAATCTTATGAAACCTTAAAAAGGAAGGAAATTCTTTTTGTTTTTTTTAAAGAGAGAGTGAGAGACAGAGGGAGAGAGAAAGAGAGAGAATTTTTAATATTTATTTTTTAGTTTTCGGTGGACACAATATCTTTGTTTGTATGTGGTGCTGAGGATTGAACCCGGGCTGCACGCATGCCAGGCGAGCGCGCTACCGCTTGAGCCACATCCCCAGCCTGGAAATTCTTATATAATGCTTCAACAGAGCTAAATCTTGAGGATATTATACTAAATAAAACAAACTATTTGCAAAAAATACAAATACTACCTGATTCCACTTAGATAAGGTCCTTCAGAGAGTAGAAAGTCGGTGCCAGGATGTAGGGAGGAAGTGGAATATGGTCTTTTGTTTTGTTGGATAGAGAGTTTTAGTTTTGCAAAATAAAAAGGGTTCTGGAGACTGGTTGCTCAACAATGTGAATGTATTTAACACTATCAAATTGTAGGCTTAAAAATGGTTGAGATGGTGAATTTTATGTTATATGCATTTTACCACAACTAAAAATTATAGAAAAACTTATACCAGAGGTTAGTTAAATATATAAAATCATTGACAAGCTAGGAACAAGAAATAAAATAAAATTCAAATATTCTAGCATATTACTAAACATGGCTTTGGTGCTTAAGCATCATGGCTTCCTGTCATCCAGGACCAAAGGGGAAGTATGATAGGTCTCAAAATGTCTTACTAAAAAACAGCTAATCATCTTTGGAAGAGGTACCATTTTCTTCATCATGAAATCCCTATGCTCATTTATTTATTGGGAACATAAGTTCTTTTGTCTGTTTTATTTTCACTGTTACCACCAAAACTTTCATGATTTTCCTCTTTATCTTTGTTAAGTAAAATTTCACTGTGGTGTGAATAGTCTGGGTCTTACCCAGTCTCAGGTGGGCCATCTCAATTTGAAGATATATGTCCTGGGATGTGTGGGAGTATTCTTCTGGTCTTCTTTTAGTTATTACTTCCTCTTGATTCTCTTTGTTCTCTTGTTCTGCAGCTCGTGTTATTCTGCAACATCTACCACACTGATGTTGGAGTTTCTGATGCTATTTTCCATGTCTTTCTTGGAGAATGAAAAGAGTTCTTTTGCCTTATAGGCTGAAAAATCCTCTTAATAATTTTACACTTTCTAATTGGGTCTTTAGTTATCTCATCTGAGATATGTATATATTTTACAATATATGCATATATATATATATTATATATACATATAAAATGTATATATTTTTAATATATCTTAATGATTTGATTTTGATGTTTATTTTTATAATAAACTCTTTGATCTAACTTTGTTAGATCAAAGTTTTCTCATTTGTGGCTATAATATTTTCTTTTATCACTCTGGAGATAATATTTATGGCATTTTAAAAGTTTTTGTGTGTGTCCTATTCACTCTGCTTATGTATTAATTTTTGAGTTTACTTATATTCAAGGTGTTATTTTCCTTAAGCGTTTAGTAATTCTTAGTTTTGTGGTTTATCTCTGTGTTTGAGGCTCCCTATTCTCCTATTACAACTACTTTACACAAAGTGTGCCATTAATATAGATTTATGTTATTTTTATGTTTTTGTTTTTAAATTCTGTAGAAGAATTAAAAAGTAGAGTTCTGAACCAAAATTGTTGTAATATTGGTTCTTGTATTTGTTCATGTATTTATCTTTACCAAAGAGCTTTCTATTTTACATGGCTTTGAGTTACCGTCTAGCATCCTTTCATTTCAACTTGAAGGAGTCACTTTAGCATTTCTCCAAGGGCAAGTCTAGTAGAAGTGAACTTCCTCAGTTTTTGTTTATCTGGAAATGTCTCAGTTTCTCCCATATTGTTGAAGGACATTTTGGGGTTTATCCACTTGCCGTTTGTTCAGCTTCTTGTATTTGTGTGTCTGTGTATTTCCTCAAATATGGGATGTTTTCAGCCATTATTCCTTCCAATAATCTTTTTATTCTCTCTTCTCCTTCTGAGTTTCCCATAGTACACATTTTGGTCTGCTCGATGGTATCTCCTTCATCTTTTAGGATCAGTTTACTTTTTTTTTTCAATCTTTTGTCTTTTTGCTCCTCAGACTTGATAATTTCAAATGATTTGTCTTCAAGTTTATGGATTGTTTCTTCTGCCTAAGTGACTCTTCTGTTGAATGACTTTGGTGATATTTTCAGTTCTGTATTCTGTTTTTCAGCCTTAGAATTTATGTTAGGTTCTTTTAAAAAATATTTTCTACATTAATGTTTGTTGATACTTTTGGTCATGAATCATTTCTGGTTCTGTTTAGTTCTATGTTCATGTTTTCATTTGGTTCATTGGTCATATTTAAATGGTTTTAAAGTTTTTTTTTCAAGTTAGTACAAGGCCAGAGACTTTTCAGGGCCAGTTTCTGAAGATCTATTATTTTTCTTTTGAATTGGCCAAGCTCAACTGTTTCTTGGTAGAGACCTTGTGATCACTGTTGAACACTGGGCATTTAAGAAACAGCACTTCTCTCGGTATTTTCAGACTGGCTCTGTGTAAGGACAGACCTTCATGAGCTCATCCAGTGTGAAGGCTCTGAACTTTTTGGGGGGATGTGCTTTCATTGGTCTTTCTGAATGTTTTTTTTCTTTCAATTTCTTCTTATACATGGCTGCTTTAAAATATCTGAGTTTCCCTGCTTCTCAGAGGCTTAGATCTTTGTTGTGTTTGCCCACAGTATCTTGCCTCAGCTGCTTTCATGTGTATAGTCCTGTAGTTCTCATGTGTTACAGTGCCCATCACTGCTTCTAGAAACCTCCAACTTGATATCTAAATTACGATACTATTCCCACCAATCCTCCACATCAGGCCAGACAAGAATCAGTCCTTCATGCATCCCTCAGACAAGCCAGACATTCATTGTATGCAGGTTCTCCTTTTTTCCTTCAGTCTCAAAGGAACTGGATAGCTTCCTCCCAACCAAGCCATGGAAGAGACTGGGGCAAGAGTGAGCAAAGATAGCTTGAAATTGTCTACCTTGTGGAATGTAGCTTTTTTTTTTTGTTTTTTGATTTAGCATTTGCTTGTTCACTGCAACTTCTTAATTCTTTCTAGAGTTTTCACAAAGCTACTTCTGTCCATATGTTGTTTGCTTGGTGTTTTTATAAGGAAACAAGGGCCTGGAGCTAACTAGTCCACCACCTTGCTAACATCCTCCTCCTACATAAGTCTTTTGATGTTAAGTAAACTCATAGATTTTCTGGAAACATGTCATAAAGAAATTGAATAAATAAAATAAATTCACATCACTTGAGGGTAAAACAAACTGTGAGATATTAACACATAAGAATTTCTTGGACAGATTAGTGCTCAGAGAAAGTGCAAAGAGGTGCTAAAGCAGCAGTAAATGGCATGGTTTAAATAGCTAGAGACCCAGAGGAATGGAAGTTTAAAAGGACTCAAAAAAAACTCTAGTTAAATAGAATGAAAATAATATTTAGTGACTGTGCTGTAACCTTTGGCAATTAAGTACCTAATTGGGACTTAGGAGTTTTTGTTTTGCAAAATAGGCTTTGTATCAGTTAGGAGTATGCTCATTTGGAAGATAGAGAACCCCATCTTAACAGTGGCTTAAGTACGTGTGGTTACTTTTTCCCATTTAGGGATTCTAGAGAGAGAAAAGTTCAGGCAATATGTGTTAGTCAGCTTTCTGTGACTATAACAAATACTTGAGATAATAAATTTATATTGAGAAAAGGTTTATTTGGCTCACAGTTTTGGAGGTTTCAGTCCCTGATCAGTTAGCACTGTTGCTATGGGCATGTGGTGGTCCATCACAGCAGGAGTATTTGGCAGAGAAAAACTGCTCCCCTCCCAGATGGAAGCAAAAGGTAAAGAGACTGAGGTCCCACAATTCTCTTCAAAGGCATGCCCCCAAGGACCTTCCACTAGGACTCGGCTCTTAAAGTTTCTACTACCTCCCAATATTACCACTCTGGGGACCAAACCTTTACCACATGGACCTTTGGGGACACCTGTCCAAATCACAGAATATTGGTTCAGCAGCAGCTCAAGGAGGCCAGAGTTAGTGTGTTGGCATTCCTCTGTCCTTACTCTTATGGTTGCAAATTGGTTCCTCCTGCCTCACAATCAAAGCAGGGAGAAAAGGGAAAGTTAATGCCACTTATCAAACCCTTTATCAGGAAAAGCATATATTTCCCAGGTATCCCCTCAAATAGACCTCTGGTTGTAGTTCATTGGTTATAAAGTGGTCACATGGCCTTCTTTAGTTGCAGGACAGTCTGGGAAAGTGATTTTTTTTTCATTTTTTCAGTCTGTGCTGTGGAAGGTGACAAAAAAGAAGTGGAGTGGGAATGACCTTGACTAAGCTAATCCCCCAGCAGTGTTTGCCTTAAGGGTATTAAATGAGTAAAATGCTACTTGGTCCTTAGGTAAGTAAGCAAGAAATTCTATACCTTTATCTTATCACCGACTTTCTTAGTCTTTGAGACCTTGGTGTATATATGTATTGAAATGTCTGTTTTTAAGATGAGATTTTGTTTGTATTTTGGAACAAGTGGCAAATATTACCTTCTTTCTCCTACTAATGATTTAAATAACATATTAACTTGTTATTAACTCATTTAACCAACATTTCAAAATGTACCATCTATGTGATAGTGTTTATAGTTGATACTGAGAATTCAAAGATGAGTAGAGTAAGATTCCTACCTTTAAGTAATTCATAGTCCAAGGGTTAAATAATAATAAGTGACATAAACAATTATGTACATAACAATTACAGATTATTTATAAAAATAGTGCTGAAGAGTATAGACGGTGGTAGGTCCATCTAGCTCAGAAGATATACATATCTTTAGTTTGGGGACAATCTTTGAGTTTGTGGGTCTTGATAGGGGATTCAGGGAGACTGGTTTAGAGATAAAGACCCTTAAGCAAATGTCACTTTGTAATGATGCTTTTTTTTTTTTTTTTCATCTCTCCGTTGTCCCTGAAGTAGTTGAAGCCTGTAGATCTTTTATATATGGTTAGTATACCCAAGTTGATGGTAATTCAGCAGTATGAATTTAGGTGCCAGTGCTATACTTGAAAACTAAGACTGTGATTAACATTTAGCTTTATGTCTTAAAGGGATTGGAGAGTTTCTGTGCCTGGTTTACTTGATGTGCTTTGGCCCTGAATGAGAATAAGAATAAGAACTGCACCTGTCTGCCACTGTAAAGAAAGACAGCCCAGGGCACCCTTTTAGGGCCACTGAGAACAACTTCTCCCAATCAGATGACAGGGAATGATTTCCTCTTTACTCCTCTGCTTCCAGACGCTTCCAACACTGTCTGGAATCATAAGAAACATTCCTCATCTTGGCTAGGAATCTTCTTCCTTTTACTCCACTGGATTATACAGGATAGGGACATAGTGATGATGTTTGCTTTTTTCTTCCTGTGCTTTGTGACTCCATGTCTTTCTGACAAGTCTCTCATTTACAACAGAAGTCCACAAACTCTAGCACATGGGCCAAATACTGTAATTGGGAAGTCTTTGATCTAAGAATGATTTTTCTATTTTTAACTCATTGAAAAAAATCAAAAGAAGGCATTATTTTGTGACACATGAAAATTTTAGGATATTTAAATTTTGGTGTCCATAAAAACTTGAGTTGACAATAGCCATGCTTTTACATTTACATGTTATCTGTGGCTGCCCCTGAGCTACATCAACAGAGTTGAATGGTTACCACAGAGTTTAAAATATTTACTATTTGAATTTTTTTTAAAGAGAGAGAGAAAGAGAATTTTAATATTTATTTTTCTGTTTTCGGAGGACACAACATCTTTGTTTGTATGTGGTGCTGAGGATCGAACCCGGGCCACATGCATGCCAGGCGAGCGCGCTACCTCTTGAGCCATATCCCCAGCCCAACTATTTGAATTTTTATAGAAAAATGTTGCCAACCTCTAACTTAGAAGGAAAAACACCAACGCTGAAGTCTACAACTGCACTAATGTTCTACAGTAACCAAATTGGGATTGTATATCCCCGGTCAACCTACTGAAGAATAGGGGCATTGACACGGTGGCAACATACAGTGATAGTCAACCACATTTTGGCAGTAGAAGCCTTTTTTTTTAGGTAATTTTTATTTATTTTTTATTCCATGTAAAGCCTACACACACACTCATAATATTTACACATATATATTCAGGATTGGTATCTAAGGTCCTCTAGTGATCTCTTAAGAGTTCTGTGGCTCATGGGGCTGGGGATGTGGCTCAAGCGGTAGCGTGCTCGCCTGGTATGCGTGTGGCCCGGGTTCGATCCTCAGCACCACATACAAACAAAGATGTTGTATCCGCCGAAAACTAAAAAATAAAAAAAACATTAAAAAAATTCTCTCTCTCACTCTTTCTTTAAAAAAAAAAAAAGAGTTCTATGGCTCTAAGGATGGTCTCTGTACTCTCATCTTCTTATAGTCTGTGCTCTTGGTTAGAAGGACTATTTTTGTGGGTTCGTTGTTTGCATCTTACAAAATGACACTGATCACCCCACAGACAAATAACCTACATGTTAGTCTAGCAACTATTCTCCTTCATCTCTGCATTCAGCCCACCATCAGGCTCTATTAGTTATATGTCCTAAATGTTTCACCCAAATGTCTTTATCTTTCCCCTCCCACTGCTACCTCCCCACCCAATATTACTAGCACCTGGATTCCTGAAAAATTTCCAGAGGTCACACTAGTTACTTTGTGTCCTTCCAAACCACAATGAAGGAGTTATTTAAAAACTTAATCCTGCCTGGGCATGGTGGTGCACGACTGTAATCCCAGCAGTTCAGGAGGCTGAAGCAGGAGGATAGAGAGTTCAAAGCCAGCCTCAGCAATGGTGAGGCGCTAAGCAATTCAGTGAGATCCTGTCTCTAAATAAAATTCAAAATAGGGCTGGGGATGTGGCTCAGTGGACAAGTGCCCCCGAGTTCAATACCTGCCCCCCCCCCAAAACCAAACCAAACCAAACAAACAAAAAACATAATACTGCTATGAGATTCCCTGTCTTCCACTGACTAACTTCAGGCCCATCTTCTGCTTCTCTCTCTGTTAAGACCCAACCACACTGGCCTTCCTTCAGTGATCTTGGCCTCCACATACACTTCATTCCCTTCTTACCCCCTTTGACTATTTACTTTGTATTCTTTAGGTCTCATCTTTCATTTATGAAATGAAATTCTGAGTACCTGTTATGCTCCAGATACTGTGTTAAGAGTTCAGAACACAGGTATAGAGAGACAGACCTAGTCCCATGCAATGGACCTTATAATCCAGCAGCGATACAGGCACTGAATAATTCTCAGTGAATTAACCGCTGTTGTGACAAGTGCCAGAAAGCTAAAATACAGGGACACTTAAGAGAGTGAAGCCAGAATAATAATATAATATTGAAGTCATAAGGAAACCTTTGTGGAAGTTATGTTTAAGCTGAACTATTACTTAGGTACTAGTCCTCCAGGTAAGAGAGAAAGGAAGATTCCAAGCCAAGCAAAAAACATGCACAGAGGTCCCCAGGCTGGGGAAAATGGAAAGAGAGTTCCAGTTCTGGAGCATAGAGAGTGAGTGAGATAATAGTTTATAATATGCTGAAGACAAAGGGAGGGCCCAGATCATGGAGGGTCTCAAAGGCTCTGTTAAACATTTTGGCCATTGAGGAATTTAGGGTTAAACATTCCTTCCTCCAGGAAGTATTCCTTCACTCTCCCAACTAGATGAGGCAACCAGGGCCCATCCTCAACTCCCCCCCCACCACACACACATTGTTCTGTTCCATACTCTTTCCTCTCCTTTGCTGGGCTTATTGCCTTGTCTATTTTCCCTGTTAGTCCAGGGGCACCACAAGAGCTGTTTCTCACTGCTGTAACTTAAAGACCTGACCAGAACAACTTTAGAGGGGGAAAAGTTTATTTGAGGGCTCAGGGTTTCAGAGGTCTCAGTCCATAGAGTTCAGCTCCATTCCTTGGGCCTCAAGGTGAGGCAGAACATCATGGCGGAAGAGTGTGGTGAAGGGAAGCAACTCACATCAAGGTGATTAGGAAGCAGAGAGAAAGAGACTTCACTCTCTAGATACAAAATATATACCCCATATCCACACTCCCATGAACCACTTCCTCCAGTCACACCCCTCACCTGCCTTCAGCTATCACTCAGTTAATCCCATCAGCCTTAGCTGATTGGGTTAAGGCTATGACCCAATCATTTCTCCTCTAAACCTTCTTGCTTTGTCCCACACATGAGCTTTTGGGAGACACCTCACACCCAAACTATAACAAGAGCAAGAACCTTGTCTGTCTCCTGCATCCCTGTGTCCTCTGTGCCTAGCACAGTGCCTGGATTATGATAGGAGCTCAATGAATACATGTTGAATGAATGAATGAACTTCCTTCTTTTCTGTCACTGTCCAATCACAGGCTGTCCTTGTGTTCCCCAGAAGCCTGAAGGTCACCATATGTTCCCACAATGGTCTGATTCATGAATCATTATCCTTTGAACATTCTCATAGCCTCCCCACTCTTCTCCTGACTTCCATTCCCCTGCCTCTCCACTCCATTTTCCTTTTTACTTATAAAGTAAAATTTGGATTATGTCTTTTAACAAAATCTTTATGTCATCAAATATTGTTGCTCCTCACACAGAATAACATTCGAACTCCTTTGCTTATGTCCTAGACCCTCAAGGAGTTAGCCATGACCAGTCTAGTCTTTCTACTCCTCATTTCATACATCATGCACTCCAGTCAGAGCAGACTTCCCAAAGATCCCCAAATATGCTCTACTCTGTTGTTGAACCAGCTAGGAATGTACTTGTCTCTATTCTCTGCCTATCAGCATTTAGACCATCCTTTGTTACCCACCTGAAGCCTAGAATTCTCTTCTTTGTGTTCTATTTTGATCACCTAGTGGTTCCCAAAGTGTGGTCCTGGCAGGGAGCCAACTTGTTATATACGGATATTCTCAGGTCCACCATACACTTACTGGATAACTCCTGGGGGTGGGGCAATCTGTGGTTGAACACACTTCCAGAGGACTTTAAGGCACACTGAAGTTTAAAAGTCATTACCATAGTTTGCTGCTGTGTTTTCCAGTTTAGAACTTTAGACCTCATTAAGTTCTGCTTGTTTACTTGTCACCACCTCTTATTTTTTTTGTATATAATTTTTTTATTATTTATTTTTTAATTTTTTATTGTTGGTTGTTCAAAACATTACATAGTTCTTGATATATCATATTTCACACTTTGATTCAAGTGGGTTATGAACTCCCATTTTTACCCCGTATACAGGATGCAGAATCATATCAGTTACACATCCATTGATTTACATGTTGCCATACTAGTGTCTGTTGTATTCTGCTGCCTTTCCTATCCTCTACTATCCCCCCTCCCCTCCCCTCCCCTCTTCTCTCTCTACCCCCTCTACTGTCATTCATTTCTCCCCCTTGTATTATTTTTCCCTTTCCCCTCACTTCCTCTTGTATGTACTTTTGTATAACCCTGAGGGTCTCCTTCCATTTCCATGCAATTTCCCCTCTCTCTCCATTTCCCTCCCACCTCTCATCCCTGTTTAATGTTAATCTTCTTCTCATGCTCTTCGTCCCTACTCTGTTCTTAGTTACTCTCCTTATATCAAAGAAGACATTTGGCATTTGTTTTTTAGGGATTGGCTAGCTTCACTTAGCATAATCTCCTCTAATACCATCCATTTCCCTGCAAATTCTATGATTTTGTCATTTTTTAATGCAGAGTAATACTCCATTGTGTATAAATGCCACATTTTTTTTTATCCATTCGTCTATTGAAGGGCATCTAGGTTGGTTCCACAGTCTTGCTATTGTGAATTGTGCTGCTATGAACATCGATGTAGCAGTGTCCCTGTAGCATGCTCTTTTTAGGTCTTTAGGGAATAGACCGAGAAGGGGAATAGCTGGGTCAAATGGTGGTTCCATTCCCAGCTTTCCAAGAAATCTCCATACTGCTTTCCAAATTGGCTGCACCAATTTGCAGTCCCACCAGCAATGTACAAGTGTACCCTTTTCCCCACATCCTCACCAGCACTTGTTGCTGTTTGACTTCATAATGGCTGTCAATCTTACTGGAGTGAGATGGTATCTTAGGGTGGTTTTGATTTGCATTTCTCTGACTGCTAGAGATGGTGAGCACTTTTTCATGTACTTGTTGATTGATTGTATGTCCTCCTCTGAGAAGTGTCTGTTCAGGTCCTTGGCCCATTTGTTGATTGGGTTATTTGTTATCTTATTGTCTAATTTTTTGAGTTCTTTGTATACTCTGGATATTAGGGCTCTATCTGAAGTGTGAGGAGTACAGATTTGTTCCCAGGATGTAGGCTCTCTATTTACCTCTCTTATTGTTTCTTTTGCTGAGAAAAAACTTTTTAGTTTAAGTAAGTCCCATTTGTTGATTCTAGTTATTAACTGTTGTGCTATGGGTGTCCTATTGAGGAATTTGGAGCCCGACCCCACAGTATGTAGATCGTAGCCAACTTTTTCTTCTATCAGACGGTGTGTCTCTGATTTGATATCAAGCTCCTTGATCCATTTTGAATTCACTTTTGTGCATGGCGAGAGAAAGGGATTCAGTTTCATTTTGTTGCATATGGATTTCCAGTTTTCCCAGCACCATTTGTTGAAGATGCTATCCTTCCTCCATTGCATGCTTTTAGCCCCTTTATCAAATATAAGATAGTTGTAGTTTTGTGGATTGGTCTCTGTGTCCTCTATTCTGTACCATTGGTCCACCCGCCTGTTTTGGTACCAGTACCATGCTGTTTTTGTTACTATTGCTCTGTAGTATAGTTTGAAGTCTGGTATCGCTATACCGCCTGATTCACACTTCCTGCTTAGCATTGTTTTTGCTATTCTGGGTCTTTTATTTTTCCATATGAATTTCATGATTGCTTTCTCTATTTCTACAAGAAATGCCGTTGGGATTTTGATTGGCATTGCATTAAACCTATAGAGAACTTTTGGTAATATCGCCATTTTGATGATGTTAGTTCTGCCTATCCATGAACAGGGTATATTTTTCCATCTTCTAAGATCTTCTTCTATTTCTCTCTTTAGGGTTCTGTAGTTTTCATTGTATAAGTCATTCACCTCTTTTGTTAGGTTGATTCCCAAGTATTTTATTTTTTTTGAGGATATTGTGAATGGAGTGGTTGTCCTCATTTCCATTTCAGAGGATTTGTTGCTGATATACAGGAATGCCTTTGATTTATGAGTGTTGATTTTATATCCTGCCACTTTGCTGAATTCATTTATTAGCTCTAATAGTTTCTTTGTAGAGCCTTTTGGGTCTGCTAGGTATAGAATCATGTCACCTGCAAATAGTGATAATTTAAGTTCTTCTTTTCCTATCTTTATGGCTTTAATTTCTTTCGTCTGTCTAATTGCTCTGGCCAGTGTTTCGAGAACTATGTTGAACAGAAGTGGTGAGAGAGGGCATCCCTGTCTTGTTCCAGATTTTATAAGGAATGCCTTCAATTTTTCTCCATTCAGAATGATGCTAGCCTGAGGCTTAGCATAGATTGCTTTTACAATATTGAGGTATGTTCCTGTTATCCCTAGTTTTTCTAGAGTTTTGAACATAAAGGGATGCTGTACTTTCTCGAATGCTTTTTCCACATCTATCGAGATGATCATATGGTTCTTATTTTTAAGTCTATTGATGTGGTGAATAACATTTATTGATTTCCGTATATTGAACCAGCCTTGCATCCAAGGGATGAATCCTACTTGATCATGGTGCACAATTTTTTTGATATGTTTTTGTATCCGATTCGCCAGAATTTTATTGAGGATTTTTGCATCTAGGTTCATTAGAGATATTGGTCTGTAGTTTTCTTTCTTTGAAGTGTCTTTGTCTGGTTTAGGTATCAGGGTGATGTTGGCCTTGTAGAATGAATTTGGAAGTTCTCCCTCTTTTTCTATTTCCTGAAGTAGCTTGAAAAGTATTGGTATTAGTTCCTCTTTAAAGGTTTTGTAAAACTCTGCTGTATACCCATCAGGTCCTGGGCTTTTCTTAGTTGGTAGTCTTTTGATGGTTTCTTCTATTTCCTCAATTGATATTGGTCTGTTTAGGTTTTCTATAGCCTCCTGACTCAATCTGGGCAGATCATATGACTTAAGAAATTTATCGATGCCTTCACTATCTTCTAATTTATTGGAGTATAAGGATTCAAAATAATTTCTGATTATCTTCTGTATTTCTGAAGTGTCTGTTGTGATATTGCCTTTTTCATCCCGTATGCTAGTAATTTGAGTTCTCTCTCTTCTTCTCTTCGTTAGCATGGCTAAGGGTCTGTCAATTTTGTTTATTTTTTCAAAGAGCCAACTTTTAGTTTTGTCAATTTTTTCAATTGTTTCTTTTGTTTCAATTTCATTAATTTCAGCTCTGATTTTAATTATTTCTTGCCTTCTACTTCTTTTGCTGTTGTTTTGCTCTTCTTTTTCTAGGATTTTGACATGAAGTATGAGATCCCTTATTTATTGTTTTTTTCTTTTTTTAAGGAATGAACTCCAAGCAATGAGTTTTCCTCTTAGAATGGCTTTCAATGTGTCCCATAGATTCCGATATGTTGTGTCTGTGTTTTCATTTATCTCTAAGAATTTTTTAATTTCCTCCTTGATGTCTTCTATAACCCATTGATCATTCAGTAACCTATTGTTCATTCTCCAAGTGATGCATGATTTTTCCTTCCTTCTTTTATCGTTGATTTTCAGTTTCATTCCATTATGATCAGAAAAGATGCATGGTATTATCTCTACTCCTTTATATTGTCTAAGAGTTGCCCTGTGACATAATATATAATCTATTTTTGAGAAGGATCCATGTGCTGCTGAGAAAAAAGTGTAACTGCTTGATGTTGGGTGGTATATTCTATATATGTCAATTAAGTCTAGGTTATTAATTGTGTTATTGAGTTCTATAGTTTCCTTATTCAACTTTTGTTTGGAAGATCTGTCCAGTGGCGAGAGAGGTGTGTTGAAGTCTCCCATGATTATTGTATGGTGATCTATTAGACTCTTGAACTTGAGAAGAGTTTGTTTGATGAACATAGCTGCACCATTGTTTGGGGCATATATATTTATGATTGTTATGTCTTGTTGGTGTATGGTTCCCTTGAGCAGTATGTAGTGTCTCTCTTTATCCCTTTTGATTAACTTAGGCTTGAAATCTATTTTATTTGATATGAGTATGGACACTCCTGCTTGTTTCTGAAGCCCATATGAGTGATATGATTTTTCCCAACCTTTCACCTTCAGCCTATGTATGTCTTTTCCTATCAAATGCGTCTCCTGTAGGCAGCATATTGTTGGGTCTTGTTTTGTGATCCATTCTACTAGCCTGTGTCTCTTAATTGGTGAGTTTAAGCCATTAACATTTAGGGTTATTATTGAGATATGGGTTGTTCTTCCAGCCATATTTGTTTATTTCTGTTACTAAACATGGTTTGTTTTCCTCTTTGATTATTTTTCCCCCTTTACTGTCCTACCTCCCACTGTTGGTTTTCATTGTTATTTTCCATTTCCTCTTCCTGTAGTGTTTTGCCAAGGATGTTTTGAAGAGATGGTTTTCTAGCTGCAAATTCTTTTAACTTTTGTTTATCGTGGAAGGTTTTAATTTCATCTTCCATCCTGAAGCTTAATTTCGCTGGATACACAATTCTTCATTGGAACCCATTTTCTTTCAGTGTTTGAAATATGTTATTCCAGGATCTTCTAGCTTTCAGAGTCTGTGTTGAAAGATCAGCTGTTATCCTGATTGGCTTACCCCTAAATGTAATCTGCTTCCTTTCTCTTGTAGCTTTTAAAATTCTCTCCTTATTCTGTATGTTGGGCATCTTCATTATAATGTGTCTAGGTGTGGATCTCTTATGATTTTGCACATTCGGCGTCCTGTAGGCTTCTAGGATTTGGGATTCTGTCTCATTCTTCAAGTCTGGGAATTTTTCTCGTATTATTTCATTGAATAGATTGCTCATTCCTTTGGTTTGGAGCTCTATACTTTCCTGTATCCCAATGACTCTTAAGTTTGGTCTCTTTATGTTATCCCATATTTCTTGGATGTTCTGCTCATGGTTTCTTAACAGTCTTGCTGAGCTGTCTATGTTCTTTTCAAATTGAAATACTTTGTCTTCATTGTCTGATGTTCTATCTTCTAAGTGTTCTACTCTTCTGGTAGTATTCTCAATTGAGTTTTTAAGTTGGTTTATTGCTTCCTGCATTTCTAGGATTTCTGTTTGTTTTTTATAACCTCTATCTCCCTGTATAGTTGATCTTTTGCTGCCTGGATTTGTTTGTGTAATTCATTGTCGAAGTGATGTTTCATTGTCTGATTTTGCTGTCTAATGTCTTCCTTGAGACTCCAGATCATCTGAAGCATGTATATCCTGAATTCTTTATCTGACATTCCATCTGCTGCAGCTGTTACCTCTTCTAAAGTTGAGTTGACCTGCATTGCTTGTGGTCCTTTCTTTCCTTGTCTTTTCATTCTGCTCGCGTTTCTTTCTGCTTGGTGAAACTGTTGTGTTATTGAAATTTTCCCCCTATATATTTATATTGTTCTTGTATAGTTGAAAAGTCTCCCTTGCAGAGTTGGGCGGCGGTTTGCCTACCTTGCAGGCGCGGGCGGCGGCTCTGCTCTGCCCCTACTCCAATTGGGGTGACGTTGTCACCACCTCTTATGAAGGTGTAAGTAGCATGAAGGCAAGAACTAGATCTTGCCTATTTTGGATAGGTCACCACAGTGAAATACAGTGGCAGTGAAGTACTATTGTGATGGGTAGCTCATGCTACTCTTTCTGTTCCTAATATAACTTAAGGTTTCTATCTCGGCAAAAAAAATTTATTTATTTTATTAGGAAGAGAAATGATATGTTTTACTATAGTAATTTACTCACATGTAACATGCTTGATGATGAATTCTGGACTTGAATCTCAGGAACCTGATAAGAAGTATTGTAAGAGGAAACTGATTTATAAAATGATGTGCCCAATTAGGATTTAGGATTTGCAGTAGTGCTTCAGACTTTAATGTGAATAGGAATCTTCTGGTGATCATTTTTTTTTAAATCCCAATGTAACTGGCTCCTTGGCACAATGGATAGATACTAAACTTCTAGTTAAACCTTTAGTGGTCATTAAAACATAGCCGATGGAGAGGCCTGAGAATTTGCATTTCTCACAAGCTCTCAGATGCTACTGCTGCTGCTGGTCTGAGTAGACCCCAGAGGAAATTTTATAAACTACCTATCTTCCTGCAAACCAACTTTTTATCTCCTAGTACAGGGGGATTTTGTGTGCAGTATAACTTCATTGTATTTGTGTTCTCACCGGGGTCAGAGGCCTTAGCCAATGTTCTCAACACTGGCTGCCCATTTGAATTACCTGGAAGTACTTTAAAGAAATACCAATGTATAGGCTCTAGTCTCTGAAAGATGGACTTAATAGACCACTGAATGAGGCAAAGAAGTAAAACAGGTGCATAAATTTCTCTGGTTGCACACATACCAGATCTATGATAATCTGCTCTAGAGAAGTTTTTTATCATCTAAATGATAAGATGGTGCAATGCATATGAAGAAGAACTTAACATTAAAATTATAATAATTTATAGAAATAAAATCACAATTAATAATTATAATTATATATTATAATTAATCAATACTTTTCTTTATAATAATTTACAATAATAAATTATATGAAATTTTATTGTTTTATATAAGTTTATATAAACAATCATAAATTAATGTTTTAATTATATAATTTTATAACTTAAATATTTTTAAATAATTTTATTAATGTAAAATGTGGCAGACCAACTATTTCTTTTTTTAAAAAAAATTAATTTTTGTATTAATTAATTAATTTTAATTAGGTATATATGACAGAAAGCATTTTGATTCATTGTACACAATTACAGCACAACTTCTCATTTCTCTGGTTTTACACACCATATGTGTAGTTATACATGTACCTAAGGTAATGATGTCCATCTCATTCTACCATCTTTCCTCCCCATGACACCTCTCCACCCCTCCCCCCTCTTTGCCCAAAGTTCCTCCATTTTTCCAATGCCCTCTCCCTTATGGATCAATATCTACTTATCAGAAAGAACATTCAACCTTTGGTTTTTGGGATTGGCTTACTTCACTTAGCATGATATCATGATATTCTCCAACTCCATCCATTTACCTGCAAATGCTATAATTTTATTCTCTTTTTAATTTTTTTAAATTTTGTTTATTTTTTATATATGCAAGCAGAATGCATTACAATTCATATTACAAATATAGAGCACATTTTTTCATATCTCTGGTTGTATAATATAAAGTATATTCACACCAATTCGTGTCTTCATACATATACTTTGGATAATGATGTTCATCACATTCCACCATCATTTCTAACCCACTGCCCCTTCTCTTCCCCTCCCACCCCTCTGCCCTATCTACAGTTCATCTATTCCTCCCATGCTCCCCTTCCCTACCCCACTATTAATCAGACACTTTATATTAGATAAAACATTTGGCATTTGTTTTTTTGGGATTGGCTAACGTCACTTAGCATTATCTTCTCCAATGCCATCCATTTACCTGCAAATACTATGATTTTGTTCTTTTTTAATGCTGAGTAAAATTCCATTGTGTATATATGCCATATATTTTTTTTATCCATTCATTCACTGAAGAACATCTAGGTTGGCTCCACAGGTTAGCTATTATGAATTGTGCTGCTATAAACATTGATGTGGCTGTGTCCCTATAGTATGCTGTTTTTAAGTCCTTTGGGTATAGACTGAGGAGTGGGATAGCTGGGTCAAATGGTGGTTCCATTCCAAGTTTTCTAAGGACTCTCCATACTGCTTTCCATATTTGTTGCACCAATTTGTAGTCCCATCACCAATATATGAGTGTGTCTTTCCCCCCACATCCTTGCCAACATTTATTGTTGTTTGTTTATTGGATATATTAGTGCTCTATCTGACATGCATGTGCCAAAAGTTTGCTCCCAAAATGTAGGCTCTCTCTTCACCTCATTGAATGTTTCTTTTGCTGAGAAGAAGTTTTTTAGTTTGTGTCCATCCCATTTATTGATTCTTGATTTTATTTCTTGAATTTTAGGAGTCTTGTTAAGGAAGTTGGGGCCTAATCCGACATGATGAAGATTTGGTCCTACTTTTTCCTCTGTTAGTTACAGGGGCAGACCACCTATTTCTAAAGATGGAAACCAGAAAGTGAGCCTGCTCATGTGTGCACTTTCCTCTGAAAACATTCATGTATCCAAGGAAGTTGTTATTTGGAAGAGGAATAGAAACTCTTTGCCTACTAATCTGAATGATTAGAGAAGAGTATCATTTGGCATCATCAAATGGCACCTTTTCAGAAAGTAGGTTGTAGTAGATTGGATTGTTGGTCCAATTCTTTATTCTCTTCAAAGTTACAGAATTACAGGACATCCATGCTCTTGTGACACTGCAGTGCTTCCTGCTAGAGTGGGGAGAGTGGACTTTCTGGTCTCACTGGTGTGGCTGGGTCAATACTATGATAATGCAAGTGGAGACTTCTTGAGAAATGTTGCTTAGCTTCTTACATAGTAAGATTGCACACAAGGTAGCAGAGGTTCCAATTAAAAAGATCTGGGAAACAGTTCAGGCATCTATATTTGTTAAATACTAAACACAGGTAATTGGCTAACTCTAGCTTAAAGTACTAGAAAATACAACAGACAATATCTGTAATTCTTTAAGTTACCTTAATTAAACATCTAAAATACACCTTCTCATCAAGGGGTTGACACTGTTCAATTGTAAATTAAGGACATTGTGGTGAATTTCTCATCAAGTCAAAGTGTTCTATTTAAGACTTCTTTGTTTTAAAAATTTGAAAATGTTTTGCTGTTGTTTGCTTAAATTGCTCCCCCCCTCCCCAACAGCCCGCCCGCCTGAGGCTACGCACACTACGGAATGATAGTGATCATTGTTAGCTGTGCTTTTTTTTCAGTTTTAGGAAAAATGAAAGTTTGAAATTCTATGTCTGTTCCTTATTTTGGTGGGGTATAGGGGTAAATACAGAGTTTTCACAATATTAAAATACAACATCCTGGCGCAGTGGTGCTTGCCTATAATCTCAGTGACTTGGGAAACTGAGGCAGGAGTGTTGTAAGTTAGAGACAAGCCTGATCAACTAAGCAAGACCCTGTCTCAAAATAACATTTTTGAAAAGGAGGGGGCTTGGGGATGTGGTTCAGTGGCAGAGTACCACTGGGTTCAGTCCTCAGTACTATCAAAAACAGTAACAAAGAAGACCCCATAAAACCAAAAACTAGGGAGCCACCTTTACAATCTGTTAACTTGCTTCAATGTGCATCAATCAGAGAAGAAGAGGAATATTAGCTGAGAATTAAATGAACCTGCAGCCAAGATCTTTCCCAGTGGCTGGTAGTATAAGCAAAATATGCCTTAAGCTCATAGACATTAGGTGCTATCCCATTAGGGCCCTGTTCTGTCAACAGTCCCTGCTGTGAACTGTATCTGCAATCAGTGAGACTTCTCTGCAGAAATCGAAGGTGGATAAAATAAATTTTAATTAAGCAAATAGTGTTCACAACATACCACACCTAATCATATGTTAAAATCACTCTGCCTAATAGTGCTATGAACTATTCTAAAACAATAAGCAGTTAATTCCTCTTTCTGAGATTTCTAGTCAATTGTCAAAATAATGGTAAGGTGTCTGACATATTTTCAATATTAAAATAAAAGAGATCAGGAACACCTTGACAAATACAAAGAGCTGTGAACCTGAGACAAACTGCTGTAGTCAGGGATGAACAGGTTGGTCTGTTCCTCCTTCAGAGGGCCCTTCACCGACGTGTGGTGGAAAGCACGTGCACAGAGTGGGATCTGGCTTTTTCTCTGATAACCTGTGTGACTTTGGACAAGTCAATTAATCCTTCTGGGCCTCAGTTTGTCTGTAAAAGGAAGGGTTTATGGTAGGTGGTTTTTAAGTATTTTACCAGATGTGAGGTTCTGATATGTATGTTCATGTAAAAACATCTCCAGATGGAAAGCAAAAAACTGAGGTGGGTTTGGCTAAGTTACTCTCCACCAGATTCTTGGTGAGGCATTGCCAGTATTTTTGCAGGTGAGCAAACAGGACACTGTGCGTGTATATGTGCACGTGTGTATATTGATAGACGAATAGAAGACAGAATCTTGTTTTCTTCCATCACTTTTTATTCACATTCATTATTATGGAAGAGTTACCTGAGATCTATAAAACATTGGCGAGATGAAAACCCTTCTCAGTTTTCAGATTAGAAGATCGAAGCACACAAGATTTAATTAATGTTCTCAAGGTCACACAGAAAATTTCAATTAAGGCTAGGATTAGACTGTAGGTTTCCTGAATCCAAGGCCGTTGTTTCTTTCAGTGTCAGTTTAGATTACCCATTCTATTGAAAGAGTCAGGGGCTCTTAGGAAATGCATTATTAATAATCACAGCATCCCTAGAAGTGGGCACAGGTAGCATTCCTAGGTAATAGATGACAGGTTTTGCACAGGAATTTGGGGCACTCAAAGCATGAATTCATAAACTAAGAGGTAAGGACAGTCTGGGCTGCTACTAACCATGTAGCCCCAGCTTTAGCACTGGGATTCTATTTTTCCCCATGAGCTGACTGCCCCAGATGAACACCAAGCATCTGTTTTTAATCTAGTGCTATTCCTGGGACTAATAGTCAAGGGCATACAGACCTTGTCTCTTCTGTTTTGATTTTTTTCGTTGTTTGTTTGCTTAGTAAAAGCAATTTCAGTGCAGTTTGTAAGAACTCCTTGTAACGGTACTGCACAAATCATATTCAAACAAGTTTCTCCAACCCTAATTAGAATATTGTTTTATTACACTGCACATTTCCTAAATCTCACACTAATTAAATGTATATTGTACTTCATTATTACCAACAAAAACTATCTCTGCTCAAGATTTATGGTTGTATACTGCAGTGGTTGACGACTGTATCAGCATTTCAAATTCAAATGCATTTTGAAGGTTTAGCGCTTATCTGGAAAATTAATTGCAGCTGAAAACCTGGCACAGCCTGTTCTTAAACAGACCAGCCCGGGGGGCCCCCCCGTGCAGCTCCAGGCTCCTTTATCTGGAACAGCTGCCAAGGGAGAGGAGTGTGGAGTGGAAGAGGGGGAAATAAAAGAGGATGGATGGGCAAGAGCGGAAAGTCGTCCCTTTCTTGGAGCCTTCCCACCAGTCGCTGGAATCTTTCTGGAGGCGAGATGAAAATTCCTCTGCCTAATGAGCATGGTGAGTGGACAGAGGCTGGGCTCCAGCGCTCCATTAGTGAGCTAGCCAGGTGCTGGCTGCTGTCGATACTGGCATCATTTTTCCTTTGTTTATTATCTTGAAAGCTAAGATTTCAGGGGTTTTGTTTGTTTTTAGTTGATCTCAACTGTGAGGGTTCAAGATGTGTGTATATGTGTTGGCTTAGAAGTAGATAAATGGCCTTTGATGGCAACTGGACTTTTCTCTCAGTTGTTCCCTTAACTCTAAAAGAAAGAGAGGTGGCATTAATGGATAGCTTCTCAGGCTAGCAGCCTTATAACACAAGTATTTGACATTTCTGCCTTGTGAGGTTTTATTGAAGTCTGCCTGGTGGTGTGAAAGAGCAGTCTTCCAAAAAAAAAAAAAAAAAATACAACCGGGAGAGTTTGTAGTTTTCTTTTTTCTTCCTTATTTCTTTCAAGTTTTTTTTTAAACTAGTTTATAAAGAAGTTCTTGGTAGTAGATTAGGGACTCTTTTGGCTTATAGTGAAGATTGAAAAGCAAAGAGTCCTCACTAAGTTCAGGGGCCATTTGGTTGTAAAGAGCAGAAACCAAAGTATAGCGGCTAAAGTGAATGGAACCTCAGAGCCGGAACCTAATAAGAGTTTGCAATGAGAACTTGGGAAGTCTTCAGACACCCATTTTCATTTTTTTTCACCCCTTTTACCCATACTTAAATTTTTTTCTTTGCCTCCCCAGAGTATTTAATTTCTAATCTTTTAGGTCAATCCGCTTTTCCCTCTACTTCCCACCACATCTTGCTTTTCTCTACCTCTCATCCATCCACTCAGCCTTCAAAGTATCCCAGCCTTAATCTGCATGACTCTCCAGTTCCAGGGACTACTACCGATTACTGCAATTTTACCGTCTCCATTTAAATTGACTCAGTGTAGGTCAGGTGCCCAGCCATGTTGAATCTATCTTGATGGGCCTACTGGCACCACAACTAGATGTGTCACTTTTTCAGTCTATGAGAACAGCATTGTTCATGAAAGAGTGGGTAGGCCGGAAATCTAGGCACCCATCCACCATGACATGGTAGGAGTCAAGGTTATACTCACCTATATATATGCATGTATATCTATGTGTATATGTGGAAATGGCTGAATGAGAAGGGCAACTTGTGAAAGGTGGCTAGTGCAAAACAGTTTAATTCAGCAATTGTATGTGTGTTCGTTGTTGTCTTTTGTGGCACTGGGAATTGAACCCAGGGCCTAAGGCACGCTAGGTAAGTACTCCACCACAGAGCAATTCAGTGGGTCATAAGCATTACAGGACACAGTACTCTTGGATAGCCTATCAGTGCAGATGCCAGGCTCCCTTCTGAGACCCTGGCCCAGGGGGAGAGCAGAGAGGAACCTGCAGTTCTGGATAGCCCCTCAGCTGTGTCGGATGGAAGTAACCAACGTACCACGTAGTTTCTCAATTGAGTCTTAACATGTTCAGGTGTAACAGATGATGAGTGGTAAGAAATTTATTTGATACTTAGTCACAGTAGTGAGCAAGAACTTCTGATTCCCTGGTAGTGACTGGAAGAGGTTAGGTAGCATGAACGAATTGCTTCCTACACCTAAGCTTCAACTGGGATTTAGTGATGTGCATGTATAAACAGTTCAGAAGCCTATTCAGAGAACCCCCAAGTGTGTTCATCTCACTGGATATAGTTCCTGTCTCGAAAATAAGAAGTAAGTTAATTATGAAATAACATGGTCGTACTAACAATGCCATCTAGTCAGCAGTACAGTGAAATACGCCAGGATTGATTACATTAGCTTGCCTGGGAGGATTGATGCTAAACTGTCGGGAGTGACATGAAAGAAGTTTCAGAGCTATTATTCCTACCTCACAGGAGCATCATTACAGAAGATAATTTAATTTCTTTCATGCTTGTTTCCACGGTTTCATACCTTGCTGGAAATGCTAATTTTAAAGCACACAGATTTGTAATTTTTCATCCCCAAAGTTAAAAATACATTTCACATTTGCAAGCTTGCTGTTTCATGTGGGCTCTGGGATGGTTTCAGGTTTGCTATTGGGGCAAATATCTACTCTACAAAGCCCAAGTTTCAGCATGTTTTATTGGGTCGAAAAAAAACAAAGCATTTGAGGGGAAAAAATAAAATTAAAAAGAAATTAAGACATGAGGTTTGTACAGCCAAGTACATCATCTTTCCACACGAAGCGCAGAGGGTGGTTTTTTTTCAGGCACGCACAGACGCATGGCACCTGTGTTCATTTAAATGATTACACATTCAACAACATTGGAATGTGTGATGTGCAATCATTTGAATCGCTCATTATACATTAAAATAAACCGACACAAACACAACTCATTCTCTGCTGCTTTTGAGAAACTAAGTAAATTAAGGAATGAAACGAAGGTGATGCTGGACTGAAGATCGGACACGCCAGAATCAAAAAATTCAGAATCCTGTCTTTGACAGTGATCGGATAACTTTCAGCCCTGGTGTACAGTTAGAAAGCAAAGGAGAGAGGTGGTGTGCTCGCTGCCCTGAACCCCCACACCTGGCCCAGACCACTCACTCCACACTTGGCTTTGGGCACTATCCCAAGAGACCATGTAGAACAAAGGGGAAAATAGTAAAAAGAAAAGTGGGGAAAGAACATTTCTCCTGGCTCTCGTTGTAATCGTGGTTGTTGTCTGTTCTTTCTTTTTTCCCCCCCTAATTTTAAAAAATTTATGGCTAATGATTTCTCCAACCCACTTGAATGGGTTCTGACCTATTGATCCACTGAAATTGTTTTCAGAATTTATCATCCTGCCAAATCCAAACGTCGCATCTTTCTTGACCTGTCAGCATATACAGCAGATGACCTCCCCCCTCCTTCTAGAAACACCTCTTGGCTTTCCCTCCTCCCTCTCTCTGAGTCTCCCTCTCCTTTTCTCATCAGTGTTTAGGTGATTGGCAGATGCCCACTTGGTTTTGGATGCTGGTCCTTTTCTCTTTAGGCGATTATATCCAGGCTTATACATATATGCAGATGAACCTAGTTTATGTATCCCAGCCTTTATGCACCCCTCGACTCCACGTGTACCTGTCCCATGCTTACTTAATGTCCTCATTTAGTAAGATCTGAAACTTAACACGGTGCAAACAGAACTCTTAATTTTACACTGACTTCTTCTACTTATCAATATCATCTTCGTCTATCTAGCTGCTCAGGCAAAAACCGAGTTATCTTCAACTGCTGTACTTTCCCCTCTTCACCTCACATCCAGTTAATTAGGAAGTTCATCATGGTGGTGCTCACTTGTAATCCCAGAGACCTGGGAGGCTGAGGCAGGAAGATCATGAGTTCAAGGCCAGCCTCTGCAATTTAGTGAGGCTCTGAGCAACTTAGACCTGTCTCAAAATAAAAAACAAAAGGGGCTGGGGATGTGGCTCAGAGGTTAAGTTCCCCTAAATTCAATTCCCCTAGCATAATTCTAAAAAGTTTACACCAAAAATGTCCCCCAAGTCCATCATGTACCAGCTTCCACTTCCCTCACCTTGATGTTTGAGGGAGCAAAAAACATTTCCCTGCTACAATTCTATGGCCACATTTTCTATATTTATTACTCTTTTAGAATGTTCTTTAAAAAACTTAAGTCAGAATTTTTCATTCTTCAGATTAAAAAACTTTCAAAGTCCAGTAATCCTTACCACACTGTACAGTGTTATGTTTGTTCAGAATATTTTTGGCTGTAAGTATCGGAAAAACTGACTATTGGTGCCTTGAACAAAAAGGGTTTATTTTTCTCACAGAACACGAAATCCAGAGGAGGCAGTCAGTGGTATCGGTATAGTCTTCTAATGAATTCATGAAATACTCGGGTTCTTTCTTTTTGACTCTTATGCTTGTTGCTTCATGGTTCCATGAAGACTTTTATCGCTCCAGCCATCACACGTTTATCACCTGTGTTCAAGTCAAGGAAAA
Source organism: Marmota monax (assembly GCF_021218885.2). Classification (NCBI taxonomy): domain Eukaryota; kingdom Metazoa; phylum Chordata; class Mammalia; order Rodentia; family Sciuridae; genus Marmota; species Marmota monax. The sequence continues at coordinate 26,960,928 of NW_026695227.1, read as the reverse complement.
GGTTGAAGAGCTGTGCCTGCCAATATATTCCTGCTGCAGTGATTTTTTTTTTTTTAATTGATCATTTCTTCCAGATAGAAAGTGTTTTCCCCCAGATTTTTACATTGTTTGTTCCTTGTAATAATTCAGGTCATAGCACAGATGTCATTTCAGAGAAATAAGTTACTAATTGAAAATAGTACTATCACTATCTGGTTTGGGGGGTTTTGTTTGTTTTTCTCATAGAAATAATCTTAGTTTGCCAGGATTGCTGTAACAAAGTAACCCGAAGTGTATTGTTTCATGGTTCTAAGGAATGGAGGTCTGAGATCCAGACTTCCAGCAGGGTTGGCATCTTCTGAGGCTGTGAGGGGAGTATCTGTCCCAGGCCTTTCTCCTCGCCTTGTACACGTCTAGCTTTACCCTGTCTTCATGTTGTCTTTCCTTCATAAGTTGCTGTGTTCAAATTTCCTTCTCTTATAAGGACACCCACCTTAATGATCACATCATTTTAACTCGCTCAGCTCTATAAAGACCCTATGTCCAAAGGTGGTCACATTCTAAGTTTCTGGGGTATTATAAAGTGTGAATTTTCCAGGATGACAGTCAACCCATAACAGATTCAGTGAACTCATGCTCAGTAGATGGATATATTTTACTCATAGCCACCATTTACAGAGTGTTTACAAAGTCTCAAGAGCTACACAAGGAATTTTATCTTTTTAAAATTATTTTTAGATATACATGATAGTAGAGTATATTTTGACATTAACATAAATGGATTATATGTTATTCTGAGGATCTTGTGATTGTACATGATGTAGGGATTTACTGTGGCATATTAATATATGAATGTAGGAAAGTTATGTATGATTTATTCTACTCTTTTCCTCTTCCATTTCCTCCTTCACCTTTGTCTAATTCACTGAACTTATATTATTCCTCTCCCACTCCCCTTTTGTGTGTTAGCATCTGCACATCAGAGAGATCATTTGACCTTTGGTTTTTGGGATTGGCTTATTTTGCTTTGCATAATAGTCTCCAGAGCCATCCATTTACTGGAAAATATCATTCTTTACATGTACCACATTTTATTTATCCACTCATTTGTTGAAGGGCACCTAGGTTAGTTCCATAGCTTATGTATTGTGAGTTGACTTGCTATAAACATTGATGTGGCTGAGTCACTGTAATACGCTGATTTTAGCTCCTTTGGATATATACCACGGGGTGGGATAATTGGGTCAAATAGTGGTTCCATTCCTAGTTTTCTGAGGAATCTCTGTACTGCTTTCCAGAATGGCTGTACTAATTTGCCATCCCACCAGCAATATATGAGCGTACCCTTTTCCCCACATCCTTGCCAACATTTATTGTTTGTGTTCTTGATTGTTGACTGGGGTAAGATGAAATCTCAGTGTAGTTCTGATTAGCATTTTTATAATTGCTAGCTATTTTTTGAACACTTTCATATATTTATTGGCCATTCATATCTTATTCTGTGAAGTGTCTGTTCAGTTTCTTTGCTCATTTATTGTTTGCTCATTGATTTATTTGAATTTTTTTGGTGTGTTTTTTGAGTTTTCTCACATTCTGTAGGCTCTCTCTTCATGATCTTGGTTGTTTCTTTTGCTGTGAAGAAGATTTTTACTTTGATTCCATTTCCATTTATTGATTCTTGATTTTACTTCTTTTGCTTTAGGAGTCTTGTTGAGGAAGTCGGTTCCTAAGCTGACATGAAGATTTGGGCCTGCTTTTTCTTCTAGTAGGTGCAGGTCTCTGGTCTAATGCTCAGGTCCTTGATCCACTTTGAGTTGAGTTTTGTGCAAGGTGAGAGATAGGGGTTTAATTGTATTCTACTATATATGGATTTCTAGTTTTCCCAGCACCATTTATTAAAGAGACTATCTTTTCTCCAGTGTAATGTTTATGGTGCCTTTGTCTATAGGAGATAACTGTATTTATGTGGGTTTGTCTCTCTGTCTTCTCTTCTGTTCAACTGATTTTTATGTCTGTTTTGGTTACAATATATTTTTTTTTGTTTTTGTTACTGTAGCTCTATAGTATAATTGAAGGTCTGGTATTGTGGTGCCTTATGTTTCACTTTACTTGCTGAGGATTGCTTTGGCTATTCTGGGTCTCTTATTTTTCATGGCTGCCTTTTCTATTTCTATGAAGAACATCATTGGAATTTTAATAGGAATTACATTTAATCTATATAGCACTTTTGTTAGTATGACCATTTTGTCAATATTAATTCTGCCTATCCAAGAACATGGAAGATCTTTCCATCTTCTAAGGTTTTCTTCAATTTCTTTCTTCAGTGGTCTATAGTTTTCATCATAGAGGTCTTTCACTTCGTTTGTTAAGTGGATTCCCGTTTGTGTGTATGTGTCTGTCTGTATGTGTGTGTTTTGCTATTGTGAATGGGATAGCTTTTCTAATTTCTTTCAGCTGATTCATCACTAATGTATAGGAATGCAACTAATTTATGGGTGTTGATTTTTTTATATCCTGCTACTTTGCTGAATTTGAGTTCTAAGAAGTTTCTGGTGGGGTTTTTGGGTCTTCTAAATATAGAATCATGTCATTGGCAAATAGGGATGGTTTTAGCTCTTTTCCTATTTATATCCCTTTAATTTCTTTTAAGGCATTTTATCTTATATCCTCATTCTGGTGGTAGCTGTTTCAATTCTCTGTGAAAGTGATTTCTTTCCCGAGGAGGCTGGGGAAACGAATCTTTTCTTATTTAAGAATGTAGTCCGTATTGGAATAAAAACTGGCATATTACGCGGAATAAGAGTAGATCAAGCTTGGGGTGTTGAAGAGGTCTCCCCCACTGCCTAAGCATTTATATTTTCAACTTGAGTCCTGTGCCCCTCATCAGCCTTTGGTGAGTTTCTCATGTGGTGATCACGGGCCGTGTGGACTCACTTGCATCTTGTTCTGTTCTCCATCTTCCCTGCCCCACTCTAGGCCTTGGAGTCTTTCTCTTTTCAGATCTAGACTTGGAGTGAGATGAAGTTTTCCATCTTCCCCTCTCTCCACACCCAGTGGCAGTGTCCTTATAATCCCAGGCCTGTTCCCTTTTAAGGATGGTCATCCCCCAGTATCTTCAGGGGATTTTTTAAAAACCCCCTGCAGATGTCAACCTTCAATACTGCTCAGGTCCTTTATATAAAATGGCTGGCATTTGTGCATAACCTACACAGAGCCTCCTGTATACTTTGTCTTTAGATTGCATTGTGTTCGTATTGTATTAGAAATAAGTAATCAATTCTTAAATTGTTTGGGGAATAATAGCAAGAAGAGAAATCTATATTCTCAGTACAGATGCATTTTTTCCCTGAATTTTTGATCTATGGTTGTTGAATCCAAGCTTGCTGAGCCTGAACTGGTATCTGGAAACAAAGAACTAACACAAGTGAGTTTGGGAGATAGATTTTACAAAAGTGTAACCTGGTTTGAAACTCTTCCACATCTTCATTTTCTTTCTTTTGTTTTTCAAGAAACTTATTTTTTCCCCTTATTACATAGGAACAGATGGACCTCCACTTTTGTTGATATGGTAGATGAAATGTCCTACAAAGACACCTAGTATACAACTCATAGGAATGCTAGATAAAATACAAGAAATACATGACTAAAATCCCAAGAATATAAGCAAAATCTCTAGGAGCCAAAGATGGAGAGGGAGCTAGAAACCTGTGGGAGACCAACATTGCACATGACTGAGTCACACTCCCCAGCTGGGTGTTGAGGCGCTCAGTCACAGAAATGTGGCAGAGCTTTCCCTACCCTTCTTGGGTTCGAGGGTCAGTGTCTCACGCATGGCTGTGTCTTGTTACAGACCCATAGGTGGAGCTATGCTCACTTGTTCTTTGTAATATAATCCCTTGCCCTTTTTAGGAATCTTATGTGGAAGTATCTTGTCTTATGTGTGTCCCCTTCTCTTACTGTGCCTTTGGGTGTAGACTACCCAGATGTCAGTCAATCTGCTGACAGTGGACATCATGAAGATAGACTGAAACCTGACCCCTTGCCTCATTTGAATAGCTTCTCCTCAATAAAAGAGGTAAGCAGGTCCCCCCCCCCTTTTCCTGCGGACCCTTAAGGTCAGAGGAGCCATCACAGCAACTCCAAAGAAAAAGGTATTTGTGTCTCTTGTGTGGTTATTTTGCACAGCCCAGTTAGCCCAGTTCAACTGGAGTAAACCCTGAGCCTTTTAGTTGCGAGAACAGAAATCTGGCAATTGGCGCCCAACGTGGGGCGAAAGGTCTCTCTTTAGGCTGTCGGGACAAAAGCGACAAATGCTGGCTCGTACGGGAACTCCAACTTAAATATTAAAGTTTAGTGAGTTTGATATTTCTCTCCAGAAGTTAAGCATGCTTAGGATTGCAGAGTATTGTGGGCTGAATTGTAGAAAGTAAGTGAACTAGATAGAAAATTTGTGATGTTAAAATGTTTAATATTTAATAATTCTAGAGACTAAATAAATGTAGAGTTATTAAGGTGATTAATGGGCTGTGTTGCTGAGTTCTCTCCATGGAAAGAGTGCTTTTATGGACTTTTTTGAATTGTTTTTGTAAATCTTTAATAAAAGATTTTTTGGCCTTTATATTCTAGAAATTTGTGCTAGGAGAGTGAGGGGAATAAAGGGGAGAAAATGTTGTGATGTTTACCTGGAAGGAAGCAAATTTCAATTTTTCTATTGTTTTTGTGAATACTCAGAAAGTTTGTACTGACCTCTTTGCTAAGTGATTGTTCTATAAATCAGGATGGTTGTAACTCAGCTGCTGGGGACCAAAGACTTTAGCTGCTGCTTGCTGCTCCCTATGGGGTCCTAGCCCGTGTGGCCAGCAGTGCACTTAACCCTTAAATGACTTGACCTGAATGCCCAAAGCAGACTAACTTAATATCTGATGGTAATGCTGGTGTCTGCCACTTAAAAAAATAAACGTTTGGAGTACCCATGTGCCCCAGAAAAAAGTGCATGGTGTGGGAGTACACAGGCTACAAACACGGGTCACAGAGACAAAGCAAGCTGCTACTGCTATAGGATCTGGGCCAGGCGGGAGAAATACAAACAAAACCAGATGAACTGCAATTGGCTATGAAAATTCTCAGGGAACTTTTGCCCCAACAATGGGCAGACAACTCCATGTTGTTTGTGTCACCATGGTAACCATGCAGTGTCTGGCCAGAAGAGGGGGCTTCCTGGTCCCGCCTCCTGCATTTTCATGGCCTTCCGATTGGTTCTTCCACAGTCACTCAGACAGGACTTCTGGTCCTGCTTTCCAGCTTCTAACCTGTGCTTCCTGTTTTAGATTGCTACTGGAGCTCCTCAGAGCCTGCATTTTATAAAATGCCCACCTGTAAATGCTAACGGAAGATATCTTTTTCAGACAAAATTTAATTCCACAGGTTTCTACATTGCAGCCCTGAATTTTAGTTTTGAGTTGAATAACCTGACTTTTCTCTATAGTTGTGTTACTAAATAATGTTCTATTAATGAGAGATTCTAAATATGCTTCTTTGTATTTTACATTTAATTCAGGAGGTTATGGGGGATACATTTGCTCGCCACGGGAATAAAAGCCAGCAATGTTCCTGTGATTAAAAAAAAAAATCCTTATTCTCATTCCTGACTATGTAAGTACAAAAAATAAATATGTATGCACAAGGATCTTATTTCAGTTACATCAAGTGATGTCAAAAAAGAGTGCACTCCTAGGTAAAAATAAATTGAAATGGATCCAAGTATTTTAAGAACCACGTGGTTACATAAAGTTAATACAATTATAAGTTATGTCCTTATTCCATATTTTCCTAGTTATTCAGATAACCTATATTTGTTAATCTATAAAATAATTAGCACATGTCTAATTGTTAATCTATATTTGCATAATTGTTTTTCTTCAACAGAAAACCCATAATTTGTTTTATACGTACATTTATCAGATACTCTGCCTTTTTGTTACAGATATTTGAGATAAATATATTTACGATAAATCTGATTTTTAAGAGAAAATACAATCTTCAAGTAGGGACTGGGGATATGGCTCAAGTAGTAACACGCTCGCCTGGTGTGCGTGAGGCACTGGGTTCAATCCTCAGCACCACATAAAAATAAAATAAAGATATTGTGTCCAGCTAAAGCTAAAAAAATATTTTTAAAAAATCAAGTAGTTTCTAATTCTCAAATTCTACAAACTTATGATAAACAAAAATAATTCTGTCTGCAGAAATATCTAAGGATCTTAACTATTTTCATTGATATTTCTTATCAAAGTACAATAATTTGTTTATAGAGTCTAAGGTTTTCAGAAATTGTTCCAAAGTATAACTAGAAAAAAATCTAGAAGAAAAAGATGCTTAAACAAAGAGAAAGCACACATTGGATCCTAAAAAAGAAGAAATAAATCATCTTTGGGTAAAACAAGGTCTTTATATTCTAGATTTTAATGATAAAAGTATTTTCCTAAATTTTTTCCTAAATTTTTATATTATCTAAACAGATGATGTAAAAAGTAGAACAAATTAAAAAAGATTTATATATACTGGACTGACTATAAAAGTGTTAAATAATTCAAAAATATTTCAAGATATTTTCCTAAATTCACTATAATGATGTGAGCTAAGATTTTGTCCATATTTTGACATGATAAAAACCTATTAAATTGCTAAGTTTATTTCTGTAAAGAAAGATCCTTATTGCCTAATAATTATTCTTGTTTAAGACAAAGATTAATTTTGGTAAATAAATTCACATCATTGATTAAACACTAAATATATTAAACTACTGACTTGGATCCCAATTTTGACAATTGTCCTTTAAGACTAAATTTGATTCTGAGACACTGTTGATTCTTACATATTTTGTTTGATAAAATGTTTTTTCAAATTTCATAATTATTAGGACTGAGGTTCTCCAAATTAAAGTTATGTTAATCTTAAATAATAAAGGTTACAAACTTTAAAAATTTATTGATATTATATAAAGTTCTCTGGCTGGATCTATTGTCCATAAAAATTACGGTAAGATTTATATAGTGCTCCCTACACTGAGAAATAACCTTAATCATATTTTTTAAAAGACTATTATCCTTTAAATAGGTATTTTTTAATTTTCTAAAATATAGAGATATTTTGAGATCTTAAAGAGATTTAGGGTTCTTTCTAAATAGTTAGGATGGATCAACTGGTCTATATTGGAAAATTATAATGATCAATAAAAGGTAAATGTATTCTTATCACTTAAATACTTGAACTATACCTATAACTTAAACTAATGAAACTACGACTTATACCAAGCCTTTACTCAATTTTATTTAAAAAAAAAGGGGGGGATACAGGACCCCAGAGATGCACACTAGATTTTACAAATATTTTAAAATTTTTTCTTAAATTGTAATATTGACAGTCTTAATTTACTGAATCATGTTCAGTAACATTAAATCAGATATCAAAGGAGAGTTTAAACCAGTCATCATGATAATGACTGAGAAACCTGGCACAGGAAGGTAAATTTCCACGTAGAGTTTATAGCCATGCAGCTTCATGAGCTTGTCAGATAAATAAAAAATTATAAAAAGACTTGTATGGACCCATTTTCCCAGGTCCACCTTTAATGTGTCTTACAGTGTGGACTGGAAAGTCCACTCATGAAACTGGATTAATTTTCCTGACTGTAATGGTCAGTTATACCCATATATTGATTCTATAGTAAACAGGCTGTCTGGAAGTATCTTTTGAGAAAAAGACAGTGTTGAAATAACAAATTATTCTGCATCCATATGGATGGCAGCTATGGACTAATTGTAAGTCACACCAACTAAGAGCCAGTTCTCTGAGGGATCATGCCCTGAGTCTTAGCACTGCTCTCCTCTTCATCTACCTGTGTCTCTCAGCTTTGTCACAATATCACTGTTTGTCTGGCCTTTCTCCTTCCTTCCTGAACACAGCCTCACCAGCCCAGTGCTGTGAGCTGGGCCCTCCATGAAGAAGAAACCCGAGTTTGCTGATCCTAAGGTAAATGCTGATGTGGAGGCCATGGGGGCATTATCTATCAAGGAGACAGAGAACCCTCTAGGGGACAATGCCATGCACACTCCACATCACCCTGTTTGGCCCCGGAGGATGGCTGGTTAGTCAATGACGGGTAAGATTCCTCAAGGGAGGGACAACCTAAGACAGGCACAGTTGCAGAGGGGCCATCAGGAGAAAACTTGGGGGCCAACAGAGGTGAGGCACAGAATCTCACCCCCCCCACCTTTGCAAAGGCCTAAGTCTTCATCCGTTCTGAGAGAGGTCTCCTGCCCCATGGCTGCTTTGCTCCCCACATCCAGCTCAGATCAGAACACAAGTGACAAGACCAAATCAACAGCGACTGCCCTGCTCACCACAGCAGGAAACAACTGCAACTACAGGAATAGACCATGTCTGGATATTTTTCTCTTTCTTGGTTCTTCCACTCTTTTTTTTTTTTATGCTTTTTCCTTTTCCTTTCTTCTCTCGTCAGGGTTCTCCTTTGGCAACAAATTTAATAAAAGGGGAGGAAATATTGGAATCGCCTTAGTTTGCTCACAGTATGGTTATATTAGACAGAAGATGATTGGCTTATGGATATTGTCTTGCTTATGTGTGATTGACAGGCACATCCCACTTGAACCCTATAACAGTTGTGTGCATTCCAAAAAGAAACTGATATCGACTTGAGGTTTGTCACCAGCCAGTTCTCACCAGCTCCCAGAGTCTGTGTGTGTCTACTTACCACGACTGAGGTAGCTGAGCAAATAATTGACCACACCAGTGACAGGAACTTATGCAAGACAGCATATGAAAAACCTAAACTAGCCAATTATGCTGGACTTCAGTGACTAAGACTACATTTACCTATATGGACAATTGTTGGAAAAATTATTAAAATAGATTTTTCCAAGAGTATATTACTGACAGACCTAATGAACTCCTTAAATATATGATAAATATCCTGTAGCCTGTAAGAATACAACTTACTGTATCATTAATTATTGCCAGCAAATATTTCAGAGCTATAATATGCTGAATTTAATGTTCAGGCTTTCAAACAGGTGTATGTCAATTAACCAGTCCTAAGCAAGCTGCTGGTCTCATAATCCCTGAAGTGACTACTTTAAATATTATTCCTTGCTTATTTAATTGCAGCCTTTGTGGCTGTGTCTTAAAACTTACAATGTATGGATTTTCTTAATGTTTGACTTAAATTACTTCCAAGATCCTTCATGGTCAGATAAGTGCTTATGGAAGGATGAGAACTAAGTAATAATGCTCTAGAAGACAATGTAATAAATAATGTGAGTGAGCCCTTAGCTATTTGGTTTATGGAGAGGCCTAAATGCCATGCCAATGAGAATGTCTGTTTCTATGGCCAAACTCAATGCCTCCCAATAAATTGGGAAAAGATTAAAAATCTTCTCAGTGTTTGGCAAAATAAATAATAACCTGATTCTTCCAAGTTGATTGTGTTATGAAGATATGTTATGAAGATATGTTTTCTACTAATTCTTTTTGTTTCAATAGCAGATCGTGATGACCTTAGACCAAGAGTCGAGTGTCTGAAAGATAAAATTTCCCAGTTACATTTTATATAGTATGAAAGGGGGAATATGTGGGAGACCAACCTTGCACATGACTGAGTCACACTCCCCGGCTGGGTGCTGAGGCACTCAGTCACAGAAATGTGGCAGAGCTTTCCCCACCCTTCTTGGGTTTGAAGGTCGGTGTCTCGTGCATGGGTGTGTCTTCCTATAGGCCCATGGGTGGAGCTATGCTCAGCTGTTCTTTGTAATATAACCCCTTGCCCTATTTAGGATAGAATCTTCCATGGAAGTGTCTTGTGTGTGTCCCCTTCTCTTACTGTGCCTTTGGGTGTGGCCTACCCAGGTGTCAGTCAACCTGCTGACAGTGGACATCATGAAGATAGACTCAGCCCCCTGAAACCTGACCACTTGCCTCATCTGAATAGCTTCTCCTCAATAAAAGTGGTCAGCACGTTCTCTCTCTCTCTCTCTCTCTCTCTCTCCTCCTGTGGACCCTTAAGGTCAGAGGAGCCATCACAGCAACCCCAAAGAAAAAGGTATTTGTGTCTCTTGTGTGGTTATTTTGCACAGCCCAGTTCAACTGGAGTAAACCCTGAGCCTTTTAGTCTCGAGAACAGAAACCCAGCAGAAACCTGTGTTCAGTTCCTGAAGCACTTGCTGGACATTGGTCAGTTTCAACAACTGGGGCCTTCCTGTTTGTGGCTGAAGATGAGTAGGATGAGGGGCTTAGATCCATGCAGGGTAGGGAGTTGGAACTTAATGACAGAATGCCAAGGGATGCATCTTGTGTAGAATGGGCAGGAAAAACATTCAGCTGATGGCAAAGAGATGGCAAAGGTCTATCATGGCCTAACTTCTAGGTTGAAAAAATATCCTCTCTGATATAACTGAGGCTTCCTAGGACTAAGCTTGGAACCTGAATTTACATTACCTGGATCTCTGGGAAACCTCAGTCTGAGGAATTAGTCCTTGTTTGGAAGACTCAGGATACTTGGCAAAAACAAATACTCCCATAGAGGTTAAGTGCCCTCATTTGGTCTCAATAAGATTCTTGTAGATTAAAGCCTAAATATGACTTTCAGGGTCCAAAATTTTAAAATACACAGGAAATGAATCATTATGAATGACAATATTAGCAGAAATAACCAAAAGCAAAATCAGATCCCCAAGACCTTCTGATATTGGAGTTATCAGATACAAAATATAAAGTAGGATTAATATGTTGAAAGAAAAAGTGTAACAAATGTATGTGAAAGGAACAGAATGTTATGAAAAGCAAGCTAGAAATTTCTGAAAAAGAACTAATAGAACTTTTAAACATAAGAAATATTATCATGGAAACTAGGAGTTTAATGATGAATCAAATAATAAAGGGTATTACTATTATAGTTTAATTTGCATTTACCTAATAATGATGTTGAACACTTTTTTCATGTGATATTGGTCATTTGTATATTTCTCTGTGGAATTATCTGGTCAAGTTCTTCAGGTTGTTTTCTTATTGTGACATTGTAGTAATTCTTTACATATACTAGACATTAATCACTTTTCAGATATATGGTATGCAAATATTTTCTCTCATTGTATGGGTTTTCTTACACTACTTATGGTGTTCTTTGGTGTACAAAAGTTTAAATTTTTTGACTAATCCATTTTATTTACTTTTTTTTTCTTCCCTGTGATTTTAGTGTTTTAAGAGATCATCAACCCTAGTGTCATAAGATTCTTCACCTGGTTTCTTTTTTTCTGTTTCTTCCCCCTAAGAGTTTTATAGTTTTATCTCTTAGGTTTTGGGTCTATTTTCAGTTAATTTTTGTGGATGGTATAAGATAAGTATCCAGGTAGCCTTCTGTTGCGGTATCACAGTACTTGTGCTCAGGTAACCCTTAGGTAGTAGCCTAATGCTCTATTACCAGGCCTGCACAAGTCGCCTCACTCCATCTCATGACATAGGCCTTGTATCATCTCAACAGCATCACAAGAAGAGTGGGCGCAGTAAAATAGGATGTTTTGAGAGAGATACTATATTCACATAACTTTTATTACAGTATACTGTCAAGAATGTTGCATTTTTTATTAGCTATTAACCTTTTAATGCACCTAAATTATAAATTAAACATTACCATAGGTATGTATGTATAGAAAACAGTATATAGAGAGGTCACTACTATCCCTGGTGTCAGGCATTCATATGAGGTGTTGGAATGTATTCCCTCCAGATGAGGGGGAACTATTGTATTGATGTCTTCCTTAATTCAGTTAAATAGCATTTGGTAGTTTTAATTGTACAAGTACTTTGCCTTCTTGTTTAAGTTTATTTCTGATATTTTGTTCTTTTTGATCATATAAGAATTGTTTCCTTAAGTCTGTTTTAGATTGTTATTAGTATGTGAAAATACAAATTAGTTTTGTGTTTCGGTTTTTGCATTCTGTAATTTTGCAAACTTTATTACTTCTAACAGGTTTTTTTTTTGTGTGTGTGTGTGTGTGTGTGTATGTGGGGGAATCCTTAAGTATTTGTATGTGTAGTATCATATTGAGTATAAGAAAGGATAATTTGATCTCTTCCTTTCCAATTTGGATTCCTTTTATTTCTTGTCCAATTTCTCTGGCAAGGATTTCCAATATGTTTAAGATGAATGGCAAAAGGGGGCACACTTGTTGTATTTCTGAGTTTAGTAGCAGTTTTCAGTTTTTTACTATAGGGCTATGAAATGCTTTGGGTTTTTTATATGAACTTTATTATTACTTGGGAAGTTTGCTTCTACTCCTAGTTGAGTATTTTTGTTATGAAAGAGTGCCAAATTTTGTCAAATGCTCTTTCTCTGTCAACTATGATCATGTGGGGGTTTTCTCACCTTTTTTCCTGTGTGGTATATTATACACACTGATTAAATTTCATATGTTGAAACATCTTTTATTTCAAGAATAAGTCCCACTTGATACAATCCTTTCGATATATTGTTAAATTACATTAACTAGTATTTTTTTTTTTTGAGGATTTGTGTGTCAATATGCATTAAAGATATTGGTCTTTGGTTTTCTTGTCTTTGAATTTGGGTTTAGAGTAATGATGGCATCACAGAGTCAAGTTTAGAAGCGTTTGCTCCTTTTCAGTTTTTTGGAAGAGATTGGCAACAACGATTGACATTACAGGTATTATTATACCAAATATCAATAAAATCTGGTCTTGGGCCAGATTTCATGGGAGGTTTTGGATTACTAAATCAATTTCCTTACTTATAGGTATGTTCAAAATTTGTTTCTTTACAATTCAGTGTTAGTGAGTTTTGTATTTCTAGACTTTCTCAGTTTCCTCTAGGATATAAAATTTGTTGGCATACAGTTCATAGAACTCTCTTGTAATTTTATTTTTTGTGTGAAAATTGCTAATTTTCACTCTTTTGTTTCTGATTTACTTGAGACTTTTCTATTTTTGTCTTAGACAGCCTTGTTAACATTTTATCAGTTTTCTTGATTTTTTTTTTTTTTGGGGAGGGGGGAACCTCTTTTTTTCCCCCCTATTGATTATTTTCCATTTTGTTTATCTTTGTTCTCATTTTTATCACCCTGCCCCTTCTGCTAGCTTTGGGTTTAGTTCTTCTTTTTCTAGTTCCTTGAGATATAAATTTAGCTTGTTGTTTTCTTTCTCATTTACTCCCTAACTGCCTCCCTTTGTGTTTAGTTGAGTTTTTGTAGGGGCATACCTTCTCATTTTCTTTTGTTTATATCCTTTAGAATTTTCTTTTTGATTACCCTGAGTATTACATGAAATATACTAACAATGTTTTAAACTGATAACCTATTCATCTGATTACAAAAACTACTCCTTTAGATATATTCCCCCTTTTTATGATATTGATGTCACCATTACATTTTAATATATTGTGTGCCATTAATACATATTTATCATTTGTTTGTTTTAAATCCTGTGCAAGAATAAAATGTGGAGGTATGAACTAAAATCATAATACTGATTTTTATATATATTCATGTATATATATATTTTTAATTTTTATTGTTGGTTATTCAAAACATTACATAGTTCTTGATATATCATATTTCACACTTTGATTCAAGTGGGTTATGAACTCCCATTTTTACCCCATATACAGATTGTAGAATCACATCAGTTACACATCCATTGATTTACATATTGTCATACTAGTGTTGTTGTATTCTGCTGCCTTTCCTATCCTCTACTATCCCCCCTCCCCTCCCCTCCCCTCACCTCTTATCTCTCTACCCGCTCTACTGTCATTCATTTCTCCCCCTTGTATTATTTTTCCCTTTCCCCTCACTTCCTCTTGTATGTACTTTTCTATAACCCTGAGGGTCTCCTTCCATTTCCATGCAATTTCCCTTCTCTCTCCCTTTCCCTCCCCCTTCTCATCCCTGTTTAATGTTAATCTTCTTCTCATGCTCTTTGTGCCTACTCTGTTCTTAGTTACTTTCCTTATATCAAAGAAGACATTTGGCATTTGTTTTTTAGGGATTGGCTAGCTTCACTTAGCATAATCTGCTCTAATGCCATCCATTTCCCTGCAAATTCTATAATTTTGTCATTTTTTAATGCAGAGTAATACTCCATTGTGTATAAATGCCACATTTTTTTTATCCATTCATCCATTGAAGGGCATCTAGGTTGGTTCCACAGTCTTGCTATTGTGAATTGTGCTGCTATGAACATCGATGTAGCAGTGTCCCTGTAGCATGCTCTTTTTAGGTCTTTAGGGAATAGACCGAGAAGGGGAATAGCTGGGTCAAATGGTGGTTCCATTCCCAGCTTTCCAAGAAATCTCCATACTGCTTTCCAAATTGGCTGCACCAATTTGCAGTCCCACCAGCAATGTACAAGTGTACCCTTTTCCCCACATCCTCGCCAGCACTTGTTGTTTGACTTCATAATGGCTGCCAATCTTACTGGAGTGAGATGGTATCTTAGGGTGGTTTTGATTTGCATTTCTCTGACTGCTAGAGATGGTGAGCATTTTTTCATGTACTTGTTGATTGACTGTATGTCCTCCTCTGAGAAGTGTCTGTTCAGGTCCTTGGCCCATTTGTTGATTGGGTTGTTTGTTCTCTTATTGTCTAATTTTTTGAGATCTTTGTATACTCTGGATATTAGGGCTCTATCTGAAGTGTGAGGAGTAAAGATTTGTTCCCAGGGTGTAGGCTCCCTATTTACCTCTCTTATTGTTTCTTTTGCTGAGAAAAAACTTTTTAGTTTGAGTAAGTCCCATTTGTTGATTCTAGTTATTAACTTTTGTGCTATGGGTGTCCTATTGAGGAATTTGGAGCCCGACCCCACAGTATGTAGATCGTAGCCAACTTTTTCTTCTATCAGACGGCGCGTCTCTGATTTGATATCAAGCTCCTTGATCCATTTTGAATTCACTTTTGTGCATGGCGAGAGAAAGGGATTCAGTTTCATTTTGTTGCATATGGATTTCCAGTTTTCCCAGCACCATTTGTTGAAGATGCTATCCTTCCTCCATTGCATGCTTTTAGCCCCTTTATCAAATATAAGATAGTTGTAGTTTTGTGGATTGGTTTCTGTGTCCTCTATTCTGTACCATTGGTCCACCCGCCTGTTTTGGTACCAGTACCATGCTGTTTTTGTTACTATTGCTCTGTAGTATAGTTTGAAGTCTGGTATCGCTATACCGCCTGATTCACACTTCCTGCTTAGCATTGTTTTTGCTATTCTGGGTCTTTTATTTTTCCATATGAATTTCATGATTGCTTTCTCTATTTCTACAAGAAATGCCGTTGGGATTTTGATTGGCATTGCATTAAACCTACAGAGAACTTTTGGTAATATCGCCATTTTGATGATGTTAGTTCTGCCTATCCATGAACAGGGTATATTTTTCCATCTTCTAAGATCTTCTTCTATTTCTCTCTTTAGGGTTCTGTAGTTTTCATTGTATAAGTCATTTACCTCTTTTGTTAGGTGTATTCCCAAGTATTTTATTTTTTTTGAGGATATTGTGAATGGAGTGGTTGTCCTCATTTCCATTTCAGAGGATTTGTTGCTGATATACAGGAATGCCTTTGATTTATGCGTGTTGATTTTATATCCTGCCACTTTGCTGAATTAATTTATTAGCTCTAATAGTTTCTTTGTAGAGCCTTTTGGGTCTGCGAGGTATAGAATCATGTCACCTGCAAATAGTGATAATTTAAGTTCTTCTTTTCCTATTTTTATGCCTTTAATTTCTTTCATCTGTCTAATTGCTCTGGCCAGTGTTTCGAGAACTATGTTGAACAGAAGTGGAGAGAGAGGGCATCCTGGTCTTGTTCCAGATTTTATAGGGAATGCCTTCAATTTTCCTCCATTCAGAATGATGCTAGCCTGAGGCTTAGCATAGATTGCTTTGACAATATTGAGGTATGTTCCTGTTATCCCTAGTTTTTCTAGAGTTTTGAACATAAAGGGATGCTGTACTTTCTCGAATGCTTTTTCTGCATCTATCGAGATGATCATATGGTTCTTATTTTTAAGTCTATTGATGTGGTGAATAACATTTATTGATTTCCGTATATTGAACCAGCCTTGCATCCAAGGGATGAATCCTACTTGATCATGGTGCACAATTTTTTTGGTATGTTTTTGTATCCGATTCACCAGAATTTTGTTGAGGATTTTTGCATCTAGGTTCATTAGAGATATTGGTCTGTAGTTTTCTTTCTTTGAAGTATTTTTATCTGGTTTCAGTATCAGAGTGATGTTGGCCTCGTAGAAAGAAAAAGAGGGAGAACTTCCAAATTCAATTTCCTGAAGTAGCTTGAAAAGTATTGGTATTAGTTCCTCTTTAAAGGTTTTGTAAAACTCTGCTGTATACCCATCTTGTTCTGGGCTTTTCTTAGTTGGTAGTCTTTTGATGGTTTCTTCTATTTCCTCAATTGATATTGGTCTGTTTAGGTTGTCTATATCCTCCTGACTCAATCTGGGCAGATCATATGACTTAAGAAATTTAACGATGCCTTCACTATCTTCTATTTTATTGGAGTATAAGGATTCAAAATAATTTCTGATTATCTTCTGTATTTCTGAAGTGTCTGTTGTGATATTGCCTTTTTCATCCCGTATGTTAGTAATTTGAGTTCTCTCTCTTCTTCTCTTCGCTAGCATGGCTAAGGGTCTGTCGATTTTGTTTATTTTTTCAAAGAACCAACTTTTAGTTTTGTCAATTTTTTCAATTGTTTCTTTTGTTTCGATTTCATTAACTTCAGCTCTGACTTTAATTATTTCTTGCCTTCTACTTCTTTTGCTGTTGTTTTGCTCTTCTTTTTCTAGGATTTTGACATGAAGTATGAGATCATTTATTTGTTGGTTTTTTTCTTTTTTTTAAGGAATGAACTCCAAGCAATGAATTTTCCTCTTAGAACTGCTTTCAATGTGTCCCATAGATTCTGATATGTTGTGTCTGTGTTTTCATTTATCTCTAAGAATTTTTTAATTTCCTCCTTGATGTCTTCTATAACCCATTGATCATTCAGTAACCTATTGTTCATTCTCCAAGTGATGCATGATTTTTCCTTCCTTCTTTTATCGTTGATTTTCAGTTTCATTCCATTATGATCAGATAAGATGCATGGTATTATCTCTACTCCTTTATATTGTCTAAGAGTTGCCCTGTGACATAATATATGATCTATTTTTGAGAAGGATCCATGTGCTGCTGAGAAAAAAAGTGTAACTGCTTGATGTTGGGTGGTATATTCTATATATGTCAATTAAGTCTAGGTTATTAATTGTGTTATTGAGTTCTATAGTTTCCTTATTCAACTTTTGTTTGGAAGATCTGTCCAGTGGCGAGAGAGGTGTGTTGAAGTCTCCCATGATTATTGTATGGTGGTCTATTAGACTCTTGAACTTGAGAATAGAGTTTGTTTGATGAACATAGCTGCACCATTGTTTGGGGCATATATATTTATGATTGTTATGTCTTGTTGGTGTATGGTTCCCTTGAGCAGTATGTAGTGTCCCTCTTTATCCCTTTTGATTAACTTAGGCTTAAAATCTATTTTATTTGTTATGAGTATGGACACTCCTGCTTGTTTCCGAAGTCCATATGAGTGATATGATTTTTCCCAACCTTTCACCTTCAGCCTATGTATGTCTTTTCCTATCAAATGCGTCTCCTGTAGGCAGCATATTGTTGGGTCTTGTTTTGTGATCCATTCTACTAGCCTGTGTCTCTTAATTGGTGAGTTTAAGCCATTAACATTTAGGGTTGTTATTGAGATATGGGTTGTTCTTCCAGCCATATTTGTTTATTTCTGTTACTAAACATGGTTTGTTTTCCTCTTTGATTATTTTCCCCCCTTTACTGTCCTACCTCCCACTGTTGGTTTTCATTGTTATTTTCCATTTCCTCCTCCTGTAATGTTTTGCTGAGGATATTTTGAAGAGATGGTTTTCTAGCAGCAAATTCTTTTAACTTTTGTTTATCGTGGAAGGTTTTAATTTCCTCTTCCATCCTGAAGCTTAATTTCGCTGGATACACAATTCTTGGTTGGAACCCATTTTCTTTCAGTGTTTGAAATATGTTATTCCAGGATCTTCTAGCTTTCAGAGTCTGTGTTGAAAGATCAGCTGTTATCCTGATTGGCTTACCCCTAAATGTAATCTGCTTCCTTTCTCCTTATTCTGTATGTTGGGCATCTTCATTATAATGTGTCTAGGTGTGGATCTCTTATGATTTTGCACATTTGGCGTCCTGTAGGCTTCTAGGATTTGGGATTCTGTCTCATTCTTCAAGTCTGGGAAGTTTTCTAGTATTATTTCATTGAACAGATTGCTCATTCCTTTGGTTTGGAGTTCTGTACCTTCCTGTATCCCAATGACTCTTAAGTTTGGTCTCTTAATGTTATCCCATATTTCTTGGATGTTCTGCTCATGGTTTCTTAACAGTCTTGCTGAGCTGTCTATGTTCTTTTCAAGTTGAAATACTTTGTCTTCATTGTCTGATGTTCTATCTCTAAGTGTTCTACTCTGCTGATGTATTCTCCATTGAGTTTTTAAGTTGGTTTATTGCTTCCTGCATTTCTAGGATTTCTGTTTGTTTGTTTTTTATAACCCCTATCTCCCTGTATAGTTGATCTTTTGCTGCCTGGATTTGTTTGTGTAATTCATTGTCGAAGTGATCTTTCATTGTCTGATTTTGCTGTCTAATGTCTTCCTTGAGACTCCAGATCATCTGAAACATGTATATCCTGAATTCTTTATTTGACATTCCATCTGCTGCAGCTGTTACCTCTTCTAAAGTTGCGTTGACCTACAGGACGCCGAATGTGCAAAATCATAAGAGATCCACACCTAGACACATTATAATGAAGATGCCCAACATACAGAATAAGGAGAGAATTTTGAAAGCTACAAGAGAAAGGAAGCAGATTACATTTAGGGGTAAGCCATTCAGGATAACAGCTGATCTTTCAACACAGACTCTGAAAGCTAGAAGATCCTGGAATAACATATTTCAAACACTGAAAGAAAATGGGTTCCAACCAAGAATTGTGTATCCAGCGAAATTAAGCTTCAGGATGGAAGAGGAAATTAAAACCTTCCACGATAAACAAAAGTTAAAAGAATTTGCTGCTAGAAAACCATCTCTTCAAAATATCCTCGGCAAAACATTACAGGAGGAGGAAATGGAAAATAACAATGAAAACCAACAGTGGGAGGTAGGACAGTAAAGGGGGGAAAAATAATCAAAGAGGAAAACAAACCATGTTGTTTGGCAGCCATTATGAAGTCAAACAACAACAAGTGCTGGCGAGGATGTGGGGAAAAGGGTACACTTGTACATTGCTGGTGGGACTGCAAATTGGTGCAGCCAATTTGGAAAGCAGTATGGAGATTTCTTGGAAAGCTTGGAATGGAGCTACCATTTGACCCAGCTATTCCCCTTCTCGGTCTATTTCCTAAAGACCTAAAAAGAGCATGCTACAGGGACACTGCTACATCGATGTTCATAGCAGCTCAATTCACAGTAGCAAGACTGTGGAACCAACCTAGATGCCCTTCAATAGACGAATGGATAAAAAAATGTGGCATTTATACACAATGGAGTATTACTCTGCATTAAAAAATGACAAAATCATTGAATTTGCAGGGAAATCGATGGCATTGGAGCAGATTATGCTAGGTGAAGCTAGCCAATCCCTAAAAAAACAAATGCCAAATGTCTTCTTTGATATAAGGAGAGTAACTAAGAACAGAGTAGGGACAAAGAGCAGGAGAAGAAGATTAACATTAAACAAGGATGAGAGGTGGGAGGGAAATGGAGAGAGAGGGGAAATTGCATGGAAATGGAAGGAGACCCTCAGGGTTATACAAAAGTACATACAAGAGGAAGTGAGGGGAAAGGGAAAAATAATACAAGGGGGAGAAATGAATGACAGTAGAGGGGGTAGAGAGAGAAGAGGTGAGGGGAGGGGAGGGGTATAGTAGAGGATAGGAAAGGTAGCAGAACACAACAGATTCTAGTATGGCAATATGTAAATCAATGGATGTGTAACTGATATGATTCTGCAATCTGTATATGGGGTAAAAATGGGAGTTCATAACCCACTTGAATCAAAGTGTGAAATATGATATGTCAAGAACTATGTAATGTTTTGAACAACCAACAATAAAAAATAAAAAAAAGAAAGATAATGGATGTATTTTGTCATTATATACAGAAATAATGTTATATTGACAAGTATAAATAAATGAATAATTGTTATTTAAAAAAAATAAATAAGCAGCGTGACCCTCTGTGCGGACAAATCTCTCGCATTTGAGCCCCCGTAGCTGATCCTCGTGCGATGGAAATCCTTCCTCTAGGTTTTGGAGCACTCCAATTTTGCTGGAAATTCCTAACAAGATAGCTTTTAGCCGTTCTAACTCGTCATTCTCCCGCACAGTGACTCGGTACACGGGGCTGATGCACTCCCTTTGCCGCCATCTTCCCCCCTTGACTCGCATGTATATATTTTTACCAAAAACTTTATATTTTCACATGGCTTTGGGTTGCTAGCATCCTTTCATTTCAACTTGAAGGAATTACTTTGGCATTTCTTTTAGGATAGGTCTAGTTGAAACAAACTCCCTCAGTTTTTGTTTGTTAGAATGTCTTAATTTCTCCCAAATTTTTAAGGATAATTTTGGCAGACATAGAATTATTAGTTGACTTTTTTCTCTCAGCACTTTAAATATGTTATCTATTGCCTTTTAGCTTACATGACTTCTCCTGAGAAATCTGCTGATAAAATCTTACTGAGGATACCCTGTACAGGACAAGTTGCTTTTTGCAGGCTTTATTGGAGATTCTCTTTGTCTTTTGGATTCAATGTATCTCACTACAGGCCTTGTTGGGCTTATCCTTCTTGACATTTACTCTACTTCTTATATTTATACATTCATGCATCTCCTCAAATTTGTGAGTTTGGGGCCATTATTCCTTAAATAATCTTTCTGTCCTTTTCTCTCTTTTGTCCTTCTGAGATTCTCATAACATGTTTTGGTCAACTTGATGGTATCTCATTAGGCTCTTAGGCACTATTTAATTTTCTTCATTCTTTATTTCTTTTTGTTCTTCAGATTTGATAATTTTCAATAATCTTCTCTTCACATTTACTGATTCTTTTGCTTGTTTTTATGTACTGATAAACACTTATACTAAATTTTTCAATTCAGTGTTTGTGTTTTTCAGCTTAAGAATTTGTTTGGCTCTTTTTTGTAATTTATATCTTTTTTGTTTAAATTCTCAATTTATTTCCATTAGTTTTTTAGTCCATATTTTCTTTAGTTCTTTGAGCATATTTTTAACAGTTGATTTTAAATCTTTTTTTAGGGGCCGAGGATATGGCTCAAGCGGTAGCGCGCTCGCCTGGCTTGCGTGCGGCCCAGGATCGATCCACAGCACCACATACAAACAAAGATGTTGTGTCCGACGAGAACTGAAAAATAAATATTAAAAAAAATCTTTTTTTATACGAAGTTTAAAGCCTACATTACTTTAGACTTGGTTTCTAGAGATTGTTTTCCATTGAATGGACCATATTTCCATTTATTTGTAGGCCTTGTAATTTTTTGTTTTTTCTTAGTTTGCTGTTGGAGATGGTATCTCCCAAATAAGTGAGCGTTTAAGGTATTCTCAGGTCCCTTGTGGACATACATACTCACTAAGTCTGTGTGTGAGCCTCTTCCCCAATTTCTTTCAATATACATCTACTTTTGAATATCTTAGTTTCCCTAAGAGTCTTATCCCTGTTTCTAGAACTGTGTTGTATCATTCTCCCTGCAATGTCTCGCTTCTAGATGTTTAAGAGTATGAAGTTTTCCTGTAGTTTTCATATACTGTGGCTTTCAAAATATGACTTCCAAACCATGCAGCCTGGGTCAGGTGCTGCAGAAACCAGTCCCTTGAGCATCCCACAGAAAATCCAATGTGTTGCAAATAAGTTTCATTCTTTTTCTTCCATCCTGCAGGAGAACTGAGAATTGGACATATTTGCGTAACCTTCCAGAGAAGGAGTGGGGCAAGTTTGAGCAAAACAAAAAAATAACCCCAAATTTTCTAACATTTTGAGTGTGGCTTTCTCTTGGTTGGACTTTCAGTTGTTTGCATCAAATATTTGACTGGTTTCCAGAGCTCCCACAAAGTTATTTTAATCAATCATTAGTTTTTATTTGATATTTCCTTGGAGTAACAAGGGCCTGGAGCTTTCTGTTATCCCATCTTGCTGATATGACTCCAGAAATAAACTCTTAAGCACATATAGAATACTTTTTTAAAAAATAGGCTTTGTCAGTTCAAAACTCTGGTCAAATGTCAAAAATTAGCATTATAGTATACAGAAAATTTCCTTGCTATAAAGTATTTAAGGTTAGACTCGATAATATAAAAGAGATCTTACAAATTTCAAACCACGCAATAAAGTAATTATTAGGTTAAAAAGGAATTTAAACTCAGTTAAACTAAAGAATTAAAGTGGCATACAGTTACTTTTCTGATAAGATTTGTTACTTATTATTTTGGATATTAATCCTAACACCAAAAATCCAAATAATGCAACCAATAAATGGAAAAATGGGCTAAACAGGTTATTTTTGAAAGAAGTGCAAGTGACCAATAATTATATAAATCCTTAGCCATCAGGAAAATAAAAATAAAAACTACATTGTAATTTCATCTCACTCCAATCAGAATGGTAATCATCAAAAATAAAAATAAATGCCGTCGAGGATATGGGGGGAGAGGAACTCTTATACACTGTAAGAATGTAAATTAGTAAAGTCAGTGTGAAAATCAGTGTGGAGGTTCAAAAAACTAAAAATAGAACTACATGATTCAGTTCTGACATTCCTTGGTATGTATCTGAAAAAATTAAGGTCAGCATAGTAAGAGAGATACCTGTCTATTCCCGTTTATTGTGGGACAATTGTTAATAGCCAAGTTACAGAATTGGCCTAAGCACCCATTAATAGATAAGTGAATAAAGAAAGTGTGGATTACACAATGGAGTTTAATTCCACATAAATAAAAATGTGCAGGAAAATGGATAAAACTGAAAGCATTATGTTAAGTTAAATAAGGCAGACTCAGATAAGTATCATGCATTTTCTGTCATGTGGAATCTAGTGGGGAAAAGATGACATGAATATAGAAGAGGAAAGGAACCATAGGGGTGGCCATGGGGGTTGGCAATGATTAATATATGTTCTATGCATGTGAATATGACACAATAAAATACACTATTCTGTATAGTTAATATATATTATTGAAAAAAGTTAATAAATAAAAGTGTCACAAAGGCATTTCTGATTGGGGGAAAATTTTTTAAATAGTGTAAAATTTTTGTTATTACTAATTTCTAAGAAAAAAATACTTGTGGGTCATCAATGTTTAGCTATTGTGAATTGAGCTGCTATAAACTGTGGAACCAACCTAGATGCCCTTCAATACATGAATGGGGGAAGAAGGATTGTGAAATGAGATAGACATCATTACCCTAGGTACATGTGTGACTGCACAAATGGTGCAACACTACATTGTGTAAAACCAGAGAAAAAAGCTGTGCTGCAATTGTGTACAATGAATCAAAATGCATTCTGCTGTCATAGATACCTAATTAAAATAAATAAATTGTAAAAATAGATAAATGGATAAAGAAATGGTGGTATATATACACAACAGAATATTACTCTGCATTAAAAGAATAAAATTATGGCATTTGCAGATAAATGAATGGAGTTGGAAAATATCATGCTAAGTAAAGTAAGCCAATCCCAAAAAACCAAAGGCCTAATATTCCCTCTGACAAGTGGATGCTGATCCGTAATGTGGGGAGGGGAAATGGGAAGAATGGAGGACCTTTGGATTGGGCAAAGGGGAGGTAGGGGAGAGGAGAGCGCATAGAAGTAGGAAAGGTGGTGGAATGAGGAGGACATCATTACCCTAGGTGTATGTATGATTGCATAAATTGTGTGACTCCACATTATGCACAACTAGAGAAATGAAAAGTAATTCACCTATGAACAATGAAATAAAATGCACTCTTCTGTCATATATAACTGGTTAGAACAAACTTAAAAAAAGAAAAAAAAACTGGGTTACAGCTAATCTGGTATTTAGAGGGAGAGTTATGACAACATCAGAAAATCAATGAACCACGTAAAACTCCATTATCTTCATCACATAAAGTAATGCCTGCCACATAATAGACAAATATTTGAGTGAATTTTGAATTGTTGAATAAATCTAACTTAAGAAATTAAAGGTGAACAGAGTTGATACAAAGAAAGAAGGAAAAAGGAAATAATAAAATGGATGTTATTAACTTATCCCATTAGATCTTTATTTTCTATTTTAAGAAACTCAGAAGTTGGTTCTGCCAAAAGTCTGATTTTTTATAGGCCAACGTGTCAATTATGGCATTAAATCATAGGTTGACTACACTGGTAATAATCGTAATAATTCAGGTAAGCTGTATTAAAAGAGCTAGTATTTGTTTGAATATGTTTAGAAGCCAAAATCTGAATGCTTACATGCCAGGATTATTATTATTTTTTAACTATTTTTTCATGAACAAGGAGTAACAAGATGCCAGTATAATGAAAGCATTACCTGATCCATCTACAGATGGGGGACCCAAGTGGGGATTAACAGCCACACAGAAGATTTCAGGAATTTGTTAAACGCAGCATTTTGATATGAGGATTGAAAGCTTGACAGTCCCAAATCCATTTTGTTGGCCTTTTGCACTGGTCTCTATGTGACCTATGACAAAAGCACAGGCATGAACCCACCTCAGAAGGCTGTCGTAACTGCGTCTTGGATTATAACTGACTTCACTGGTGTGCTGGTGGCTGGAGAAGTAGCCAAGATGCACAGGACATGCTTCCTCACGGCTCACCATCAGGACGTCTTACCATTCAGCTACCATACTAAAGCAACATTCAAAGTTTACCCATTTTGAGTTGGTGACTTGAGCAATCAATTGTCATTTGCATTTTAACTTTATGTCGGGGCTGCCCTGAACAGGACTTCAAGATGTGTGCATAGCTCCTGAATAAAGAGGTACTGGACTGGTATTGCACCCTCTAATGCATGTGGACTTTACCTCCTCTTGGATAAGAAAGGTGCAGCTCTGGGAATGGGCTTCACCCAATGGGGTTGAATTACACCCACCTGTTTGTTGTAATCCTACCCTTTTGCCCTTTTTTGGATAGAATTTTCTGTGGATTAGATCCCCCCCATTAGGAAATCAAGGTATGCTCCCTCTTTCTTGCCTGCCTTGCCTCTTTTGTGGGAGCTGGGTCAGAGGGGCTGTCACAGAACCCAAAGAAAAAGGTATTTCTGTCTGTGCATCATTAATTCATGACAGCCCAGTTCTCCTGGAGTAACCCTGACTGGTTTAGTTGTGTATTGTGACAACTTTATTCTACTTCTCTGGGTATGTTTTCATAAATCACTTGGCTGGAAAAATCTAATATTACGGCAGATGAGGCATTCATTCATCAGTTCAACAAATAGATGAACATCTACCTGCTATATCTATAGATAAATTGTGAATAAACATACTATCTTCCTTGTTTGAAAAATATATCTTTAATGGAATTACTCTATGCATGTGACTTTGTGCAACCATGTTTTGCAGTGAGCTTCTAAATGACACCAGGGTTTTTAGTTCTCCCCACTTTTTGCAATCTAGTCACACTGATATTGTTGGTCTTATTTCCTCTCCTGCAACACCAGGATGTCCAAGAAAAACAAGTCCTGCAATGCAATATACCTTCAGAAATATGTGTTGAAGGTGGCAGGATGTGGAGGAAAAAAAAAGACTGCAGCAAGACTCAACAAACTAACAGTCCAGGACAGAGAGCTGGAAAATGAAGATGACTAAGAGCTCAGGCAGGATGAGGCAGATTGTTCAAGTAGAAGCACTAATACAGACCTGCATTGAAAGAAAGCTTCAACAGAGGTCAGAAATACCAATCAGGAGGTGGATTTCAAATGCTCAGAGTGGAGAGAGAGCATTAGTCTTCTGCCACCCTCACACTTGGAGTTTTATTCAGCTGAAATGTAAATGCCAAGGTTGGCTCTGGCACAAAATATTTTATTTATAAAGCAATTATTCTCAAAGGTTTTAGCTTCAGAATTCTTAAAAGGTTTTGAGAGCCTAAAACTGGTTCTTTTTCTTTTCTTTTTTTTTAAAGGGGTTGAACCCATGGGCACTTAACCACTGAGCCACATCCTCAGTTCACTTCATTTTTTATTTTGAGAGAGGGATCTTGCTAAATTACTGAGGCTAGTCTCAAACTTGTGGTCCTTCTGCCTCAGCTTCTGGAGTCACTGGGATTATAGGTGTGTACCTTTACATCTGGCCCCCAAACTTTTTGTATGATACACCTCATTTATCATATAGTTCACATATACTATCATTAAACTTCATTTATCATTATTACTGTTTATTTTGTTAGGAACTAAAACAGAAAACTTTAACTTGCATATTTTAAAATAAGAATAAAACGTTGCTTGGGAAGCAAAATTCTTTAAGAAAAATAACTATTTTTCAAAATAGTATAGTGAGCAGAGAGGGAGGCATTTATTTTTTTAATGTCTGGCTCAATAGAAAACAACTTAGATGGTCATACTCCACTTGTGTTTTGTTTGTGGTCATATCCCAAGTCACAGAGCCACTAAAAACTCCACCATGTACATGGTAGTAGGACATGGTCTAGGCTGAACCTGTGTCAACACTTCTGTCCTTTTTCACCCAAGTTCCACCCACTGAAGGCAAAGGAAAGCAAAGGTCTAACATGGAGGTCTGTTCTGTGAGGGAGACATTTTAGTTTCCTCAGATAAGTGAAACATGGTATTTGTCTTTTTGTGTTGGCTTATTTTCACTTAATCTGACTTATTTCACTTGTTTCCATTCATGTTGATGTGAATGACAAGATTTCATTCTTTATTTAAAAATTTATTGGTGCATATTATGGGTTGTATTTCTGGTATCCTTGAAAAGCTGATGTGTGAGACAATGCAAGAATGTGCAGAGGTGAAATGATTTGCTTATGAGACTCTTTATCTGATAACCTGTATCAAGGGATTAATCCATTTATCTGTGTGGTAACCATAGGCAGGTAGGGTGTGGCTGGAGGAGATAGGTCACTAGGGGTATGCCTTTGGGGTTTATATTTTGTGTGGAGCTCTATCTCTGCTTCCTGGTTTTCATGCCCTGCCCTTCCTCTATGATGCTCTGCCTCACTGGAGACCCAGAGCTATGGAATTGGCCAGCCATGAACTGAACCTCTAAAACAGAGCTGAAATAATTTTCCCTCCTCTGTTGTTCATGTCAGGTGTCTTGGTAACAGTGATTAAAAAAAAGTTGACTAAGACATCAGATTGCAATTAAAATAATAGTGCAATTTGTTATTGCATATTCATACATCTATAAAATAGAACTATATAATTTGGTCAATTTTGTTCTTACTTAGGGTCAAATAAATACTCCATTATGTACATATACCACATTTTCTTTCCCATTCATCCACCAGTAGGATCTAGGATGATTCCATATCTTAACTTTTATATATAGTGCTGGACAGATATCTCTTTGGTATAATAGTTCTATCTCCTTTGGATATTACCCAATAGTACCAGCTGAGCTATGTCCCCAGCCCAAGATTGAGCACTTTCAAATATTTTTGTTGGCCATTTGTCCTTTTGAGAAGTGTCTCTATCTTTAGTCCATTTAAATTTTTAAACATTTGTTTTTAGTTGTAGATGGACACAATACCTTTATTTCATTTTTTTGTTGTTGTTGTTGTGGTGCCGAGGCTCAAACCCAGTGCCTCACATGTGCTAGGCAAATGCTCTTACCACTGCCGCAGTCTGGCTGGGCACAAAATCACAAACCACTCACAGCCTTGTAGATTCAAACAGCAATTCTTTATTCCCGAACTCTCACCGGCACTCTACACGCACATTCTGGGGAGAATCCACACCTCCACCGGGCTCTGTATCCCAAATACTCTGAATCCCGCGAGAACTCAACGGGAACTCAAGGAGCTGGGGGGCGCCTGAGGCAGCAGGATACGCCTTAAACCTGGAACCGCCCTATTACCAGCAGGATCCATACCCTAAACCCGGATCCACCCTGGTCCTTGAGCAGGGTCACCTTTCTCAAACATTCATGCAATGTCACTGCAGATGACCTGGGTCAAGGCAAGCCCATTTCCACAATGGAGAGTCCTCCCTCTAAGCAACATTGGGTAGGCTGACAAGGAAATTGCCATGCGTCGTTCCTACTTGGCTATGGCTCTCAGCAACCACTGAACAAGAGCCCCAGCCCTAAAATTTTTTTTCTTATGTGTGCATTCACTTTTTTTAGTTCCTATGTATTCTGGATATTCTCCCTTGTTAGATGACACAGTTTGCAAGTATTTTATTTTATAGGTCATCTCTGAACTCTGTTGATTATTTGCTGTTCAGAAGCTTCTGAGTTTGATAGGATCCCTCATCTGTTTTTACTTTCATTGCCTGTGTCTTTTGGGGGTTCTATCTAAAAAACCATTGTTTACACTGATGTCTTACAGGTTTTGCCTTATGTTTTCCTGGAGTAGTTTCATAGTTTCAGGTTTTACATTTAGGCCTTTGACCCATTTGAGTTGATTTTTGTTTTAGAGAGAAAAGAATCGGGTTTCACTTTTTTCTGGATATGTGTAGGCAATTTGCCAGTACCATATTTTGAAGAGTCTATATTTTCTCTATAGTATGTTCTTGGCACCTTTGTCAAAAATGTTGACTGTATGTATATGGATTAAGTTCTGAGTTCTCTAATTTGTTGCATTGGTCTATGTATCTGTTTTTATGCCAATATCATTTTATTTTGGTTTCATAGCTTTGTAGTACATTGTAAGGCCAGGTATTGTGATGCCTCCAACCTTTTTGTCCCCTCAATATTGCTTTGATTATTCTGGGGTCTTCTATGGTTCCATATTAATTTTAGGATTGTTTGTTCTATATCTGTGAAGAAAGTTATTACTATTTTGATGGGGATTGCACTGAATCTATAGATTGCTTTGAGCATTATGGTCATTTTAAGATTTTTAGTTCTTCTCTCCATGAACATGGATATCATTCCCTTTTTTGTATGTGCTTTCTATAATTTCTTTCATCTTTCAATGTTTTATAATTTTTATTGTAGAGGTCTTCTACTTTATTGGTTAAATTTATTGGTAAATTTTTTGTAGCTATTGTGTGGGCTTGCATTCACTATTTCTTTTTTCAGCAAGTTCATTATTTGTTTATAAAAGTATTAGGGTTGTCTGTATTTTTATTTTTATATACTAATTTACTGAATTTTTTACTCCTAACAGATATTTGATGGAGTATTTAGGCTTTTCTCTGTAAGATTACGTCATCTGCAAACGTGGATAATTTAACTTCTTTTCAATTTGGATGTCCTTTGTTTCTCTCTTGCCTAATTGCTCTTGCTAATATTATAAAGAAGAGTGGTGAAAATGGATATACTTGTCTTGTTCCAGATCTTAGAGGAAGTATTTTCAGCTCTGCCTCATTCAGTATAATGTTGGCTTAGGATTTCCGTGTGTGTATGTGTGTGTGTGTGTGTGTGTATAATCTTCTCCTGTATGTAATTTGTGATAATTTTTATCATGAAGGGATTTAAATGTTATCAAATGCTTTTTCTGCATATATTGAGATGATCATAGGGTTTTGTCCTTAATTCTGTTGATATGTTGTAACACATTTATTTATATATGCTGAATTATTCTTCCACTTAGGAATAAATCTCACTTGATCATGGTGTATGACCTTTTGATGTGTTGTTGGATTGAGTTTGCTAGTATTTTGTTCTGCATCTATTTTCATCAAGGAGATTCGTCTATAGTTTTTCTGTTGTATCTTTCTTTCATTCTGGTATCAGGGTAATGCTGGCCTCATAAAAAGTTTAGCAGTGTTGCTTCCATTTCAATTTTTTTGGAATAATTTCAGAAGAAATTATTTAAACATTTTGTAGAACTCAGAAGAAAGTTGGCAAGTCTCAGCTGTTTTTAGGTGGGAGAATTAATCACTGCTTCAAGCTCATTATTCATTATCTGCCCAATTAGATTTTCTATTTGATTTTGGAATTTTTGTGCATTCAAAAATTTATCCATTTCTTCTAGGTTTTCTAATTTAGTGTATAATTGGTCATAATTTCTTATGAACCTTTGTATTTCTGTGGTGTCAGTTGTAATGTCTCTTTTCATCTCTGACTTCTCTTTTTCTTGGTTACTCTAGCTAACAGTTAATTTGTTTAACTTTTTGAAAAAACTTTCATTGGTCATTTACATTGTTTTTTTAGTCTTTTTAAAGTTTATTTCTGTGTGTATCAAGTTTTATACATATAAAAATTGTCTCTTTATAAAACTTATAAATATATAGAAGTTATATACATATATATAGCATATATATGTTTATATTATAACTTCTAATTTTGGATTTGTTTCTTTTATAAATCTTTGAGGTGCATTGTTAAGTTATTTAAAATCTTTTTTGTGGATATATGCATTTATTACCGTAAAATTCCCTCTTAGGACTGTTTTTTTTTTTTTTTGTATCCCACAGATTTTCATATGTTGTTCTTTCATTTTCATTTGTTTTAAGAAATGTGTTGATGTGTATGTGTGGTGCTAGGAACCCAGGGCCTCAAACATGATAGGCAAATGCTCTACCTTTGAGCTACATCCAAATAAGACAGCTGGCGTAGTGGCGCCTGTCTGTAATTCCAGCATCTCCAGAGGCTGAGGCAGGAAGATTGGGAGTTCAAAGATGGTCTCAGCAAAAGAAAGGTGCTAAACAACTCATTGAGACCTTGAGACCCTGTCACTAAATAAAATACAAAAAAGGGCTGGGAATGGGGCTCAGTGGTTGAGTGTCCCTGAGTTCAACCCCCAATACCAAACAAATGAACAAAAAACAAAAATAAAACTTAATAAGACAATTGTAGCCTAACATATGTTCTATCCTGGAGAATGGTTCATGAGCTAATAAGAATGTGTTTTCTGCTGCTTTTGGATGAACTGTTCTGCTCATGTCTTTTAGGTCCATTTACTCCACAGTTTGGTTCAACTCGGATGTTTCTTTGTTGATTTCTCCCCCCCCCCCAGCTCTGTCTGGATGACCTGTCCATTGAGGATATTGAGACACAAATCCCAACTATTATTTGTATTGGAGTATGTCTCTTCCTTGAGATGTAATATTTGGGTAGTTCATCTATATTTACAATTGGTCTTCTTGCTGAATCAGTCCTTTTATCAACATATAATGATCTTCTTTGTCTTTTTTTGTTTTTTTTTAAAATAGCTTCTGCTTTAGAGTCTGCTTTAATCTGATACGAGTATAGCTACTCCTGCTTACTTTTGGTTTCCATTTGCATGGTACATCTTTTTACAACTTCTCATTTTTAGTCAATATTTTTAGCAGTGAAGTGAGTTTCATATACTCAGCATATAGTTGGGTGGTGTGTGTGTGTGTATACATGGTGTGTGCGTGTAGTATGTGTGTGTTTAAAGATCCATTTGGCTGGTCTGTATCTTTTAATTGAATGTAATCCACTTCATTCAAATTTTATTATTGATAGATATGAACTTCTCCTGTCATTTAAAAAATTACTTTCTACCCATTCTGTATTCTTCTTTCCCAACTCTTATTATTTATCTTTATGACTTGGTAGTTTTATTTAAAGATTTAAGTCTATTCCCTTTATCACTTGTGTATCTACTCTTCTCATGACTCTTTTACATTTGTATGTATTCATAATGATGATTATTATTATGTTTCTAACATAGGAATCCCCTTAAACATTCCTTGTAGGACTGGTCTGGTGATGATGAATGATCTGTTTCTGCTTATCTGATTGTTAGTTTTCTTCAGTTTCTGAAGAATATTTTTACTGGGCATAATATTCTTGGTTGGCAATTTTTTCACTTTCAGTACTTTGAATATGTCATCTCATTCTCTTCTGGCCTGTAAGATTTCTGCTAAGAAATTTGGTATGTCTAATGGGCATTCTTATATGTGATTTGTTACTTTCCTCTTGCTGATTTTTAGAATTCTGTTTTTGTCTCATACATTCAACATTTGGGGCTATAATATTACTTCAGCAAAGATTTTTTGTTGTTGTTGTTGAATCTGGTTGAGGCCTTTTGAGTGTCTTGTATTTGGATGTTCTTATCTCTTTAAAAATTTGTAAAGTTGTCAGGTATTACTTCATAAAATAAGTTTTCGATGCCTTTCATCTCTGTTTTGTCCTCTGGAATCCATATAATGTGAATATTTGTTTAGTGAGCTTCCACATATCTCACAGGCTTTCTTCATTCTTTTGCTTTCTTTTATGTATTTATTTTACTTGACTAGGATAACTCAAAAGACCTGTCCTCAAGTCCAGAAATTCTTTCTTCTGTTTGTTCTAGTCTATTGTGAAAGCTCTTAATGAATTTTTTTTAAAATAATAAAATTAACTGAAAATTTTAACTCTAAGATTTCTTATTGGTTCTTTATTATGATTTGTTTCTCTTTGGTGAGTTTCTCATTCATATCCTAAATTGTTTACCTCATCTTTATTTGTCTATATTCTCTTGAATATCACTGAATTTCCTTAGGATCAAAATTTTGAATTTTAAGGTACTTTATAGATTTCCTCCAAACTCACATTTCCATAAAATTATTATGTTCCTTGGAACTTTCATATTTCCTTTCATTTTTTTTTGTGTTCCTGTGTTGTTGTTTGTATATCTTTTCTAATGGTTATCTCTCCTAGGTTTATGGAGTAGCTTTTTGAGGGAAATATTTTCATTTAGATGGAATGTAAAGTATCAGTTCATTAGGTGCTTTGGGTGGCTTTGCTTAAAGGCTAGCTCAAATTTGTAACCTCTTTATGATGTCTTAGGCTGTAATATCTAAGTGGTTTCTTGATGTAGTAGCTAAAATTGCGTCAATAGTCTAGGCAGCAATAGTTTATAAAAGTAATTGTATGATTATAAATAGACAAAGGAAACATTTCCTAGGTTCCATGGAACAAGTGCAGATAGTGCTGGGGTTTGGGGATCAGTAGCCATTTTCTTGAAGATTTGGTATCTGTTTGGGATCTTCTCTAGGTGTTAAGGACATGGAATCATATGATTCCAGTGCTTGTGGCATTAGTAGGTGCAGTCTCAAGACTGTGGGCTTGAGAGAAGAACTTCCCTAAATCCTATGGGGTGTGGTGCAGGTTATGTTGTATCTTGTGGCACTGGTAACCATGTTCCTGAAGGTTCAGGACATGGAAAAGACTTTAAGTCTGAAGAGGTGAGTTTGGGCAGTGCTGAGACTTCTGAGTTTGGTATCCATGGTCCTGGAGTTGCAGGAAGTGAAAGGGAATGTCCTAGGTCACTTGGAACATGCACGGATGGGGCTGGAACTTGTAGTATTAATAGACACTTTCCTGGAGCTATGGGACTTGGATGGGACCTTCTTTTGTCTTGAGGGACAGGTGTGACAGATGCTGGGGATTTCTGCAAAAGCAACCATAGTCCTATGTCTATGGGATGGGTAGGAAACCTCCCCATTTCCTGTGGGGTAAGTCCTTGTAGTGCTGGTATTTGGGGCACCGACAGCTACATTCCTGGAGCGACAGTATATGACTGGGACACCCCCCGCTCCCAGCTCCCAAATAATAGGTACAGGGGTTGCTTAGATCTTCTGTACCAGAAATTGCAATCCCAAGGCCATGGGCTGGGGAGATAGATTCTAGCTTTATGTGGCAAGTATGGATATGGCTCAGGCTTATAACTCTGGCAATTACTAGACTTGAGGCTACAGGACACTGAAGGGCCTGTTATTAACTCATGAGGGCCAGACAAGCCCAAGACTTCTGACTTCTATGGAGAATGGCATCTAACAGTAGCTCGTGCAGCAGCTTGGCTTTTGGGGGTTTGGGAAGCAGTGTGAGTTCTTTCTTTGGAGCAGAGCAGTCACTCTTAGACCAGCCAGCTCCCCAAACTGGATTTAAAACCCGTGAGGACTGCTAGTCTGCAGTATGATCAGGATTGCTGATGCTCTTCCACTTATATTTTCCTGGCAATGTGGAGCATCTGCACCCTGGCCCACCCAAATCTGAAGTTGCAATTTGCTTTGTTCTTTTCTCCAGGTTGCGACTGTCCATGCTGCTCAGGGTTCCTGTCACTTGCTGATATCTAGAGCTCTCCCTCAATCGCTCTCCTCAAAATGGTTGTTCCTTTTTTGCTCTGGCTCTTCTCTGTGGCAAAGTCATGCCCAGGGCACCTATATTCAGCCATACTGGGCTTCCTTTCTGCATTTCTTTAGACTATTGTTTTATATTAAAATTGATTTAAATTTTGCATTCAAAATTTGTACTCAACATATCTGTTTCAATATAACCATTTCTTCCCTAATGATGGAAACTCTCACCCCCAAGAAGATGCCTTATGTTCCCCTGTGGTTTCTTATCTTCCCTGGCACACTGAATCCACTGTGTGAAGCAGACATTGGCAACTTCCTAGGTGTTGGTTTTTAGCTTCTTCTATCCACTCCATCCTGCAGAGAGGCTTAGGAGAGCATGCCCCAACCTGGATGGATCAAGAAAGGTGAGGGTTGGCCAACCGCCCACCCAGCCCTCCTCACCGGAGGACAATCGGACTCACTGGGGAGACCAGTCAAAGCAGGATCTCATTTATTGAGGAAACGCACACAACTTATATAAGGAGTAAAAGCCAATCATTTTAAAACTTGGGAAAGTGGGAACCAATCAACATAAAGGTCAAATCAGCAGGAGGAATTCACATGCATACCCATACCATAGTTTCTAATGAAGAGCACAAGCTGTGCACGAGCATGGAAGAGAAGTAAGCCAATCAGGGAGGTTTCAAAACAACTTCAGTGTCCTCCTACTGGCATTTAGCTAGGTGCCATCTTAGTTTTCAGCCCCACATTTTCCCCCTTCTTGTTTTGTATGGAATCTCCCTTACTTGAGAGTGTGCCTGTCTTAGGTTGCTCTCTTATGAGTCTTACCCATCATTGACTACCACTCTGGCTCTTCAGAGGAAAGTCCATACGAGGGAGGATCATCCCTCACATATTACCCAAGGACATTGAATAGGTTGCAGACATATTAAGGGGCATAGGAATAATGCCAGGAACTCGGATACCAACAGGAATTGGTATAAGGGGTTGTCTAACAAGGGTCCATCTAACTTCTGCATTACCATCCAAAGGGCAACACAAGAGGGTGAGCAAAAGAAATACCTTCATATTTATTAACTTATTATACACTATTAATTAGAAAAAATGTGGTTACTATATATTAGGTCTATGCCTACAGTAATACTATATATAATAATAAAAGCCTTTTATTATTATATATAATTCCAAGTCCCACAGAGATCAGGCAAATTTTCCACCCGGAACTGGCTTAAAATAATGGACACCTTTTTCTTTACAGTCAGGGGAAGAGGCAGAGTACACCACTGGGGCAGATCTGTTTCCCCCCATTAGTAAAGACATTAACTGCCTTAGTAAGAGGTCTAGCGGAAAAAAGCACGGGAGGGGTCCATTGTAGCCTCGAGAATGATGTTACCCATTTCGAAGCGCCATAACGACAATCTATCTTTCCCATAAAGCCCTCCAGGGCAATAGACAGTTGGGTATGATTTTCTTTGTATCCACTTAAAATCTGACATTCGATAAGGAATCACCAGAACATCAGGGTCTTTGCCATAGTGTCTTAGGGAAATATCTCTGCCTTTTACAATTAGATCAGCCAATTGGTCAAGTTGAGAGTAAACTCTAGGAGCTCCCCCTATAGACATATGGACCCACTGAAGTGGCTCACCCAATTGGGTAATGGCAGCTGTAAACAGCTCGTCACCAGGGAGAATTCACAAACAAAGAGGACATGAAGGTTTATATCGAGTCAGTTGTGCTGCGTTTAGGGCTGATTGAATCTTTTGAAAAATTAAGTGGTGTTGAGAGGACATTGTAATAACATCTGTAGGGGCCTTGTCCTTTAAGGAATCAAAAATCGGAAGTAGGTCTTCAGAAGGCAATTAAAGCCAAGGCCTTAACCAATTAAGTTCTCCAAGTAATTTTTGTAGTTCCACCAGGGTATAGGACGACTGGAAAAGTAATTGAGGCTTAAGGGGACAGACAGAATCCAGCTTAAGTTCGTCCCCTAGAATTTTAAAAGGAGGCAAGGTCTGGACCTTATCACTAGAAATATGTAATCCTCCCTTTCTGTAAGAGTCTGGAGGTACTTGTAAGCAGAGCCTAGCGCTTTGGCATCTGCTGCCCCAATAATGATGTCATCCATGTAAACTTATAATTATGTCCGATCGCCCCCGAAGGGGTTGCAGGACTTGTGAAACATATTGTTGACAAAAAGCTGGACTATTAGCCATGCCTTGGGGTTACACCACCCACTCATATCTTTGGTCTGATCCCTGGAAGTTAACAGAGGGAACAGAGAAGGCAAACTTCTCACAATCCTGGGGATCAAGGGGAATAGAAAAGAAACAATCCTTAATATCAATTACAATAAGCATATGGTTCCCAGGGATAGAGGGGATCCAGGGCAATCCCCGTAAGGGAGTACCCACAGGGACCATCCGCTCATTAATCTTAAGTCCTGTAACATTCTCCACTTACCCGATGTCTTTTGTATAACAAACACTGGACTATTCCATGGGCTTAGGGACAGTCTAAGATGTCCCAAATCTAATTGTTCTTTAATGATTTCCTTTAACTTTTGAAGTTTATTTAATGGTAGAGGCCACTGTTCCACCCATACAGGGGGTCCTAGTAACCACTGGATGGCGGGGACTGTAGGAACAGTGGCCTTTAGGATTGGGGGTGAGGTTTTGTACAAGGAGCTGGCACACGTCGACGAGTGGCCTCAAATAATGGATCTTCCCTATAATTATCAAAAGACCCATGACCACTGAATTGCTGTTGGTACTCTTCTTCCTCTAGTATATCCTCATAGAAAGCCTTTTAATCTATTGTGATAAATGCTTCAGCTTCCCCTAGGACATCCTGGCGTAGCAAATTGGCAGTTAGCCCAGAAGCCACCAGGGGGCGTACTTCCCCCTGGCTACCATCAGGGTCTCTCCAAGTAAGCCAATCTTTTGTTTCCTCTGACTGGGTGTTCCCTCCTACGCCCAACAACTATGGCCCTGGGACCAATTTCCACTGGGGTGGGACCTCCTCTTTTCTCAAGATTGTTCTATCGGCACCTGTATCAATCAAACATCTAAATTTCTTTCCTGCTATAAAAATGTCCATCTTTGGTCAAATACCCGGGATTATGGGAACAGTCCAATGAGCCTTGAGATGGCCCATAGACTGGTAGCCTCCTTTAGTTGACAGGGCTGGAGAGTGCCCCATTATCAGTTTAAAGGCTTCCCCTCAATGTCAAATTTGGATCTACAACCTTCCAATGGTATCCCTTTTTATACCTGGGACAGGGTGTTTTGGGTGGTCTCTGTTCCCTCGGTGGCTGGGGAGGGGGCCCCTGGGAGGTGGTAGCCCCTGTCTTATTGGAGGGACACTCCCTTTTAAAGTGACCTTGTTGACCACACCCATAACAGACTCCCTTATTTGTGACATAGACGCAAATGCGGAAGTGAGCGCCTTGGTAAGGGAGGTCGTTTGGGCCTGCAGCGCGGCAGCCGAGGACTGTGACTGAGCCTGAGTGCCCACGTCCTACTAGTGGCCACTATCCATCTTCCCATAGATGGATCTTTCATCCCAGTGCAGGCCAGCTTATGATCTGTGGTCATCCCTTCCCATACTAACATTTTTACAAATTGATCTCAAAGGGGACCTGGAGGAAATTTTCTCTGGAGACTTTTTTCCACTCTCTCAATAAATGTGGCAAGATCCTCAGTAGCCTTTTGAGTAATTCCTGACATGGGGGGCTCTGCGGGGCCCTCCTCTAACTTTTTCCAGGCCGCCAATCCCAAGGCCCATACTTGCTCCTGATAAGGTGCCGGGATGGCAGCCTGCTGGAGGACAGTTGAAAATTGATCATCTGACCCAGAGAGCATTCCATAAGTTACGGGAATTGGAGGATTAGCAGCCTGATTGCTCTCAGCCTGACTGTAGCACTCCATTTTAGGTACAGAGGACCAGGAAGCACAGCCTTGGTCTGGTTTTTCCAATCCTGGGTGGTACACTGTTGGTGGGCCAAACCCTGGAGGATGGTTTCAGCCCAAGGCGAATTAGGCCCATCCTCAGAGATGGCCTTTTTGAGCTCCTTTAGATCCTGGGCTTCCCAGGGGTACCAAAGGGCTGATCTATTTCCACCTGGGTTGGCATTCACTGGGAACACCTGACATTCACCGAACAGTGGCCTGGTAGATGTTTTCCTGACTTACCCCAGGCGGGGAAGGGTCCCTGCCGAAAGGATGGCAGTATGGTGGAGGTTGTCCTCTGTCCTGGTTATTGATTGTCTTAAAGCAGGAGCCACTGGGGTAGAGCTTGGAGAGCCGGGCCAGGGATTGAAAGGATCTTGGGACCCCTCCCAAAGGTGAGGTTTTATTCCCTTTCTGTCTGAAGCCTGATGTGAATCAGCTTGTTGCTCCTCCACAAAGGTCTCCCAACCTGAATTGCCCTTGATTTCCTCCTGAGAGGTGAAGGGCAGGGGCATCTCAGAACGGTCTTTATTGCCTCCCGCCTTCAATTTAGGGGGACCAGGAGAAAAGCAAGCTTTAAGGGCGGATAGTGTTGGATATACCCCCTAAGGGGGATCCTCCCCCAAATTAACTTCGCTCTCTCTCACCAGCTGTTCTACATGTTCCCAAGTAGCCCCATCAAAGAGATTAGCGGCAACCAGCCAAGGTGCCGAATGAGTTAGGGTCTCCCAGGCCCTGGGAGTCTAAGATCTCTAAACCTCGACTTTTGAGCATGAACCTCAGCACCTTAAGAGCTGGATTATCATGTGTAGAGTGAGATTGCCCCATCTTTTCAGGGATACCCTTACCTCATGTCCCGATTAGACTGATCCGCTGATATTTTCACTTTCAAGTCGTTCCTGTTTAGGCACCAATTGTTGGGGTTTTTAGCTTCTTCTATCCACTCCATCCTGCAGCACAGGTAAAATAACCACAGACTGCCTTCTACCCAAACATTTCCCAGTTTTCCCCACCTAGTAACTTTTTGTTATACTACAAATGTACTTGTGTACTCTAATTAAAACATGAGGTATTTTTGGTGAGGCCAACTATATTCTTGAGATACTTAGGTAACTAGAGTAAAATAATTGCTTTCTATACAGGTAAAGTTTCTAATTTCTGTTCCTTTTCTCATAGCTTTTAATATTTGGGCTGGGTGGTAAGGGAGGGAGTATATTTGCCTCAGGACTCTGTTCACAGATGACAAAGATTTGGTTTAGTTTGTAGCATGGCCAGTGGGTTCCTTAAAAAATGATTGGAGAACAGAAAAAAGATATGTTGGCAGCAGACTGGTGAAGTCAGCCCTTGAGTTTTGGAGAAGTCAATGCTTGCAGCTTGTCCTGTGCCACCGAGCAGGTAACTTAGGGGCAGTTTCCCTATCAGTGATAGATTCATTTCTTACCGTACCTAATAATGACAAGAGAGAAAGTAACGGCAGGGTCTTTGTGACCATAAATATACTGATCTACTATGAACAATATTAGTGATTCTACTATACTTGTTTGAGTTCTCAAAAGAAGTGGCTCTAAGTACAAGAACTAGGTAGGATCACGATGAAGAGTCCAGACAAGCAAAAGAGAAACAATTCCCCTGTAGTGCCAGACAATCTTCCAATAGGTTAAGTGACAAAAAGCAAATCACTGTAGCATTGCAAAATATTCCACATACTGAGTCATTTTAGGAAACAAGGCAAGGGGTCTAATGAGCTAGCCATCTTATCTACTTTATCTGATGGGAAATGGAAATACTGTTAAAGATCATTTGTGAAACCTAGCTTCATAATCAAAGAAAACATCTCCCCAAACAAGATGAGATTGTCCTAGCCAGTTATCTCAGGATTGCTTTCCCTCCAATTTAAGCTTGAATGCTCCATGGAATCTGAAGGCTCTAGGTGAGTTAATTCTCCCCACCCCTCTTCTCAGGAATGCATGGCAGTCCCCCTATTGTAAAAACTGCTATCAAATTCCCATTTCAATCTGTAGGTACGCAGGCTCAAAGAGCACTATGAGAGATCTGAGGAGATCAGGCAGGTGAGTCCTCACCAGGGGCAAAGATTAGACATTTTTTCTTCTAGTGTTTCCTTCTGAAGACTTCCAGAGATTCCCCACTGCCTGTCAAAGGCAAGACTCCGTGTTAAGTTCTCGGCTTCATTCCTGGTGGTCCAATTGACATTTTCACAAGATTCATTGGCTATAAACTACCAATAGTCCCGTCCTCCCCCCCCCCCCCCGCCAACACCAGAATCATTCAAAGGTAAGAGTTAGCCACACTAACACTTCCTGACATCCGTCCTACATGCCCAGCAAACTGCCACCTCCATTGTATTGATAGGAATGTGAAAATAAATGAAGGCCACCCAAATGAAAACAAGCCTTTGCTTGAATTCATGTATCAGTTCTAATAA
This sequence comes from Marmota monax, assembly GCF_021218885.2. Lineage (NCBI taxonomy): Eukaryota > Metazoa > Chordata > Mammalia > Rodentia > Sciuridae > Marmota > Marmota monax. The sequence continues at coordinate 26,920,226 of NW_026695227.1, read as the reverse complement.
TATTTTGATGAACCTTTTAGGTTTCCTTACATATAAAATCATATCATGTACAAACGGAGATAATGTGACTTCTTCCCTTTCAATTTGTGTGCTTTTTAATTACTTTCTCTTATGTAATTACCAAAGCAATTAGATATCACAGTACTAGAAATTTGTTTTTGTTTTTGACTGGGAGCAGTGAGAAGGGACTGATCTTAGAGGAAATGCTTTCATCTTCTCCCCATTCAGTATGATGTTCACTGTGGGTTTGCCATGTATAGCCTTTATTATGGTGAAATGCAATTCTTCTATGTCTAGTTTGTTTCCCAAGGCTTTTACCATGAAGGGATGTTGAATTTTATCAAATGCTTTTTCTACATGTATTTAGCTGATTTATGCTTTTATTCTTCATTTTGTTGAGTGTGATATATTTCTTGATATGCTTATGTTGAAGCATATCATCTTCCTGGGATGAAACCAATTTGATCATTGTAAATGATCTTTTTTGATGTGCTACTGAATTCAATTTGAGAAATTTTGCTTCTATCTTCATCAAGGATATTAGTCTATAGTTTTTTGTTGCGTCCTTGTCAGCTTTCAGTAACAGGGTAATATTTACCTCACCGAATGAGTTTGGAAGGCTTCCCTGTCATTAAATTCTGTGGAATGGTTTGAGAAGCATTGGTGTTCTTTTGAAGTTTGGTAAAATTCAGCAGCGAAGCAATTGCATCAGGGGCTTTTGTTTGGTTGTAACAGTCTTTATTACTAATTTGATCTCCTTACTTGTTATTGGTCTATTTGGGTATTTTATCTCCTCTGGGTTCAATTTTTCTAGGTCATGTATATTCAGAAATTTGTTCATTTCTTTCTGTTTTCCCATTTGTTAGCATTAGTTTTAATTGTAATACCTAATGATCCTTTATATTTAGTGGTATCAGTTATAATGTCTCCTTTTTTTTTTTAAAAGAGAGATAGAGGAGATACAGAAATTTTAATATTTATTTTAGTTTTCGGCGGACACAACATCTTTGTGGTGTTGAGGATCGAACCCAGGCCACACGCATGCCAGGCGAGCGCGCTACCGCTTGAGCCACATCCCCAGCCCATAATGTCTCCTTTATCTCCAATTTTATTTATTCTGGTATTCTTTTTTTCTTAGTAAAGAAAAGATTTGAAAAAATTTGTTTTCAGAGACCCAATTCTGTTTTATGACTACTTTGTATGTATTTTTAAAAGCTTCTATTTTGTTGATTTCTTTTTTTAAAAAAATATATTTTGGTCATAGATGGACACAGTATCTTTGTTTATTTATCTTTATGTGGTGCTGAGGATTGAACCCAATGCCTCACGTATGCGATGCAAGCGCTCTACCACTGAGCTCCAGCTCCAGCCCCTATTTCATTAATTTCTGTTGTGATCTTTGCCATTTCTTTCCTTCTACCAATTATGGGTTTGTCTTTTTCATGCTTTTCTAAGTCCTTGGTGTTCATCCTTAGACTACTTATTTGAGACCTTTTTTTTTTTTTTTTCTAATGTAGATAATCATTGATATATGCCCCTTAGTTGTGCTTCTGCTGCATCCCACAGGTTTTGGTATGTTATATTTTGAAAATTTTAAATCTCTCTTCTGACTTCCTTGATAATATGCTGTTCATTCAATAGTGTTTTGTTCAGTCCCTATGCATTTGTATAACTTCTAAAAAAATTTTTTTATGATCAGAAAAAAATACAGGATATAATTTCAGTTTTTTGAATTTGTTAAAATTTGTTTTAGTGCCCTAAGGTGTGGTCTATTCTAGAAAGTTCCATGTGCTGTTGAAAGTGTATATATTCATGAGCAGTTGGATGGAATGTTCTATTAATGTCTGATAAGTCCATTCTATCCACATTATAGCATAATTCTGATGTTTGCTAATTTTTTTTTTGTCTGGATGATATGTTCATTGATGAAAGTAGGGTGTTAGGCTCCGATACAACAACAGTAGGGCGTTTTCTCTCTTTAATAGTGTTTTATAAAATTGGGTGCTCTAACATTCGGTGTTTATAGACTTATAATTAATTATTCTAAGTTCATGTTGAATTGATCTCTTAGTCATTCATGATATAGTGTCCTTCTTTCTCTTACAGTTTTTATCTTAATATCTCTTGTCAGACATAAGTAGACCTATTCCTGCTTGCTTTTAGTTTATATTTTCTTAGAATATCATTTTCTATCCTTTCAACTTTCAGTTTGTATGTCTTGTGAAGTGAATTTCTTATAGGTATACTATTTTATCTCTTCTTTTAATGGAATTTATGCTTTTACATGCTTTTATGATAGTAGTTATCTTTCTTTTGTTTATGGATGTAGGACTCCCTCATATATCCTGTTAAGGCTGGGTAGGTGGTCATTAATTCTCTGTTTTTGCTTGTATCTTATTAATTTTCAAAGGACAGACTTGCTGGCTATAGTATTCTTGGTTGATAATTATTTTTAAGACTTGGAATATGTCATTCCATCTCCTTCTGGTCTATAGGGCAAATTTCTGCTGAGAAATTTGCTGTCAAAATAATGGAAATGACCTTAAATGTGATTTTTCTCTTGTAGATATAAAAATTCTTTGTATTTTTTTTTTTTTTTTTTTTTTTGCAGTGTGACTATAATTAATGCTGTGGTGAGGATCTTTTCTGGTCATGTCTACTTAGGGCTCTATAATTATCCTGTACATGGATGTCCATATCTTGGTCAAGATTAGGCAGGTTTTGAATTATAGAGTAGGTTTTCTGTGTCCTTAACATTGTTTCTCCTTGCCTTTAGGTATGTCAAAAATGGGGAGGGGGTACCAGGGATTGAACTCGACCACTGAGTTCACTGAGCCACATCCCTAGCCCTGTTTTCTATTTTATTAGAGACAGGGTCTCACTGAGTTGCTTAGTGCCTTGCTAAATTGCTGAGGCTGGCTTTGAACTCATAATCTTCCTGTCTTAGCCTCCCAAGCCGCTGGGATTACAAGCATATGCCACCCCGCCTGGCTCAAAATACTATTTTTTTTTTTCTTGCATAATTTCTTATTCATATCCCGCCTTCCTAATTTCATTTGTATTCTCTTGGAGCTCACTGAGTTTTTAAATGATCATTCTTTTAGATTCTGAATCAAGTGTTTGGTCCCTTTTTCTTTGGACTCTGTTAACACTTCCAAATAACTCTTTTGTATCTTGTTTTTGTATATTTATTGTGTTCCTATGTTGGGATTTATGCATCTGGTGAATTAGGTATTTCTACCATTTTCATGAGTTGGTTACCTTCCTAAGCAACTTTCTCCTGAAAATGTCTTAGGGTGTTTGTTATGCAATATTGGCTTTGATTTTTAGCTGGGCACAGTATGTACTATGGCAGAGTCAGAAAGATCCACTGTCTCTGTGGCCATGCAAGAGTGGGGGTATTATAGCACTTCAGGCAGGTGTGGAGTAGAAAGCGGTGGATGTGGAGTGTTCATGGTGTGGCTGTTCCTACAATGGGAGTGGGGGTTTCCTCAGGCTCTACTGATGCTAGCTGTGCTAGTAGCAGTGATGTGGGGCCTGAGGTCCTTGTCCTATAACCAGTCAGTGGTATGGGCTTAGATGCTCCATGAGAAGAGGAAGTGGCACTCACACCTGATCCTGACAGCAGTGTGTGGTCAGGTAACTTGGGTGGGAACCACATAGATTGGGTGGCAGCAGGAACCATGGTGTTCTCTGTACTGCTTTGATGGTAGTGCCTGCCCAGGAGTGGGACCTTAGCCAGAGCTGGACAAGTTGCACTTGGTACCCTACTCCCATCCTCCTACCCCAGCTGTGCATGCCTGGTTGTAGGGCAACAGCTGGAGCTAGAGCTGCATAAAGGACTCTCAGCTAGGTCCTTACTAGTAGGACCAGAGTTGAAACTGAGGCGTTCCCTCCCTGTTTTGTAACAGGCCCTGAGCATGGGGTAGTGGGGAGAGGAGGCCAGAGCCATGGGGGTGCCTGCCTTCATTCCTGGTGGGAGTCTACATTCAGCAAGCCTCAGGCCTGGTTTCAAAGGGTGAACTTGCTTTTGTGGTTCTTGAGTGGAGCATCCTCTGTGTCGTAACTCCTGTCCCCTACAGTGCAGTTGCACCTAGTGGGCTTGGGTCAAAGTTACTATGCTGGGCCAAGTTGCACTCATGGGGCAGCTATTCCATGAGACAGTACAGTGGAATGCCTGTGGAATTCCAGAGGTGAGTTTTTACAGGGGTTTCTGACCTAGAGCAGTCTAAATTCAGACAATAGCTTCCTTCTCAGTATGGCTCCAGGCTATGGCACCCTGGAGGTTACATAGGAGATGATGTGAGATCCCAAAACAAAGCAATTATGCAAATTTCAGAATACTTACTTGACAGAACACTTACCTCCCTGGCCTGTAAGACAGCCAGTGTTGGGATTGCCAGCACCCACACTCCCCTGGGGCTCTTTTACCCCTTACCCCTGCAAAGGGGAACTCCTTGAGCTCCCCTGGCTGTGGATCCTGGCTCCACAGATGCAAAGAGATTTTGTTCTTCTTAGGATGCTGTTGTTCCAGCATAATCTTACCAGGTTTTAGTCTCTCCTGCTCATTTCCAGTGGCCACTCGCCTCCAAATCCAGCTATACACCTATTATGTTGGTTCTTCTTTGTGGAGAAGACAGTGAGGGCTGGGCCCCCTCTATTCAGCCACCTTGTCCTCTCAAGATATCCACATGCTATTCAAGGTTTTATTTTTGTAATGAGATTATCCTTTATGTTCTTCTCAAAAAATTCCCCTTTCTGTATGACTCTAGGTACAGAGTCTTTCTGCACTTAGTGACTCATCCTTCCTGTGTGACATTGTTCCTTGCAACCCTGGTTTAGCAAGTGAAGATGCCTTCATGAAATTAAAGCACCCTTCCGTCCACTGGTAGCTGCACTGAGAGTACCTGAGGCTGGTGCTCAGGGTCTTAACGCAGGGCTCAATTCCAACATCTGTATGTGGCAGCTCTGTCTGAAACCCCATCCCAAATTTTTCCTGGAAAAACTATGCTCTAAAGTAAATTGAAAATACAATTTTAGATATAATTTACACAAGTACATATTTGCTAAGTGATACATAACTGGTCACTAATAAATGGCATATAAAGGTATTCTCAGGAAATTTATGCAATAGAACAGAGCTTTACTGTTTGTAAAAATGAATTTATTAAAATGCTCATAATTATAAAAGAATATTAAAATGCATAGAAATTAACATTAATTACAAACTTTACATCTTTTGCCACAGTGTAGGAAAAGTATGAATATTTCAGTTCTTTAGTTAAGTTGCTCAGACATTTTAACTTTTCAAACACATTATAATATGAACACAAGAAAATGGTACAAGAAGTGTTTCACCAACAGATCACATTCTGCCTCCTATTGTGAATTAATGTTCTGTGAACTCCAAGATGCACATGTAATACAAAGGCGGGTATTTTGTGACAAACATTTTACAAGACGGCCTTGTTTAGTTTCAAAACAAAAATGATGGCTTTTCATTTCTACTGAGATATCTAAAATATCTGAAGGAGTTTAAAGAAAAATCCCCTGAGTAGTGGGTCTAATGCTTCAATCCATTAAAACTCACAGGCAATACACAAGGATATAAAGCTAAGATTTTTATAGTGGTTAACACTGAACAGGTCAAGGGCCAGATCCTCCGGTCACAGGCCGATTTCCATGCCCCTTGGTGCTCCTGGGAGAAGGGGGCATCTTTCCCATTTGCAGATGCAATCACAGTCCATTTTTCTCTGACAAGTAGCACTAGACACATGAACACTGCTGAAGTTATGGGGGACCCTGGTCTCCACTGCAAGTTAGCTTTTTTGGGCATCTTGGTAGTGTCAGACATTACATTTTCTGCCTTTAGAAATGTGAGGGTTTTAAAGCCCCTGTCCATAGCAGCACATTTTTTAACTCTGAAGAGGATTCTCTCAGCTGGGGCTATGAACACATAAATGCACATTTTTTAAAAAAAATTCTATAGTATACACAAAGAGATAAGGCAAAAACATTTCCTTTTCTATGATGACATAAACAGTAAGTAGTTGATGAATCAAATGCTAGGAGATAGTCACATACTTCAGAGAAGAGGTAATAAGAGAGAAGGCGACACGCACCTCCAGGAGCAGTCTCTCAGAGGGTGGGAAAAGGAACAGTGGTGCTCCACCTAGGCTGTGCGGAAATGAGAAATAGTTCCCTCCAGTGGGAAGACATTCATCTCTTGTCTCAGTGCAGCGAGACCTCATGTGGCCTGCCTTGGGCTCTCTGACCACACTGTCAACATGCATGATAAAGGAAGGTGGAGAAATGTCTATGATCCATTGGGGCAATTCAAAAGCTCAGAATACTGCTTTTTTTAAAAAATTTGAAGCATTCATGATGGCAGGCTCTTAAAAACTGCGATCTGTATCTGATTATTGAAACATGTTTCACTTCCCTTTCCTGCTGGGATACTGATAGGTTGTTTCCTAGGGCACCTGGGCATTTAACAGAATCCCAGTGGGTAGAGGCCCATGCAGCAGGAACAGCCTTCTTCATGCAGCACTGACCTGTTAACCAGCCAACGGAAAGAAGTGTAGGCCCTGTGTCTTTTCCAGACCTACCGCAGGGCCTGACTCTTAAAAGGCAGTAAAGCACAGTGGATATCTAGTGGAGCAAAACTGAGGGTAAGATAAGCATAGTGGTGCAGGACTTCAGGAGGTGACCTCTAGCTGATGGTAAGGTTTGTGACCAAATCGTTCCTTTTTACCCTTTACTGCCTACTTGACCCTAGAGGAGGCTGCAAGCTGAAATCAAATCCAGAGTTTCCTTTTTTGATTAACAATCCAAATATACTTGTTTCTAGTGCAAACATACAATTACAAATGAATTACGGGGCCCAGAATCTGAGGGTGGAAGGTGCAGGAAGACGTGTTCATGGGGGCAACTGCTTTGGTATGTCGATCACTTTGGCATACAAAAATAAAAACAGGCTGCACTCCTGATGAAAGGGCTCCCCACACAAGCCCACAGTGGTGTGGCTCACAGTTAGGGCACCTGCTGCCCCTGGACCCCACACAGCATGGTCATGCCATGAAGGCCACACAGTGAGCTATTTGCAAAGGCGCTTGGTGATTTGTAGTAATGTACCTCCTGTGTCTGGTGAATAAAAGTTGACTGGTGGGAATCTGATGGGCTTCTCTTTTCCAGAACGTTATGTTGATAAAAATGTAATTTTAATCATTCGATTATCATTTTCTCCCAAGAAACTACACATCTTTAGAATAGGCAACTTAGTCATCCAGATTGAACAGTTACACTTCTATTTGAATCTGTAACTATCCCTACTTTTGTCATCTTATTCCCTTGAGATCTGCAAGGCAGTCACCATTGATGAGGCACAGATCATTCTAGGAGTGATCCTAGAAGGTAGAAGGTGTCACTATAGGTTAATATAAATGTTTCAAAACTTTGCTATCGTCATTTCAGTCCACTATGAACATTTCTTTGTCTCCATTTTGGCCCATCTTTGCGAGTCAAACTACTCCTTATTATGTGAGGTTTCTTTCTGTAGGGATGCGATAATACTCCTAAATATTAAGAATTCTACTTGCCACTTAATACCACATTCAAACTCAATTCTGAGTAAGCAATTTTTTTTAATCGTATAAAAGCTATTAAAGTGGTAGCATGTCTAGTCTTTAATTATGGTAAGAAAAAGATAAATGGACTATATTTGGTGAACTAAAGAGATAAAAAACACTACCTAAAAATAAAGGAGATCATGTGCTTGAGAATAGGAAGGGATGAAAGTAATCAAATAGAAAAAAAAGGATCCATTCTGCTTTCAAGGGGTGGCTGCTAAACACACTGGGTTACTAAAATTCCAATTTACCAAAGAAGGTAGCATATTAGGTTTTCCAGGTGATTAGTTTTATGCTCTTCTTGATATAAGTTTTATATTCTTCAGTTTTTGCATCACTAGCTGAAACTGAAAAATAAAATACATGGCAAATGTGAACCGTTAACGTTTGCCATTTGCCAAAGTGATTTAACTTAAACATTCTCATTAGTGACTCATAATATATTTTGACAGAGCTGAATTCTTTAAAGTGCTTCTCAGAACATAAAGCTTTCATTCTAATTTTGGTCGTAGATTGTTATCTACCACTTCTACCATCCTCTCGGCTATAGCTCCCATGTTTTTCGTCATATCTTTGAGGTGACTCTCATGAAGTAGCTTCTGGGTTAGGTACTTTTCTCTCTTGATTTTGCTCCTCGTGCTTTTGGATACATCCGGAATGATATAGGAAATTAAAAACTTCACAGAGTAGATGATGTGCTGCAGGAGAGAAGAAGAAAACTGTCACAAGGAAATGGAGGGTTTGCTTGTCACTGTGGTATATCTCAACAAGATAGTGGACATGCTGTGTGCATGCCAGGGTATAGAATGAACATCCCTTTGCTACTTTAGAAATGTACAGATTCATTATGTTGAAAAGAATGCATCACCCTATGTGGGACACATCAGTTATAAAGGATAAAGATGAAATGAAGGCCCCCAAAACACACATTGAATTTAAAAAAAAAAAAGGATACTCAATTTGGTTGTTATATTTTGTGTGCCCTTTTCTAGGGTTGAGAAAAAAGAGAAAAATAAACAAGAAGGTCTCTAAGAACTCAGGACAGAGAAACTGGTGAGAGCGCTGCCAAAATCAAGAGGGGGCAGGCTGGATGGCATGGACCAAGGGATGGATTATGGGAAGACTATTGGAAGTGGATGTAAGAAAATATAGGAATGTGTGTCAGTACAGTTGGGAGATCTATGAGATATTCAAAGAAAAACTAGGCAGCTGGATTCTTGGGTTGGACTCGGGAGAAGAATACTTTAAAAATATCAATTTTTAGGTCCATTGGCTTACAGTTGGTATTTAAAGTGAACAGAGTGCAAGAGATTACCAAGAGGGTAAAAAGATGACCATAAAGGAATGAATCCCAGAATCATTGAGAAGGAAGGAGGAAGGGACTGGCAAAGCAGTTGAGAAGGAATGGCCAGTGAAGCAGGAGAAATTTTAAATTTGACTTAAAAAATACATAAAAATTGCACGTTTAGGGTACCATGTGATGTTTCAATACATATTTACTCCCCTAAACATTATTTCTTTGTGGTGCAAAGAAAGTCCTTTCTTGTAATGTTTTGGAAATATACAGGATATTGTCAAGACCTGTATTCATTCTACTGTGCAAAAGAACACTCGAACAACTTAATTCGCCTCTGTAATCGTAACTTGCTGTCCATTTGTCAATATTCCCTCATTCCTGCCTTCCCCATACTCTCCCAGCCTCTACTACTACTCTAAATGTCTATGAATTTCCAATTCCATCCATGCTGACACAAATGACAAGATCTCACCCCTTTAATTGATGAATACTATTCCATTGTGTATAGGTACCTTTTAAAAATCCATTTATCACTCTATATAAAACTGAGGTTGCTTCTATTTCTTGCCTATTGTGAGCAATGCTGCCATCTACATGGGAGTGCTGGTGTCTGTTCCACATACTGATTACTTTTGAATGTAGCAGGGTTGCTGGGTCACAAGCAGTTCTATCTTTAATTTTATGGACTTCCATTCCATAATGGGTATATTAATCTACATTCCCAGCAAGAGCTTATAAATGGTGTCCTTTTCTCCACACCTTGCCAGCACTGATCTTTGTTCGCAGCCATTCTAAATGGAGGGATACTTCGTTGTGGTTTTGATTTGCATTTCCCTGATAGTACCTGATGTTGAGCATTTTTTTCACACACACGTTGGCCATTTGTGTTAAGAAATGCCTATTTATATCTGCTGCCCATTTTAAAAATTGGATTATCTATGGTTTGTTTTCTTTGTTTTGAGTTTCTTACATATCTGTTAAGGTCTATAAACAAGTCTGGATGGCGCCTGGCATTTTGCCAGAACACGCCCCCCCCCCCCCTGTTATTTTGCTGCAGCCGGACTGCGGCACATATCCTGATTATTAACTCCTCATCAGATGTAGTCTTTGCAGATATTTTCTCTCCTCCTGTAGGCTGTTTCTTCTTTCTTTCTGCTTTTGAGTGTTATCCAAAGTCCTGAACATTTTCTGTATTTTCTTCTATTAATTTTAGGTCTTACACTTAAGTGTTTAATCCATATTGGGTTGGCTTTTGTAACTATTGCGAGATGGGGGTCTAGTTTCATTCTTCTGCTTGGATATCCAGTTTCCCAAATAGACCACTTTTCCCCAATGTGCTTTCTTAGCACCTTTGTTGAAGATCAGTTGGCTTGAGATGCGTGGGTTCACTTCTGAGCTCTATATTTTGTCCCATTCTGATATGTAGGTCTATTATATGCTAATACCATGCCACTTTAATCACTACACCTTTGTAGTATATTTTGAAATCAGAATACTGCTTTGGCCATTTTGAGTTTCTTGTTTCATACAAATTTTAGGATTATTTTTTCTAGTTCTGTGAATATAATTGATACTTTGATAGGGACTGCACTGAATCTGAAGATCACTTTGTGCATGGATTAGAAGTATCAATATTGTTAAAAGGTCCATAAACCCAGAGATTTTTTTCCTTTTTTTTTTTTTGCGTCCTCTCTCTTTCATAATGTTTTATATTTCTCATTATGGAGATCTTTCACCCCTGTGGTTAAATTTATTCCTAGATATTTTATTTTTCTTGGTAGCTATTAGAAATGAAATTGCTTTCTTTATTTTTCACATAATTCACTATTGACATACAGAAACACTAATTATTTTTGTATGTGACTTTTGTATTCTGCAACATTGCTGAATTTATTAGTTCTAATGGCTTTTTCGAGGGATCTTTTTTGGGTTTCCTATATGTAATATTAAAAGAACACATAAGCCCTCCTCCCACTGAATGAGACTCAATTCTCAGAAGTTTGTTTTTGCTTTTACTTGCTCTATCATGTACAGATCAACTGCATATTAAAGTTAGCTAGGCGTGTCCCGAACCCTCCCTTACCAGATACTCCCTAGTCCCAAGTTATGGGAGAAGGTCATACCTGGAAGTGTGCTTGCCAGAAATGCAGTCCACAGCAAAAACAAGACACCAGCCACTCCAGTGATCAAAGCTTCTGTACTGATTACTAATGTCATCTTCAGACCCACTGGATTGCAACTCTCACTGACCTATATGATCCAGATAAGATGTTGACCTAGCCCACATTTCAGAAGAGGTTCCACCTCTCTGGTACTTGCTCAGCTTTCCATGAATCTTTCCTTGAAAAATCATATTAAACTCTCCCTTAGGGCAAGGGGCAACATAGTCACTGAAGGGGACAGCATGGCATCTTCTAATAATGCTGGCATGTTAATGAAGCTCTTTCTCCCTCCATCACTCTGCCTCTTCATTTATTGACTATCAGGAGGCAGAACCAAACCTTGTACAGTTACAACTGGCACCCACTGTGAGGCTGGATTTTGCTGCAGTGGACTGGACCCAGGTTGGGGAGTAGAAGGATAAGTCCCTTGCAGCTACCAAGGCCACTTTAGCCCTGGGGACAACCTGTTCCTTTTCTCATCTCAAGGAGGGTTACCTTCATAGGCCCTCAGTAGCAGATGAAGAAATAGCCTCAGGTAAGATGATCTGCAGCATCAGAAGGGGTGTCATCTTGAGGTGTACTCTTGAGAACTCTCTCCTCACACCCTCATTAGACTCACTTCAAAAGAAGTCCGCTCATCTGGTTTTCAGAGAGCACTGTAGGAGACGGAAGAGTTGTAGGACTTTTATCCTGAAATCTGTGGTCTTGACCTCTGATTCTGGTAGACTGTGTGTGTGGTTCCCTTATTCTGCCTATACTTCTGAGTACATGCAGACTGTGTGCTCATAACTGTTTTCACTTTTATCAAAATGGGGAACTCGCCATCGGTAACAAAATAGTCTGATTATAGTTTAGTCCTATGACCAAAAAGAAAACAAATGGCATTTTATCTCACTATAGCTTGGCCACAATATGCCATGGAGTCAGGGGGGAAAAGTGCCTCATGAGTCACTTAATTAGTACACTACAGTTATAAGGAATGTCATCTTTTTCTCTAAGACTTCACGTTATTTTATTGGGAGAAAGGGAAAGATGTGTTGAACACTATTGTGGTTCAGAGGTCAGGTAAGACCCCACCCTTATTACTTGATGGCTAGTCTGGAGAGAGAGATTAATCCATAACTTAAACCCTCACCTCTGGAAGCATCACATATAGCTGCGGGGGCACTTTCCTACCACAGCTGTGATGCCCAGCCCTCTGCTGGTGGTCAGCAATAACTGCTCCCCCTCTCCCAAGAGGGCAGGCCTCTCCTGACAAAGGTATGATGTCTGAAAGGTAATTAGAAGCCCTGAAGGATGGGTTTTTCCCCTCCTGATGTGGCAAGTGTTCGGAGGCAACCTACTAAACGTGTAAGGATGCATAGCCCATTTCTATTTCTGATAGATTCAATTGGGAAAACAGTCCTGTGGACAGGATCTTCTCAGTAGGAGGGGCTGAGTTCTTTTCTTCCATTTTTATCAATTACCACCAGAAGTAGGCAGACATTTATATTCTGATGAATAGCATGCTCACAGGAAAGGAAGATGGTCACTGACAAAGCCGGAGAGCACACAGGCTCCATGTGAAGGATCCTGCTGGTACGTTGGAGGCAAATGAGGTGGATGGACCCTATTAACTCAGCAGGATTGAGCCTGGTGCTTCTAAACAAAGTCTCCATAAGGTCAAAGAGTCTTACAAAAACCTGGCCAGACTCTGTTAAGGGATAATCTATCAAGCCTGCCAGTGTTATGCAGATGTACATCCAGAAAGCCCAGATAATCTGAATATGATAAATATGACTTTCATCGAGCAAAGTTCCCTGTACCCATTAAAGAAATTAAAGATAGATGGTGCCCTGGGAATGAGTCCCTCTCGACTAGGAGAGATTGCCTAAAGCAAGAAACCAAGTGGCTGTACCTGGCGCTTTGGGGGGAAGATGGTGACCTAAGGAAGGAAGAAGGCCTTTGGAAGAAGGTATGTGGTCCTAGGTTCAAAACTAATATGCTTAATGGAAGGAAGAAGACCATTGGAAGAATGATTGCTCAAAGAAACAAGTGAACTTGACGGGAGGCTCACTCCCCAGATGTTGGTGAGGGAAACAGGGTTGGATGAGAACTGAGAAGGCCTTGAAGCTCCTACAGATTTGATCTGGTTAACGTGAATTTCCCTATGCGAGCCCCACATACGACAAAGAGTGGGAGCCAATTGATTAACTTACTCTTAGATGCAGGTCTACTTACTAGGTATTAAAATATTACATTAGGGGAAAAAGCTAAGTAGAGACTATGATTGTGGGAATATTAGGTAAATCTCAAGGTAGGTCCTTCCTCCAGACATTGGAATGTCAATTAGGAGATACAACTTTAAAACAGCATTTTCTGCATGTACTGGAGTACCCAATACCTTTTTTTGCACAAAAGTGACCTTTTGTGCAAAGTAAATGCCTGCGTAAACTTCTCCTCAGGCAATTAGAGACGCAAGTTTCCCAAGTTTAAGAATAAATGCTTGCAGAAGTTGAAAAAAGATAAGATCTAAAGTCTGGACAAAGGGCATGCCAGGAAGGGCTATAAACATGTAGCCTACGCAGATTACACTAAAAGTAAAGCCTGGGACCCGAAGCTAAATACTTACTGAAGTAGGAAGGTTGAAGGGGCATCCAGCTAGTTTTTTGAAAAATTTAAAAGTGTAATTAAACAAATGGTGCTGGGAAAATCCATATGTAACAAAATGAAATCAAACCCTTATCTCTCGACATGTATAAAACTCAAGTGGATCAAAGACTCAGGCATTAGAACACAGACCTTGCACCTAGTAAAGATTTGGGTCTACTTTTTCTTTTATTATGTCGGCTTAGGATCTGACTTCTTAACAAGATTCCCAAAGCACAAGAAATAAAATCAAGAATCAATAAATGGTATGGATTCACACTAAAAAGCTGCTTCTCAGCAAAGGAAACAATAACATGAAGAGAGTGCCCATGGAATGGGAGAAAATCTTTATCACATGCACATCAGATAGAGCACTAATCTCCATGATATACAAAGTACACAGAAAACACCACAAAAACAAATAACCCAATCAATAAATGGGCTAAGGAACTGAACAGACACTTCACAGAAGAAATACAATTGATTAATAAATAAATATATGAAAAAAATGTTCATCTCTAGCAATTTGATTTTCTTTAAGATTTCATCTTGCTCCAGTCAGAATGGCAAAATCAAGAATGCAAGCAATAATAAGCGTTGGCAAGGATGTTGGGGGGAAAGGTACACTCATACATTGCTGGTAGGACTGCAAATTGGTGCAACCATTATGGAAAGTGGTATGGAGATTCCTCAGAAAACTTGGAATGGAACCACCATTTCACCCAGCTATCCCATGCCTAAGTTTAAACCCAAGGAAGTTTAAAAGAGCATATTATAATGATGCAGCCACATCAATGTTTACAGCAGCTCAATTCAAAATAGCTAAACTATGGAACCAACCTAGGTGCCCTTCAACAGATGAATGGATAAAGAAAATATGGTATATATACACAATGGAATATTACTCAGCCTTAAAGAATGAAATTACGTCATTTGCCAGTAAATGGATGGAGCTGGAGAACATCATGATAAGCAAAATAAGCCAATCTCCCCAAATGTTTTCTCTGATATGCAAATACTAATTCACAATAAGGGGAGTTAGAGAAGAACAGAATTACTTTGGATTAGGCAGAGAGGTGAAGGGAAGGGAGAGGGTATGGGAGTAAGAAGGATAGAATGAACCAGACATTATGACCCTATGTGCATATATGACTACGTGACTGGTGATTCTACATTGTGTATAATCAGAAGAATGAGATTTTATTTAAAGACTCCTGTACCCAACAGCAATTGCAGGGTTTTCTGTTGAATCTATGTAGTAAATTTTGGTCTTTTTTTTTAAAAAAAAATTATTTATGTATCTTTAGTTTTAGGTGGATACATTAGTTTGTTTGTATGTGGTGCCGAGGATCGAACCCAGTGCCTCATGCAGGCTAGGCGAGCACTGTATCACTGAGCCACCACCCCAGCCCAAATTTTGGTCTTATATAGTCAGACATCTGTATGAAGCACTAAGTATTCAGGAGTCCAATCTAAAGGTTCAGAATCTCTTCCTGACAGGTTTGAGTTTGAGGCTCAAAAGCCTAAGTACCACTTGAGGTTTGCCAAACTTAAATAAGCTCTTCAATTTGTATGTACCTGAGAAACAATGAACTAGGCTAGGAATGCTTACTCTTAATGTAGTATCAACACTGTCTAGGGGCATATTTTTCAAAGCAATTAGACCTGACAGTGACCAGGATAGCTGCCTTGCCTGAGGGCAGTTGTAGCCACCTGTGAACTGTTACAAGAGGCTGACAAGTTTGCACTAGTGCTACCCACCACAGCATGTGCTCACCATCATGGGTTAACTCTGCTGGAGCAAAAGTGGCTACTGGCAGGAAGGATGGGCAGATGCCAGGCTACTGTTCTGAATGATACTAATGTTAAGGTGTCATCTACTTTAAATCCAGCCACTCTATTACCTAGTGACACAGGGATGATACCAACTTGCAGGGATTGTCTGCAAGTCAAGACAGTTGATGCAAGCAGGCTAGATTTGGCTGATCAACCTATGGAAGACTGGGACACAGAACTCTTCACTGCTGGTACCAGCTTCTGGAACAAAGTGAGAGACAATGCAGGGTATGTGGTAGTAAATATCCAAGGGACAACTGAATCAGATGCCCTGCCACTTGGGACTTGGCACAAAAGTCTTAATGTACCATACTCACTGGAGCCCTGATTCTGCTAGAGAACAAATGAGTCAATATCTATGCTGACTCTAGGCCTTCATGATGGCTCATGCACATGGGGCTATTTGGGAGGATCAGCAACTAAGTGACCTCAAACAACATGGACATAAAATCTGCATCTCAGATTCTACAGTTATAAGAAGCAGTGCACAAACCTTGGCAGGTCTCAATAACGTACTGCCCTTGTCTTCAGAAAGGGGATGAAGTTGTGGAAGAGAGAAACTGGCCAATCAAATGGTAAAACAAGCTGGCAAAACAAAACACTAACAAGGCCCCTCCTGCCCCAAATAACCTTATCAGAATTTGCACCCAGATATTTAGAAGAGGACTATAAAAGGGCAAAGGATTGGCATTTTATTAATGAACCCCCTCAAGGATGGAAGGTGATGAAAAAGGCATACCTTTAATACCTAAAGCGTGAGTGTATTCTGTATTAAAACAAGAACACCACAGAACCTACTTTCAACAAGGCACCACAATTTATAGTGGCTACAAAAACAAAAAACTGGTCCCGGACTACGATAGCAGACTCTTCATCATTGGGTCTGATCTTCACAAAAATACCCATTGTAGCCCAGAGTGTAATGAAGGGCACCCATATAGGGAAGACTGTCTTCTGAGGATTTATTTTACTCGGATGCCAGGACTATCTTAACTTCAGGTATTTGTTGGTGTTTGTGAACATATTTCCGGGATGGGTAGAAGCTTTCCCTATTGAGACAAAGGACTCACATTCTGCTAAAGGAAATTATACCAAGATATGGATTGCCAAAAACCATACAAAATGACTATGAACCAGCATTCATTTTAAAAAAAAAAAACATCAGGTTTCAGAAGCTTTGGATGTCAAATAGAAAGTGCATTCAGCATAGAAACCATAGTCAATGGGAAAAACTGACAAAATGAATCACACCTTAAAAAGATCACCATGTTGTCAGGAAACTCACCTGACCTGGGATAGAAATTTACCCATTATTCTGTTACAGATACATGTGATCCCTAGAAGTAAGATCTGTTTAAGTCCTTTTGAAATTCTGTATGGTAGATCATTTTAGGCCTCATCCTTGGGGTGATACTTGAAGATTTAACATCTTTACAAATTGTTCCTTTTCAATATAATCAAGTGTTGTGGACAACCAGAGATATGAAAAGTTGTGCTCTATATGTGTAATATGAATTATAATGCATTCTGCTGTCATATAACAAATTAAAATTAAAAAACTCTGAGTTTGTATCTCAGAGGTTACTGTGTGCCTCTGATGTCCTATTGCATGACTTCTAATCTGGAAATAGAGTCCCCTTAAAGATGTGGAGGGAACAGAATCTAAATAACCAATTTACTGTCAAGTGTACAACATGATCAGTCTTCCTTAGAACGGGTGGGAGTCAAGCCATAAATCCATTGTACTCAGATGAAATGAACTCCACTATCAGACATCAAGGAGACAGGGAAGACAACAAGAATGACTACTTCTGCCACGTTGTAGATGATCTTAAGCTGCTATTTGAGAGAGACAGGACCCATAGACCATCAGTAGAAATTGTACCAAACAATGGTGACCACTGGGATTGGGAGAGTTTTATCTAAGCTGTTTCCATCCACAAAGAACTACACACCCTCTTAGAAAAGCATATGGAAGGTTGCTTTCTGGGTCTCCAGGTTATTGACCTTTTAAAGCACCTCAGGGTTGCCTTGGGGGGTGTCTCCCCTGCAAGGCAAGGACATTAAAGGCCAAAAGGATAAAATGTTGAAACCAACCTGTACTTCAAATTAGAAGTGCTATCATAAAAACTAAATGGTTATGTGTATATCCCAGATAATTTGGGAACTGTCTCTTTGGTCCTTGTGGGACTTACTTGCTCAGGTAAAGGCCCCGACTGATCAATCAAGGCTCAACCTAAACGCATGGTTCACATCTTGGTTAGGGTAAAGTCTTCTAAGACTTGCTATCCCAGGGGGCTGGGAGGCCACGATACTACATAACACTTCAAAATGAGTTGCCCTGGCTCAGCCAAGAAAAGAAATTCAAAAGGCTTCTTTGATAACCAGGACAGTAGTCTGGATGCCCATAATTCTTTTTCTTGTTGGATTGTTCCAGTACTTCTAGTACTTGTATTGAATAAAAGTGGAGAAAATGCGCATCTTTGTCTTGTTCCAGACTCAAATAAGGCTTTATTTTTTTCTTATTCATTCTAGTTAAGGGTTTTCCAATTTTGTTCATCTCTTAAAAAAAAAAATCAAGTCTTCATTTCATTGGGGTTTTACACTGTTTCTGAATTTTCTATTTCTGCTGTTTTTTGTGTCTTCTAATCTTGTATTTTTTTTTCCTTGAGGTGCAATGATAGGTTGTTAATTTGAGAGTTTTCTGCTATTTTTACATGGGATGTTGCAATAAACTTCTTAGTACTGCTTTTGTTACAACCCACCAAAATGTGTGGGATACGTTTCCATTATCATTTCTTCCAAATTTTAAAAAATTTCCTTGATTTATTCATTGATCCATCAGTTGCTCAGGAGTATGTGGTTTAGTTCCCAAGAACCTGTATACTTGATTTCCCATTTTATTGCATTATTATCACAAAAGATACCTGATATTATTTTGATATTTAAAAATTTGGTAAGACTTGTTTTGTAGCCTGCCATAGGATCTATCCATGAGAATAGATGTTCCATGTATTGGAGTCTTTGGTATATTAATATTTTCTTTCTATATTATGTGTTCTAATATTTGATGCATTTCATCATTATTTACTCTTATTGAATTGACCCCTTTATTATTATACTTTATTTGATGATGGAAAAGCATAATGATTTCCCATGTAGGAAAGAGGTTTAATTTTTTTTTTTTTTTTTTGAGGTAGGAAATATTTATAGATAAGTAGGTTTTCTATGTTATGTCACTCTGGCATTTCTGAGTTAAAGCCAATAGGGTGTGATGTTATCTTTTAAAAATATATTGTAAGATTTAGCTTACACATTCTAAAAGGATTTTTACATCTGTGAAATGAGTAAGATTGGCCCTAATTTTCCTTCCTTTTTCTATTCTTGTTTGATTTTAGGATCAAGGCTACTCTCAGCTTTACCAAATGAGTTGGAGAGTATTTCCTCTTCTTTTTGCTCATTGAAGGCATTTGTATAAGATTGTTCTAAATCTGTTCTAAAAAGCTTGGTTTCACTCTTCTAAAACCATATGTCCTGGTGTTTTTCACTGTGGAAAGTGCTACCTTCTCTAGCACATGGAAGATACTGGACTACTCTCTTTTGGCTCCCATAGTTGTTGTTACAAGGTCTACCCTTGTTCTAATTTTAATTTTCTTTGTCAGTCATCTCTCTCTTTTCTCTGGTTTTGGTCTTATCTTTGGTGGGCTGCGTTTTCTTTACAATATGTATAAGTGTGTGTTCCTTTATTCTGTCTGATGTAGATCATGCTTTCTGTTCTGTGAACTGATGTCTTTCAGTCTATTCTGGAAAAATTTCCTCTCATCCATTATACATTTTCTTAACCAAATTACAAAGCCTCAATTTGTTAATGTTTAAAAAAAAAAAAAAATCAGGGCTGAGGTTGTGGTTCAGTGGTAGAGCGCTCACCTACCACATGTGAGGCACTGAGTTCAATCCTTAGCACCACATAAAAATAAATGAATAAAGGTATATACAATTAAAAAATAAATCAACCCTTATTTATATAAGCCACTATAGGTAAATTTTGTCTCTTGCAGCTAAATGTAAACACCAAACAAATTTAGAGGCTTTGTTTGGTAATAGTTATTCGCTGAAAAAGAAGTTGGCTAGATCAATTAATGATTTATAGCTGTCAGTTTTCAGAGTTAATTTTAGAGAGATAAAAAACTAAGTTGGGATATTATGAAAATGTAATAATTAAATAAAAACAATAGTCTGAATGAAGTTATGATAGTGATAAAACTTCCTTATTTGATTCAAAGGTCACATCTTACTCATCTTAAGCCCTGCTACAGTCCCATATGCTGCTCAGTGCCCCCAAATTTTAAAAAAAGATGGTCATTTAATACAGTATCAAATGGAATCGGATCTCTGTTACACGTGTTTTTTAATGTCTAAAGTAGACAACCAATTTCATTTAATTAGAGTACTATGGGTATTTTCAGGCCCAACCTGATTAATTCATCTCCTAAAAATAATTATTACCAGGCATTAGGAAAATATTATGCATTTTAAATAGAGTTAGCAACACTTTAAAAATAGTGTCTGCAAATATGCAGTCTTAGAAACTATTTCAAAGTACACTTTCCTACCTCCGTGACAATGATAAAAGCCAGCTTGGCGGCGATCACATGCCAATAGTAGATATTGTGTTTATATTCTTGTGGGTGTCCAGGCGGGTTTCGGAAATCACGATACCTGGAAACAAAACAGAGGCATATTAGGAGACAAGTTATTTTCATCAACTACTGTAAACAAGGGCCCCATTTTAAAAAGGAGTTGTGTTTAGTGCAATGTTCTTTCAGTTGGGCACCATAAATTTTCTCCCAGATCTCAATTTGGACACAAAACTCTGAGGGGAAAAAACCCACTGCAATAATAACTCCTTGAATATGTACTCAGAAAAAAGACAATTTAGCCTATTTTCAGGATCACGTTTGTTAATTATTTATATAATGTTGTTTGAGTTGGCTCAGTCACGGGACCATCTCTCTCTACAAAGCACAGAGAGATGCCTCCTCATTGTGACTTTTTAACCCAATTTCTTGTCATCAGATGTCCTGTGTTATTGTTGTAGATTTAGAAGAGTTGATTCACTGATTAGAATTATGTAGAGTTTAAAAAAAAGGAAGCAGGTTCAGTGTAGGATTCTAAAGAGGTTGTATCAAGTATAACTTGGAAACATTAATTTTGGTTGTGTTGAGAATTTGAATCAGTGAAGCCTTTGAAGAATTAGACTAAAGGCATTTTAAAGCCTCCTTTAGGTGTGTAGGGCTTTATGAGTAGTGATGTTTACTGTCCATAGTTGATCTTACCAGTCTTTAAAACCAATGCAGAGAGATTTGGAATACTTTTAGAGAATATTGTTAGGTATCTACATCGTTTACCTTTACATGTTTGTTAAATGAAGGTTCTTGTATACCATTGTGTATCTTCAGATTGTTCTTGAATAATAAATTAATCCTAACAATTAAATGATCTTGATTTCTGGACGTCTTGAAATTTCTCCATTTCTAAACTATGAGTTTCCCCCTGGATCTGTTTCCCTGAAACCATATGAAATTCTGACCTTTCAGTCTTGCTTTTTTGGTTTGGTTTTAAAAATCCTAACCCAAGTCTTTCTTACCTTTTTAGTTTAATTGCAAAGAAAGCTATTAAAGAAAAAGATATGTGGGAAATATTTCTAGCAATTTGATTTAAATGACACACACACACATGCCCTTTTCAAGATTACATGACTTTTTAAAATAGATAGAACTTGCCTGCATGTGGTATGGCCACCAAGCCCAGAGAACGAATCTCCTTTGCTTTTGTTTTTGAAGTCTGCGATGTTGAAGATGGAGAGAGTATTGCTGATGTACCCCTCCATAGTATAGTGAGTGTGGTCCCCATAGGGAGGGATGGAGAAGGACCAGTAATACACCAGGCGGGGGATCATGTCTGATGTGAAAGCAATGATCATGGCCTGTGTTGAGAGGAAAACAATAAAAGAAGCACTAATTAGAGCTTTTGTTGCTATGATTAACAGATATGCTAGAATTACTATTTTCATCAAATTGCTTTTTTTTTTTTTTAACCAATGTGATTCTGCAACCTGAACACTTGGAAAAATGAGAATTCATACCCCATTTGATTCCAATGTATGATATGTCAAGATCATTGTATTGTCATGAGCAACTAATAAAAAAAACCAAAATATTCAGAGATAATCTTTCTTAAATGTAAAATGAGTATAGAGTGAATGTCCTAAAATCTTCAAGCAATAAACTTAAAGTAGAATATTACTTTCTTTTTGGTCTTCAATTCTACGGGACGGTCTACAATTCAAATGGTAAGGCCTGATAGTTGCTTATTATGCTTCTTAAATATAATAAACACACTTATTCAAAAATAACTGTAGACTAAGATATTGTGGATGACTTTAGTTGCTTGCATATATTATGTAAATTAATATTTTTCAAAAGTTGAGATAAAATGTTCAGTCAACTTTAGAGCTCTACTTGATATTCTTTCATGATTTGGATTTAGAACACTGTAGATATAATACTAAGGTCAATATTATGAAAATAACTTAGTTTTGTATCAATTACTACTTCTATAAATAAGTTATAGAAAACTAATTTTCCCACTTGCTTCTCATAAAAATAGAATGTAAATTGCATAAAATATATTTTCCTGATCTAAGTTTAAATAATGGCATTCAAATTTACACTTCCCCAACCCACCCATAGTATCTTGACTGATTTTTTTTTTTTAAAGGTTGACTTGTCTAAACAAGTCTTATTTTAAACTTAACATATTCTTCTGTTCATTAGGTCAGTAGAAAACAGGAATTTTTATTTTAATACAATGTGGGTGACAAGAAATTATATTGGAGTTGTTCCATTCACATAGTCCAGCAATGATGTCAGTGTTGTTACATCTAGTATTTAAGCTTCCAAACTTGGTTTTAAAGAAGGGAGAGAATATACTTTAATTACATAGAATCTGGTTTAAACAAAGCTAAATGAGGTAGTCATGTTTTGAGATCAACATGATTTTTGATAGTATTCATCTAAACATATGGTTTAGACCCAGTGAGACCACAAACCAACAAATAAGATCTCAGGCAAAGCAAGAAAAACAATTAAGGGACTTTTATATTGATAAATTTCCCTTATTAGAATAAGCTTTGTCATTCCCTCCAATGTGAAAAATCTGTGTGTGTGTGCACGCGCTTATCAGTAATGAGGTGAGCAAGAATATGTTACCCTTTTCCAGATTTCAATAGATTAAATTTTCCTCCTATTTAACTCAACCATCCTTTTTATAGTATCACCTGCAGATGTGCTTCAGGAAGCTACAAAAATTCCAATGAGGAAGATAATTCTATTGTCTTCTGACAAGATACCTTTCTGTCCTGAATTGAGCTGCTTTGAGAGATGTGCTACAAGAGTACAAATAAATGCAGTGTGCTTCATTCCCTGGGCTGCACACAATTTTCCATTTACATCAAAATAAATTAGAATTGGTCTTCAATAGCAGATGCTCTGGCATGATACAGCAGTGTCAATTCAGCTTATTTATTGAACCAGCAGCTTTAAAATGAATGGTTTTATACCAAACTCCAGCTTGATGCCCACTCTCACCCCTGGCGGCTGTTCTTCCTTCTATACACATTAGGTTGTGGATTACACACTATGTGTTTGAGGGGTTGAGATTGTATGTGTGAAGGGATACAAGATACGTTTAATGCTCATATTCACACACATGTGTATATACATATGTATACTGCACCATGGAAGTGTAGTAGATCCCAATAATGTGGGAAAAAGGATTATACATAGATTAATGACACAAATGTGATAAGTTTTCCTAGGGTAAATTATAAGAAAATACAGCTGTTGGACAGGAACCTGTAAAACCAGTTAGCTGGCATGTGTGTACACACACACACACACACACACACGGAGCAGCTTTGGAAAGTCAGCAAACCTCCATCTGTGCTAATGGAGTAGAGCCATGGCATGGATACTGGGAAAAGATGCCTAATACAATCAGACTGGAATGCTTGAGGAATGGGGAACTTGAGTCAATTGAATTTTCTGGTTGTTGAAGGTCAAACAAAAACCCTTTTAGTTTCAAACCTTTTTGCTGAAAATTTTCCTAAAGCATACAAGTCCATGTTCCTGCCTTGCTTAGTGTACTACAGCATATTGAACATGACAGATCCAATTCTTTTATGATTGTGGAACTTGAAAGGCCTTTCATATTTCTAAACATCAGTCTTCATTTTGAAGCACAGTAGATGTTGAAGGTTCAGGGTATTTGGGTGAAGGGAAACTGACATATTCTATCAGTTGGATTCTGTGTGTAATTTGCAACTTCCTCCAAAAAGTAGAGGTAGCATGCAATTCAGATAAATTGAGGGTTTGGGGGTGGGTAGTAGGTGATAGCTGGTTCCAAATAACTTGTTTGATTATATACAATTGTAAACAGTCTAGATAATGACTGATTACAAAATTCTGTATTTCACTGCATAATCACTGCAGAGTTTATATCTTTTTTTTTTTTTGGCAAAAAAGAGGGTTACAACCATTATGTGAAGCTTAAATATTGTGCCGGTATTACATAAAAATAATTTATTACTAAACTGTCTTTGGTGCAAAATTAGGAGGCATGGAATAGTTAACATGTTGGTGACAATTATATGGCGAAATACAGTTTTGGGGTTTTTGAAGTACCTGTCAGAGGCTTCAGAGTCATTGTTAATGATGTTGGGTAATGAAGATAAAACAAGAGCAGGTAATATTCAATAAGGACCAGGCTCCATGCAGTTCATGCATTATTTCATTGAATAATTCCCTACACACAACTGAGTGGTAAGGGAATTCATTTTACAAATGATAATGAGGCTCTGAATTGCTTCCGCATGAACCAAGGTCACACAATTCGAGGTTCAGTGTGAGAAAGCAGAGCTTAGGCCTACCTCACTCTGTAGCCTACAATGCTCAGGAACTCCCCTCCTCCAGAGCCTGGCTGTGGGTACTGCTGATTCCTGTTCTGCAGAGGTTCATGGGAAGGGCTGGGGACTCTTAATGCAGGCTAGAAACAACTGAATGTCCCCTCATAACTGGGACCCATGCAGGGCATGAGGCTGCTTCAGTTAATGACCAGTGAGGCTAGCAAAGACAAAGGGGTAGGGTGGGAAAAGTGCTGAAAGCCACCTGTAACCCCCACCTCCTTGAAGAACTATTACCCTGGAGACAAGGAGGGTAACACAATTAGGAATGCACAAAGTGCTTAGACTTCATCAAAGTTAATATTTTAAATTGGTATTTTGGAATATATTGGAAAATATGAAGGGATGGTCTCACTTTTGGGTCCTAAAACTCTAAATGAATACATTCCCACGTACATGATAAAAGCACCTTTTGATAACTCCCTCTATAATTATGAGGGTTAAAAATGTTAGTCTTATTACTATTATCATATTCCTATTTAATTGAAACATTTTAGCAAATGAGAAACTATAGTACATTTGTAGTTGGTCTTAACTTGGTAAATAAAGAATAATTATAAGCAAACAAAATGTTTTTAAAAGAATAATTAGTTACATTGCATATGAGCAACATAGTTATTATATGCTATGATTGACTTGGCACTGTCCCATTTTATAAAGTACCAACCATTTCATTCCTTAGGTAGCATCCTAATGCGTTTTTGGACATTTTAAGGTCTTAACTCTTGAAGCTTAGGTCTACTCACATTAGTCACCACAGCCAAAATCGCTATTCCTTGCATGATGGGCTGCCACGCGCCGATGTCTTGGGCCTTTTCTGGTACCATGCGTCTAAACTGCGTAGTCAGTTTCCATGCATCCACTCTTATTTCCAATATATTGTTCACCAGAGCCAACAGAGGAGCCAGTGGAAAAGAGGCCACAAATAAGGTGACGAACCCAAACTGAATAACTGTCAATGGAATGGACACACATCATGGAGTGGTGGATGGATGGAAAGACAATATTTTCCTTCACTTTCGTAAAGAAAGAGAAAGGCAAAGAACTCAATCCCAAAGAGAAAACACATCCGTGGTCAATAACACTTGTTGCTCAACAGTGAAACAATTTAAACAAAACACAAATACGAGCTTTCTGGAAAGATGATTAAATATAGCCTGTTTCTTGCACTTATATTCACTTAAGAATAGGCTGAAAAATACTTAATCAACCCTAACTACTTTAATAAACTTGAGACATTTTAAGTACATTATTTATTCTCAGTGTAGAAACAACAGAATGTTGGAAAATGATTGATTTAAGATTAAAAAAGAAAAATGGTATGGAAGCATCTAACAAGAAACAAGAAATGTACTGTCAGGAAGGCTGTGCTCAGAGATGTTGGAGGAAACATGCTGAAAACAAGCAACTGAACGAGCTCCCTTAAGTCTGTGAGTGCAAAGGCAGAGCCTTCAGAGAATCTGTTATTACAAATCACAGAAAATATGTGTGGTCAAGGTGTTTCAACCAGACATAATCCTCCTTTAGGAATCGTCCTCATGAAGTTGTTACAATCTATGGGTCCTGAAACATCAAGACACCAGTGGAAGCTCAGAAGTTCTTTTCTCCTTTTCTGTAACTTATAGGACCTTTGTATAGGAGGGCAGCAGGGATTTGGGGGAGGAGGAAGAAATAAAAACCAAAGATCTAGAAAAGAAACTTTTGGTTTAGGGCTTTTCTTCTCACAGGCAGATCTTTAGAGGGAACGTGTACAGGTGTGGAATTGAGACTGGAGAACAGGAAAACATTATTTATAGCCCCTTTCAGCATTTGCTCAGACAGGGAGCAGGGACAACTCTGGCCAGGCCAGGTGAGGCTGCAGCAGGTGTGATTAGGTAGGAGGAGTTGGCATTTGCTTCTGGTCTAAGAGGCCAAGATCTGTTGTAGAAAGGTAGGGCTGAAAAGACAAGTAAGTCACACAGGCCAGGGAGAAGTGTTCATATTCATAGAAGTCTGACATTACCTATTCTGGCCCTTTGTCTGAGTCGGCAGTGGAAGCAACATTAGTGATATCAGTGCTTGTGTCTGTGATTTACTTAAACCTCGATATACTCATCAGGCTTTGGGGCCAGGCAAGGACAAGAAATGTGGGGAGTGGGTCAGAGTCAACGGTGGTACACTGGCAAGTGTGTCCTACTGAAGGTGACTGCTCACAGCTACCATGTTGGGGTGAGGGCCCGATGTTGCTAGATCTGATTGTTCAAGAAAGGCCAGAAATTAGGATTTTATTGGCAATAAATTCAGTTAAATATCCAGATGAGAAAAGATATCATTTATAACAATGAAAGCACAGACTACTTGAGAATAAATTAATGGGTAATGTTAAAACTTATGATAATTGACTTAAAAACAATGATGATTGAATGAATGGTAGGATATGCTAAGACTCAAATTTGGGATGTATCAAAATTTTCTCCACAGAATCATTTAGAATTCTAATGAATTCAGTTGATAATCCCAAATGGATTTTTTTTTTTTTAAAGCCGAAAGGTGATGCTAGAGTTCAAGAGAGATAAATAAACAGTTAAAAAGGAGGAGGAATGTTTGCCCTGACAGTATTAATACAGGACATTCTGAAAAAGAATAATAAAATGAGAACAGCTCTAGGAGTTACTAAAGTATGCTATAGTACTACTATAATTGAAACGGTGCAGAACTAGTGCATGAATAGATAGTAAGTATGAATTAAACAGAATGGTTTTAAAGAACAGATAAATATTCATGGGATTTACAATCAGCATTCAAATATTTGAGCAAGTAGCTAAGTCATTGGAAAAACTGACATGGGGCTGTCACTTTTGACTCCCAAATAAATTCCTGATGAATTAACAATTTTATATTTTAAAAAGGCAAAAGAAAAACACAACCCAGTGTGATCTGTTCTGATATTCAAATGAATAACTTTATAAGTGTCTTCTTAAACACCACCTCCAACAACAAAAAAAACTAATCATTTCAGTAAGGCAAAAGCGCCTATTTTTAAGACAAAAACAACCCCTCATGATCCTATGTTACTCTCTAATTCTTCCTTCTTCACTTTACAGTCAGGTTTCTTGAAGGAAGCATCCACTGTTTATTCCTCCACCATGTATTCCCTCTTCGAAGCCCCCAAATCCTGCTGTGGTCCTCACCACTGCACGGGGCCTACTCTTGTCAACTTTGCACTTTTTGCTTATTCCAAAGCTCAAGCACATTCAACTCTGTTTATTTGATCACTCTTCAGTTTCTGACATGGTCAAATATTCCCCTCTCCATGGAACATGTTTTCCTTGACTTTTGTTTTACTTTAATTTTAAAAAGCAAGTCAAGTCATATGAGGAAAAAATAAAAACCTCTAAAAAAGCACCCCCCACTATTCTAGCAATTAAGTAGAAGCTTCAGTTCTGACATTTTCTGCCTGGTTTTCATAATGCCCCTTTGTCATTATGGCTTTTCTGACACCAGCTCCTTTCCCTATTCCCACCCTAAATATTCAGACTCCTGGAAGGTGTCTTAACAATTCTATTCATCATCTCCCCTACAAATCACCTCTATCACACTTATCAAACTTGTCTCCCTATCTGTATTGCAATGCCCATGTCCTCCATTTGGGCTCTTATCACTTCTTGTCTGGGCTACCTGCTGCAGCCTTGTGGATTATCTTCCTCCCACCAAATATGGACCCCATCCCAAGGAATATCTTCTACTCTATTGCCAGTATAATCTGGTTTTCTTCAACATAACATGACACAATTCTCTTATTTACCAGTATTCTAACAGATGGGTGTTTCCTTAACAGTAAAGTTCAAGGCTCCTGGACAAGTATATAAGGCCCTGGCTTACCCGATTTTCCCACCTATGGATCCTTTGTTCCAGCCATGTTTTGTCTACTTGTCATTCTTACAATGAATGTTCAGTGTTTGTGCCTTTTTACTTTAAAATGTGTCTACCCCTTCACATGAAACGTCTATTCCCTTCACCATACTTTAGATAACTTCCATTATCCCTTCCAAATCCAGTTCAAATATTATCTGCTCTGCAAGTCTGATTTGTATTCTTAATAATATTTAGGGTGCTAAGCTCCATGAAGGTTGGAACCAAGTTTTACCTTGGTATCCCTAGCAATTGTTAAAGCGTTTGACACAAACTAGTGCTCAACAAGTGTTTACTGAGTAAATGATGAGATAGGAAGCCTACCAATCCTCCCCAGTTATCTAGCTGTCATTCTGGAAAGCTCAACCTGCAGGTGGTAGACAGGAGGGCAGGCCTGAGTCTTGAAGGGCAGTGGGGGCTCTGGTGGGTATGC
Source organism: Marmota monax (assembly GCF_021218885.2). NCBI lineage: Eukaryota > Metazoa > Chordata > Mammalia > Rodentia > Sciuridae > Marmota > Marmota monax. Next base: position 26,891,329 of record NW_026695227.1, on the reverse strand, counting down.
AGAGGAGGGAGGAGATCTGGTGCAAGGAGATGTGGAAAATCTGCTGACACTCATTGCCATAAGTTAAATGGAGAAAAAATAATATTGGTCAGAGTCATTGTTTTAATGACTTAAAAAACTTACTTGGAGATGGATCAAGTTAATACAGCAAGGTGAAAGAGGTAGTATCAGAAACAGGTGGGGCTCACTTTGTCATTTTAGTGCACTTCACTATGGTCCCTTCCCCCTGGGAAGGTGTCCCAAATTGACGATAGACTGGTTGTATTGTTCAGTACTCTAGGTACAGAATGATATCTATGGTTTCCAGATCTTAATACTGACAGACTGTTTTTCTTTTATGTTTTCTAAGTTTTCAGCGTCAGGACCCAACACTTTGAAATTATTTGGGAGGCAATTTTGGTCAACATCCCAAAGTTTCTCAGAGTGGTAGGAAATTCACTAAGAAATAAAAATTTCACTCAAAAAAATCATAGGCCATACCATACATGGTGTAATGGGTGGGGCAACATAAATGTAAATCCACTAACGGTTGTAGAAATGCTCCAAAGTCACTTAAGTATTTGTGAATACTAGGCTCCCGTCTTGGGTGTTCCAAGGGAGGACTGAAAGACACAGAGGACTTGGTAGCCACCTCCAGTTTTATTGGAGAGAGGCATGAATGTGATCATGGTAGTGAGTGCCAGTAAGGCTTAGAGGAAGGAAGCCACAAGGCACTGTGAAAAGCTGAGGGGCTCTGTGGATGCTCATCAGGAATTGTTCAGGTAGGAAAAAAGGGAAAAGGGTGGTGGACTCCTGGGTCCTTTGCTGGAAGATGCTTCCCAAAGCAGTAGGAGCCATAACTAGAAAGGTAGCTGGAGGTATCATTAGTGAACACGGGGAGACTGGGACATAGCGGGCTGTGGTGGTGCAGCCATTCCCAGAGGCTCTCAGTATTTATTTTTAGAGGAACAAAAAGAATTTCGAGTGCCTTGTGAATTGTATCTTCTACAGCCTAGAAGGACAAAAACCAGATCCACTCTACTGTTGAATATGCAATAACAGACAGCCTATGCTCAGAAACGGATGACGTTTTCTAAGTTGTTTGGTATTATTTAGATAATTGGAAAACAACTGAATAAAACAGCTGTGTTATTCTATCTTTTCTCATAGGGAAGGACAAGGCCAAATCATTTGGTTCATAACTATTTTAATAAGCCTGTGAAAAACTAAAAGTCTTATCAACTCCCTAAAGCACGACTATATAACTTTTCTTCTCAACACATTTATTTGATTAATCACCACAGAAAAATAACTTTGTTTTTCTAAGTTTTCTTTTGGGAGGGAGGTTAAAATAACAAATGATATTTTACATCAGAATGTTGTTGCCGATAATGGCTCCAATAAGAAATATTTATAATTATGACTCATTTTGAAATAACAGGTAATTGTCTTGCAGGACTTTTGAAAATAAACCGAATGAATAAATATAGCTTCTACATTATGTACTGCAGCTACACCCTTAATAAACCTGAGTACAAAGAACAAGGAAAACAAAAAGAAATTCAAATTAGACCCTGGGCTGCTGCAAAATATTATTGACTGAAGGAGCCACAAAATGAACCTTTTTACTCACTGAAGAAAGCAGATGTGTTTCCATGTATAATGTATACTTTTGAAAGCAATTATTTTATACATAGGATGTGATTTAATAAAATCCACCCTCGATCTGCAGACTTGTAAATAGGAAATACAAAAGGGTGTCCTTGCCAACACACAAACTCCTATGCATAAATGCAAGGCCTGTCAACTAAAATTTTGTGCATCTTTTTCTATTCCCCTAGCTTAAAAAAAAAAAAAACAAAAAACTGCAATTCAATGCAGTGGTTAGCTGCAAGGGCACACATACAAAACATGTAAATTGTTAACCATCTATTAGATATATGTGTGTCATGCATAATAGAAAAGAGGGTGCCTCCTAGAAAACCTATTTTGAGATGCATCCATTTAAAGGAAACTGAGAACTCAAAATTAGGTTAAACCTGAGAAACTGAGACCAAAAATACTCAAAGGCAAAGAGTTTCAGGAAAGAAAAAGGAGGGCCTGTGCTAAAGTAATCTTAATTCCACACCAGCAGAATGGTTTTCCATTTCCGAGGTCAATCAAGAAACCAAGTGGAAACCACTGAGTTGAAATAGATATGTTGTCCAAGACAGGAGCCAGGTATGAAAGGAGGACCTGGGATCCTTTCTGTGGTGAAGCTGCAAGCTCCTATAAGCTTTTTCTTTTTCTTTCTAATTTGCTGAGGACCTCGCTAAGAGGTGGAGGCTGGCCTCGAACTTAGGATCAGAAATGTGTGGCTATCAGCTGTGCCTGAATGGACTTCAGCCCAAGCCAAACCACAACTAATGATATTTGCTGAGTTTCTCAGAAAACATGGTTAGAGTGCTTTGAGAATTAATGGTGAAGAAGGACCTCAATGAATACACCATTTCATTGGATGGTAATGATCTTTATCTTCAAACAACATAAATATTAACAAAGACACACACAGCCACCTTATTTAAAAAGCTGATTGCATAATTTTATCAAGCAGAGAAAAACATACTCCTCTTCATTTCAATATGCTAAATAATTATTTGGCTCTATAACAGATGTTTTTGGGCTTTAAAACATGCTCCAACATATTTTATATCACTTAAAACTTCATAAACAACTTACTCATTTCAAGATACTCATAAAATAATCCCAGCTTGCCCATGGGCTGCAGATGGTAATCCTGTTCCCATCGTGGGGTTTTCTTTTCTGATCCTGAAACACTGTGGTACCGTCCAATTAGATTCATGATCCAGCTGCCGAAAAGATCAATTATAATTAGATTGTTATTAGATGAAGGTCATAAAAGCATTTCACTGCAATTTGAAAACTGAACATGTATTCTTCCCAAGAAATTGATTTCTTGTTTGAATATTAAATTTCTTTTTATTTCTGTCTTCCTAGTCCCCAAATATTTATCAAAACTGTAACTGGCTGCTTCATGTGGGAGGTTTCATAAGATATTTTTCTTCATTTGATTAACTTCAGTTTTTTCTTGTTTTTTTACTTCCTCTCTTATTCATAATGGTCTTTCCAATATGGAAATCATCATTGAAAGTAAACAAAGTAAAAGACAGCACTTATTGCCAACTCACATATTCTATGGAGAAAAATAAAGCAGGACCAGGACTGTTTGCAGGGAGGACTGGTGTGGTGGAGGATAACCGGAGTGATATTTGAACAAGGACACGGGGGAGGTGGAGGGTAAAGCAGCAGAGGCAAGAGCTTCCTGAAAGAGAAACAGTGACTACAGACACCCAGAGTCAGGAGCAGACCCCTACCTTGGAATACAGCACGGAGGAGGCTCCTGTGGTCCAAGGTTAGTGGGAAACGGGGCCTTTGGTTTGGGAGCTGGGGGTCTAAGAGATCTCCACTATGAGCATTTGGATGGTTTTAATTCTGAGGGAAGTAGGGAGCCACTGAAGGGCACTAAGCAGAAAAGTGACAAACTGACATTAGATAATATAGCTCTCATTAGATAATATGGGACTACACAATAAGCTGAACAATTTAAGGACCTGAGAAGTGCAATGCCCTGTTGAGGTCATATGCAGAGCTAGGAGAAGCAGCTCTGCCTACTACAGGAGTCCACCCTCCCAGAGCCTTTCCTCTTAGATGTCATGTTTTTCTTTCTGAAAGCCTTATGGCCCAGATAAACGCTTTCCCACTTTTAATGGCAATTTTTTTTAAAAAAAATATTTATTTTAGTTGTAGGTATACACAATAAACTTTGTTATTTTTATGTGGTGCCGAGGATCAAACCCAGAGCCTCACGTGTGCTAGGCGAGCGCTTTACCACTGAGCCACAATCCCAGCCCTTTAATGGCAGTTTGCCCTGAAAAGAAATCTTAGGTGACAGTACAATGAGGTGTGCACCTAGTATAAAGAACCATTGTCCCCTCCAGCCACAGCCAGCTTGTGGTTTACTTGTGGAGCTCATCAGAGGAGGCGCCGTAACAAGAAGCAACTTCAAGTACACATAGAACATCTGGCTAAGCTTTGGCTGATTAAACAACAGATTTGTGTGAATTTCAAATTCTGACAAAGGGGAGGCCTCTTGGGACTATAAAAAGTTGCTGCAAGAAACCTCACAGACCATCATGCTCTTCCTCGTGAGTACACACTGCTCACACACACGAGCCAGACTAAGACAGGACTGAGGTGGCTCTCAGCGCTGAGATTCCCAGATTGCCACTCATCCCAGCGCTAATTCGGCCTGCACACTCCCCAGGCCCTCCTCAGGGGAGATGCTGTGCCATGGAACATGGCCCTGGCTTCACAATCTTTCCCCATTTGTATTTCATTGATAAAATCATGGAGGCAATAGGGAGCTGAAGAAAGTGGAAGAGATTTGACTCTGATAATCCTGAATCTGAACCCATATTCATCGCTTACTAGCTATATTTACTTTGGAAAAGTTAAAAGAAAATAAGGTGATACTTCCATCATGTTTGGTGGGATGCTTGCACCCCTCTGGTGTAATATAAAATAGAGTGGCCACTTTGTTCTCAGTTCTTGGAGTATTTACAAAGGAGTGGACTTGTTAGGTACTGTGGTGGTTCTATGCAATCAGTCCGGTGGTTCCCCCCAAAACTGAACAGTTATTCAAACACTTACACATCAATATTCTTAGCAGCACTATTCACAATAGCCAAAAGGTGGAACCAACCCAAATGTTCATCAGTGGCTGAGTGGGCCAATTAAACACCGATTCGATGGAATAATATTCAGCCATGAAAAGGGATGAAGTAATGCTATACCATTCTCAAAAGAATTATTCTAGGTGAAAGAAGCTAGATGAACAAGTCACATATTGTATGATTGCATTTGTACTAAATGGTAGACCAGGCAACTTCATTAAGACAGCAAGCAGATTAGTGGCTGTCAGGGTTGGGTGGGGGGATGAGGAATGAGCAGGTACCACATTTACTTTTGGAGTGAGGAAAATGCTTTAGAAATGGAGGTGATGGCTGCAATAAGTTTGTGAATGTTCTTGATACCACTGAAATGTAGAACTGGTGAGTTTTATTTGTTTTTGTGTGTGAATTTTAAATGATAACATAAAATTCCTTTAATTTCATGTGAATGTTGCTACAAATAAAATAATTCATACTTAAATATAAAAAAAGGAAGGTGATAGAACATATATTGTCCAGGGCTGCTGTCAGGATTAAATGATTCAAAACAGGTCAAGGCTTTAAAACATTTCCTAACACGCCCATGCCCCCTGTATGGGATTTCCTGTTGACCATCACAGGCCACATTGGCTGAAGCCCACTGAATATCTGGCCTCCATCACTGGGAATCTTGGCTTGGGTATGCTTGGCCACCTGGACCAGTGGTTCTCATTTCAGTACTCAGAAGAGGGATGTGGAATGCTTGCTAACAGTGCAGCTTCCTGTACCTAAAGCCAGGGAACTGAGGCATGTCCCGGGATCTACAGTTTTACACCCATCCCAGGGACCTTGTAACACAGCCAGTTCTGAGATCCACATATGCCCACCATCCTTCATGACACCTAATCTCAAGGTTTTTTGGTTTAGTTTTTTAATTGATTTATTTTTTGCTCTCCCTCCCTTCCAACCTCAGTCTCCTGAGTCTTCTCCATGTCCCCAGAGAAGCAGATATTTCTCTGTATGGCCCCAAATCCATCATCATTTGGACTCAGATGAAGCTTTTATCTTGTTGCATTACTAACTCATCTGGTGCTTTCATCCCTACTGTTCTGTCTCCCCACTCATCACCGATCAGATGACGGGTATTTCCAACTAGTTTTCTTTTCTAGCTACACACTCTGAGCCTCTTGGTCAGCTGAGCTACTCATCTGTAGAAGCTTCTACCCACTGTTTCCCTGAATCTTTTGGGTTTTCTAGTGAACTGTATCTCTAATACTGGGTTTCAATCTTGACTACCTACACATGAGAATCACTTATAGAACTTTTAAAAATAGCCAGAGGGGAGAAGATCTGGTATAAGGCTAGAAGTAGGGCAGTGGTTACAAAAGAATTTTTTAAAAAATTTTCTATGTATGTTAACCTAAACTCATTATAATAATCTGCCCTTTACTTAGTACTTATGTTTGTGATGCACCTTATACCTTTTTATTGGACTTTTCTTTATCATAATTAACCCACCTACTAAACATAGTTATCTATTCTGTTTAGAACATTCTATAGTGTTCCTACTTACTAAACTTCAAAGACAAGCATCCCTTACTATCTGAATCTATTTCAGGCCTGAGTTCACTGTTCTTGAACTTAAAGGGTAACTATGGGTAGTGAAGGCTACCTGCATTTAGTCTCCTCTGATTGTATGTCTCTGGAGCATCCTATAGCTAGATCACATCTTGCAAAAGGATAACTTTTCCTATGATGTTTCATTTCTCTTATTAGTGGTGAATACTTATTGTAGAAAATATGGAAAGGAAGAAAATTATAATCATCCACCATCTAAACATCAAAAGACACTGATGCCATATGTATTTTGGATGTTTAATTATTTTCCTCAACATGTTATAAAAATTTTTCAGAGTAATTTGCTTAACATAGGAATCGTACTAACTTTTTTTTTTTTTCCCAAAGTACAGAATAAAGCAAATTCCCAGGAATGTCTCAAAGAAGTGGTGCTTAGAAGGCCAAAGGGCTCTGAGTTTGCCTCAAATGCTTCAAGTACAGAGCATCAGTAAACCACAGAACACTTATCCATCTGATGGTTCATGCCAAGTGCCAGTCCATGTATGGGAGACCCCATAGGGAACGTGGCCACAGTGCCAGATATGCTATTTCTCTGGTTCCAATTTTCCTAGTCAAATATATTTCACTATTTTCCTTTTGACATATTAACTTGACATGAAAACAGCTGGTGACTTAGAAAGGAAAGAAAAGCCTTATGTCTATTTTTGGGGTGGGTGTAATCCTGGGAAGCAAGGATGACTGTTACATCGTTTACATGCTAGGATTTTGTACAAATAATTGTAAGGAGAATCCTAGAACTTACACAAAGGAGAAGCCCAAGTCACTCTAATTTGGCTAACACTTGGCATTCCCAGCTTTTAAACGAAGGAGGAAATCATTTAAAACATATTAAAGAAATACTTTAGATCAGCAGTAGAAACATCTAAAGGTCACTGTAATTTTTAACAATGGACCTACTTGAAATGAAAATATAAACAGGCCATACAGACTATAAATCATCTTTTATTTAAAAACATCCCATGTGAACAAATTTCATTTTGTATGAATTTCTCAATACTAAGTTTAGGAAATCTACATTTTCAAATTGGAGAATAGTTCATTACTGAACAATTAATTATCAAAACTTGAAGTTAAATAATTAACATGCTTGGCTTAGAAAATGCTTTTTAATAATGTAAGAATAAGTTAAGACTTTATATGTGAAAATAAATATAAAAAATAAACACAGTATTATTTGTGCATGACCTACTTTTACTTATCTGGAAAAATCTGAATATTAACTGAATGAAAGTAAGGGTTGTTTTCTGCACAGTAAGATTATAAAATATTAATTTCACAGTTAAAGCCAGAATCCCTTTCTGGGGAAGGTGAGATATTTTTGTTTAGAGAAAGACTCTGGTGGTTCACCCTGAAGATGGTGGAGGAAGAAATCCAGGAGGATGGATGGAAACCTGACTGGGGGCAGTGGGGAGAAGGAAGAAAGTTCAGGAGTGGAGGAACAGGAGAGGGAGTTGTATGTGATGGGGGAGACAGAGCAGAATGACAGTAGGCTGGAGAAAAAGTATGGTAAGTTTAAGGCCTTGGTTGCAGAGTGGTATAAGGACTTTTTAAAAAGCTTCTTCACAGCAAAACAAACAATCAAAAGCATGAAGAGAGAGACTATAGAATGGGAGAAAATCTTTAACACCTTATCTGAGGTACAGATGGCAATTTTCAGGATATACGAAGAACTCAAAAAGCTTAATACACACCAATCAATAAATAGGCAAAGGAACTAAACAGATACTTCTCAATAAGAAACATGAATGGTCAACAAATATATGAAAAAGTTGTTCAACATCTGAGATTTCTCCTTATTCTAACCAGAATGGTAATTATCAAGAATACAAGTAACCATGTTGGCAAGGATGTGGGGAAAAAAGTACACTAATACATTTCTAGTGAGACTGCAAATTGGTGCAGGCATTCTGGAAAACAGTATGAAAATGCCTCAAAAATCTAGGAATGGAACCACCATTTGACCCAGTTACATCACTCCTTGGTATCTATTCAAAGGAGATAAAATCGGCATACTACAGTGACACAGCCACATCAATGTTTACAGGAGCACAATTCACAATAGCTAAGCTATGGAACCAAAGTAGATACCTATCAATAGATGAATGCATAAAGAAATTGTGGTATATATACCCAATGGAATGTTACTCAGCCATAAATAAGAATGAGTTTATGACATTTGTTGGTAAGTGGATGGATCTGGAGACTATCATGCTAAGTAAAAAAATCCAGTCCCCCCAAAGCAAAGGTCAAATGTTTTGATATGTGGATGCTAACAAACAACAAGGAAGAGGGGTAAGAGTAGAAGTTCAGTGGATTAGGCAAAGGGAAATGCATGGAAGGGATGTGAACAGGAAAGACAGTGGAATGAATCTGACATAACTTTCCTGTGTGCATATATGAATACACCACAGTGAATCTCAACATCATGTACATCCATAAAACTGGGATTCTAATTAGAATAAGGTATATTCCATGTTGGTATAAATGGTAAAATCTATTTTGATATATTTATACTATCATGTATAACTAAGAAAAACAAAAAATTAAAAAAGGGGAAATTTATTAAATTTCAAAGTGAGTTTCTGCCTTCATTCACTAAACATCAGTAAAGCATACTTGTTGGAAGTGACTTTGGAAGATACTAGGGAGAGGGCTGTGCATACTCTCCATTTGGGTTGGCATGGAATAGAGAAAGGTACAATACATAGGAGGGAAGACAGAAGAGAGATCTAAAGTTTTAGAAGAGCAGAAAATTAGAGCAGAAATTACCTTGGAAAAATAAGTGTCAGGGAGAATAATGGTCCTTCCAAAAACATTACCCTCCTAATCCACAAAATATATGTATGTGTCAAGTTCCCTGGTTAAGGTAATCAGCTGGTTGCTAATCAGCTGACTTTGACACAGGGAGATCATCCTAGATGATCCTGGGGATCCAATATAATCACAAGGGTCATTAAAAGAAGAGGAGAGGGGCAGGAGGGGAATATGATAGAGAGGAAGAGGGAGCCACAGAAGTCAGACAGGAAACACTGCTGGCTTTGTGGATGGAGAAAAGAGGTCACAAGCCAAGAGATGTGTTGCCTTTCTAGAAAAGGCAGAGAAAGAGATTTACCTGAGACTTGGGTAAGAAACATCCCTGCCAACACCTTGATTTTAGCTTAGACGGCTGACTTCACAGACTATAATAACTTTATGTCATTTTAATCAATTTTGTGGCAATCTATTGCAGCAGCAAAAGGAAATGAGTAGAATAGGCTCCCTGAAATTCTCAGAGAATGCAGATGGTGCTGAACTTTGCTGTTTGTGGATGGCACTTCAGTGAAAATTTAGGACAGCGCGATTTGAGCTAAACGTCTTCAGTATAGCTGTAGCTTGCTCTCATTTTCTTGAGGGGGAAAAAAACCCAGTTAAGTCAAAACCTTTGTGATTATTGTTTTGAACAATTATCTCTTAAAGCATTATAGGTGTATCCCTGTGCCTTAGGAAGACAAAGAGAACTTCTTTATTTTTTTATGTCCTGGGGGTTGAACCCAGAACTTCAAGGTATAGCAGGCAGGCCCTCAACCACAGAGCTACACCCCAGCCCTGAACTCCTCTCCTTGAAAGCACAAGAGTTTGCAGACATACTGTCCTGGAATGGAATCCTATAGTAACTTCTTATTGCCCCTGTGAACTTGGGTAAAATATTTAATCTCTTTAAGCTATGAATTTTCACTGCAAAAGGAAGATAAAATGAGAATGGTTTAAAAATTAAATGAGAGAAAAATATAAAGCATTCTAGTGACTGGCACTAATAATTCAACAAATCACTATTTAATGACTTTAAAACATACATAAAGGGAAGGGAGGAGGCTGCTGTGAAAAGGTGGGGTAATGCGTAGTTCACATTCTAAGGAAGGGCTTCGCTCTGTGGCTGACTAATCACAGCCTCTATGACAGTTTAAACTGTAGCAGGTGGGCTTTTCTTAAGGAAGAAAGTTTTACATACTTATTAAACATTTGATACATATAAACTGTTGGATTATCATGCCCAAAGACCTTTAATAATAGATTCTAATCCATTTTAGAGGTGGACATGCAGCTATGTGACTGTTGATAAATTATTTCATCAGGTGGGCTGACAGTGTCGCTTCTTGGGTAACAGGCAGAAGGTCTATCTAATACTCACGGAAGCAAGACTTCTTGTATGTTATTCCAGATTGCTTTTCCACCCATGATTATTGTCAGTTGAGTAGTTAGTTCAAGGAGACAGCCACCTGGGTCACACTGGAATGTTAAAAAGAAAATCTCATTTAGATTATAGATGGGTTTAACTGGGAATATAACCAGTAATTTTATTTTTCTGATATTCTGTTTAGGCTAAAAACATCTTAAAAAAAAAAAAAAAAGAAACAATGAGGAGAGCTTGGGTTGTGGTTCAGTGGTAGAGCGCTTGCCTAGCACATGTGAGGCCCTCCCTGGGTTTGATCCTCAGTACCACATAAGGTTAAATAAATAAAATCAAGGTACTGTGATCATCTGCAACTAAAAAAATACATATATTAAAAAAAACAATGAGAAAACTGTTTTTAGGTAATTGAGAAAACATGAAGCAGCTTAAACTGTAAAAAGAATACAATTCTATTTTCATACCTCTTCATTTCTGTACTTTCCCAGCCAATACACTGGGTCTCCTGGGTAGCCTACGAATTTCCCCTTAAAGAATGCTATGTAGAAGCATGAAGAATAGTAGTTGACAAACTGGAATAAGAACATCTTCATGGTTAGGCTGTTCTCATAATCAGTCTGAGTCCTTGGGAGTTCTGTCGTTAAAACAAAACAGAAAAGAGATTTTAAAATTGTGAACAGCTTTGAAACTCTAATCCAAAACACTCATACATGAGTTAACATGTTGGGGGAAAAAAAAATTCACACTGTTTTCATTTAAGCTGCTTTCAATTCCTGAATATAGCCACCGTGTTAATTCCAAGTTTACACATTGTTATAAGACTTCTCACCACAGAATGCAATATCTCACGTGACACAATGTGTGTGTGTGTACGTACACATCAGCTTTTTTTTTCAATGATTTCTTAAAATTCACAAGTACTATGTTATCAAATGGACGAGGACTATCTCAGCTCTAAACTAATAGAACATTACTTTCTAATTGCCTGCTGAGTAATCATCTTTTGTCTTCCTGAATTGCTGTAAGGTAGGTCTGCTGAACACAACCACAAAACAAGGGGCATGTGGGGAACACAAAACAGGTCATCCTTCTAGTTTGGAATCTACATCAGTCTGACTGAATGGACTAAGTGGTCATCGAAGGACCCAGATATATGCAGGGTGTGGAAAGCACTTAACTCTGACCACTACGCAGCTGCCTGGGATACAAGCCAGGGGGAAGAAACACTTATTTCAAAATGCCAAGCATTATATTAATATGAACAGCACGGGGGAAGACAGCAGCAGTGCGATTGCTTGTCCTCTCCACAATGAACGTATTTGCTACTGGGACCATGACCTTATTGCACTTATTTGCAATAAAGAGACTATTTACTTTCAACAATAGAGTACATGATCTAATGTAATTGAAAATATTATTCAGCACTGATCTGTTTACACAGAGCTTGGACAGTATCATTATACTGTCTTTGCTTTGTCCCTCTTACTAATACAAAGCTGTTGATAATTCTTTTCCCATACAGGCTAGAGAACATGTTTATGCTTGAAATTTTCTAAAAATGTCCCAGAAATTGCCTGAGTTAGGGCAGGACCTTACCAAAATTAGTAATCATGATGGCCACTTTTTCATATATGGTGTTCAGAATCATGATGATGATAAAGCTGATGATGGATGCAGTGATGGACGTGGCTGTCTGTGGAGTCAGGTACTTCTGGATTGGGTCTGTCCCATTGACAGTACTGGGAAGTTTTGCAGAAAATACAATAAACACTGAAAGCCTATAGACAATGATTCCAATAACTGAAGCGATGATCAACAGGATCTGAAAGCACAAAAAACAGCAGCATGAGACTCACCAGTGATCAGATTTTTACTATTAAAAACTGGCATATTATTTACAAGGTACGTGTGTAAAGTGAAATAAATTTCACAAGTGCCACAAGAGGAGGAAAGTAGGGCATGAGAAAGGGAAAGGAATGATGAACATAGAAAGTGAGTATACCCACATATAAGATGTTAACGGGCTGAACGAGATAGCGCACCCCTGTAATCCCAGCGGCTAAGGAGGCTGAGACGGGAGAATCGCAAGTTCAAAGCCAGCCTCAGCAACGGTGAGGTGTATGCGACTCAATGAAACCCTGTCTCTAAATAAAATATAAAATAGGGCTGGGGATATGGCTCAATGGATGAGTGCCCGAGTTCAATCCCTGGTAACCCCCACCCGCCCCCGGCCAAAAAAAAATGTTAATAGGAGAATGTGCACAGGAGTGAAAGGGGATATGAGAACTTGCTGTAGTTTCTACATAATTTTCTATAAACCTAAACATTGCTCTAGAAAAAAAAGTCTATTAAAAAGAGTGTTCCCATCAGACAGCATAAAACTGGAATAACTAGTGGCATGTTAAGGTAGAAGGGAAAAAGTGTCTGTGATCATAGAACCAGTGAAAACATCCCTTCTGGGGCTGGGGTTGTGGCTCAGCGGTAGAGCGCTCACCTAGTACATGTGAGGCCCTGGGTTTGATCCTCACACAAAAATAAAAGAAAGGTATTATATCCAACTACAACTAAAAAATATTAAAAAAAATCTTCTATAATTAATGAATGGTTTAAGTTAGAAATTTGTGGGGTTTTGCTAGTAATACTCCATTAAGAAGATGTGATTTCTTCCAACAGAGAACCTGTCACCAGCTCAAAGGTAAACAGGTACTATCTTCTGTTTTAAACACAGAATCAAGGGAGGTTCTGGACAGGCCATGAAGCTGGCCCAGAGGTGCCCTGCATGAACTGTCTCTGCCGACAAAAGCTCCTTGGGCTTTCCCTAGTCGGGTTTCAAACTGGCAGTTGTTCATGACTGCATTGCCACAGATTTTTTTCACTGCTGCTCTGAATTTCTGACTTAGTCCAGAATCGATGCAGGTATCTGAAGCACACTTTGTACATAAAAGCATTTTGCTTTCTCAGTAAGTTGATTTTCTCTGGTCACTGAATAATGTACATTAAAGGCCCCATGAATTTTCTCCTAACTTGATACACAGTATTAGACATTGTTGGAAAGGTATCTTTAAACTGTTTTCCATACATCTGTTTTACTGGATAGATTCCAGAATCATGTCTGCTTATGATGCATGTCCCCAAAGAGAAAAAGACAGAGAATGGAAACTTCAGGACCAAATAAATCATGTTACAATGTAGGTAGTAACGAAGGGAGTGACTATAGGATGGTTCTGGAGCCAGACTCCTGCATGCAAACCTCAGCTCTGCCACTACCTCAACGACCTAATACAGATTCACCGCTGGGGCTTCAGTTTCCTCATCTGTGCAATGTGCATAATATAGTACCCAGCTTGTAGACTTGTAGACGATGCAGTGAGTTACTACAGGTAAAAACACTTTGAACATTAAGCCCAGACACAGGAAAAGCACTACAGAAATATTACCTATGATGACAGTGACCAAAGTGTTAAGATGTTTTTCTTATGTTTTAAGCAATAATCCACTTACAGAGAAGATATTATCCTTTATTTCATGAGTTAAAACTTAACTGTGAAGGAATCAAAAAATTAGTAATCATGATGGTCACTTTTCTACATGTAGTGTTCAGAAACTCATGAAATAAATGAGATTTTTGTGTGTATGTATATAAAAAATTAGCTAAGGCTGAGAAGTAGAGAAGATGTTGAGTCTCCCTTGCTCAGCACAACACATACAGGCCATTCAAATATAGTTCTAAAAATCACTTCCATAAGTATTTTGATAATAAGTAATTCTAACAGCAGTCTATAAGTGCCCACTATTTACCTCAGCACATGTGTATTGGGTGACTCCTCATAATAGACCTCTGCAGTAGGTAGTATTATCTGTCTCTATGGATGAGGAAACAGAGGCTAGCAGCGAGTAAGCATTTTGTTCAAGATTAAGCATCTAGGGAGTGAAGGAACTGGGATTCCCTAAGACTCCAAAAACCCACTGACCACTACATGGTACCTCCTCCCCTGTGGCTTATGAAAGGAATTCTAACTCATTCCAGAGCTTGTACAAAGTTGATATGTTTCCATACTTCTTCAGGATGAATATGTTCAATATTTCTTCATAGGAGTGGGGAAGCCTTTTGTTCTCCTTCAAGTTTTTTACTTAGCTTTTCTGATTCTAGCTTTAATACACTTCAGTTTGTGTTTGCTGTAGAAAATTTGAAAGTACCCTGTAGTGGGCACTTGCTTTTGCTGGCCTGGACCTGTTCACTGTCCTAGAAGAGAACCCAGATCATGCTGTGGGGGGACTAACCCTACTCTATCAGCCCTGGGGTGTGTGTAGGATTGACCCCACAGTGCTCCAGAGTCAGATTCTGCTTGGTTTGAGAAAAACATGTCCCCCTCCCACTGGCCATACCCACTGATTCAGGGATTGATATATAACCCAGTAAGAGCCACTCTGTGTGAGGAGACAACTTTAGTGTCCATGGGAAGAAGCAGCTTCCTTTATCCACAGAGGAGCCACTAAAAAGACCCCTCCCCTCTACAATGTGGGATCTGAAATGCTGCAGTCATTTTGCCACCATAAGGCGGTACCTTGACCCAGCACACTGGCAAGTCACCTGAGACAGAAGGAAGACAGAACAAAACATAGACTCTGATGCTATTTGGGCAGCAGTAGCTCCCCTGACTAAAGCCACACTTCCAACTTGGAATTTTCAGCTCGAGAACCAATGAATCCCACCTTCCCCCATTTTGTTTCGTTTAAACCAGCTGGAGATTGATTTTTGTCACCTACAATTGAAAGACTTAACTATAAAAACAGGAAAATTCACCTACTCTTCACATATGGGCATAATTCTTTCAGAACTATGCACTGTTTGCATATTTCAAACCGCTTTACATATTTTATCCTTTGTTCAAACTTATCATAAACCATAGGCATTTTTATGTATCAAAATATTTCCATGAGTGTGCTTTTACATGACCGTACAATATTCTAGATGGTGGGTTTGAAGGTAGGACACCTGGTTGAGATATATATTCACGTGTGAATGTGTGTATAAAATGTTGTGATAGATGTCTGAAAAAATCTTACTTTACTTGCCATTTTGAAGTATTTGTTGATTACAAGTTTCTAAAATCTAAATTAATGAATTGAAGTATGAGTATTCTGGGGACTCTTGATACAGATGGCCTCACAGCTTACTAGGAAGGCTGAAGCAATGTAAAACCCAGGACCCCAACATGAGAGTGAGTGATTCTGCACATCATCCTTACAGACTCTTAGCCTTGTTTGAGAGGCAAAATACTGTATCTCATTTTAATGTATAACGATTTAATTACTATTGGGTTTTAATAATGTAGTTACTAAAGAAAAATAATCAATGTTCTCTCTTTTGCTACTATATTTGTGTGTTCTCTGGATTCTGTGTATTAGAGGTATTAACACTGTGCCCCCTTCACAAATATATCTTCTGGTGTTTTGTTGAAATTTGTATGAAAATCTTTAGATATTTTCCTCTAAAACTTCTTTATATTTTAACATTTTTAAAAAGTGTTTTGGGAACTTATTATAGTATGTGGTTCAAAATATGGCTTTAACCTTCCTCCAATAGTTAATAAGTATCCTATTACCATTTATTGCATAATCTCTACTTATCCCATGGATTTATAATGTCTCCCTTCCGATATATTAAATTACTGATACCAGAACCTATTTCTGGGCTTCATGTCCTATCCTCTAATCTGCTTTTCTTGAGCCAATAAAACTCCCACTAATTTATATTACTAGTATGTTTTTATGAATAATAAATCCAAAACTAATTTAATAAGTTCTGGCATTATAGAAACACTGTCCTTTCATCTAAAATTATTTTTTTTAAGACTTCTTTCATGTCTTCCAGTAGGTTTTTTTTAAAGTTCCTATTCTCTTTCTGCTAAGGATATCCCTCAACATTTTATTTTAGTTGTTGACATTGAAAGTCAGAATTCTTAATGCCTCCCATTTGGTCTCTTTACTAGAAACTGGAAAATACTGAACCACTGGCCTGATTTAAACAAATGAGGAAGAAGGAATTAGAAGAACCGCTGAGAACAGGTAGGATAGTCTGAAACCTTCAGAGTCACTCCAGGTGGTAGCTAAGCTGTCCCTACAAGTATCTCTCATGAGGTCACATAGTTTCTAGGCTTCAGTTTCCTTGGTATTTAATATTAGACACTGAAAAATGTTATGTAATAAATTACTCAAAAAAAAAAAAATGTGTGTGTGAGAGACAAATTCTTACCCAGAAAAGGACAGCACTTGCACAGAGGGTTATCCTTATACACTTTCCCCAGGCAGTGAAAGGAATACGCTCTTCTTCCTAATAAAAAAAGAAAGTTAAGGGGGATTACTTTTCTCCAAATCTGTCGGTAAATCTTAATTTTTAAAATAGACTATGCTTATGAATCAATTTATGATAACAGACACACAACAAGGCATGTGCAGTGTTTATTTTTATAACCGTGTTTGGAAAATGTAAGCATGAGTAATAAACTGTTTTCCTGCCATGACCTGTACTTAGGAATCTAGGCACCTGTCAGTGCCAAGCCATAAAGCTGAAATTGCTGGGCTTGTCTTGGATTTTGAAAATGACTGATGACAGCGCAGAGCCCAGGAAGAAAAAAAAGTATCTATAAATACTAGGTATCCAGTAAGTGTTTCTTGGTTGAGGTTGAGCTTTATATATTAATATGAAGAATTTTTAGAGAGCTTCCATTTTATACTTAAAAAATTTTTTTTTAGTTGTAGATGGACACAATACCCTTATTTATTTTTATGTGGTGCTGAGGATTGAACCTGGTGCCTCACATGTGCTAGGTAAGTGCTTTACACTGAGCCACAGTCGCAAACTCTCCATTTTATACTTGATAAGAATAAATTTAGATTCTTAAGACAAGAAATCAATATTCCTCATGATTTACCCGGATTATAAAAGCACCAACAGTATAATAATAGCTGCAAATACTCACATGGTGTGCACTCTGTGCTAGATACTATTTAAAGTGGGTTTTACACACAAACTCAAATTACTTCTGACCACAGTGATACAGAAGTAACTCTATTATCCCCATTTTATAGATGAGGAAACTTAGGTACAGAGAAGTTAAGTAATTTGTCCCAGATCACCCAACTAGCAAGTTGCTGTGTTCATGCCAGGATTCAGGCAGTCTCATTCCTGAGACTTCACCACTGGACCATAGCCTCTCTAAACCAGTGCAGGATACACTGACAACAAAAATAAAAGGAGGAAGAAATATAAAGGAAAGAGAAGTTTCAATTGCAATTTCTTAACAAGCAACATTTCAGTGGAAATTTGACTTGTTATATTGTTGGTGATTTTAAATATAAAATTGATAGATTTAAATGACCACATTGTCATTAGTATTTTTCAATCTTGCTGATACTCTAAAGGTTTTATTTTTCAGCATCCACTTTATGAACATCTAATTTTGTCTAAGTATCAGCTTTCCTTTCTGAATATATAATCTTTCAACACATACTTTGACCCGTCTTCTCTAGTAAACGGCAGTAACTATTCATAACCGGGATTATTTGAAGCTTGTTACATTGTAAGAGACAAATGTCACCTTCTATTCATAACTGAACCTCATTTTTTTTCCCATTTATAAGATGAGGAGGTTGAACTGCTCCCTCCAGTCCCTTTTAGTGCCAACATTCTGTAAATCTCTGTTTCAATTTATGAAATCTATAGTTGGATGTTCTCAGCTGCTCTTGGTGAAAGCATTTTCTTCCCAAGAGCTATTTGTATTCTGAACCTACTGTCCTAATGCTGATGACTGCAAGCACAATCAGCTCTAAATTTCCTGTGTTGATGGAAAGAAGCAATAATGCAGAAGACTCAAAAATCACTTTCCAAGAGCTTTGGCATATATTCAGAGAGATCTATAGTTTTATTTTTTATCTCTGCAGCAGTAGTGATAGTAGCGAATCTACCTCACCAATGATATAAAATGCCTAGCAAGGGACCGAACGTGGCTGAACCTCAATAAATGTTTCTCTTCCTCATTCATCCTTTTTTCTGTGCATGTCCCAACCAGAAGGTGGAGTAGAAACTAAGGCTTAGTGCAAGATGAAGGGGTGGCTAAGTTAGGATGAATAAAGGATTATAATGAAGTGCATGTGAAAAAATGAGAAACAACTATCAAATCCAAAGCACCTTTCCTGTCACACATCTGTCAGTCTAATTTCCTTTTGGCATTTTAAACTTTATTACAAAAGAAAGGACAATATTTGTCCCCTATATTCACTGTTCCAAGTATCTTCATCCGGCTGAGCATCAGAATCAATTATAGGAGCTTCAAAAAAAAAAAAAAAAAATCTCTATGTCCAAAACACACCCAGGGTACTAAGTACTGCCAGAATATGAGGTGATAGAACTCAGGCATCAATATTTTTAAAACTCCTCAGGTGATTTCAATGCATAGCCACTGCAGTAAACAGACTAAACTGCATTTAAATGGCATCTCCCTTACCTGGGTAATCTCGTTTATTACCACGTGAGTACACTGTGCTTCGTATTCTGGCCGGGGTTGTTCTTCCTGCTGTAACTCAACAGTGTCCCATTCATACTCAAGTTCTGCCTGGCGCCGCTTCCAGAACTCCAAAAATAAGGTAACTAATGAAGGAAGAGAACAGGATCATGTGGATCCTCGATGATGAGTGATGTTTAAGAAATCCATACTGAATAATATTAGTTACCCATAACACTTTGTTATAAACAGAATATAATTTATAGGTGATACTGGTATTTAAAAGTAAAAAAAAAATTCTTTTACAGAAAACAATAATTTACACAAATTATGAAGCTGATTAGCTTATGGGAAAGGTATTAGGAGGACAGCTGCTAATGCTCTAATACCAGCACTTTATTGACCACTAAAAACACAAATAATATTGTAATTCAAAAGCAGTTCATGATCCATCCTTCAATCTGCTTTTTCCTACATCCCTTTCTCTCTCGATTCCTCCCTTCCTATGAGGTTGGGGGAGAAGGGAATGTGTAGTGCTCTCCAAATAAGTTAATATAATATTCTTCCATGTGGAAAGCTAATTTTCTCTGAATTTTGTATAAGTATGAACAAATTTTTCGGAATCATTTTTCAGAATTTGTAACTCAAAATACTAAATAAAAACATTAAATGTCAATTGAAGATGCAGTTTCAGGGTAAATTTCCTTGGCCCTTTCTGACTGCTACCCTTAAGTGCTTCCTGTACAGAAATTCTGAAATTACCACTGTTCTAATCACAAATACTTTTCAATTGTTGACTATTTGCAGAGAATAAAGAGAAACAAGACAGTCCCTCTTAAAGAAGCTTCTAGGTGCATGGGTGTGACAGGTGCTGTAGACTCTTCAGAGGGTCATGACAAAGGTGAGTACAGTTAGAATATCTGTCCTTTCTAGGAGAGGGACCATTGTATTGAGCCTTGGGATGACTGAGCTGAGTGGATGAAGGTGGTGGTAGGTGGAGAGTTGAAGCCCCTTCCCATCAAGGAGCTGGAGCTGCACATGAAAAGGTAAGGAGGAGCTGGGCATGGTGAAGCACACCTGTAATCCTAGTGAGGTTGAAGCAGGAGGATAGCAAGTTCAAGGCTAGCCTCAGCAACTTAGTAAGACCTTCAGCAACATAGTGAGATCTGCTCTCAAAATAATAAAAAGGATTGGGGATATAGTACTAAAGGGCCCCTGGGTTCAAATCCCAGTACAAAAACAAGACAATGAGGCCAGAATCCCAGGACCAATGGTCGGGTTTTAAATGTTGGGTGTGACACCAAAGGTAGGCAGCCAGGTGGGAGAACTGCTGGGGTGCATTTCAAAGGGCTCTGTGTACCTGAAAGAGTTGGGATCTGAACCTAAAGGGACAGAGACACAGAAGGTGGTCTAGAGTGAAACTGAAGGCAGGGAGACTGGCTGGCAGGCACATGATAAGGCGGCATATTTGAGGGATCCTGAGCAGGCCGACAGGAGGCAGGCAGAGAGAAGGGGCAGGAAGAGGTCAAGGATGCCAGCCAGGCTTCTGGCTTGTGCAGTATCTTTTATTCTACTTCACAAGTGCAGTGAGAGGAGCAAATCTTGGAAGGAAGACAGTTGGTTCTGTTATGACCAGGTGTCTGTGGGCTGCTTCTGGAGAAGAGTCCAGTAGGCAGATGTCCAATCTAAAATGTAGGGGAAGATCTGGGTGGAATCAGGAATCTTGTTTTTTGAGTGTCAATTGCAGCCTGACTCTGAGTGGATGGAATCACTAAATGAGGTGTACATTGAGTGGTGATTCTCACCCTGGCTGCACATGAGAAGCATTTGGGGAGCTTGTTTAAAAAAAAAAATATGAAGCCCAGGTACCCCAACCCTGAGATTCTGACTTAACTGGTCTGGAATGGGGCCTAAGAATAGTGAGGGAGGGAGGGAAAGAGAGGGAGAGAATGTGTATCCTGTGTGTAAACTCTAACAAGCAGGCTGGGTTGAGAACCACTGGAGGGGAGGGTGAAGAGGCTGGAATGCAGTCCTGCAGCCTGAGATGCAGGAGGAAGTCTTGGGATGTGGCTGTGAGGAGCACAACTCTGTGTTCTCCATGGTAAAGACAACTGAAACACTTCACAACAGTGTTTTTTGACTCCTACTTTCCAAGTTAGAGTAGAAATAACCTTGAGTTGGAATCGGGCTCAAATTTGTTGAGTGTCGGTGTAAAAAACAATGGCTCCATCACGGAGAAGCTTCCCAGGTACTGTGCCCTTGTTCCCTGTTCAGGAGGAAATGAGGTGAGTATCCACCTCTTTGTCATGGGGATAATTACCTAATGCCCTTAAAGGTTTTTAGGTAGATGGAGCTGTGACTGGTTGGTCTTGCTGCCCACCTGACCCAAGCTGGCCTCAGGTGAGAGAGATGCCCCAAAGAGACCCCTGTTGGGAGATATGAACTGCCACTGAGCCAACGCTCCATGGGCCACATATGAAGCAGCATGACATATGCCTTCCACTTACTAAAGCCCCCTACCCTCTGCATTTCCTAGTAAACACTCATCTCCTCCATCAAACAGAAGACCCCTGCTTTAATTGACCCAAGTATTCTGCTACCATTGCATATACCTCCACTCCCGAAGTTCTTTCAACTCTGTCCCCAAACCACAACTATGAAATCATTTCAGTGATCAGGTACATTCTCTCAAAAAAGGCACACTTAATTCCTTATGTCAACCCCTCTTCTGACATTCAAATCTGCTTCTAGATTTACTATATTTCATCTCCATGAGAATGTCACCTTCATTAGGGCAGGGATTTTGTTCACATCAGAAGTACTAGCGTCCAGTAGGCACTTAACAGATGAATGCACTAAATGAATAAACTGAAGGAAATAATTCTGAACACTGGAGGCATCCCACCATTGCAGAACCATCCAGTCAGAGCACCCAGTTGATGCCCACTGCTCCCCTCTCTGCACAGCTGTCCATATTCCACCACTCTCTGTTCTGCCATTCTACTTGGGCCCTCCAGTCCACCATGTACCCAGCAAGAAGCCTGGGTAACCTGAGACGAAGAACATACCATGGAGAATCTGACAGTTTTCTGGAGAGTCATAGTCAGTTCTTAGCACCTGGATGCTGGGCCAAGTCCAGGGTAGACAGAATGTGAGACAGGAGAGGGCATATGGTGTTTCCTGCAGACTACAGACATATTCTTTGAATATAACTATTGGTTTAAAGAGAATTGTGATTAAGGACACCAAAATCCTGTTGCACTCTGGCACTTTCTTTGGTTTGAGTGCCAGAAGCTTGGTCCTCAGTGTGGTGATGTTGGGAGGTGGTGGGACCTTCAACAGATAGAGCCTAGTAGGAAGTAATGAGGGCATGTGACTCCTGTCCTTGGGAGGAATTAAGTAATTTCCATGGGACTCCATGTAGTTGCCAAGAGAGTGGGTTGTTATAAAAGAGCAACATTGGTTTTGTTTCACATGGTAGATGGCATCATAGCAGAAGCATTGAGGAAGGGAGAGATTGATCTGGTGACACAGCCAAGGTGACCTCACCAAAGCCAAGCAGATGTTAGTGCTGTGCTCTTGAATATGTAAAACTGTGAACTAAATAAACCTCTTTTCTTTATACTTTATCCAGCATCAGACATTTTGTTATAGAAATGGAAAACTAATATGGCACCAAGGCATCTATAGGCATAAATTAAACAAACTGGTACTGATTTCATAAACTTATTAAAATTATACTGGAAGACTATTTTTTAAAATTCCTGTTATAGAAAGAAGGGGCTGTATCTATGTCAGATGAGGTATAGCCAAGAATATAGATTCAACATTAAGTCACCCATTTTTCATAGCTCCAAACATAATGCAACTAATTCAATTAAAATAAAGATTTCTGTGTCTTTCTAAAAGCTTGTACAAATTTGTTAATATACACTGTATTTTGTCAATGATCCAAATTATTTGCAGAGCTCTTTGTTATCATTTTCTGTCTATGGGGCCTCAGGTAATTTGCTTGAGTGTCATTTTCTTCATCTTTAAAAATCCTGTCATTTATGCAGTGTCCATCTAGCAATAGTAAGAACAGGAGATGATTCGTGAAAATAAACTTAGATTTTCTCATTTAAAAAACACACAAGCAATTCTTTTCAAAAGTAAGAAGAGAATAGTGGATGCTCTTTTCCCTCCTGCATGAACTTATGTATAAGGGACACAAAGGCTGAGGTTTACTAAATCCTGAACTTTAGAAGCCATTCTGTCTACTAAGTGATTAAGATGCAATGTCAGCAAGTTTGGCAAAAAATGATGAGTTGTTAGCAAATTCCCAACTTGAAGGCAAACCCTTCAAGGGAGTTTTGGTTCCTCATTTCACTTGCAGCCTAGGAGTCTCTGGGGTCTGTGGAAGGTACTGGTCACTCAGTACACTCACTCGGTACTTTGGAGTACTACTGGGCCATATCAGTGCTGACCCACAATGCCTTGTGTCCCAGACAGGATTTCCTGTTCTGCATCTTCTGTTCTCTCTCTCTGCAATAAAATAACTAGTAGAACTCCAAAAGGGAGCCCTGCATGGCAAACCCACACCGCCAGGAGGCTCTAGTTAATGAGACAGTTAAAAATTCTTGAACCAACATATAATAAGAGGGAAGATTGTCTGGGTCTTGGGAATCAAAAACAGGTTTTCCTTTTAGTCATGATTTTAGTTCATCTAAAGAAACATACATTAGATGAAGCAGACACCTGTCCACAAAAGAGGGGTTCGGGTAATCTAGCATTGGTGGTGTCACGTCCTTCAATGTATAAGGACAAGAGAGATGCTCGGGTCGATGGGAGGGTTCTGGTTGCTATAATAGTTTGCTGCTGAAGGAAGGTCCAGGATATCTTAAGAGGTCTTCAAATTATTCAGACCTTGTTACTCACAAAAGCTTAAAGGCAGATTAGCTTGCTCAGTCTTTATCGCATGTTCCTAACTTTAAGGTCAGAAGATTAAAAATTACATTTTTAGACTTTTAAAGCTAGGATTCTGGAAGTGACTTTGAAGATGCTAATCAGATGCATCTGAATCGCTGAAATCAGAAACCAAGCGGTGTGGTGGTATAGACCTGTAATACCAGTGGCTCAGGAGGCTGAGGCGGGAGGATCGCAAGTTCAAAGCCAGCCTCAGTAACTTAGACCTTAAGCAACTCAGCCAGATCCTGTCTCTAAGATATAAACAAAGGGCTGGATTTCTCAGTGGTTAAGCACCCCTGGGTTCAATCCCTGTTACCAAAAACAAACAAACAAACAAAAAAAACCCAGTTGAATGAAGCAGAGGCAGGGGTGGCAGGAGCTGTGTTATTTTGCTACTATGGGCCTGCAGGAGCAGTACAGTCTGAAACCGACAGTTGCGCCAGCTATTTCGTCATCCCCAAGTACAGCTAGGTAGGCTTCCTGATTCCCTGGATCCTTATTGATCCAGGTGTCCAGTGTTTTTCTGGAAATTACGAGGCCCCATTTAAAAGCCCTCAAGTGTAAAAATTAAAAACGACAGTCATGCAGCCACTAGTCTGAGCCAAGGAGAACCAAGAAGCAGGTCAGAAGCAACAAGGAACAGGCAGGATGGGAGGTGTTCAGCACCATTACTTCTGCCATGGGTAGTGTTCAGGGCTCCATGATCAGCGTGATTTGTTGGGCTGGTTTGGCTTGAAAGGGTGAACATTTTTCAGATAAGTATATGATTTGTAGTACATTGCTTATAAAAGGTTTTCTACCCTCAACTTTTGTAATTTCCAAAGAGGAGAAAAATAAGTGCCATATGCATCTGGGCACAAAAGAGATACTATGAGGAATATGATGGTGATGATATGAATAACTTCACATAAGCCTCCCGCCTATTCAGTTCTGCAATTTCAGATTCTATAACGAGGTTCACAGCAGTAGCTCTCATAAGGCAGAAGTAACAAGGAAAGCAACATAAAGCACTTAAAATAAAGAGTCCATCATACATACATATCCTTAAAGATATACACATGATGCTGTGAGAAGTGCTGAAACGCTTTCGGCATTCTAAAATCAGATGAGATAAATTCAGCAGCCCAATGCATAAGGCAATTCTGTAAACATGGTGCAGTTAATGATCAGGAAAAGGAAGAAGGTTAGCTAAGAAATTTGAGCTTTGTCTTTCCAGTGTGAACATTAATTTTTTTTTTTGCTTAATATAAAATGTCATCTTTAATTGGGGCGATCAGCATCCATTAGTATACAGACATCAACAGATGTGTTGGAATCTGACAGGATATAAATCAGTGCTGAGACTACGGCCAAGACAAGAGTTAAGTGCACAGTCAAGAACACTGCAGATTTTAGAGCATTTTGGATTTCAGGTTTAGGTGTTTAGCACCTAAATTCCTTTCGGGGGGAAAAATGTGTCTTACAATGGAGGGGTAAGGAGGATACTAACACATGAATTTGCTCTTTACGCTTCTGTGTCAAATATTTGCCAGAGTGTGGACTCTAGCGAAAACATGCTAAAAGTTGAATGACAGTGTCACTCATTGGAGAAGTTTGGCCACAGCACAGTTCACTTTAGCAAAGTGCAGCAACTAACATCTCCAAAAAGTGTACAAAGAACTGGCCATTTGGTGACCCTTCAAAGGCACAACTACTGTCAAAGAGACATACTGCTGAGGACACCTGTCAATCACTGTTTCTGTGAGCTGCATGTAGTGACATGTCCTTCTCTTAAAAGACGTGGTTCAGTTCCTTCCCCCACCTTCTATAAACTGAACTCTCTGGGTCCCTTGACTTATACAATGAAGCTGGAAATGCACTTATCTTTGAAAATGGGATTTTTTTCCTTCTATGTTAGAACATTTACATCAAACATTTAAAAATCTGCATTTAAAGAAAATAATTGCCTCATTAATGATGCTATACAAGAAAAAAAATAACAGTGTTCAAATTCCTACATCAGACTTACATTCCATAGGATTATATATCTATTCTACTTATTACATGGCATTTGTTGTTATTATTATAAGAGTAGTACTTATTAAATATTCATGCATATAGAAAAGGAAGAAATTGTACCCATAAACCTAGTGTTGCTGCTTCCTCCTTACCCCTACTTCCCACCCCAAGAAAATATTAGATGATCTTAGTTACTCTCCTTATATCAAAGAAGACATTTGGCATTTGTTTTTTAGGGATTGGCTAGCTTCACTTAGCATAATCTGCTCTAATGCCATCCATTTCCCTGTAAATTCTATGATTTTGTCATTTTTTAATGCAGAGTAATACTCCATTGTGTATAAATGCCACATTTTTTTTATCCATTCATCTATTGAAGGGCATCTAGGTTGGTTCCACAGTCTTGCTATTGTGAATTGTGCTGCTATGAACATCGATGTAGCAGTGTCCCTGTAGCATGCTCTTTTTAGGTCTTTAGGGAATAGACCGAGAAGGGGAATAGCTGGGTCAAATGGTGGCTCCATTCCCAGCTTTCCAAGAAATCTCCATACTGCTTTCCAAATTGGCTGCACCACTTTGCAGTCCCACCAGCAATGTAAGGAGAGTAACT
This sequence comes from Marmota monax, assembly GCF_021218885.2. NCBI lineage: Eukaryota > Metazoa > Chordata > Mammalia > Rodentia > Sciuridae > Marmota > Marmota monax. The sequence continues at coordinate 26,864,776 of NW_026695227.1, read as the reverse complement.
AAGAACAGAGTAGGGTCGAAGAGCATGAGAAGATTAACATTAAACAGGGATGAGAGGTGGGAGGGAAAGGGAGAGAGAAGGGAAATTGCATGGAAATGGAAGGAGACCCTCAGAGTTATACAAAAGTACATACAAGAGGAAGTGACGGGAAAGGGAAAAATAATACAAGGGGGACAAATGAATGTCAGTAGAGGGGACAGAGAGAAGAGGGGAGGGGAGGGGAGGGGAGGGGGGATAGTAGAGGATAGGAAAGGCAGCAGAACACAACAGACACTAGTATGGCAATATGTAAATCAATGGATGTGTAACTGATGTGATTCTGCAATCTGTATATGGGGTAAAAATGGGAGCTCATAACCCACTTGAATCAAAGCGTGAAATATGATATATCAAGAACTATGTAATGTTTTGAACAACCAACAATAAAAAATTTAAAAAAAAATATTAGATGAGTCATAGCATGGGGGCTGTTGCAATACAGGCTGGCATCTCCAATTAGAAAACCTGAAATCTGAAAGGCTCCAAAATCTGAAACTTTTTGAGCACTGACATGCTCAAAAACACTTCAGATTGTGGAGCATTTTGGATTTCAGATTTTTGGATTAGGGATGTTCTTCTGCTAAAATCTGTGTAACCATTCAAAAATCTGAAAAAAAAAAATTAAAAAATCTCTGCACCCTGAAATACTTCTAGTCCCAAACACTTTGAATAAGGAATACTCAATCTATAATGGGTTCCAGCGAAATATGAGCCCCATGTTAAACTAATTTCTAGTTTAATAAGAGGCATGGGAAGGGTTAGTTCTCCCACATGGATGATGGCTTGGCCATAGGACTTGCTTTTTCTGATGGACATTAGCAAATTTGATGCAACTATAGACTTAAAAATGCCTGTGTATTGGGGCTTGTTCTGTCTTTCTTTTCTCTGGAACACTGAAATTATGTGAAGAATCTGGGGTTTGTCTATTTGAGGATGAGAGACCTTGTGGAACAGAGCAAAGCCTTCCCAGATGAGCCTGAAAGACCAAACCAGGTTTGTAATTACAAGACCATCTACCCCCAAGGGAGCCACGAGCTCACTGCAGAGATCAGATGAGCCTAAAGAACCTTCCAGCTGATTTACATATTGTGAGAAATCATAAAATGAGAAATAAGGTTTGTTGTTTTAAGCCACTGTATTTTGAAGTTGTTTTTTTTTTTAAATAGTAAAACCTAACTAACCAAGGGCAGACGTATAAATGAAGTTCTTATGGGCGCTGAAGTTTGGCAATAAATGATCATAAAAGTGGGTAATTTGATGACCTATGTAGAACTGTATAATACTATTAATTTTGTGCATAGAAATGAAAATAACTTACCCCAAACTCCCATAAATACTGCAAAGACCAGGGTTCCAAAACTGTCAAAGATGCACAATTTCTGGAAAATATATAACATACAATGAATCAAGTTTTTCACTTATTGGAATTCAGTAAACACATAGTCTTGTAGATACTGCATTCTGAAGTTCTTTCTAAAACTAATCCCTAGTTTAACAATTACCATGTGAACTATATACACATGGGTAGAATTTCTCATTCTTTTAAAAGCAAATGCCTTTTGCGATATTAACCTGAGTGCATTTTCCAATGGAATCTTTCCACATTGCGATAAAGAAACAGGTGTAGCTGCTAAGACTCTACGCTGTTTGAAGCCTCCTTCAGCCTTGAAAAATGGCCTCTCTATATGAGCTGTCATAGTGAATGTGAGGAAGTAGAATGGTGGATCTAAGAAAACAATACCCTCTAAGCAAATCTTAGCTTTATGATTTGCATCTTATCATCATCTCACCCTCCTCAGATGGTAAGTTCATGAATTCCTGATTTTCTTGTTCAAAAGAAGTACAAAGCTGAGGTTTATTCAGAGATGGATTTCCTCCAGGGGAGCTCTGCTCCCTCAAACCCAAGGATGGTTTTTCTACTTGGCTGACACATTCACTGGGATAATAGATACACGGGTGTGTTTGCTAACATTGCAATGAGTATTCTGATCATCAGTGATAAATAACATATCTGGCCAAAGACGACTAGGGTCACTAGTTCTGCTAAATTTATCTCTTTGTTAGTTTATAAATAGCCTATCTTCCTTTATGACTTCCTGGAAAATTTTTAGTTGGTTACTAAATTTTTCCTAGTGAGCATTTTTTTTTATATTTCTTTAGAAAAATCCATAAAATAGGGGCTGGGGTTGTGGCTCAGCGGTAAAGCTGAGCACGTGTGGGGCCCTGGGTTCGATCCTCAACACCACATATAAATAAAGGTATTGTGCCCAGTTGCAACTAAAAAATAAATATTTTAAAAAATCCATAAAATAATGGAAAAGTGACAAGCTTATGTTATATCTACTTCACAATAGATCAGATGAAAAGTAAAGTAAAAATGGGAACTGAATAGAAAAAGAAGCTAGATGTTTAAGAAAAAAAAAAAAAGCTTCAAATACCCAAGAAAATTCAAAGCTGCTTCTAGTCTACTTTGTTTTAGGTAATTTTTTCTGGTTACCCTTTATACACATGTGAAGTGATAAACTTATGTATGTAAAAACATTAGTTATGTTATTTTCTTGAAAGAATATACACCCAACTACCTTCTCAATCATCTGGTTTCCAAAGCCCATAGATGTTCCCTTGATCATCCACATAGTCCCTGATCAAAAAGCACAATTCTAAATTGTCTCAACAATTATTTTTCTCAAAAATCCAGCTTCAGGAAGAAAGGACTAATAAATGCATGACTGCATTGAGGAATAATGTTCTCCACCTACTTCTCTAGTTTAGAGATTTCATAAATTACATATTTTAAATCTTTTAGCTTTGACTCTTATGGAAACATTTTTTCCAAGTTGTCTTTTAATGCTGTTTTATCCTTTATTGCAAATTATTGTTAAGTCCTGTGGAAACTAGTTCTGCATGTTATAATGTTGTGATTGCAGATTCTGTCCAACAATACTCCTGTTTTAGGAAGCAATGTAAGGCTCTATTAGATACTACCCTGCTTGCTCTGATACCTCTGCCTACCTACTCTGGAAGGAAAAAGCCCTTCCAGAATGAGGTGGCTAGGTGAATCCTCAACCTTACTCTAGGAAAATGTCCATGGAAACACATCTACCAGTGGTAGAGGAAAAACAAGAGGAGCAGCTAGGAAGACTGCCAAGATAACCCTAGCTGCTAGCTCAAGGCGAGGGGCATGCTTTGCACCTCAGAGAGAGAGATATAGGCCTGGATGAAGTTACCATCTTGCCCCTTGTGTGAGAATCAAGGACTCAGGAGGAAGAATAAGATATTTGGCTTTTTTGCTCTGTGTCCCATCAGCCATATGAAAGCAGAAAGTAGAGGAGAAAGTAAGCAAGGGGCTTTCTTGGTAAGAAGCCTTGCTTAGCATTTGTGTTTAAAGGCATTTGCTTTAAACACAGAGAGGGCAAGGTGGCTACTAGAGCAGCCCTAAGCCAGCATACTCTTTGAGTCAAATGGAGCAGGAAAGATAAGAGTCATGTATGAAGGTGTGACAATTTTGAAAGAGGAAACAAATCAGAATCTTAAACATAAGATCATTTGTTATTCTTTCTTCCTGCAGAGAAACAAAAATCAAAATTTTATAATATTGTATTTCTAAGAACAAAATATTAGAACTGACCATGATTTTCTTTTATCTGCCATAAAGCCAAGGCCCTTATTCAATGACCAGTCAGTAAAAGCAGCATCACAGTTATTAATCCCCACCATTCACATCGTTGTTTCCTCATTTCCTTGGTCCTGATTTTTATTACAATTTTAAATTTGTTAACCCTTTTGGCATACATATCAATTAGTGACTATCTCTTTTGAAAAGAGGTAGAAATTTATGCATAAATAAATGTATGAAGGAAGAAATTACTGCATTAACAAAAATTTCCATCTCATCCTTTAATTCATATTCTTTTTAATGTTTCCTTCCCTTCATAAATCATTCTGGCAAGATTCAAGGGACCCTTTAGGAAAGTGAAATTGGAATAGACCCATTTTTTATCAAAACAATGAATGGATAATGTACACAGAGACACTTGACAGTCATGTGCTAAGGATGGGTAGGTGGAGCAGAAGAAATGAGAGAAGAATAGAGAAGGGGAGTGTGAGGGAGAGAACTTCTGAGGGAAAGTGGACTTTCCACCTATAGTTTTGTGGAGCATAATTTCCCTCTGGTATTGATTGTCACTGGCATTTGCTTTAAATCCAGGAACTCAGGATTTATGTTGAATAGTGACCTTTAGTTTATGAGTCAATATCACTGGAAAGCAGATCTCACTAACTTCAAGTCTTTTATTTTGTGATTTTTTTTTAAATGGGCAGGGCTATGTGCAATTAAATCTACTTTAATTCATAATTAAGCATAAAAATCTAAATGTTGTCAATGCCCTGCAATTATCTTAACTAAGTGGTGAAATAATTTTTTAATATAAATCCAACTTTGAGAGTAAGTGCCTGTAAGGTACCATTGTCAGCTAGGGAGGAACACAGTATTGGCAAGAAATGTAGATCTGCTTTCAGTTTCTGGCTTTGCCAGTGATCTTAAGCAGATTGCTGAATCTCTCAGATTCTCAGTGTTTTACTCTATAAAATGTAGACAACAACTATTCTGTCTATCTGACAGGGCTTTTGTGTATGTCAAAAGTAATAATTTCAGCATAAGAATTTTCAAAAGTATAAAATATAAAGTGGCCTCACTGCAATAGCAATATAGTGGTATAATCAAGCTGATATCGGGTAGGTCAGAATGTTCTGAAGCCATGTAATGATTCCAAAACCGTCATGGCAGGACGAGGGGACAGAGAGATCACAAAAATTGTCAGGAAGGTGCTATGAAGTAAGCTGGCCATCTTTCTTCCTGCTGTGGAGTTTCCAGACTGTTCTGTGATAAGCTCCCTCCAGTCTCAATGCTTGCCCTAAACCTGCTGGATTTTAAGAGGTCAAGAGCATCTGCAAGCACACACCTGTAATCCTAGCAACTGAGGCAGGAGGATTGTAAGTTTTGAGGATTGCCACCCTCAGCAACTTAGCAAGGCCCTAAGCAACTCAGTGAGGCCTTGTCTCTAAATAAAATACAAAAATGGACTGGGGATGTGTGTAGCTCAGTGGTTAAGTGTTCCTGGGTTCAATCCCAGGTACAAAAAAAAAAAAAAAAAACAACAAAAAAACCCATCTGCATATATCAGGTGGGCTAGATGTATTTTGTAAAATGTTTTGAGACACCTTTTATTACATATATGCGAAACCTTCCCTATATATATTTATAGATTTTTTTTTAGAGAGAGAGAATTTTTTAATATTTATTTAGTTTTTTCGGTGGACACAACATCTTTATTTTTATGTGGTGCTTAGGATCGAACTCAGTGCCCCGTACATGCTAGGCGATCGTGTTACGGCTTGAGCCACATCTCTAGCCCCTATTTATAGATTTTTTAAATTTAGTTTTTATTTGTTCTTTTTAGGGCCCCAGTCTTGTGGATGTATAGGATAGTGGCATTAAACAAAGAGGAATGAAGGAAAGGGAAGGGGGTAGGAATAGGAAAGACAAGGAAAGAACCTGACATAACTTTCCTATGTACATTTATGAATACAGATGGATTTTTAAAGACCCTGCTGGTCATATTTAGACTAAGCACAGTTTCAGAATACTTCAATGGGGAAAAGCACAACTTTCACTCATACAAATTTCAGGTTTAATAAGAATAAATAACAGGTTTCCTCTTGCTTCAATTAAGGAAAACACTTTTAATAGTAAACCTATTATGAAGTGTTCATAAAATAAGCTGGGCTTGAGATCTTTGCTTTGATTACTTGAAATACCCAAATAGGTTCAATTCCACCATTTCGTCACTGACTCTCCATGAGATTTTAGATAAGCTTTCTGATCTCAATTTATCATTTGTACAAAGTGAGCAAGAGGAATAAACACATGCATTGCAACACTACCTTCAGAATTTTTGGAAGCTTAGTTGAAAAACACCTTTCGGATTCCTCAGAAGGAAAAAATGATATAATTTGTACGCAATACAAAAATGACCTAGTAGAAGGAAAAAAAGTTGCTTTGTTAAGTTTAAATATTTGAAATAACAAAAATTACCTTTGAGGACTCACAAGTAATATTCAGTTTCCAGAATGGACAAATCTTGTCACACTGAGGACACATTACAATCTTGCCACCAATATCAGGATCACAAACTTCTTTGCTAAAGAAAGAGAAATAAAACTTATTTAAAAGGCTTAATGAAAAGGACTTCCTTTCTGCCAGCATGATAAAATCCAATATCCATTCAGGATAAGAAATGAAAGTCTTATAAGAATAGAAGTGAACTTCATCAGATTGATAAAGGTTTGCTCCATAAAACCTAAAAAAAAAAATAAAAATATTTAATGGTAAATGCTTAAAAGTGTTTCCTTTAGCTCAGGAATAAGACAAAGGACTCTATCATAATCACTTCTTTCTAGCTAGAGGTCTCTGCCAGCACAGGAAGTCAAGGAAAACAAAGAGGATTGGTCTGAAGAAAAAAAACCTGACTCTACTGATTGGTTCATACAGACCATCATGTATCTTTCAATAGAATTTACATGTAAAATATTAGAATTAAGGAGTTTAAAGTTTGCTAGACAAAGAATATACAAAATATACACAGTGACACAGAAAGGAATTGTGTCTATGTACCTGCAACAATTATGAAATAATTTTTAAACGGCCATTTTCATCAGCTTAAAAAGTATGAAGTGTTAGGTAGGTGGTGGCGACTTAGAACAAAGCAGCCCACGCCGGAAAAGAACATGAATCAGGTGCCAGTGGAAATTGCCTGTCAATCAGCAGGACCCCCTGGCCAATCCTGGAGTTCAACCAACTCCAAGGGGGCAAGGGACCCTAGAAACACCTTTTGCTGTCCCAAGCCCTTCCCTTCCTGCTGTAAGCCCCATAAAAGTCCAGTGCGGTCGAGCTTCCACGCGGTTTCTCCTCAGACCCTTCCCCTGTCCCCTCTGTGGGTCTGATCGAGTTCTGAGAGGGAGTGATATCTCAATAAAGCCTGTCCAGCGGCCCTTTTAAATCTGCCTCCTTTGGTCGCTGCCTGCCTCCCCTGATCTGACATGAAGTGTCTAGAACAGTTCTAACCGAACCTGATTTAAGATCTAGATGATGGAAATTTTAAATCTATAAGACAGTGAAGAGGACCTATTTTATAATATCATAATTTAGAAGAAGCAATACTTGAAGATGTGAGATCTCTTCCATTTCAGCTGTAAGCTCCATGGAAAAGCAAAAGATCAGTCAAAACACTACTGAAGAAGAAGGCAATATTGGTATAGATTAAGAAAAACAACTGATGGAACACAAGAAAATTTTTAGACACAGATCTCCATCACATAAAAAAAATGATGTAGGACAGAGTTGGCCCTGCAAGTTAAGAACTGACCTTTCAATAAATATGGCTGGTACTACAGAATATCTATGTGGGAAATCATAAAATTAAACCAGTAATGATAATACTAGGTGGGAACTGAGAACATCAATAGTACTAATGTATTAGGGGAAAAAACAAACATAATATTTAGATAATCTTAAGGTAAGAAGAAATTTCCTAAATATAAAATCCCAAAGCATAAATCATCAAGGAAAATATTGATATATTCAATATTCTTTTAAAAGTAAGAATGTCATTAAAAGACAACTTGAAAGAGAGAGAACTAGCCACACAGTGGTAAAAGCTTTGCAACAGGTAAACATGACAAAAGATTACTCACCAGAATATTTTAAGAACTCTTACAAATTAGTAAGAAAAAAGCAAACAGAAGTTGAACACCCACTCCCTCTAGCAGAAGCCATTCAGATGGATTCTTATGTCAATAGGACTAGAGTTGTGCAATTAGGTGACCTTGCAAAATAACTCAACAAAAACAAATGGGCCTGGGAAACACTTCTGAAATAGTTAAGATCTTAAAAACTAACTCCTCCATAAAAGCAGTGAAAGTACTGGCAAAAATTGTCAAAATGAACCTTTGCAGAACTCTGGTTACTAATCAAATGCTTACAGTGATCTGAAGAGCATTAATTTGAAGGAAATTGGCTAAATATCTAAGAACAATGAGCTTTGTGGCATTTTAACTGGACCAATTCCCATCCCTATCTTCCAAGTTTCATGGTAACCTTAAAAACCAGAAAGCCAAAGTAGTTTGGAGCTACCCCAAAACCCCAGAGAATTGTCAGTATTGGACCTATCTAGAAGCTCTCTGGAAATGCTCCAGGCACAGTATTTGTCATTTTGACCTTGTATTCAGGGCTCAGACTGTGCAAACAGCCCAGTCCCCCAGGTGTCCACTGAAAGCAATCAGCAGGAATGGTTTAACTTTGCAGCTGCCTGAGGCAGTGATACCAGTAGAGGCTAACAAGAAGTTAACTCCAAAACCAAACAGGAAGAATTAGGGACTGAGGTAACCATAGAGGGTTTTATAAAGCTTCAACATACTCCTGGAATTGTTGAAGGCCAGGAAACACCTAAGGTAACCTGAATCTCTCACCTCTGGCTAACCTGAGGTTCTGCATGAGAAAACACAAAAGGCTAAGGGAGAGCTGAAAAGTGTCTGCCTGAGTGTGAAACACATTTCACACACACACACACACACACACACACACACACACACGGGGGCAGAGGGAAGGAAATGACTGGTTCTAGCATTTAGTGAAATCACTAGTTAATCCAATCTTTAGCTGACAGCTAAAGTTACTGAACACAGACTTCAGAGGTCACACCTGACAAAGAATACAGACCTTATGGAATTGGCTCAGGACAGAAGCTGGACAAAGAACACCCGCATCAACAAAAAGTAACAACAAACCCTGAAAGTGGGGAGGGGCCAGGTCCTGATTTCACTATCACCTACATTATAATATTTAAAATGCCAAGTTCTCAACATAAAAAAATCACAACATACACCAAGAAACTGAAAAGTATGGCTCTAACGCAGAGGGGAAATAAGCAATCAAGAGAAACTGTCCTGAGGACCCCCATACATTGCACTTATTAGACAAAGACTTTACAGGAGCAATTATATGTATTTCAAGAACTAAAGAAAATCATATCCAAAGAATTAAAATAGGTGAACCATATGAGAATATCAATAAAGAGATAGGCATTATTAAAAAAAATTAGAAATTTAAGGAAAGCAAAGTACAATAACTTCCATAAAAAATTATCTAGAGGGGCTCTGCTGCAGACATGAAATGGCAGAAGAATGAATCAGTGGAAGCCAGTCGCTTTGGTGCCTATATCCCAGCAGCTTGGGAGGCTGAGGCAGGAGGATTGCAAGTTCAAAGCCAGCCTCAGCAATATTGAGGCGCTAAGCAATTCAGAGAGACCCTGTCTCTAAATAAAATACAAAATAGGGCTGGGGATGTGGCTCAGTGATGAGTGCCCCCGAGTTCAATCCCCGGTACAAAAAAAAAAAAAAGCCCCAAACCCAAAAACAAAGAATCGGTGGTGTTAAAGCTGGTCTATTAAGATTACCCAAATTGAGGAATGGAAAGAAAAAGGAATGAAAAAATGAACACAACCTCATACACTAAAAGGGGCAGAGCCAGGCATGGTGGTCACTAAAAGGGGCAGAGCTAGGCATGGTGGTCAATGCCTATAATCCCAGCAACTGGGGAGGCAGGAAGACTGCAAATTTGAGGCCAGCTTCAGCAACTTAGTGAGACCCTGTCTTAATTTTTAAAAATAAAGGACTGGGGATGTAGGTGAGTGGTAGAGCAATCCTGGGTTCAATCCCCAGTCCCCCAACAAAACAAAAACAAAAATACCCCTCAAAATTTTTTTTGAAGTTTTTAATTTAAAAATTTACTACAATAATCAAACTTAGTATGTGTTGATCAATGGGAAAGAATTGGTAATAGACGATTTTCAACAAGAATGCCAAGATAACTCAATGGGGAAATAAGCAGTCCTCTGTAGGATGGTCTGGGGCACCTGGAATGTGTGCATGAAAAATGAGCATGAAAAATTAACTCAAAATGAATCAATAACAGACCTGAAACCATAAAACTCTTAGAAGATAAACACTAAGAAAATCATGAATGAGAATTACTGACTTCTTGGAAAAAGCACAAATAATAAAAGAAAAAAGTAGGTGGGCTGGGGTTGTAGCTCAGTGGCAGAATACCTGCCTCACACACATGAGGCACTGGGTTCGATCCTCAGCACCACATAAAAATAAACCAATAAAGATTGTATCTATTTACAACTTAAGAAATTAAAAAAAAAAGCAAAAGAAAAAAGTAGGTAAATTGGATGTCATAAAAAAGCTTGTCAATAAATGTTCACAGTAGTATATTTGTAGAATTATTCACAACAGCCAAAAAAGGATTAATATCCCCAATGTCCATCATCAGATGAAAGGATAACGTGGCAAATCCATACAATGGAATATCACCTGACCACAAAAGGGAGTGAAGAACTGATCGATGCTAGAACATGGATGAAAGCAATGTGCTCAGGGAAAGAAGATGGTTATAAAAAGCCACATGCTGTACAGCTCCACTCCTATGAAATGTCCAGAGAACAGAAAACAGGTTAGTGGTTACCAGGAGCTAAGGGAAAAGGGTATTAGGAAATGAACTGCTAATGGGCACTTGTTTATTTTAGGAGAGATGAAAGGTTCTAAAAATTAGATGGGTGGTGGCTGCATAAGACTGTGAGTGTACTCAAAACACCTGAGCTGAACACTCTAAATGGGTGACTTTTGTAGTATATAAATTATATCTTGATAAAACTATTATTTTAGAGGCTGGAGTTGTAGCTCAGCGGTAGAGTGCTTACCTAACATTTGTGGGGTGCTGGGTTTGATCCTCAGCACCACATATATATAAATAAATGAAGAGAATAAAAAATATTGTGTCCATCTACGACTAAAAAAATGCCTGTTATTTTAAAAAGGGATATATCAACTTGAAACATCTTAAAGAAGAGGAAATACCTACAATATCCCCCACTTAGGTGTCTACGTGTTTTCAAAACCACAAAATTAAATTGACTTTATGGGTCTAAGCTACAAATGTGATTTTAAAATATCAGTAAGTGTACAGGAATGACAAATATAAAATTTAATAGAGTAGTTATTTCCCAAGAAGACGGGGTCGGGTAAGGAATTGAGGAAAGCACTGTTATTTGAAGACAACACTTCTGTTCTTTTTCTTAAATTGGATGATGTATCATTATTCTTCATACCTTAAATGTATTTTCTATTCTTGTGAATCTACAAGTATGTGATAGAACTGAAAATATTTCAAATTTATACATTCAAAACATTTTAAAGATATTTAGTACATAATTAAAGCCAAATCTTTTTGAGCACAGGACTATATCCCCAAGACCCTCCTTCTATTTTCCATAAAACAATCTGTGTGAAATGGCAGGAAATATGTGATGTGACTACCATGGTGATTTCATAAAATGAGTTACAATAAGAACAACCACATGAGAACCTTATCAAAATGCAACTTTCATAGTCTACAAATGTATTTTTAAGATGCCTTTTTTTTTTTTTTTTTTTTGTTTTGGGCTGGAACAGTACATGAAACAATGGAGAAGCCAAGCACAAATTCAGGGGGAAAGTATCAACATTCAGCCTTTGGCCCAAACTCTTTTTCAGTGAAGAGGGGAGAGTACTTGACAAACCATCTGCAGCTTTCTAGCTAAGAAGCCAATCCCCCATAAATGGAATGGGCAATTACACCCATGCATGGGGCAGCCATGTAAGCATCCTGCCTCAGGAGCCAGGCTGATATGCTTGGGGCTTGAAAAATTTGGTCATCAACTCATTAATGGTGCCCAGAAATTTTGATCTGGCTGTTACACATGGACAGAGGCCAGATGATCAACAGAAAATGTCTGGTTCAGTGCTGCATCCCTTTCTGGAGGTTGAGACCCCCCAAATGGAGGAATGGCAACAATTCAGGACAGTGAGAGTGAAATTCAGAGTGCTCTGGCACCGAGGGACTTGCCTTTAGAAAGTGCAGCTGGTGTTTGAATTCCAAAATCAAGCATAAATGAATTCTCTCACTTGTTTTCCCAAACAGAGTCAGGAATAATTTTGTAAAAGTTAAAAAAAAAAAAAAACAGTGACTATTTACTTGAGTTATTAAACATGAATTCTTAATACAGATTAGAAACCCATTTTGAAAAGCTGAAAAACACCAGCTCTATCAGTTTTCCCATGGAAACCCTGAAGAAATAGGAGCTGCTCTTGGCCCATATCTGCAAAGCTGAGTGAAGCATTCCTCTGGGGCTAGAAGTTCAAGGGCAATTCTCCCTCCAGTCCTCCTTTCTTTTTCAAACAAAGTATTGTCTTAAAATATTGGAGTGTTTCCTAAGGGTAATATTCCTGTCAGAGGCTGGGTTGGATTATCTGAGAAAATTTTTTTTCCATTTCACTTAGTTATTAAAACAAAGGGGATATAGCATCCAAAGAAATGAGTGTTCTGCATGGAGTCTTCTTTTACCAAAATAGCCTAAAATCCTGCAAATAATTTTATGTCTAATCAACTTTTCAGTGTGACAACAAGGAATAAACAGAGGTTACCTCCATGTACAGTTATCTTGATTAAGATATCCGTAGAGAAAGCAGGCCACCCCCACCACTGCAGCCAGCAGAAGCATCTGAGTGTAATAGCCCAGCCAAGCAAAGTAGATTCCAATCTTCTCTCCATAGTATTTCCTGAAGATAGACAGAAATTAGTTTTAGAAGACACAAATAATCACTCTGCAGCTTCATCCTAATATTATTTTCTGATTTTAAACAAAGGAAGCTTTAAGCATAAGCCTCTGACTCAATTCACCCTTAACACATGTCCGTCTTCGGAGCAGATCCCAAATTCTGCTATGAAACCAAAGTGCATTACACATTATGGAAGCACTGATCATTATCACGGGTTTGCCTGTTGAAGCAAAGTAAATTTAAAGGAGAGCAGGAGAAAGCAAAATGCTGACTACGGAGCAAAAGGAGCATCAACATCGCTCTCTGTAAAGACTAGTCCTAGTTTATACATTCTTCAGAATAGTATTTTTAATATGCCTGAAACAAAATAAACAATTTTTTCACTTATCTGCCTTGGCAAACTTTCCTTTGAAGGAAATATAATGTAGGTCACAAATAATAATAAGAAAACGACTGATAATAATACTGTTGCCCACCCCCACCATCTGTAGGGGATACAAAGATCCCCAGCGGATGTCTGAAACCTCAGGTAACACTAAATTTAATACAGTGGTCCCCCCGCCCCCCCGCCATCTGAGTCTCACTTTCAGTGGTTTCCGTTACCTGTGGTCAAGAAAAAGAAAGTTGGGTAGGGTACATTAAGATACTACAGAAAGAGACCCCATTCAAATAGTGCTTATTACAGCATATGATTGTTCAATTTTGTTAGCTGTCTTTAATGTGCTTATTTATAAATCAAACTTTATCATAGGTATATATGCATAAGGGGAAAAAAAGAATACATAGTTTGGTCTCTGGCCAAAGTTTTTTTAAAAAAAAACTCATTGTGAGAACGAGAGAGGGAGGGTATATGTGAATGAGAAATCCACGGCCCTATATTTCTTATATCTACCACTTCTGTGTTTTCTAAGTTTTAAAAGTTAATTAATGATGTAACTTGGGGTAAAATGGAAAAGTGGAGGTAGGAAAGATTAGAAGAGTGGGGGCTGAGCAAGCAGCAGAGCCAGAATTATTCCAGAGAAGGAGGCCAAATACATCAGAGAGGGAGGGTTCGGGGACAGGAGAAAACAACGAGTGGTTGTTCAGGCAAATGCTGCTGCTGCCTTTTCCTCAGCTGAATCCCGCCTGTCTGTCTTGGTGGGTGGAATCTGGAGACTTGCTTAGCTCTGAGACATAGAGGAGACTCAGGGTTCAGTGTGAAGCTGGGTTGAACTCCCTGGGCTTTGCCTACTGGGGACTTTGCTCTGAGAACAACCTGGAGTCCTGGGAGGCTTCAGAGAGGAATATCCCTGGTCTGGACCAGCGCCACAGGCCTGGCAGGAGGCCTCATCCACGGGGAAAATGAAGGGTTGGGAACAACATGGGATGAGGGTAAGGGAGGAACAAAGTGTGTCCATTTTCCTGTGTCTGAGGCTTTGTTGTCTGGCTCATGGCTGGCAGGCTCAGGATGGTGCCTGGGAGAGAAAAACCTGGCAAGGAGTTTGAGGTGTCTCGGCACGTTTTCTGTTACGCTTTCTATAATATGTTCTTGCCACGGTTTAGATATGGGCTAAATGTGTCATCAAAGAGCTCATGTACTGGAAGCTTGATGCCCAGTGTGGAGATATAAGAGGTGGATCCAAGTGGACGGAGACCTCGCCCTCCAAAGGAATTAAGATAGTTCTTGTGAGACCCTGAGTTAGATCTCACGAGAGGTCATTATAAAGAGACAAGACTTGCTCCTCCCCTCCGTCTGCCCTCCTATCTTGCCTTGTGACCCCTCCCTTAAAAATGTGCTCCAGCCCTGATGTGACCCAGCCAGGGGGGTCCTAACAAGAGTTGGCATTATGCTCTTTGGACTTGCAGCCTCTCAAACTGTAAGCTAAATAAACCTCTTTTCTTTATAAAGTACCCAGCTTTAAATGTACAGTACAGTAATGGGAAACAAGATGAATAATAGTTCTGATAAACCATTCCATCCTGGTCATATTTAAAATTGGAAAGAATCTTAGAGGTTTCCCAGTCCAACCTTCCAATGGTAAAAATATCCTGTCATATTTAGATAGCTGGTCAGGTGGTCTCAGCTTGGATATTTACAGTGACAAAGAGTTCATTACTTCCTAAGGCATGTCCTGTTACACTGAAGGCAAGGTTTGAAAGGTTTTCCAAATCTTAAATGGAAACCTGTCTCCTAGTTCTGAGATGCTGGGGATAATGAGGGTCCCTTAAAATGAGATATTCTCTGATCAATGTTTTTCTGCCAAAAACATCCCAACTTCTATCATCAATTTAAAAAACTCGGCTTTAAAGAATCAAATAGTCGAGAAGACTGACTATAAAAAGGAACAGTCCCCAACCTATCTCTTGCTGCACAGAGACAGCCACTTTAAACTTTTAAAACTGATTCTTTATTACTTTCATATCTAAAAATAATATGCAAGAAGAGCTGGTTACTGATTCATCAGTTTTATGTATCACCTATTGACTTTCTATCTGGAAGATAAGGAGTAAGCTCTCTTTCAACCCCACTTCATCTACATATTCATATCTCTGTTTCCATCCTCTTGACATAGTTACATTATAATTTTTGGTTAGGTTGATACTCTTGTTTTACATTGCTATGACTCTGTACACATGATTCACAACTGAATCAAGTCATCTGCTATGATTACTTTTGCTTTCCTGCCCATGTTTTGTTTTCCTTGGAATTAATAATTGTCTTAATGGCTCAATGCTTGGTGCTCGGTGAACTTATCAACAATTCAGCCCCAGACTCTTCCCTGTTGTATGACTTCCTCAGGAAGTGGTTTATCACAAAAACCTACTGGAGTTTTTCTATCACATTTTTAATTTTCACAAGCTACATTTTACTCTTGCAATGATCCCTTTTATAGAATCCTGCTCTTGTCTGGTGAACAAGAGCAGAATTGACTCCCATTTTCTGAGTGGAGTTTTGAGGGAGAAACTTTTCTTTTTTCTCTCTGCAAAGCCTGTTTCTTACAGGTTGCTCTTTCCGGTTTGTTTAGTTTACTTTCCCTTTTGGTAATCTCTGGGAACCACAGATGAAGGTTAGCAGCCTGGATGCTCAAGGAGTTACTAGTGAAGCAATAAAGCAAAGGAACATGTGGACTTGGGATGGGGAAGAGTTAAATGGACTTCCCTTCACAAGATATAATTAAAACAGTGGGGAAATTGGTTAAACATTACCAAAAAATGATTAAGAACCCTTCAAACCTCCACCTTCCCATCAGATGATAAAGGTTTAATACAAAAGGAAATCAATAATAGGAAAACTGCACATGGATGACCTCAAATACAGTCATCCCTCCACATCAGTGAGTTCTACATTCACAGATTCAACCAGCCATTGCCTGAAAATACTGGGAGAAAAAGAAATGTGTCCATATTGAACATGTACAGGCTTTTTTTTTTTTCTTGTCATTATTCCTAAAGAATCTAGTATAATAACTATTTCCATAGCATTTACAATGTATTAGGTATCATTAGTAATCTAGAAATGATTTAAAGTGTATGGGAGGATATACATGGGTTGTGTGCAAATACTACACCATTTTCCATAAGGAACATGAGTATCTGGGTATTTTAGTATTCCAGAAGGGCCCTGGAATCAGTCCCCCAGGGAATGCTGTATTTACATATATACAAACAGCTTCATTTAAAATCTTGTTCTACAGGGAAATCAGAGTTAATAAAAGTGACTCTTCCTGATTATTAGCTAGCTAATAAATGAAGTAGGAGAGAATTAAAGTATAACTAAATGAATGAAATTAAATCTCTATGAAATCACAAATCTAAACAGTTTAGATTTAAAAGTTACCATGATCACAGGAAAAAAAAAAGAGATAACTGGATATTATGATCTTTATGACAGAAGCATCCAACTCCATGTATCAAGTATTTTTGCACAAAATCAATCAAGCTTCTAGATTAGAATCACATTACTATCTAAGGCAAATGCACAGGACAGAGGAACATGCTCAACACCACCACAGGGGAGAATAAAATCAGCAAAACAGGATGCAAGGAATTCTTGAAACAGTTGGACAGAGGCAAGAAACACAAAGGCAAAAACATGGGCCAGAGATGGAGATATTTTAGTTGCAACATCTGGCTCTTGTTTGGATCCCGATATGAACCAAGAAACAATAATTTCTGAGATAATTAGATAAGTCTGAACATTGACTATTTTTTAAGTATTTAGATTACATTTAAAAGACACTTTGTCTTTTAGAAATAAATGTTAAAGAAATAATGGCATTTGGGGTTTGCTTCAAGATGATCCAGTGGGGCAGGCAGGGAAAGAGGTAGAGATAAAGATGGAACAAGACAGACTTTGAGTTTTTAAGTTTTTGCCCAAGAAGCCTCGTTCTATTTTTTCTTCTTTTGTACATGTTCAAAATGAAATATAAAACAAATGATTCAAGTGTTTTAAAACTCTCTCTGTAAACATCAGGCACTTGACTCCAGGCTAACTTGAGAATAACCTGACTCTCCTCCTCTCCTCACCCTCCACTTCCAATTCTTCACCAAGTCCCCTCAGTGCCACTCCCAAAATGCATTACCAATCTGTTCCCCCAGTCTTCCAACTGGCCTACACCCAGAGCCTCCATTCTGGACCTGTTCTTCCTGCATCCTGTGCCCCCTGTGATCCATTCTCATTATCTCTACAAAACATTAATGAGACAAAACTATTAAACACTTAAAATATTAGAAGTGCTTCTCATTGCACTTAAAGTCTAAAGTCCTTCCTGTGTTCCTGCTACCCCTCTAATTTAATGCCTTATCCCTTTCACATTAGTGCTGCTCTTCCATATTTCCTTGAACTTGTCAAATGAACCTGTGCTCAGGGCCATTGCATTAGCTACCCCTATTCCTGGAATGACTTCTTCCAAATCCTCAAGGTACTAGATCCTTTTTCACTATTTGGTTCTCAGCTCAAATGCACCTACTCCAAGATAACTTTTTGACTAACTCTCTACCCATCCCCCAGATTCATTATTCTGTTATTTCATTCCAATTTAAAAGTTTTCTCCTTTATTTTTTATAAGAAATTTGCTTATGTGTATGTGTTTGGCTGTTCTTTGTCTCTATCCAGCAGCAATGATCCTCCATCTCACCCAAACAAAAGCTTCTGGAGAGCAGTTAGTGTTGGTGTTGTGAGAAGACAACGAAGACAACACCCCCCCCCATGCCAGTTATTCATTATTTCTTGTGAGATAAAATAAAATAGTACCTAACAGCACATCCAGAAAAGCAGTGAAAATTTACTTGTCTTACCATATTACATAAATTAAACCTAACATTTATTCCTGTGCAATAAGGAATTTGGTGGGTCCTTGCTCCTGGTTCTTGGGAGGTTACCTCTAACCCCTTGGAATATCCTGAGAGAGGAAAGTCTTTTTATTCATGGTGGGCCCCTCAGACCACACCTGATAGTTTATGCCTAGGAAGTGAGTCATAGTGGGCCCTAATTTATGTTAACGAGATGAATGAGAATAGGGCTGGTGATGCTAGAGAGACCAATCACATGATTAGAGTTAGGGCTATGAACCACGGCCATACCTGCAGGAATACGAAGGGACTAGAAACTAAGTCACCTGGGTGATGAGTCAGTTGATCATGCCTAGGAAATGAAGCCTCAGTAAAACACCCTAAAAAGTGCAAAGCTCAGCGCTCTGGGTGAACTTCCATGGTTGGCAATATGTCTTGAATATCATCATACTTACATGTTACGAAGATAACCCTGAATGCTTCCCACTACAGGGTTCTCTACAACAACTCACCTGATAAGATCAAGAGGCTGCTTCTTATATATGCTTCGAGGATGAGCCCATTCCCTGTACAGAAGGTACCTTTCATTAGGGCAGCTGGGGTCCTCTGACCGACTGCCGAATTGGCACTGGGAAGCAAAAGGAGACTAATGAGCACCATAATCATCATGTTTCCACAAACGTGTTTATTAAAGGTGGCACTAATACTTCACAGCCATTTGTAAAAAGGGGCCCTCACTTGCTGGAAGGGATGGAAATACCATCTAATTTTTACTGATTCTAAATCAGGGCTACTACTCTCTCTCTCTTAGGACTAATTGTGAATGTAGAGATGAATGCTCAGATGTTGTGATTCTGGGAAGCAATGCAGGAACTCAGTGGGAGCCCCAGGGATGCTTACCAGCCTACTCATGGGGGAGCCCTGAACAATGAAGAATTGGGCCACCCAAGTGACAAAATCACCACAATGGAGGAACATCTGTAAGCCTACAGTCTCCTTGGACAATAGGGGAGCCAGGGCCAGGACAAGCCTGCAGCAGGGCCAATTCTAAAACCCAGGTTTCATTTTTCCCAATTCAGCAATTATTCTATAACAACATATAGAATATAAACAACAAAGCAACTTGACATCATATTATTTATATAGCTTATTAAAAAAAAAAAAAAACTTGCCTCTACCTACATTCAATCACCCTTTCTCCCGTCTGACTCATTTTCCTTCTTCATATCCTAGAACCCAATTACCACCCTGCCTAGTCTTGGCCTTCACCTCTACCCACTTCCCTCCCAACCACCACACAGGATCATTCCCTGACCAGGATGTGGGACCACTGCGATTCTAAGATGCTTTAGTGGAAAAGACCTGGGCGTGGGCAAATGTCAACCAAGCACTCCAGAACTCTGGCATTCCAAATTAATCTTCAGAACAACTACTTACAAGTGTCCCCAAAGTTCATATCACACTACAGTTGTTAATTTTTGTTGGAGCATAAAAATAAAACATGCAGACTGTCAGCCTGAATGGCCAAATAGGATTTCTTAGGAAGCTCAGCATCTGCTTCTCCACCCAGCTCCCCTGTCTGTTTAGTCAAGTGTATCGAGTAGCTGTTTGGTGTCCTAGTTTTGTACACTGTGCACTTCAGTATTGTCCTCATTCATCATAAACATACTACACAGTAGTACTGATCAATCTCAGTCCTTGTTTTCTTTGGTTTTATAGGTTGATAAACTGATTAAACTAAATATAACAAAGTAACAATGCAATGAAATGTGGTATTTATTTCAATAACAGAATTTATGTAAACAACTTCAGACATCATGTACCTGCATTTATGGAATAATTAAATCAGTCACATTTTTAAAATTTCACTTAATATGAGATGCTACCAGATAGAGAAGTGCAATTCAATTCAAGGGGTTGCTGTGGTCTCCACTTGTAGTCCTTAAAAAATGTCGCCAATCTGGGATTTTGCCATTGTGACACATGCCTAATAGATGCTTTTTTAAAGGCCTGAATATTACAGGGCATGATTTGAAAATAGTATTTCAAGAGGGAAGAAGTCTGTGTTGCAGAAAATGATAAATGAGAATTTCTAACACCTATTTGGTTACAAAGAACTCATACTTTTCTGGTTGATAAAAAATATCTGTCAGTCATTATGAAAATGGCTAGCACACAGTACTTCTTGTATGCTAAGGAATAACATCAGCATGGATTAATTTAATTAATCGTCATAACAATTCTATGAAGTAAGGAATATTATTATTCCCACTTTATTAATGAAGATACCGAGGCACAGAAAGGCTAAGTGTCTTTCACAAGTTCACAGAGCTAGGAAGTGTCGGAATACGACTTTGGGCCCCAGAGATGCTCATATAGGGTGACTGCTCATCTGTTGGCAGTGTGTGTAAACTGCAGGAAAGAAACGGCTCATTCATCCATCTACTCCTTTAAACACAGCATATTCTCTATGCCTGGGATCCACTAGTGAACAAAACAGTCTGGTTCTTTCTTTCGTTAAGCAAGTTCATAATCTTGCAGTATGTTATCTTTTTTTAGTTGTAATATGGACTCAATGCCTTTTTTTTTTTTTTAATGTGGTGCTAAGATCAAACCCAGTGCCTCACACTTGTGAGGCAAGAGCTCAACCACTGAGCTACATATAACTCCAGCCTTCAGTATGTTATCTCTATGTTACCAAGAAAGAGACATAAGTTTAGGAAGGTCAGTACTTCTCTCTTGTCAACACTAAGAGTATACATTAGGTCTCTTAACTTCATTTTTGTTATTTGACTTACATCATGGAGAGGGAAAGCTGCCTTGTAGATTCCAGAACTTACAAGTCTGTTAATCCCAAACTTGCTAACATTGTTTACCACGTGATACTTCACTCGGGAGAGGATAAAGTAGACCTAAAACGATTCCAAAATAATGTGGTTTATAGAGCAGAACAAACCAATCCAGTCACTGTTTACTACTTAACAGGAATCTGAAGGAATTTTTTTTTTTTTGCTGCTTTAAAAAAAAAAAAAAAAATCAGACCACACCAACCAAATCACTAATTACTCAACAGTAGGTTCCAAATCACCCCAAGACAGAAACTAAATTTGGTTTAGACTCACAATGCGGCTTCTGGTAGCTGGATTGAAGAAGGAATCTTTATCAACAATGTAAAAATCATTCATTCGATTCTTCTCAAATGGGGCAGTGAAAAACTCTTGCTCTGGCTTGATGAGACGTTCATCTACTCGGAGGACTTTGGTAAACCAGTTGAAACTATCAAAGGCTGAGGAACGGGTTTTCAGATCATTGGGTTTCAGAGGCAATTTGATGTGCATGATCTCAGCATATGTACATAACACATCCCATGGTGCGTGTACTTTAACAAATACAATCTTGTCATCCAAAACCTGTAAGGGAAGAATAAAACATGGACCAGGAAATCAAACCAACTATTTTCAAAATTTAAAACATTTTTTTTTAATGGGCTGGCAGTTAAAAAAAAAAAATACATATGCCCAGAGGATACCAGTATGAGTGAAGATAAAATAAAAATAGGTTTGCAAACCCATATAAAATTTTAAGATAACTCCTTAGTTTGAATTAACAAAGTAATTCAAATCATTATCAGAGTTCTTTTATGAAAATAACATTTTAAATGATAAAACTAACCTTACCAATTCGTCTATCACTCCATCCAAATTAGTGATTTGGAAACACTAGAACACTCATTGTAATGCTATAACTAATAAAAATTTTTAATTTTCTAAAACTAGAAATGGACTACTTAATTTCTTATATATCTATTCATTATGTTATGTGGCCATTAAAAATGCCAAAGAATAATATTTATTGGTATAGAAATGCTTTTATTATATATTAAGGGAAAAGCAAATTATGAAACCATGAAATAATAATTCCTCTTTTGAAAGGGCTAACACACACACACACACACACATACACACACATACACTTTTTGGCTGGTAAGGGTACACAAATGGGACTTTTTAAGCTCCATTCTCTGATGTAATTTTTCAGCATTAAAGACTCCAGATTTTTAAAATTTTTATTTCCATACTAGACAGTCAAATGGTTCAATTACTTGATGTTTATGTGCATATTTCATCTGAGGAAATATACATATCTGAAGGCAGAAAAGTTTCTTAGAAGGACTTTCAGAAGGTTATTTCTGGGTGATTAAGATTCAGATGATTTTTATTTTCCCTATTTTTACATTCTCATTTTTACCATAAACTATTATTTTTATAGTTAAAAAAAACTTCTAGAAGTTTCTTAAAGGAAGAAATAATCTGTTGTACAAGCGTTCATTATTAAATTCCTTGGCTATTAAAAAAATTTGTTGTCTTTGATGAGAAAAAAATAATATCTCCTATAGAATGTCAATTTTGACTAACTCCTTTTCCAGTCTATGACAGCATCCTGGCCAGGACTGCACATTGCCACTGACATCCTTGAATTCCAAGTGCCATGCAAATTCCCAAGAACATAGTCAGCTGAAGCTGGCAAAGAGACTACCACTTACTGATCTTGTTGCTTCTAGTTGCAGTCCGTGGCAGATGAGGTTAGATTCATATGCTTGTCTTTTTCTCTGTCAAAAAAAAAAAAAAAAAAAATTTTTAGACCTTTATTTTACCAAAGGCAGAAAAAACAATTTTGTTTCATTAAAAAAAATAATAATACAAAAGCAAACTAGTTTGGTCCTGATAAAGAGATTCATCTGCTCATAATGGAACTGAAGCAATGAAGCTGCTCTCTCCATTGGTGATTTGAAAGTGTTGGGTCTCCAAAGAATGATGGGCATGCTTTTGCATTCCCCAAAACTCTGGAGGGCCCTTGGTTGTCCTGTTGGAATTTCTTGCCCTTTGAGGTAAGTAAAAGTCTCTTGCCAAAAAGGACTTTTTGGCTCCTAAGTGTATACAAGAGTTTTTTTTTTTAATCCCATTCTCTGATGTCATTTTTCAGTGTTAATTTTTTAAAATTTATTTCCATACTAGGCATTCAAATGGTTTAATTATTAAATGTGTAGCTTTCATCCTGAATGCTGAACACCACAGATAATTTTGAAAAAAATCAGAGAATTTGAACTAAATTATTCATGAAGTTATAAACATCTGAATCGATAAAATAGGGAATTAATTGATAATATATCTGTCCATGTCACATGGCTGATTCCAAAGATGAGAGTATACTGCAATTACTGAAATTCAATTATAGATGACAAGGCTTTTGCCAAACTAATGAAAGGAAAGCATGTAAAAGTGGAGACTTGTTTGACCTTTCAAAGATCACATTTGATGATGAAGCAGTTATCCTGCTTTAGGAAATGAAAATGCGTACATATAAAGGTTAAGAATACAAGATCTGAACCAAAATGCTTAGGTTCAAACTCCAGTCTCATTACTTATCACCTCTGTGACCATGACAGGACACTTTTAAAAACCCCGTGTCTCTTTTTTTTTTTTTCATTTACTAAACAGAGAAAACCTCACTAGAATCCTTTTTAGACTCTCATAATGTCATGACTTAGGTGACATAAAGCACATGAACTATAATAACCATTTCCAATAATGACAGGAAATAAACCAGACCAATCTTTCACTGAAAAAAATCTGTGTGTGTGTGTGTGTGTGTATGTGTTTTTTTTTTTTTTTTTACTATTTCAGCAGTCACAAGTTAGGGTGGAACTGCTGGGTCAAGGTCAAGGCAATCCACAGGTCCAGCAGCCTGGGCTCCTTACCCAGGGAGCACCATTCACCATCTGCCTACTATGAAGTTGGGGTTGAGCTGCTGCGGCCAGGGACAATAAAGACAGCATAGAATTCACCTAACAAATGTGACATAGATGATGCCATATGATAAAAGATAAAAAAATATACCTGGTGTTGGGCTAAATTTGAATCTTGACATGTTTTGCAGAAATATCCTACACAGAAAATTGTTTTATTTAATAATCTGTTACACGGCACATTTATTGCTTGTAACACTTAGAGCTTACACTAAAGTAACTTACAGGAGGGTCAGTGAAAGCTGTGACTTCCCTTAAAGTGAGCAAGCAACTGGCCTAAAAATTCTGGAGTGGGGGGTGGGTGTGGGGGGGTGCGGAGCACTTGAAGTGCCACTCTGCTCCCAGCAGGTACTCATATCCTCTTGACTTCCCTGCTCACCACCATCCCTTCAATTTGTCCTGGGGAGATTTTCAGCTCTTTCTACCCTTCTGGTGCCATATTCCCAGTCTCAACTTGGGAAGTTGACCAGATTCATTCCTCTTCTTATCTAAGAGGCATTTTTTCACTCAAGATCCGAATCCTCATATTTTGATTCTTGTATGGTTTCTGATTACTCCTTTATTTACCATTGAGTAAAAACACTTTGATCCTGCAAACAGTGTTCAACATAGTGCTTGACACAAATTATATGCTTAATACATGATTGTTGAGAGAATATACATGGTCTTGGCTTGCTGTCATGTCAGAGAGTCACTGTCAACTGAGGTTTAAAAATATTAAATGAAAAATTCCAGAAATAAGCTGATTTTAAAAAATTATTTAAAATAATGTGTACACTGCTCTGGTTTTATGCAATGAAATCTCATTCTGCCCCATCCTGCCCAAGATGTGAATCATTCCTTTATGCAGAGTAACTACACTGTATACACTACCTATCCATTTATCACTAAGTAGTCATCTTGTTTATAAAATGGACTATCGCAATATCACAAAGCCATGTTCAAGTAACCCTTATTTTACTTAACAATGGCCCCAAAGCACAAGAATCTTGATGTTGGTGATTTGAATATGCCAAAGAGAAACCATAAAGTACTACTTTGAAGTGAAATGGTGAGAGTTCTTGAATTCATAAGGAAAAAAGTCATGTGGTCGAGGGTGCTAAGATCTACAGTAAGAATGAATTTTCTGTGAAATTGTGAACAAGGAAAAAGAAATTCATGTTAGCTTGATGTCACACCTCAAACTGCAAAAGTTACAGCCACAGTGTATAAGACATGCTTAGTTAAGATGGAAAAAACATTAAATTTTTGTACCTATGTATAGGAAAAAAACATTGTATATATAGAGTTTGGTACTACCCATGATTTCAGGTATTCATGGGGGGGGGAGGGTCTTGAAATGTGTTCCCTGAAGATAAGGTGTGTGGGGGTGGCTATTGTACTAAAAAAAAAAAAAAAATTAATTCATTCTACAAACATTTCCTGAGGTTCCACTATTTTCTAGGCAACCTGCAAAATACTGAAGAATCAAAGAATTTATTCTATTGTTACAGATAATTACAGAGAAACTCAGCATCCAGTGATCTAAGACTTCCTCTCAACAGAAAGACTGGAACATTTATTCTTGTATTTCATGGAACTGTAATAGCTATCTATTACATGAAATACAAGAATAAATGACCACCCAACATTTCAGCTCCTACTATATCTATTATAACAGATAAAAATGTACACACTCCTTTTCCTGGTGTCTTGTGACGTTCAACTACCAGCAGAAGAGCTATACTTTGCCAATCAGACCACCCATTCCAGACTCTGAATGGGAAGCTAGAGACACCAAGGAGCCAGGCCAAGCAGAAACATTCTGGGGTGGATGAGAGGGCAAATGCCAATTCCAGAGACTGAAGAAGCAGAGCTTGTGGCAGGATTTTTTGATGACTACTGCTGGTCAGTGGGTGTCCATGGTGCCAACGGCAGCCCTGTGTCCAGGGCAGTAACCACACTTTGTTTCACAGGCTGTCTGTGAAGAACTGCTTCTGCCCTGTCTGCTGGCTGCCTTGACTCATTTATTTGTCAAATTCTTTAGGGGAATCTATGAGCTCCTAACATCTTCCTGATAAATTCCTTATCTATTAACTTATAGCTATTTTTGCTACTTTCAAGCAACAGCCCTCACTGAGAGCATAACCATGAACTAGGGAAAACCTGTTACCCTGAAACCAAATCACTATAAACAGAGGAACAAGTGTTCTGCAAGGATTGGACACCATGAGGCCTTCTCCTTCAGGGGAGGTCACTCACCCTGAGGATGTACATGGGGAAGCTGACATGCTCTCACTAGCAGGCTGCAGCAGGACCCGTGCCTGTATCTTCTATACCCTATAGAAGATAGAAATTTCACAACTGGGATATGAAGGCTCAGGCCAAGGGCTTAGAAAAATAGGAGAATCAGAAGAGAGGCTTCTCTAAGGCTTAACAGGTATTTAAGATTTAACTGCTGGTAGGAAACAAGTCAAATAACTACATTAACTGGCCTTGTTACAAGTTCACAGTTGCCATCACAGTCAGGCCTACCACAGTGCACACCTATCTCCTCTGTGGCTCCTAGCCACCTGCCAGGGAGCGTTCTACATTTCCAAGGTGCTCCTCCTGCTGCATATCTAACTTGCAGACCAGCATGCTCCGCAGGGGACCTACCTACCTTCCTTCCTTACAGAGGAGATGGCAGCTGCTCACTGTGAACTCATGCAGGTTTCCTTCTTTCTACCTATTAATAGCTAGACATCATCTGTCTTGATATCTGAAGTACATCCTTTTATATCTCTTCTTGAGTTATGTAATGTCTCTATTTCTCTCTTCATTGCGCTCTCATTGCTCTTATTCCCCAGCCAACAAACATTTCAAATGCTTCTTATTCTTAAGAATTTTAAATCTTTCAATGACTCTGCCTGCTCTTCAATTACTACCTCTCCCCCGGAGATGGTAGTTTTTATGTTTAAAGTATCATTAATGCTCAGAACAGGCCTACAAAATGAATGTCAGATGAATGAATAAACTGAGCAGATGGTTGGCCGATAGCTGCCTATCATGTAGAAATGGAGTGAGGTGTACAAGGTACCACTGTACAACAATTGCGCTCCCTTGTTCTTAGTCCCCCGACTTTTCCATGAACCTTCATTTGTATTACCTGATACAATGAGGAAAAAGTACATTCTATTCCTGGAATGTACTAGCATTAGCACAGAAACGTCCAGAGCATGAACTGATTCCTAGACACTTTGGGAGTTTGAATTACGAGATGACAAAAGGGGTAAGGTCCAGAAAGCTGGGCCATTCTGTCATCAAACATACCAAACACAAACTACTCCTGTCTTGATCATATCAGTGACATAACATGAACACAACAAACTGAATAGTACAGGCTAGATCTGGTGCCTTCTCTATATGGAATTTCTAAACTCAGGCTACAACTCATCACATTCAAGGAGCTCTTTCCTCTCAGATTCTACTCTACAAAATGATACCTTCAGCTTTTGCAACTTTGGTTTCCCCTCTTACCTTTGGGCATACTGGTTATTTTCAGAGAATCAAAATTCAAATGCTAGCTCTGCCACTCACTAGCCTGGAGACATTGGGCAAATAACTTCAACTCAAAGCATCCTTGGTTTCATCGCAAAAATCAGAGAAGAAATAGCTTCATCTTGAAGAATTAAATGTGATTCTGGGTATAAACTATAAAACATGACACTTGGCATATAATAAGCCCTAGAAATCATTAGCCACTATCATTAACCTTTCTCTGCCTTCCAAAATGCTCAGCTTCTCTTAGACCCTAAAAAAAAAAACAACAAAAAATTATCCTGCAAATGTACTAGAGACTTGCCTTTCCCTTTTAATACAAATATTTGTCAAAGTCGACAATCGTAACTCATTCTGCAGCCACACTGTGTATCCAATGACCCCAGTCCCTCCAGGGGATACCAATGACCCCCATTTTTACAGGAACTCTGAAAAATGGATCTTTTTATGTAAATTTTTTATTTATATATGACAGCAGAATGCATTACAATTCTTATTACATATAGAGAGCACAATTTTTCATATCTCTGGTTGTATATATAGTATAGTCACACCAATTCATGTCTTCATACATGTACTTTGGATAGTAATGATCATCACATTCCACCATCATTAATAACCCCATGTCTCCTCCCTTCCCCTCCAACTCCTCTGCCCTATCTAGAGTTTGTCTGTTCCTCCCATGCTCCCGCTCCCTATTCCACTATGAATCAGCCTCCTTATATCAAAGAAAATATCCAGCATTTGGTTTTTTGGGATTGGCAAACTTCACTTAGCATTATCTTCTCTAACTCTACAAATGCCATGATTTTATTCTTTTATTGCTGAATAATATTCCATTGTGTATATATGCCACATTTTTAATCCATTCATCTATTGAAGGGTATCTAGGTTGGTTCCACAGTTTAGCTATTGTGAATTGTTCTGCTATAAACATTGATGTGGCTGGGTCACTGTAGTATGCTGTTTTTAAGTCCTTTGGGTATAGACCAAGGAGAGAGACAGCTGGGTCAAATGGTGGTCCCATTCACTATTTTCCAAGAAATCTCCATACTGCTTTCCATGTTAGTTGCACCAATTTGCAGTCCCACCAGCAGTGTGACATGAATAGAGGGCCTACATCTTAGGAGCAAATCTTTACTCCTCACACATCAGATAGAACACTAATCACAAGGGTATATAAAGAACTCAAAAAGCTAAACACCAGAAAAAACAAACAAACAAAAAAACAAATAACTCAATCAATAAATGGGTCAAGGACCTAAAGAGAGAGTTCTCAGAGGATGATGTACAATCAATCAACAAATACATGAAAAAATGTTCATCATCACTAGCAATTAGAGAAATGCCAATTAAAAATTCACTCTAAGATTTCATCTCACTCCAGTCAGAATGGCAGCTATTATGCATACAAACACGAATAAGTGTTGGTGAGGATGTGGGGAAAAAGGTACACTCATACACTGCTGGTGGGACTGAAAAATGGATATTAACACTGAATCACTTGCCCTTCCCTTCCGGACTCATCTATTCTACTTGGCATCCTGGTCCTGGGACTAATTATCTGGTAACTGATGAATACATATCCTTTTCATCCCCTGAAGGGGACAGATACCTCTTCATCTCTCTTCTTGCTAGCCCCATTTCTATGAATAATAAGAAAGGTCACTGTGGAGCGTGAATAGCACATGTGACTATCAGAGATGCAGACAACATCAGAAACATTTCCCTCAAACTCATTTTAAAGCCTTGATAATATCCTCTCAGGGAGACGTACTGTATTTATTTAACCAACCTCAAATTATTACATATTTGGATTGTTTCTAATTTTTCACTATTATGAAAATCCTTGTAGAACAATCTTTGTGCATCCTTTATTACTTCCTCAGGATATAGTACTAAGAGTAGAACTGTTAAATCAAAGAGTGTATTCAATTTTAAGTTCTTTAATATGTATAGCCATACTGCCTTCCAGAAAGGTTGTACTAATTTATCTCATTTTAGTTTTTATCTAGTTCTTTAGAAACAACTCCTGAGATGTTTACCTGATTTATCTCAAGGTAATTGGTAGACCTTGGAGTTAGCTTATAATGCCCTCTATTTCACCACCAACTATAAATACTTGAACAGTTGAATCAGGATAGGACATTTATATTTGCTTAAACATGTTATTATATCATCTTGGTGTTACTTTAATAAGACAGTTCTTGTTATTTTCTTTTGGCATGGCAATTCATGAAAAACCAGTAGAATATTTTAAAAATTGATCAAACCAGATCAATTTTTTTAGTGTGTCAGAAAGCTAAAGTAAATTAGTATATGTGTTGTACTGGTCAAACAGGCACATAACAGGAAAAGACTGCCTGCTTAAGAAGAGATTGCTTAAGTCTTTAATATGAAATCATCTTTACTTCTCTGTAGAATTTACACTTGCACAAGTAACTCTTCCTGACATTTGAAAAATTAGTGTAGAGCTAGCTGTCTACCATGTTAAAAATGAAAGATAATTACTAGTGCATATTGGCTGACACAGCCATTGCTCAATAAATATTTGCTGAATAAATGAATATCTGAGGCCATACAATTTTTAACCAAAAATTATCTATGAGCCTTGTTGGAAAACCTTCCATATAAGATCTGAACCTAGCCTATGGCATATGATTTGTATTTGGCAGCAGAAAATGATTAAACTAGACTTACTAGCTTTAAAAAAAAAAAAACAAACTTGTCATAAATTAAATTGTGCTATAAATTCCTGTATCTCTAGGGGAGCAAATTCATCTGCATTGCCATTAGATTTATTTTTTTAATTTTTTATAACCTACTAGAATTCTATTAAAGCCAAAGTGACTGCTTTGAGGACTTATGTACATTACAAGAAATATACACGATTCTATTACTGCTGGTGGAGAATGTTTCCAAGAGCTCCACCAGCCCTTGGTGAAAATGGACAAGAGCACCTACCAGTGTCCAGAAAGTGAAATTTTATTTATACTTCTTTTAAGAGATGGATAAAGCTGTCAGAAAAATAAATAATAAAGCAATCAAAATCACAAAAGACAGACTGGCACAATTAAGGCACTTTTCTGTCCCTAAGTACCTTAGATTACACATTACACATCTCATTTTGGCTTAATAAAGTCACTGTTGTAAAGGACTTGCCTGTGAATTGCACAGTAATAATACTGATTGTAAACACCAATTCCTAACATTTTCTTCATGGCACCCAGCTTTTTTGGTGTCAAAAGCAGGAGGAGTTGCAATGACTAAGACCAAATTGGTTGATATTAATGAAATATGCACAGATAATTTCAAATGTTCTTATAGCTCTGCTAGGCAAAGTAATGATGTTTGTCATTTTATTTTCCACTTGTTAACCTTTGTTAATCCTTCAATAATGCACAAAAAATAAGTCCAAGATACTTAGTTGCTGCAAAAAATTACTAATTACTTTACGTGCTGTTTTATTAGTTACATATCATGTGCTCCAGAAGGTTTGTAAGAAGAATACAGAAATTATTTAACCACAGCTTAATTTAAATTCACTTGTTGGCAACAAAACATTTCCTGTTAGTGGATCTATATGAGGAGGAATTTACTCAAGTAGGTAAAGTGTGTTCAGGAGGGGACAGATCCTTTTAAATGATAAGCACAGAATGGAATCGAATAGTTAGATGTACTTTTTAAATTAACATTTTGGGCATAATTACACAGGAATAAATACTTACTGTGAATAACCCGGAAAGCAAATTTTTAGAGAAGAAAAAAAAAATCACTATAATCTAACTGCTGAGATAACCACTGAAAACATTTTATATGTTTGTTTTCTAAAGTCATCTGCTTATCAGAACAACTTGAAGAGCTTTCTAAACTGCAGCTTCTTGGGTCCCTCCTCTGGAGATCCTGATTCAGTAGGGATGGGATGGGGCCAGGACAATCTATTTTTAGCTGGATGACTCTTCTCATCAGACAAGTTTAAGAAACCTTGTTCCTATGACACACGCAAGAAGCTATTCTTTTGTGATTCTTTTTCCCCTTCACACAATTTCCATATGAGAATTTGGTATAATTGATTTTTGCCAACCCTGTACCCTTTTACATATGATCTTTAAAAAGGTGAGACACAGGTGACTGTTAGCAGTAGAACAAATGATGGCCTATTTATTTAAACCCAAGGCTAGACTTCACGAGGAATAATCCGGAAAAAAAAAAAGTATTCTCTTCTCCATATCTTTGTAAATATCTTGCTAAGGTTCTCAGTGAATTGAAATGGAATAATCAGATTTTACTTCCCAAGATTTCATTGCCCTCTATTTTAAAGGTTTGAGCCCAGGGATATTTCCCATTTTGGAAATAAGCATCAAGATTTGGATTTGTTGCTTTTGTGCTGAGTACTCAAAAATAAAACCAAACATGCTTAAACCAGCAACACATTTTGTGGCTGTAATTTGAAACTGCTGATTCTAATTTAATTTATTTCTTTTAGCCTCCAACCTTAGTATATGCAAGTAGGGTGAAAGCAAGGAAAAAGATAAAAATATAAAGATTGTATTCATCTAAAATATTAAGGAATCAAAGCTAGACCTGGATTTCACTCCCTGTAATGAAAGTCAGAACATCTATCAAGTTACCCGGGAAGGTAAAACCACACAACACTGGTTGCCATTATCTCCTCTCAGGCTATTCTAACATCAGCTTCAACTTTCCAATTCATGGAACGTGCCAAGTATGTCAAACTCAGGAAATTCTGTACAGTGTTCTGATTCCTTATAGTTTCTATCTCCTCCTTTGCCATCCCCTTATATTTCAATATGGAGAAGTTAGGCAATTTTCATTCTATTCAGTCATGCCTTCTGCTTTAGGAGGCTCTGTAGGATCCTCCAGATCACTGCATTTCTTTTGAAGAACCAGCTTTATTTACATTGTATTGAAACTCTAGATCACGTTATTGACAACATTCTCTGATTTTCTTATGCAAATAGGAAGCTCAGAGACAATTTTGCAACTGACCTTTAGCTTCTGAACAGATCTTATGGTTTATAATAAATAATTTTATTAGGCATGCATACTTCATTTTATTTTTCTTCCTTTATACTTCTTTCATCCTGATTACTCATCAAATTACTTTTATTTTTGAGATATTTCCATAAGTAACTTCAAAGATTTTTTTAACTTTCCTAATATTTCTTTATTTTAATTGAAAGTTAAAAATTCTATAAATATTTGTCATTTAAAACATGTTATTTAAAAACAGGTATACATTGCAGAAGACTAAATTGAACTAATATGCATTACACATATTTTGTGTGTGGTAAGAACACTTAAGATCTAATCTTTAAGCAATTTTCAACAAGACAGTACATTAGCAAGCTATAGTGAGCATGCTACATAATAGATGTTTTGAACTTACCTCTTCCAGGCTGAAATTTTGTATTCTTTAACCCCTGGTAACCACCATTTTATTCTCTACATCTATATGTTTAACATTTTTAATACTCCACAAATAAGCATCAAATATTCATTAACGTAAATGTTTAATGTAGTGTTAGCATAGACAGCATATAACTATGAAAATTATATATATCTTTAAGGCCAGTAAGAATCAATTTTTGAGTTATCTATATTGTTAGTTACTACCTCAATCAAAAATAACCACATACAGTCAGCCCTTCATATCCATGGGCTCTACATCAACAAATTCTACCAAATGAGGATGGAAAATCTTCGGGGAGGGGGAGGGACTACTGTACCTATACTAAATATATTCAGTTATTTTTCCTCACCATTATTATCTAAACTACACAGGACAACAAATTTACATAGTATTTATACTATATTAGTCATAACACATAATCTAGAGATAATATAAAGTATATGGGAAGATTTGCATAGGTCACATGCAAAAACTGCCATTTTATATAGGGGACACCAGCATCTCGGATTCTGGATCCACAGGGATCATGGAACCAACCACTTGTGCATACCAAGGAACAACATCTTGTACTTAAGACTTAATGAAGACCTGTGTGCAGTGGTGCACATCTTTAATCCCAGCGGCTTGGGAGGCTCTGAGCCACATAGCGAACCCTGTCTCAAAATAAAAAATAAAAAAGGGCTGGGGATGTGGCTCAGTGAATAAGTACCCCTGGGTTCAATCCCCAGTACCCCCCCCAAAAAAAAAAGCACCAAAAACAAAAACCCAAAACTGATAAAGCCTAAAACTCAGTTATTATAAAAATGTCCTAGGAATCTAGGACCAAAAGCGAGCCCTTTTAACTTCTTAAGAAAAATTTAAAAATTTACTGCAAGTGTGACATTTAAGGAAATTTTGTGAACATTCCCATTAAATCATGAACAGTACAATAGTGGTGTCTGTGTGTTGCTGGTTTTGTTCTAGAGATCTTAACCACTGCAATTGGACAAGGAAGATATGTAAGACAGCAAAGGACAAGCAAAACTGTCATCATTTGTAGACAAGATGGTCTTCATTTGAAAAAAAAAAAACTTAAAAGCAGCACTGGAAACTATTAGAACTAAAAAGAATTTATCAAGGTTCCTGGGTAGAACTCAGAATAATCAACAGACTTCTTTTACACACAACCATAAGCTATAAGCTGCAACATAAAATGTTTTTGACAGCAGCAACAAAATTTTAAAATAATTAAGAAAAGTTAATAAAAATGTACAAGATCTTCATGGACATCGTTATGAAACTTTACAAGATTTAAGACCTCATTAAATGGAGTAATATACTGTGTTCATCATACTAAAACTTCCTGATAAAGTTTTAAATATTTCCAAAAAGATCTCATTCGACTTCTAAGCAAACAATTTGGCCTTAGATTAATTAGTATGAAATAATGCATAACAATTTTTAAAGCTTACAACAGGATCTGAAACCAATTAGTTGTCTCACAGTATTTGCAAGTGTGGGTAAAATCATATTTAGTTATATAATGAACCTGATCACCAATTTATTTAAAATTCCTTATTCTACAATCTCTGTGAGCCAGAGCTTCCTACTGCACACTAAAGAATCCTCAAGGCCAGATAAGAATACAAATATATACTTCCATATACCAACTTTTCCTCACCTTCACGGATATTAAGTTTCCATCAACCCTTAGGAATGGATTAAAATATAAGTAAAACACATGTCCAGAATTACTTACATTATTTTTATGCTGTCTAGATCCCTCCACTTTCTTTTACCATCATCTGAGTTATACCATTATGTGGTCATGAACACATCTGTCTGAAGGGAGTTGTCAGACAAAATAAAATCCAAAATAGAGCAATCCTGCCACTTGTTAGCAGTTCTGGTAAAAGGAAGTTTGAAAAAAGAAACAACTACTAAACAAAATTGTGCATGCAGAGTTGGAGAAATAAGCAGGGATTTGTTTTATTTAAAACGTCTTTGCTCTAAACAGTATGGATCAAACACAGTTAGTTATGTTAATCATGTACTACGCCAGACATTGCTGGCTGCTATGAACAGCCATTCTCCCCTTATTTATTACAAATAAAAGGCTAAATGTTTTTCAGATACTGAATGATCAGGTGATTCAAGAGATAAATTAGACCAGTCTTGATTAGTCTATTCGGAGGAAGGCAACTCCATTCATCTTACTAGCAGTAGTCCCTTGGTATACCCAGGGATTGGATTGACTGGACCACAAACTTCATGGATGCGCAAATGTCTGATATAAAATTTGCATATAACCTACATTCTCCTGTAAATTTTAAATCATCTCTAGATTATGAATAATACCTAATACAATGTAAATGGTTGTTATACTGTATTGTGTAGAGAATAATGACAAGAAAAAACATTTGTATGTGTTTAGTGTAGATGCCATTTTTTCTCTGTGAATATTTTCTATCTGCAGTTGGTTTAATCTGTGGCTGCAGAGCTAACAGATATGGAGGGCCAAACGTGATAGACTGAGGAATAAACTATAATAGACAATAGACTGCTAAGGGCCCTTCTAAGGGCTTCTTGTCTTTAAAAGGGGGAGGCATGAGAAAGGATGTCCCCTCTTTCTGCCTTTGGCTACCTAAAATTGTAGCAGCCAACTTACAACCAAATGAAGTCAGTTAAGGGAGAGCCAAATACTGAGGATGGCAGGGTAGAAGGATGGAATGGCCTCATTAAGCTAATAAATTCTCTAGCTTAGAGATGGTTCTATATCCAGACTATTTGTTAAATGAGAACAAAATTATTTTCTTCCAGCATTTAAGCCATTTTGAACTTAGTTTTCTTGTGACTTGCAATGAAAAATACCCAGACTGATTCTGTGCCAAGCATAGTATAAGCTGAAATGAGTGCTTATGGAAATAGTTTATACAATTCCCCATGTAAAATCTACATAAAAAGATTTCATGCTATTAAAGAAAGGTGTAATAGTTCTGAAGTGATTTCACTACATAAGGAACAAAGCTACATGCTATCGGATGTTTGGCTAGAACAGGATTTTCTCTTGCTCATGAGGAGATAAACAGAGGCTTAAAAGGCTGTATCTGTGTTTTTGGTGTTTGTGGCCCTATTACTTCTATATTTCTACAGCACTACAACATGTTTAACAACAGTTTTTCAATAAACCCTGGTGAAGTCGACCTTAGTGCTGTTTTAGGAAATCAATATGATTTACACATATTTTTTCTTTCAAAAGAAACAGGAGTTTGAAATTGCCTTCCCTTGGTATTGTCCTAAATCCTCAATAAGCCCTGACAAGGAATATGATAGAACTTGAAAATGTTTTTCAGATTAAAAGAAAAAAAACATGATTCCAAAGTTGAACTTTGAATTTTGGTAGCGTATAAATTAAGTAATATGTACAAGTACAAACTGAAAATACTTCAAAGCACAGATAATAAAAACCAACATCAAGGTATATCAATCCATGGATTCAAGGATTTCCAAAATTAATGATTATTTTTTCCTCCTGATTTATAAGGGTTATCCTGGGACCTATGTTTTTTTCTAACACAAATGCAGAGTCTATTAATAATGTAAGTAGCTCTAGGGCCCCTTCACCATGGCAGTAAAGCTCTTGTCTAAAACCAGAACTGTTTCCTTTATACTTTAATGGGTTAGCTCTGTTTAACTTAACTTTAGTCTCAATTCTGCTCCACTGGCATATGGACGCTTAATGAATATTTGATAATGGTGACTATGACTGCACAGAATGTCTTAGAGTCCACAGGAAAAGTACTCTAAGATATTTTGCTCCAGTGATAAAATTGTCTGAGAGCCATCTCTTTTCATAAGCCCCAAATACGATGAGAGGAAGACACATAAATGAACTATTTGATATAGGCTAAAATTTATGTAACACTAACATATGTTATTTTACCTAATCTTATTCATATTCCCAGGGACTAGGTGTTGGGACCCCATTTCCCTGAACGTAAGATGCCACTGAGTATGTGGTGAGCCAATATTTTATGTACCAAAAATAATAATTTTGTCCAATAAAAGTATGATCACCATTTATATACCAGACGCAATCTGATTTCAGAGATGTCAAAATGTAAAAAAAAAAAAAAATTTTTTTGAAAAAAAAACACAATATTGATAAGAACATTTTCCTTAACTACCCTGTCACAAACAATGCTTTTTACCTTCCTCAGGCCCGAGTGATGGAATGTGAGCACAATCCCTGCAGTGACTTCCAGACCAAGGTGGTGAAGAAGCAGGAGTTCTTTCTCCGTCCTCTCTCATCTTATCTACTATTTGTGTTGATAGGATGACCCTGAACTACCTGTTGAATGTATCCGAGCCTCTGTGTTGGCTGGGACCCTTAATGACTTCAAGGACAGAGCCCAACCCCAAACCACATGCCAAACACAATGTCACCTTTAATTTTGACATAGCAATAAATCTTTTTATTGTTAAACCATTGTCCTCTGAGAACTCATTTGTTAAAACTAGAATTACTCCAACTAGTGCAGTGGCAGAATTAAAATGTAAATTGCAGATTTCCAAAGTCTGGGGCTTATTCTGTTGCAACATGTAAATACAAAACTCCAAACTTAAGCACCTCCAAATTTAAACACATAAATAAACCAAGACTAATTGCTCCATTTTTAAAAATGTTTCTTTGCTTAGTTTGTTTAAAAAAAATTAATAGACTTGAGATTGTTATATTTAAGGGAGAAAGTACAGAGAGGGACAATTAAGGTCATGTGCATGTCATAACACCTATGTGAGGGGTGGGGAATAAAGACCAAGGGAATGATTTCCAAAATGAGTAAAGTGATGCTTATCAGTGTGCACTCCTTTCATCCTGTTTGAGAATAATGCAATTTGGGTTTAGGTAAAGAAGTCCCAGGCAGTTGTTATAACCCTGGCCTACTGCTTCAATATCTCCAGATAAGTACAGCCCTGTTTCCTGAAACAGATTGAAGCAAAGGAAAGGGAGAAGGAAGCAGCCTGAGTGGCAAAGGATGAAAGGGGAGAAAAGGAGGTAACAGAAAATACCAGTAGCCAAGAGCTCATGTTCTAGATTCAATACAAGAGTTTGAACCCTGGCTCCACTACTATTCGGATCAGCATCCATAATCTTGAATCATCATTTAACCTCTCTTAAGGGTCAACTCTGTCATTTACAAAATGGCGTGATTACAGAACTCAGTTCATGGTGTGATGAGAATTAAATGAGAAAATGCATGCAAAACACACCTACAGCACTTGAGTGAGCATACACTGGAAGCTAGTTGCTACACTGTCGTCACTAATCTTTAGCTTCCTTTTCTACCCAGTTGCAAATAGCCAGGTTTGCTTTAATAGAAGTCTGTTCTTCACAGTAGAAAGCACAATTCCTTCAAAGAAAGTCAGCCTTCAGTATGAAACCAACTGAAGTTGATTTCTGAAGTTTCTCTGAAGAAGTTTCTATTTCAAAATTTT
The DNA here is from genome assembly GCF_021218885.2 of Marmota monax. Classification (NCBI taxonomy): domain Eukaryota; kingdom Metazoa; phylum Chordata; class Mammalia; order Rodentia; family Sciuridae; genus Marmota; species Marmota monax. The sequence continues at coordinate 26,826,515 of NW_026695227.1, read as the reverse complement.
TAAAAAATTGTTAATATGTCTTGAGGGAACAAGAGTACAGAAAATAATGAAATTATGCTTGGTAAATGATTTTTCAACACCAATATCACTTTATTACTTACATAAAAATAACACTTCTTTTTCATTTTACAATATTATAAGGAATAAAAAAGAAAATAGAAAAGAAACTTACCCTTTGTTTTTCATTTGTACCCTTTTTATTGGTCTCTTTTCTACTTTCATCTTCATACACTAAAACAAAGTCGATTCTTCTCTGACCATCATTAAAAAATAGGGAGTCAGGTTTTCCATTAAATTCTTCCTGTGTGGGATTAAAAAAAAATTGTAATATAACTTTTGGGAAAAGTTCTGATTTATAAGTGTTTATCTTCTAGCTTTTATAGATTCATCAATCTGCTTATTGAGAAAGAAAAATATATTCATTACTAGTTGCTTGACCAAGCAGTTGTGGCCCCCATGATCTTTGTAAGTACAGTCAGTTCCTGGTGAGAGAAAGCCTTTGAATTGAGCAGTTTAGCATTATTCTACAAAAGCATGGAGACATATCAGTATTATATAAGTAACACAATCATCCCAAATTATTCCCACCTGCAGCAAAGGCATATCCAGTTTAGAAATGGACAGAGTGAAAAAATCTGCCTATTTGAAGGACTGAAGCTTACTTAACAAGAAAAAGGTAAGATAAAACCCTGTTAAAGACAAAACCTTTTCTTCGCCCAAGTTGAAGAATTTCATCCTTCCTGTGTTTTATTTTCTAACCTCTGAATCCTTTTCCAAGACTTATCTCCAGACCTCATATTTTATAGGTGTTATCCTTTTTTTTAACCATGAAAAAATTCCAGAAGATGTTTCCATACACACAAAAGCCACACAAATCATTACTATTTTTCCTCAAATCCACAATGTACCATCAACCACAGAAAACAGATTTTTAAGATTCTTATAAAGTAATAACAACAAATTTAATGAGTCTGTCATTTAGAACTTAAGATACTAAAACAAAGAAATAATAGCAGAATACAGGCCTAATACAACTTAAAACAATCTATATTCCCATATGGATTTGAGCAGAACTGGTTTCATCTGCTCTAAGCATAGACCTGAGTTTGCATTCTCCTGCAGTCTGTCAGGATGCTTACATTAACTGTATTTTTTAAGACTCAGACTGCATTTTAACTAATAATATTTTAAAAATTTCTTTCCCATTAAAAACTTGTGGGAAATTGCATTTTGCAATCATTTGGTGAAACCACTTGTATGTTATATTCATTAAATGTGATTAATTTGCCTCTGTATTCAGCATCAATTAGCACAAAATCACCTCATTTTACCACTACCATACCACTTCCTTTTTATCTTCACACAGTGGAGAAGAGAGATTTTTTTGCAACATATATGAAACTAATACTTGTTATTTCTTTCCTTTCTCCCACCATGGAGTGTATGAAAGCTTATCACTAGTAAGTGCCTCCCATTTAGCAGGTTAATTCTACCTGCAGAAGGAGCACTGCTGAGGTGAGTCTCTCAATGCACCCCCCCCCCCCCCAGCCTCACTTAACCACAGATTTGAACCACCAACAGAAGAAGCTTCAAGGTAGAGTCATGCTATCAGGGCTCTTAGGGTCCAGGAAAACCAACTCATCATTATTGTCTTAGGGTAATGCCATCCAATTCTTTTATTTGCTATTGTAGTTATTTAAAATTTCTTTGAAGCTGGGCTGGGGTTGTGGCTCAGAGGTAGAGCGCTCGCCTAGCATGTATGAGGCCCTGGGTTTGATCCTCAGCACCCCATAAAACTAAAATAAATAGGTTGTGTCCACCTATCACTAAAAAATAAATATTTTAAAAAATTTCTTTGAAGCTATATAAAAATGCGAAGCCCTGTCTTTGTCATTTTAGCCATAGAGCTCTTTAGTCACCTTCAATTTCTCCTTCTTTCAATGAAGACTTTACTACTGGTGACAATCAGGGAAGTTGGTAGAGGAAAGTTGTATGTAGAGAGTAAAAAGGAAGAAAGAAAGAAAAAAGAAGGAATAACTTCTCAGAAGGGCAAAGGGAAGTGAGTCAGGGTGGAACTGGTCAGGAAAGCCTGGTCATCAAGCAGACAACTGAAAAGCATACAAAAAGCAACTTGTTCTCTATAGCCTTGGGTGGAGTCCTGTAGGAGCTCATTGACACAAAGTTGTGAAGAACTGGGCATCTGTACATGGCTCCAGGCTCTCCTTCCTTGCCTAGCTATTGCTTGGCAGCACAGGCTGGCAGCTTGCCCCCAAGTAATCTGCTCTGCATTTTTGCCTCTTGTGTGTGATGTTAGATCCTTTGTTTGGAAGAAAATCCCCATGAGTTGGCAATAGTTGCCTGTGTGAAATAAGCACTTCACACTCTGATACAATGCTATTATAATTCGAGGAAGTTTCCCCCTGCTGTGAAATCCAGGTTTCTCACCTCTTGGCAAAAGAGATCCTACCAGGCTATTGGGAAGAAGGAAGAAACTAAAACTGGGCTCCAAAGAACATGTAACAAACAAGGGAATTGGTCTAGGTAAAAAGATACATTATGAACAAAATGTATTGTTAAAAAAAAAAAAAAGCTGTATTGTTCAGTAATTCTTTTCACTACAGGACTAACTCATGCATTTGGTCATTTAAATGACAGTCAAATATTCTTTTCTTGAAGTTCAACTTTGGAGGAATTAAAATTTTAATAGTTTCTCAAAATAAATATTGGTAATCTTTAAAGGACTGATAATTTGGAGATGGATTATCCAAGTCTTGGCTTCCACACCTTCTCTTGTTGTCTACTCAAATTTTGATCTTTAGTCATTTCTAACAAGTCAAATGGCACTAAGATGAAATAAGCAAAAAATCTGAAGCCCACTGAATCCTGTTTAGCAGCTTGAATTTAAAAATACTAAAAGAGAAGGTTTAAAATTTATTAAGTAAAATCACTTTAGAGATTAGACCTTATGTATGGTCACTGACCTCCCCACTGGGAAATTTATAAATCCATATGCACATCAGGTTAACTAATTTCTTCTATGAGGGTCCTGGGCAAATGCCTTAATAAAAGATAATAAACAGAACCTTTGTTTGTTAATACTTCACCTTTCTTCTGAGAGAAAATATCAAGCAAATTTCTAATCAGTTTGGAGACTAGAATGTGTTGGTATAAAACCACTGCCCTCCTGGTCCCAATGCCACCAATCTAGCATTTATTCACTACCTAATGGCAACCTGACCTGATGCTGTATAAGAGCTAAAGGCTGGAGTATTTAAAAGCACAACCTATGTTCATTTGTCATTATATCAAAATAAACCAAAACAATACTGCCAACCACCGCAGAACAGCAACCTGGCCACCTCTGTCTTCAGCTGTTTGGCTTTGACATTTCACACTTGGGGTGAGGAGGAGACAAGCAAGGAGACAGCTGACAATGAGAACTTGGCTGAGTAGGGAAACGAACATGAAGGAGGTCAGGTATGATTTACCCAAGTGACGTTTTCCAAGCCTCTCTCCTCTCAATCTGACTGCACTCCTTTAACAAAAAGGATCTTCCTTAACCAAATCAGGACAAATGCACATAGCAAAATTACGCTGCCCAGCAATTGCAAGCTAGTGTGAATCTCAAAACATGAAAAATACAATTTTTGCTGTAAAGAAGTACATGTAGGTACCAGAACTGTATACCAAGAGTCAGTTGAGATCTCCAGTAATTAAGGACAGTGGTTAAGAAAGAATGTCCTAGTGGACAGAAAAACAAGTTTAAAGATAAGAATTTTCTACTAATGCATTGTAGGAAAATATCCAATAAGCGATCTCTGATTGAATTATGGCATTGGACTTTTCTTTGAATATGATGCTTCAGTTAAATAAAGGGGAAACTTCAGGATGGTGAGGTCTAACTTCTAGGCAGAGACAGAGGGCACCTGGGGAAATGGCTGCCTGAGTCTAAGTGTTCTGTGGCACTTGTTAGGAAGCCCACCTTACTAAGCACTCTCCCAGGGTTCCTGACATCACTACTTTTGTGAGTCCACAAAGAAACTGGCTGCCCAACATTTGTCCAATGTCACACTTTTCAAGTGTCTTTAATATGAGTCCTCAAACATCCCCGATAGGAACCGTGTCAAATTTCACTACAGAGGAATCTACTTCCTATCACTTAAAATGCTGAATTTAAGTTATGTGTCCAAGATTTGGATAAAAAGGAGTCATACTGAAATCTTTGTTTAAACTCTTGTTTATATACAAGGGTGTTTGACACTGGTCTTAAATAGTGATACGGAATTTATCTCTTGAATTTCCAAACAACCTATGAAACTAGCTAGTATTCCAGGCTTATTTGGGTTAATGCTATTGACGTTTACACAAGAAAGGTTTATTGTCTAGCAATAACAGTTGAGAAATTAAAATATGAAAAATAAATAATGTCAAGATATTCACATAATTAAACAGTAATTGATATGTGAATGTGAACCAAAGATGTGGCTCTCTTCAGGGTTTAAGACTAGCAAACAATGTCGTTAATTTCAAGAAGACAAAGGAAACAAACTTAAGTCATAGAAGATAACTGAACTGAAAATGTGGGACCTTTTGCTTTATAGTAAACCTTGAATCCATGCACACAGCAAGTTCTAGGGGAAATATATCCAAAGTTCAGAAGCAAAAGTCTTTATGTAAATATGTAGATCTTATAAAATATGGAATTATAATTTAGTTTTGTTTATATGCCATGCAGCTATGAATGACATATATTCCTAAGTATTTGTCTTAACTATAGCAGAGTTCAGGGAGATTCACTGTCTAATAATTGAAGCTTTTTTTTCCTTTACACAACTGTGCGAAAGTACTGTAGGGATAGAAGAGGATAGGCAAAATTTTATTCCTTGTATTATGACAAAAATGCAAAGTGCAAAATTTTAGCCAAAAAAAGTATCATGAAGTGTCAATGCGGAGAGTTGATTATTGAAGGTAGAAAGATTAATACTTAAAGAAGCAGGGATGGCGGGGGAAGGAAGTAACATATTAGTAAAAGGGTAAAGAGAAGTACATGGACATGCAGGACCTTGTTTCTGATCAGACGGGGTATTCAGGAGTGTGCTAATGACAGAGAAAGCAGAGGAAAAGGAGGAGGATTCATCCTGAAGTGAGAACTCCAACTCTCTCAGAGTCCAGTGTGTCAGGATGTTCCAAAACATCTCTTAGTGGTGACTCTATGATGATTGAGGTGTATTCAAGAGCGACCCAGAATGATTTCTGTACAAATCACATTGTTTCCTTCCCCTCCCTATTACCTATACAGTTTGCTTCTGAAGGACAGTTGCCAGGCTTGCTCCCCTCAAGGTCTCTGCTGATTCTCAGCATGTAGCACCTCCAGATTTACTTTTTTTCCCTCAGAGAACCCCACTCCTGTTTTTTCTGATGAAAAATATTAACATATGCTCCATACAAAAAAAATTCTGAAGATGCAGGAAAGTATAAAGGAAAAAAATAAAAGTAATATGTAATCCCACCTCCCGAGATGAGCAAAGTTTTTAAAAATATTTTGGAGTTCATCCTTTTAGGATTATAAACTCATGCACACATATTAACCAAAACAGTACCATGTTATACATACTGTTTTAAAAACATCAGAGACATTTTCTAGCTTTATATAAAACTCTGCATCATCATGTTTGATGGCTGAAATGTAAATTAAACAGTTCCTCCACTGATGAACACAGAAGTTGCTTCCAATTTTCTGCTTTTATAAACACTGCTGCAATGAGCCTTCCTATACATATGTATATGTGCACATGTTCAATTACTATTTCGTTAGGCTAAATTCTGGAAGCAGAGTTTAAGCGTCATGGCCTTTTCAAAAGCTTCTGGTACACAGGTTATTAAATCATCATTGAAAATACTTATGAAATCAACGCATCCACTAGCAGAGTATGAGAGTACTTTGTACCAGCCTCACAAGACTGCAGTTTTTTCCACTTGTCCCAATATTGTACTAAGTGAAAGAGGGTACCCAACGCCTCTTCAAAGGCAATCACTCAAAGCGAGAATGTGGAGGGAAGGTTTGGAGAAGGCCTATACATCCCCAAATGAAGCATGCACCAAGCAATCTATATATGGAAATGGAATGACCTATAATCACTGTGGTCTCTGGTACCCACCTGTGTGAGCAGGCTCCGACACCTGCTATGGTTTGAAACTAGTAATGCTCTGTGAAAAGTTCATATGTAAGGCAATGTTGAGAGGTGAAAAGACTGGATTATGAGATCTGTAACCTCATCAGTGAATTAATCCATTTGATTGACTAATAATTTGAGGGCAGGAAATGTTACTTGGTGGTTGAGTGCTTACCTGGCATGCATGAGGCCCAGGGTTCAAACCCCAGCACCACCAAAAAGAAAAAAAAAAAAAAAAACACCTCTGGTGGATTAGTGGATTAATAATTTGATTTAAAAAATTTTTTTTTACATACATGACAATAGTGGTATGTGTTACACTCATTATTACCCATTTACAGCATAAGTTTTCCTAACTCTGTATATAAAGTTTGTTCATGCCAAATTACTGTGGGCAAATGGGTATGACTAGAGGAGGCAGGTCTCTGGGGGCATGCCCTTGGAGGTTACATCTTGTCCCTGGCTCCTCTACTTTCCGGTTGACATGAGGTGAGCAGCTCTCCTCTGCCATATCCTTCCAACACGATGTGTCTCCTTTGTAGCCAGCTGAGTATGGACTGAGACTTCTGAAACCATAAATCCAAAATAAACTTTTTCTCCTCTAAATTTTTGTCAAGTATTTTGGTTGCAGGCACAAAAAGCTAACATAACACCATTAGAAAAGGTAACAGGTTGTGGCCATGAAAAGAGGACAGGGAATAATATAAATAGTGACCTTAAAAGACTTTATTTTTTACCAAAGTCCCAAAAGGGACTAAAGAATACTCTATCAGCCAGCTCTGGGGATTCAGCAATGTTGATATATTCTCTGCAATGTGAACATTTAACTGGAGTGTGCCACACGCTAATTTTAGAAGGTCATCACCCCATTGACTGACTTTCCATTATAAACTACATGGTACAGTACTTGTTATATATTTTGATTCACCCATTTCTCTAGATTTAGAGCCTACCACGTATTTGATTTATAACTGATTTCTTTTTTTGGTGGGGAGGGGGAACGGGGATTGAACTCAGGAGCAATTGACCACTGAGCCACATCCCCAGCACTATTTTGTATTTTATTTACAGACAGGGTCTCAATGAGTTCCTAAGTGCCTTGCTTTTGCTGAGGCTGGCTTTGAACTCATGATCCTCCTGCCTCAGCCTCCTGAGCCATTGGCATTACAGATGTGCACCACCATGCCTGGCTATAATTGATTTCTGTTGCAAATTAAAATTGATATACAAATTCTTTAAAAATAATCTTTCTATTTAACATTGGTAAATAACAACTAATTTCCAAATAGCTGAACTTATTACTTGTGGTCATTTCTCAGTTGGGACAAATGTAGTTACTTATAATATCATTAGATCTTATCACAAAAAATGCCTTTTCATTGTGTTTGTTGCTGTTATAAATATTCACATGCCCCTGGCCTCCTGGTTTAGAATAAGTACTTTGCCTTTTTCCTCCTCTGTGTTAAATATAACTCTCCAGATTTCTGGTATGAGAATACTGAAGATTAAACAATGAATAAGGATGAAGATACAATGCCTATGACATAATTATTATTAAATATTCCCTTCTAGTCCATCCCAAGGAAGCACTACTTATATTAAATGGAATAATTTCTGAACAAGCATAGAGGATATAGGGAAATAGAACTTTCAAATGATCTTTAAAATAAAACTTCCTTAAAAGGAATTAACTAGGGCTGGGGATGTAGTTCAGCAATAGAGTGCTTGCCTAGTATGTGCAAGGTCCTGGGTTCAGTCCCAGCATACAAACAAAAAACTAGAATAGATGGACAAGATTCTTATTGCTGGAAGATGCTGAGTTAAAAGCCTTACTGAGCTTTTTCCTTAAACTCACAGAGTTGTCATTGGGATTTTCATTAACATGGTTTCGATTTGGGGTTGTTTCTTTCTTTTTTTTTTTCTTTTCTTTGCTGTTTCCCTGCAGAACTTCCACCCCTTTAAAGTCTCAATTGAGCTTTTCTTAAATAAATAAGTAAGTGCACAAAAGAAAGGGAACAATGAAGAAAAGCCAAGCTGTACAAAGAAAAAAACAAAGTGAAAATGTCTACAGTGGTTGTTTTTAGACCTTCCTTTTCTAAAGGAAACCTTCATCTGTTCACAATGTTCTCACCTGGCAGGGATGACACTGGGAAAAGAAACATGACAGAGATTAAACTGGAAGATATTCCCAGTAGTGTTAGGAAAGATAAGGTGATAGATGAACTAATGCAAGTGGTACAAGAGGACATTTGAGAGAGAATGATTACCCTCCTGAAGGCTAAACTCTGAAGGTTTCAGCATCTCCAAAGCATCTTCTTTTGCTTTACTGTCCATCATGGATTCAATTTCCATCCGTTTATATAAAACTTTTTTGAACCTATGAGCATTTTCAGCTTGCACCATCTCCAGAGGAAGAATGTTCTGTAGGTTTTGGATCTACCACAAAATAGTTGTCTTAAATTACATTCTTAGACTTTTAAGAAGTAGCTCCTAATCTTATACTTTGGAATCAGCTGGAACCCAAAAAATCATGTTACAATCAGATGCTTTAGGATTTAGTGGACTTTCACAACATACTACCTACAGTTTTATTTTTGAGATCCTTTGTCTTTAGGAACAATAATTTTCACTTGCTTTCACAACCACCTGATCCTCCCTACCTACCCTCTTGTTCTTCTTCATTAACTATCTTTCATCTGTCTTTAATATTTTTATTTATTTTTTTTGTTTTTTGGTTGGTACTGAGGATTAAACCCAGAGGCACTTTACCACTGAGGTACATTCCCCCAAACTCGCAATCCTCCTGCCTTAGCCTCCCAAGTCAATGGGATTATTGGTGTGTATACCACCATCCCCATCCCTTACTTTTACCTCTTAGAAAACTCAACTCATTATGCCTCAAACATATTCACTGGTAGCTCCCATTTTCCAAATCCACAATTGTGAACTACCCCCACTTTCTCCATCAACCTATGTCTTTTGTGATCCAGGTTAGTAGTTCTTGAAATTGTATACTTTTGAATAAAGAGCCAATCTCACAACAGGTGACTCTCTTCTGAGAATGAACAGCAAAGAGTTTCATGGTATAGCTATTCATACTCTGGGCTGAAGAATATAAATAAGGTGTAGCTGAGAAGGTAACTGAGGTAATAAGTCTTAAGCTCTTTATTGGGTTCTTATATAATTCTTTTTCTACAGATTCCCTTAAGGTTACAATCTGTCACTCTCCTAGTGACATAGGTTTGACAGTCGACTAAGGGTTTTCCTGATAGGGCAAGATTTCTTTGGTGAGCTCTTCATCTTTCATAGGAGGTTTTCATTTCCAGTTTAGGAGCTGCCCCAAGTTATTTTTAGCCTTTCAGCTGCTCAGAGTTTGCAGAATAGAGTGCTGTCATCCCTGTAACTCCCCCCCCCCATCAACTATTATGTCCTGTGTACCTCTCAGCCATAATTTTCTTGGAATACTCCTCTGGAAATCAATGTTTGCAACTTCATTCACAATAAGAAGAAAAACCAAAGGACACAGTGCTCAGCAAAGAAAAGGATCATGGCAATGTGTATCCATTGGTTAATGTCTCATATAAATATTACTTTTCCCCTCCTTCACCTCAAAAAGTGGTTTACTAGAACAGCTATTCTTTGTGGTATAAAAATGAGAATCCACAGATTTATCTAAAACACACAAACACACATACAAAAAAAAACCCAAATGACTTATTTTGTCTATTAGACAATAAATAAAACCTTACAAAACTTTTCTCCTGTCAATTATTGAGAATTTAAGAAATGACATGCTCTGAAGAAATGAGTTTTCACATAATTATACCTTATGCCAATTAAAAAAGGTTAATTTTTTGTTCTTGAAATTCTCTTTAGTATGTATAATTTTTATACCTTAAAAGAAAATAGTAGATATAACATAACTTGTTATTATTATCTAGGAGTTCATAGAGAAGGGAACCCAAACTGAGAATAAAGGACAGCGACTTTGATATCTTGTAGATCTGGGTTCAAACTTCAACTTTGCTATGAACCACTAGCCATGTGCCTTTGTTTGCATATTTTCTCTTTAAACTAAATGTACTTACTTGGAACGGGAGGGGGTAATCATAAAAGGGAGGGGGGAATCATAAAAGGGCAGGGTTATCATGAAGATGACATGAGGTGATGCCTGTGAAGCAAGAGTACAAAACCTGGAACACAGGGAGCTCTCGCTGCATGGAAGAGGCTCGTGTTCTCTATTTAAGCATGTGACAATTCTTTATTACCAGCTGTATCTTGGGTGCATTCATGCACCTTGTAATCATCAGAAAACACATCTGGCTTTTTCTCTCATTCTCAGATTATCAGGGGTCACATCCTTTAGCTACCAACTTACCTGTCTTTCATAGGTATGATAGGACCCTATTTTTGTTGTTGTTGTTTGTTTCATTTCTTCTAGTTAGCTATAGACAACAGGATACATTTTGATTATATACATCATACATAAATGGAGTGTAACTTCTCATTGTCCTAATTGTACATGATGTGAATCACATCAGTCATGTAATCATGTATGCAGGGTAATAATGTCAGATTCACCCTATTATCCTGCTTATACCCCCTACCCTCCATTCACTCCCCTCTGCCTAATACAAAGTACCTCTATTCTTCCCTAGCCCTCACCCCCTTATTGTGAATTAGCATCCGCATATAAAAGAAAACACAGTAGGACCTTATTGTTTGCTGATTTTATTTGGCTTTGAATTGGAACCAGATTAACTGAATTTCTTAAGTTTCTTTGAACTTAAGCCTTAGTGCTTGGTTCTGGATGTCAGAGGCTTCTTAGCTGTCTTTAGGTTCTAAGAAAATGTGATTGATGTGATTGAAGTGGAGGACCCTTCCACAAGTGAATAGAATATGTTAAGAGTTATTGTCATTACCGTTAAATTGTATTCTACCCTTCTCCCAGCCTCTTTCAAAAGAACTTATGACATTTAGCATCAACGAGAATGAATAAAATAAGAGTAATGGTTTGTAAATGAGAGAATGAAGGCCAGAGAAGGTAGGAGGAAGAAAATGTACTAACCATTGGGACAACGGTAATTGTTGTGATCTTAACATGAAAATTGGCCCAAAGCCTCTTGGAAGCAGAGCAAAAGGGAAATGTGTTCAACAATATAGTCCCGTTATCAGAAAAAAAGGAAACATTCTTATTCTTCTGGGAGGTCAAAGTCTCAATCCCAGTTGTCATCCAGTAGCCTAACAAACAAAGTTCTTGGCAAGGAACTGGGGTTATAAAATGTATTTAGGTAACCTTTGACTTTTTAGTCTTCAGTTCTCATATCACTTCTATTTCTGGAGCACAGAGTCTACATTTCCCTCTGTTCCATCTAGTGCCAACACTTGGTCTGCAGTCTTGACACTTACGACCTAGACTACATTCCTATCCCATCAGCCTCTATGCCTCCAGTACTTACCAAACTCACCTCCTGCACATGGATGTCCCTAAACCAACATGCTCACCATGTCATTGAAGGGTTAAAATAACTTTAGCAATGCCCAGTGACCTCTAGTGAAAGACTGATTTTCAGGTGGATATTCAAGATACCTCATAATGTGATCATAGCCCACATTTTATAAACTATTAGTCCCTGTTCCTAACCCTCCAACCCAACCATCCTGTCTCATCAGATTTTCAACTATGTCACACTCCTTCCTGCCTCTACTCCTTTGCTAGAACGACTTCCCCTCCCCATTCCTTACCACCTATTTACATCTTATTTCTCCTCTAAAGTCCAGCTCAGTTTTTCACTCTTGAAGTCTTTTTAGCAAGTTGGCTTGGTGTTTCTTTTCCCCTCACTGTACTATTGCCTACATCAACAGATGTATGCTCTGTCTACCTCAGAAGGATTCCTGACCCTTCTTGGGGCTTGCAATGTTAAAGCCATTTTTGTAACAGCAAGTTGCTTTTTGCCTTCTTCCCTGAATTAACATCTGCACTGAAAATGCATGTGACTAACTTACTACACCTCAAGCCTCGAGTATATGGTTGTTTAATATTCTGCAAGAAAAATGGAAGCACCCATAGAGCACTGTTGTTACCCATTGAAGTACAACTGCCTCCAGGAAAAGTGCCTGTGTGGTTTTGAGTTGTGAGCAGAAATAGCTTCTGCCCCCCATGAAATGTCACTTTTTACTTGACAGATGATTGACACAAAGATTTGGGTATACAGACGTGGGTAGTTGGCAGATATTTTCCTGGGAATGAACAAAATGAAAGTATAATTTCAAGGAAAATAACTGATAATATTTATTACTAGTGATAAAATTCTAAATTTTCCAAGAACTTAGAACTAGAACTCCAGACACCTATGTTCAACATGGTGACTTGACAGCTTCCCAATAGTCAATGGCTTTTTCTGTCAAGGCTGGAGGTGATATTAACAAATGTGATTTTTTTTTTTCATACTATATAATGAAATAGAATCTGTAAGATCTATTTATTTGTAAGATCTTCGGTGAATCAGTGTTTTCCAACTGATCTCTATATGGTGGTAAAATCATGCTTAGGAAAAGATCCATTCAAAACTCAAAACAGCTTTTATAATGTTTGAAAACTTCATTGATATGCTTTCACATTCTACACTGCAGCCAATTTTTAAGAAACTACCACTGCTTGAGTTTTAATGTGGTAGCAAAGCAAAATATTCACAATTATTTGAAAAGGCTTTGAAATATTTCTCCCTTACCCAAATTCCTATCTGTATAAGACCAGGTCATTTTTAACCAAAACAACACATTCCAACTTTTAACTAAAGAAACAAATATGAGAATCCTGTTGTCTTTTCCTAATGAGACCAGAAAAATATATAAAGATTGGCAGGCTTCCTATAGTGTTTGTTTTAGAAAAATAATTATTTTGCATAAAAGTGTTTGTTAATATTCATGAATAATATAATAGCCATACTACCAAAAGCATTATACAGATTTAATGCAATTTCAATTAAAATCCCAACAACATTCCTCATAGAAATAGAAAAAGCAATCATGAAATTCATTTGGTAAAATAAGAGACCCAGAATAGCCAAAGCAATCCTTAGCAAGAAGAGTGAAGCAGGAGTCATCTCAAAACTACAGAGCTATAATAAGAAAAATGGCATGGTATTGGCACCAAAATAGACATGTAGACCAATGGTACAGAATAGAAGACAGAGACAAACACACACAAATACAGTCATCTCATACTAGACAAAGGCATCAAAAACATACATTGGAGAAAAGATAGCCTCTTTAACAAATGGTGCTGGGAAAACTGGAAATCCACACGTAGCAAAATGAAATTAAACCTCCATTTCTCACCATGCACAAAGCTCAATTCAAAGTGGATCAAGGACCTAGGAATTAGACCAGAGACCCTGTACCTAATAGAATAAAAAGTAGGCCCAAATCTCCATCATGTCAGATTAGGTCCTGACTTCCTTAACAAGACTCCTAAAGCACAAGAAATAAAAAGCAAGAATTAATAATGGGATGGATTCAAACTAAAAATCTTCTTCTCAGCAAAGGAAACAATCAATAATGTGAAGAAAGTGCCCACAGAGTGGGAGAAAATCTTTACTACATGCACATCAGATAGAGCACTAATCTCCAGGATATCTAAAAAACTCAAAAAACTTAACACCAAAAACATAAATAACCCAATTAATAAATGGGCTAAGGAACTGAACAGATATTTCCAAGAAGGTATATAATTGATCAGCAAATACATGAAAAGATGTTCAACTTATCTAGCAATTAGAGAAATGCAAATTAAAACTACTCTAACATTCCATTTCAATCCAGTCAAAATTTCAATCGTCAAGAATACAAGCAATAGTAAGTGTTGGCAAGGATGTGGGGAAAAGGTACATTTATACAATGCTGGTGACACTGCAAATTGGTGCAACCACTATGAAAAGGAGTATGGAGATTTCTTAGAAAACTGGGAATGGATCCACCATTTGATCCAGCTATCCCACTCCTTGGTCTATACCCAAAGGACTTAAAATCAGCATACTATAGGGATATAACTACATCAATATTCATAGGAGCTCAATTCAAAATAGCTAAACTATGGAACCAACCTAGATACCCTTCAACATATGGATAGATAAAGAAACCGTGGTATATATACATAATGGACTATTACTCAGCATTAAAAGAAAAAAAAATATGGCATTTGCAGGTAAGTGGGTAGAGTTGGAGAATATCATGCTAAGTGAAGTAAGCCAATCCCCCAAAACCAAAGGCCATATGTTCTCTCTGATAAGTGAATGCTGACCCATTACAGGGTGGGGGAATGTAGAACTTTTGGCAAAGGGGAGGGAGGGAATGAGATGGAGCATGGGGGCAGGAATGATGGTGAAATGAGATGAACATCATTATCCTAGGTACATGTATGACTGCATATGTGGTGAGACTATCGGGTATAAACAAAAATAAAAAGTTGTGCTCCACTTGTGTATTATCAAAATGCATTCTGCTATCATGTATAACTAATTAGAATAAAATAAAGAAAAATAATTATTTTGCATAAAAGTGCTTATGCTAATATTCATGAATAATATTTATTTACATTGTATTTAATAATTTAATATATACATAAATATATTAAAGTATTGATTCACTTAAATTATGTATTATTATTGGGTTTATTGGTTATAAATGAATGAATTTTTTTAATATTTATTTTTTAGTTATAGGTGAACACAATATCTTTATTTTCTTGTGGTGCTGAGGATTGAATCCAGAGCCTCATGCATGCTAGGTGAGCGCTCTGCCTCTGAGACACAATCTCAGCCTATGAATAAATATTTTTAAATTTCTCAGTTTTAAGTTCTAATATAGTGACTATCAATAGATAAGCCCACATAAAAAAAGGCTGTTAAGGGTTGGTACTTTATTAAAATAGAGTATAAAGTATAAGAACATAAAACATTTAGAACTGTGAATCTACACCATTTGTTTTGGCTCTTGTTTTTCATTATATAAATTATGATAATATTGTACATGTGTAATATAATGGCATATTTTTATGTACATATACTATCATCTCAATTGGAATACAATATTTAAGGGGAAAACTGCTTTTTGTCTTTAACCCACAACACTTAGGAATGTAACCCAACAGATACTTGAATTGACTTGAGGTAACATATTTAAGTATTTAATATAACCATTTAATTCAAGTTTTGTAATTAGGCTGCAAAGGACAATATTAAAGATCCAGTCTTGGTTTTTGAATGTTGCTCCATTTGGTTTTGAAAATTACAGGCTCCATTCCATCCCAGTAGATGGAAAATTCCAGACTCCCTTCTATTCTTCTAAGGTTTTCAATGGTTACACTGTATTACATTGAAGAAAAGTGATTTCCCTCTTATCTTACACATATAGTTTCCTCTTCCTAGAATTCCCTTTCCTTCCTCTCCCTGGCACCCCTTCTCCGACTTCCTTGGCTTAGGTTTCCTCCTTATAGACTCTCAGAGCACCTTCTACTCTCCTTAAATGTCACTTCTCACAAGTTTAATTGTCAGGTTATTTGTGTAATTATTTGATTAACGTCTGTCTCTCTCACTAGAATATATGCCCCAAGGGGACATTGATTGTGCCATTTTCCATTAATATTTCCCAGCAGAGTTACAGAAATATTAAATGGATAAATATTATTAAATAAATCAACTGAACTTAATTAACCATTTATCCTGTGACATTTTGTCATGTGGCAGATGAAGCAATGGAGAGGGGGAATTCCATTATACATCACAGAAGAAATGGCCTGATTCCTGTTTTTACAGGAGTATTTACAAAGTAGATCAGTGGGCGGCATGAGTGGTAACAGGGAGACTGAGCCCAATGAAGAAAGGGGGAGCAGCCTTCAGAAACCAGCAAGATTGGACCTTTAATATTGGGGGGACAATGGAGATAAGGAGAAAGGACAGATGGAAGCTGTGATTTATATGCAGAATCAGCAGATCTTGGTGATTTATCAGATGGGCTAACAGAAACAAGGCATCTAGGAGTCTCGGGTTGCTGGTTTGAGCAGCTGGGAGGATGATGATTACATTGAGTAAAATGCAGAGAATCAGAAGAGAAGATCAGGTAGGAAAGACCAAGAGTCTCAAGTTTTCTCCGAGTTTGGGGCTGAAAGGAAAATGTAAGTCTGTGAGTAGAAACCTGGAATTGTTAACACAGAGCTTTTGAGTGAGTGAGAAAAAGAAAGCCAGGCTAAGCTCTAACAAATAGAAAGGGCTTGGGTGGAAGGAGGAGAAGAGCAAAGGGGTAGAGAAGTAGCCAGAGAAAGAGAGAGATGGCCAACTATGGGATTATCCTGGACTCACTGCACCCTCAGCTCTTTTTCTCCTTTCCACTTTCCCTGCTGTACCCACCCCACACTCAGACTGCTGCTTACTTTCTGCTTCTCCTGGCAATTCATCCTCTGTACTCCCTCTGGACTGACCTCTCTATAACTGCACTGTCCAGCAAAACAGCCACTAGCCACTTGTGGCTATTTAATTTACATTCATTAAAATTCAATAAATTTAAAAGTCATTTCCTTGATCTTACTAGCCACAACTCAAGTGTTTGCACAGCTACCTGTAATTAGCGGTTACCCTTTTGGACAGCATGGAGATGGGATGCTTCCATCAATGCAGAAAGTTCTGGGGGACAACACTATGGCATTGCTATGCCTCTTCAACAATTTGGACTGTTGAATCCAGTATATTTACCTTCAATATTATCTTTCTCACTTTATTTCCTCCCACTTCCCTAGATCAGCTACATGCTCAATGAAAACCTCAATCATTTCCAGGTGAGTCTCATCCAGTCAAAAGGCTGGGTAAAGCCCTGATGGATACAGATTTAGATACAGATTTCAGTGCCTACCAAAATGTACTCTTCCAAGGTTGAGATATACACCACTTCCTTCAATAATACAAACTTAACTCAAATCTGGGTGCACATTATAGCCAACTTCATAAACTTTATACAAACATACTCAGGCTCTAAGCCAAGAGTAAGGTTAGCACAGGGCCTTCATGTTTCAAAAGTACTCTCCAGGTTAATTGTGATGTAAAAACAAGGATGAGAACTATGACACTAAGTGAACTTCTCCAGCACTCTAAGTGTCACCAGAACTCATTAAACACTGCACCCTGCCTTATACTCTATAACCATCCAATCGACCAACCAGCATTAACTGCACAACTAACATCTGTTAAACGATTAGACAATGCAGGGGACAGAGGTGAACAATGAGCCTAGTCTTGGCTCTGCAGGTAAACATTGTTTTGTATGCCTTTAAACACTAATAAATACTGAACTAGTGAATGTATGAAAATTTTTCTACAAAATCTAGTGAGGCTGATTGTGGTTTATCCAAAATACTGAAAATTTTAAATGCCTTATTTCTAATTCATTGAAAATTCTATTAGCAAGTGTTAGCAAGTACTCCACATCTTTATTTATAGACGGTGTTGTTGGTATTTTATAATATTCCTGGGTATGATTAATTCTCAACCCACTGATAATTTGGTATGTACCCAAGTG
Organism: Marmota monax; assembly: GCF_021218885.2. NCBI lineage: Eukaryota > Metazoa > Chordata > Mammalia > Rodentia > Sciuridae > Marmota > Marmota monax. Next base: position 26,808,774 of record NW_026695227.1, on the reverse strand, counting down.
CCTGTAACTGTACTTTCTCAGGGATGCCAGGGGCCAATGCTCTTGCCTGCATTCTCAGAAGAATAGGGCCAACTTCTATGTTGATAGTGACTTCACTGGAAAGGGAATGAGAAGGGCTATGGCTGGGTTGAGCAATGTGGGGCTGTGGGTATTTCAGTGCTGGTTAGCCCTTTGCTTGCAATGTGCTGCACCAACTGCAGACATCCATAAATGTCAGAGAAGAGTCCTTGCTGTATTACTATTTTCTGAATATGCTTTTAAGATAGCTAAAATGTTTCTCAATCAGTGAGCAGTCACTGAACACCATCCTAGTGAGGAAGTCTACTGCCGATCTTCCTGCTTTTTATATATGAGGAAACTGAGGTACTAAAAGGAAAAGCTCCTTGCCTGTGGGAGCCTGAGAGCAGAGCTGCCTAGGAACGAGGGCTTCTGACTCCCCAGAGTTCCATCTCAGGCTCCGCTCCCTAGGGGGGGCTTTTAGAACAACTTCTTATTTTTAACTTTTTCTTCCTCTAGGCAGAAGTAAAAATCATGTTTAAAAGTCTCAGAAGTACCTCACTGCACTTGCCTCAATCTTCTGACTTCATATTTCTCATGACAGTATGTTTACCTTAATGACACTTGAGGCCGACAAATCAGGGGGAATGGGGAGGTGCCATCGACACTGCTAAATGATCTGTCAGAATTTCCATTCTGTTTTTATTTTAAAGGATGTGAACTTAAGATTTTACTCCAGCAACAAGTATGGCTCTGACTTGATATATTCCAATTTATGCTAACATCCTAAAGATCCATAGTACTGGTCTGCCTATTATAATTAATAAAGATGCTCTTTGGTAGTTATTACAACCTGTCAGTTCACATTAATCTACATTTCAAAAAGTGACCTGGGAGAAAGAGCTGTAAATGCATTTTCTTTTTGAAGGAGCCATTTGGGTTTTCTGGGTAAAAGTGTATATAGTAATTCTTTCCAGAGATGAAAGGAATGCATTTGAGACTTATAGTAAAGAGGTACTATAAGAGCTTTTATTATTATTATTATTTGTTGAAATTAGTGCAACTATAGTTAATTTGGAGCTTTCAGAAATTAAAGGATTTCAAATCATCTTTCCAAAGTCCTTCAGCCTTCCAAATTAATTAAGAGTTCAAAATATGGGAGGAACAGCTATAGTGGAAATCCCACTGGTCTCCCCAGGAATCCTGTGAATGCATATTGTGTGCGCAATTCCACCAGTTCTGCATTTCTCTTTAAATTTTCATCATTATTTTCTACATTCATGCTGTTTTTTAGGTCATGACATGGTCAGGTTATTTGACAGCCGACTCTTAACTTGAACTCGATGCTTTTGCTTCTGTGGGGTTTCCTGGCCATTGTTGGGAAACGCTTCCAGATGACAGACATCACATCTTTGTTCCAAATGCCCAGGGCTCCCTGCTTTCCTCACCCATGCTTTGGTCAAATTAATTTTGACATTCCCAGATAACAGATAGCTTGCTGAATTTCAAATGTGATACCTCGTGGGGCAGGAATTCACAAGGCATTTTATAGTCAAGGGTTTCTGAAAATGAAGGAATAAAACCAGGTAGAATGAACATTGATATTCAGAGGAAAGGGTTTTAATTAATCACATAATTTGGCTGCTGATAACAGGTTGAATGAGGAGAAAATATAAAATAGAAGCAATTCAGATGCATCAATGAGCCACATTTAACTCAATGGGGTGGAATATTCACAGACATACCCTGCCTTTCTGTCATTCTCCACTTCCCATCAATTACCAAGTCCTGCTACACATAAAACACACATGCCCTGCCTTTCCATCCCCACAGGCATGTTCTGGTTCAAGCATTTGTTTGTTATCTCCTGCCTGGATTGTTATCCATTAAGCCTGTCTACATTTGAACTCTTCCAAAGTGTTAGGTATTTTGTATTATGAGAATTTCTTCCTACTGAAATGAAATCTATTTGCTGTATTTATTTTCTATTCCTGGTCCTTAAAACTGTATTTCACACCTTCATCTACCAATGACTATTGTCTAATATTTAGAACTTGTCATGTTCTCACCTAAATGTCAGTATCCTCCACCATACTGAGCGGGCACCGAGAATGGCAGGTGCTGCTTTGCCAGTACTGAGCAGAAGCTGACTGTTGAAGACAGAGATAATGATGCATTCTGGATTTGCATTAACTTATATTTATTGCATGCACAATTCATACTGAACTTAATTAGCCAAATACCTAGTCATTCACGTGACTGGTCTTCAGTCTTCACTCTATGTTCTTTACTTAAGAAGCTGGTATTTATGAATCAGGGGCAGGAGTTTACTTTAATTCATATTGATTTCTGTCTCTTCTAGGAATTGATTTCCATCCATTATTCCACAGTCTTCCTAAGATCAATTGCCTAGATAAGTGCATTCTCTAGGACCACACTTCTTCATTTTGCATTTAAAGGGAGTTTTTTTCTACACACCTTGCTAAAATCAAAACACAAAAATGTCTGGCTTTCTCCTATTCTACCAATTACTCCCCATTTAAAAAAAAAAAAAAAAGTAATGTGCTCAGGTTGTAATGACTTTTTATTGAGCTCATGCTTGTTCCTGGTGACCTTTTTTCTAAGATTTACAAACCATCTCCTTAAAAATCTCATTCTGTGAGATTCTTGGAGGTGAATGGTTCAGTTTCAATGTCTTCATTTATCAAAACTGAGTCTAGTCCAACTTACTTCTACCCTAATCTAACCCCTATTTTAAAAACTTTTACATTTTCATTCTAGTGTTCTCTCCTATTCCAATATTGCCTCAAAATCACCAACTGTGGTTCACAAACAAATCTACAAGCTCCTGTAATATCTGATTGACATAGAATTTTCTCAGATGTGAGATTTCAGCCCATTTGGAATAACCATATTCCTTTCTAAAACATTCTTGAGCAGAATGGGTTTCTAGAGTCCTTCCCCTAGGCTTTGACGATTTCAAGTTTGTACCACTCCAGCCTTCCCCTGGGCTTGTTCACCTTTACCGGTAGAAGAGACAGAAGTAATATAGAAGCTGACAAGTTGTTTTCTCTGTCATTTCATACCATTAAACTGTCTTCTTTAAACTGAGGACCTATTACTGCATCTTCATCATCTAGCTTAACTCAACAACCAAGCAATCAATTCATCAATCTCTTCTTGCTAAACATTTTTTTTCACAAGCTTCAATTCACTCTGGACTTCAACATTTAAAAATTAATGATGGGGAAAAAAAATAAAAGATTGGAGTGTTCCAGAGGACTGTTAGTATAGTTAGCATTTTGAATTAAACTGGCTGAAGGGGGTCTGGCCTGGCTGGGCCTAGCCACCTAATCATCATTCACAGGTTCTCTAGGAAAAGATATTCTGCATCTCAAAGAAGTGACTTGGAAAGAAACTTCTGAATAACAACCTTTGCATATAACACTGCCTACTTTTGCTCATACTCCCCAATCCTAACAAATCCACAAATCTAGCTTCTGAAACAGCCATGTACAGAACATAAATATTCCTCCATATTCAGATGAATGTACAAAAAGCTTTCAATATTGAAATGCCACACGAATTCCAGTCACAAGAAATAGGCCAAATGAGCAATTCTGACTAGCCAGTTTATCTTCGATTTTATTTTTCCCTTTTGAGAGTTCTTTTTCCAAATTAATATTCCTTTGTTTGCTCTTTTGGGGGTGAGATTCTGTTTTCTTTTAGTTTGACAAACTTAGTGCCAAAAACATAAGGCAAAGCCATCATATTTCTGTTTACAGAAGGCAAAAAATGTAAGTCCAAGTGAAGAAGAACTTGAGTGAGAGAGCCCTGTCCTGTCTTATTCCCACAATTCCTGACCCTGAAGATCCTGAGAGTTTGAGACATACCATAGGACTTTAGTGGAGCAGCTAGTATTAGTGAGAAAGACCTTGGAATGACCATGAAATAAACTGAAATATTTTTCAAAAGTCCCAGCAAGAATTCAGTTACCTCAGCAATAACCAAAATAAAGAAGTCTGGATTGCAAAACAAAAGAGATTTAAACAGACTCTTGGAACTACTTTGAAATAAGACCTGACCAACCACTTTGAAACAAACCTACAAATTAAAATCTGCAGACCTGTGGGCAGTGACTGGTTTCCCTCTCATCCCATTCACACCACCAGGAAAGTGAAGAAGATTAATGTTCCCCCTTTTTCACAAGCCACTTTCAGACCATTAGTCTCCAATGTCCTTGGGAGAAAATTCCATTTAGGTCTATGTGAGTACAATATATCCCCAGAGTTTGCTAAAATTTATCATCTCCAACTCATCACTGCTGCTTCTGGACACTGAAAATCCAGTCCGTGACACACATTTCGGTCTCCACTGTGTCCTCCACCATGCCAGAAGGAAATACAGACATCCTGCAGGTAGAATGTGACCAGAACACATATGTCCCAGGAGCGTGGCTTCTTACCAATGCTCTTATTCCCCTTATACATTAAATGCCACGGACCCCCCAGGGCCCTTGTCATTTCTTGAAAAGTTCTTTTTCTAAAATTGCTTATTGAAAGATCTCTCTGACACAACTACATTTCCTTCTGAAGTCACAAAGACCTCTGAAGCCCTTTGTCTTCTTCTAAACACTCTGCTGATTCTTCCTTCCTTTCCCTCCTTTCCTCAGATTGCATTCCATAGCTCATTCTTCCAATACTTCACTCTTCCCATCATGTCCATCCAGGAAAGCTTCCACTCTGGTTGAAGCCTGCTTTCTTCTTCCTGTGTCCGAGTGATGCCTTCCTGTGTAAGAGCAGGGAAGTTTGGGATCATCAGCCTCATCTAATCCCTTATTGTTGTCTAGAAATCCTAGAACTTTTTTTCCAGGTTTTTGCAGTCAGCCTACTGCACAAGTCTTCAAAACCACTTCTAAGTTCCTTCTCTTCACTCTCAGCAGCTGGTAACAGGAGATGCCTGTTGGGAGCCCTCAACTTCTCCCTATGAAGCCCACAAACCACAAGTATTGGCCTCTACTCCTACGCCGTGAGAGACACTGTTCCTCCTACTGAATGTTGACCCTTCTACCTATACCCTGGAAACCCCTCCACGGCCCTCTTCAGAGCTACTCTCTTCCCTAGACTCAGTTGCTCCTCTTAAATGGATCCTTCTTAAGCTTGCTCACATTTCTCCATCTGATAAAAGAAAATCATCCTGGCTCTCATTCTCTCCTCCTGTTCTATCTTTCTTATTCTCTAGTCCCTCAATGGCACACTCCCTAAAAGAGGTTAGCATTTTCTATTTTCTTTCTCCTGCTCATTCCACAATCCATTCTAACTTGGATTAGAGTGACATCCAAAACACTGCACAAAAACAGCTCTAAGGATACCAGTGACCTCGATGCTTTTCAGTATTTATCTAACTCAATGTCTCTCAAATGGGGCAACTTTGTCCCTGGGGAATATTTGGCCATGACTAGTTGCCATTCCTTCCCCAAGGCAGGGAACATTGACATCTAGTGGGTAGAGACCAGGGATGCTGTTAAACATCCTACAATGCACAGGATGACACCCTCCCCATCCCCACCCACAACACATTAATTCAGACCAAAATTTCAGTGGTGCTGAGGTTGAGAAATTGTGATCAAACTGGATCTTGCCTCCTTCTAGGTGTGAATGTCCACATCTATGGCCACCTATGGACCAGACTCCATCCTTTCTTGTCTTCTCAAGGATATTATTTAAAAAATTATTCTTTCCATTCCTGCATCATCAACTTTTCTCTCCCTACAAATTTTCTCTCCCACTTTACAAACAGGAAGTCCTGTTACTTTAAAACTGAACACTCTTAAACCCAACTCTTCCTTCAGATACTGCCTTCTTTCTCTGTATTCTTGTCCAGAGGAAAAAAAGTTCAAAAGATTAAGATGTTACCTAAAATTCCAGATATCCCACTCTTCTTTTGCTGCCTGTTTTCAATCATTCCTAATTAGGATTTGGTTCCACCACTAAACTTAGATTTCTCTTGTCAAATCCTTTTCCCCATTGCCAAGTCTAATGGTCATTCCCTTCTACTTTTCACTTCTTCATCTTGGCTCCTAGGACTCTCTTCATCTTCCTCCTACCTCCATGACTTCCTCTGCCGATTATTCCTCTTCTTCCTGACCTATAAATATTGGGGCCCCCAGGGCTCAATCCAGAATCTCTATGTCACTCCCTTGTTGCTTGTCCATAGCTTTACACACTGTCTACCTGCTGACAACTCCCAGGTCTCTGACTGAACCTCTCTTTAACTCCAGATATATATATCCCACTGCATTTTGATCTCTCTCCACTTGGATGTTGCAAATTTTGCATATACAGAACAAAATTTTTAGTATCATCTATTTCTCTACAAATTGCTCCTTCCAGTCTTCCAAATCAAAAGCTTTTGTCAAGTCATCCTTGACTGCTATTTCTCATACACTGCACATCTGCTTTGTCAACAAATCTATTACTTCTACTTTCCAAATACATCCAGAATTGGAATGTCTCACTACTACTATAATGAACACTCAGCCACCACCATCTCATCCTTCGATTCCTGGAAAGGACTAATAGGCCTCCTTGCTTCCGCATAGCCTATTCTCAGCACAGCCAAGTGATCCTACTAAAGCACACAGTCAGGTCACCCCTCTGCTCAGAACCCTCATATTTATATAAAGATAAATAAATAAATAAAAGTATATATATGACACTCAAAAGTCTTTTACCCTCAAATGACTTCCCAACTCAGAGTAAAACCGAAGTTTATTTAAAGTCCCCAAATCTATTATTCTCCCTATCCTTCATTCCATTCTGACCATACTGGCCTCCTTCCATTTTCCCAGACACATAACAAATCCCTCACCTCAAGTCCTGTGTTTATGCCACTCCTGTTTGGAATGCTTTCTCTGCACATTTCCAAATAGTTAGCTCCAGCACAACTTTCAGGTTTTTTCACTTGGCATCTTCTCAGTGAGATATGTCCTAAAAACCCTATTTAAAACTGTTACCACCACTAACCAACACACCCATAAAATCGCTATTATCTTTTTCTAAAGGATTTATCAGCTGACATGTTTCATTTCTTCCTCACCAAAATATTAGCTCCATAAATACAGGTATATTGTTTTCTGTATGTTAACTGTACTACTTAGGCACTAAAATAGTAGACATCAAATAAATATTTGTTGAGTGAATTAATACTTTAACTCTTCCTTGAGATCAACTGCATTTTTTACCTGGTTGAATATAATCAAATCTGAATCTCAGGGAATTAGCATTATTTTCTATAAAGTAATATCTTCCCTCAAAAAAAGGAGTCCCCCCCCGCCCCCGGCAGAATTTCAAATGAGAATAATTACTCCTTGGACCTGCTTCACTCTGTGCAACCATGATTATAAGGACTCGCATTTATTCCACTTTAATCCTCATCTTCCTAAGCCTATTTGTCTATCTAATCTTTCTAAATCCTAGGGTTTCTCATCATCTGTCTTGGTTTATGCTATTATAATCCTAATATTCTTTTGCCAGCTCAAACTCTTCATTATTTACTCCAAATCTGGTGGAAGCTAAACAATGAAAAATATCAACTAGCATGAGATTAGAGATAAGAATATTCCTGCTTCTAAAAAGCCAGGAGAGTTATATATAAAGCTCCAGTTCCAGAAAAATAAAAAGGAGATATTAATGATGAGGCATGGATCACAAAACATAAATTTTTAGCCTCTCCTTTCCTTCCATGTGTTTCCACATTGACCACAGACTGGGTTCTGATGGTGCAATATCTCCCAGCTTGCCGTAAACAGATTCAGTGCTGCTAGATCGGACTCCTTTATCCACACCCCACCCTTTGTCCAGTGTGTGCTCAGTCTGTCAGGTCCTTCTGAGTTCCTAGGTCAATGCCAATGGAGCCAGGGTATTTTTAAAGAGCCCTGCCTACTACCTCTCCAAACTTGGAGTCTGTGGGTTCAGCCATGCATTTTGGATAGACTCCTTAGATCTCCTTTGCTTTTAACCACAGACCTGGGATTGGAAGCACCTGGGGGGCTATGCATCACCTGCATGCAACCACGTTGCAGAACATTTATCTGCTCCATTGCTATGTGGATGGCTCCCCATCTTCAGTTTTAACCACAGAAGCCTATTTCTTTCATTTCTACTTCTAAGTCTGCACTCTGTGAACCTGAGTCTCTGGCACTCAGTTCCCAGCCTCGTTTTGACCAATCTCCTTTCCCAGAATCTTCAGATACCAAGTCTTCTTTCATCCCTGTTCCCGAAGGATGGCCACCACTTACATGCTTCCAAGAGCATCTAGCTGTGCCACCACTTTCCTGACTAGATATCTCTTGAACAATAGCTTTTGAGAATTATAATGTGATGAATTATATTTCATGAATAGGACAGATCAGATAATATTAAAGAAGGTATCAATAATGACACAAAAAACTAGCATGGGAAAATGCTGATGATATTTATAAAACAAATTTTCACTGTGCTTAAACAACAACAAAACTGAACTTGGTATGGTGTCCCACCATAGCAATGTCACAAGTTACACTCTACTGCCAGCACTCAGCCAGGCCCCTTTCACCTTGACTCCCTCCCACATATCCACCTTACCTATAGTTTCTAGTTTCAACATGTCCCCAACTCTTCACAAACTCTGGGGTAGCAAGATCTCATGCATCTTACACCCACATCTCTGTTCACCTTTTAATATTCTAGCATAGTTTGGCTCAACTCACTTGCCTCAGTCTGTAAAGGAGAAGGGGAGGTGGAGAGAAGCAACAGAGGTGGCAGATAATCAATAGACAAATCTGCAGTGAGTTTGAGAAGAGGTCAGTAGAAATGCTGCCTGAGAACAAGGTTGGCTGCCATCGCTGGGCACATGGGGCTGACAAAAACATTCATCTACCCAGGATTTATGCAGACTCTATAGCAGTGCTGGATGTGGACAGACCCAAGCTGGGGAGGAAAACTTAGATTGGCTTATGACACCAGTGACCTAGGATGTTCAACTGGCACTGCTCTCTCAGACCTTATTTAAAGTGAAATAAAAACAGAAATTCTAAAAAACAAACGAATAATGATAAGCATTTTATTGTCCCTGTTGGCCAAACTATATAAATACGTCCTGTTATAGAAAAACACTAGACTTTTGATCCTTCTAAAATCTGAAGTACGTGAGGATAACGCCTGAGTAAACACAGTCTATGCCCTTTTTTATTTCAGTTCAACTCAGCAAACTGCAGTTGGACCTTCCAAAATGCCAGATGGAGAAAAATAGAATACTGATTTTCCAGCTCCTTTTATTCTTCCTAGTCTTCTGTTTTCAATTCTGCTTTGCTCTGGGGTTCTCTTGGCTCCCTGGTTCCTATTGTAACTCCCATTTCTGATTTTTAAAATCTGATTTGGATCAGCTTACCCGACTTTCTCCTGGCATGTGCCCAGCCGGCCTGCCTGCACAACTGGAGCCACCGGTTTCACTGGCACTGAAACCTTCTGCCTACAAAAAGGGCTACTCTCAAACAGAATGCAGGATTCCCTGGAGCATGCTATTCTCAAGGGACTTCCTCTGTGTCTTCTGTTTGTTTACCATGGAGACAGCAGTTTAGGTGATATATGTTTACCATGAGACCAGGAGTACACGGGCTATAGTGATGCTGAGGAGAAAATACAAGCAGCTATTTATATGCTACACAAAGATGTGGCATGTAATGAGCATCGGAGGTGTGAAAAACCTATAAAATAAAAAGAAAAATCACAGATTCCTTCCTGAACATGGTATGAACACACAATTAGAGACAGATAACAGCCAGGACAGAGAAATGGATTATCAATTGCACGTATGTGGTAATCACGATTAACCCATTAAGTCCCAAGTTTTCAATTTTGTGACTATGTCAATGAAACTGACACAGGTGAATTAAAATAGACTGGAAATCAGAATATAGAGTTTATATATCCTTTATATTTTTTTTCATATATGTATATATTTTTTCAAATGTTCTAATCATTTACCTATTACTTTGCTCAAAAGACTAGACCTCTAAAAACAAAATAATTACTTCTAACTTACTGTGAGTGGTGCATATGTTGCTCAACTTAAGTTTTTATAGGTGTTCCACACCTGGGGCGATGGGATAAAATGGCTTTTAGCTCCACCAGTGTAGTCTAATGAAACTACTCTCGATTATTCTTGAGGCATGATACTGGAAAACAAAAAAGTGGGGATTTAGCCTAGGAATCTCCCCAGCTTGGGTGTGCCCAGAGTCATTGTTAAAATAAGTCTCTCAACAGGGTGAATATATTCTGTGATCCTAGTCCTACCTCTGGCCATTCTGGCTCAAACTAGCCAGTTTCCGAATGCCAAAAATGAAAATGTGGTCGTCAAGAGGATATGCTAAAGGTGGAGGATGTTCACCAACACAGCTGAACCAAAAACGCCACTGAGGGAAGCTGAACTCCAACGTGACAAAATACCAGAACCTGTTCTTGAGAAAAAAACACTTCTATTCTCACACAGGAGTTTTGTGTGAACTACATGTGTGTTTACCAGGCACACCAACATCTTGTTGCACACATTTCTTTTTAGATTAGTTTATGTTACTTAAAGAACATAAACAAAATGCAGTTAATAAAAAGAAAAAAAGGAGGCACCAAGAGTTTGTACCAAGAGCACACTCAAATGTGAAACACCTGTGAATTCTGCTTTTGGACTCTAACTGCAAAAAGTAAGAAAAGTCACAAACTGCTCTGCTTCTTTAAGACACAGGAACACTGGTGAGCATTCACAATTTTCCTCCACTGAAAATCACTGAATATAACAGGGAAGTCATTGAATACTATGTCTTTTTATTATATCCAAGTGATTTTCACAGTAGGCAATCTGCAAGTACGCCACAGGAGCCCCACACTTTGCAATAAAATGGCATTGTGGATACAGTTTTATGTGCGATCCTTTTCAGTCCAGGGCACTGTCTGGTTTCCTTATTCTTGGTCAAATTGAGTGGGAAATCCATAAAGAGGGAATGAGAAGAGGAAAAACACATAATGAGTTCTTTTTTTGCCTTTATCAATAACAAAACCATGCTCTGTCAATTACTGAAGTGGTGAATGTATATCACACTTTGAAAATAAACTAAAAAAGGTTTTTTGCATTGCTAAAGCAATTGGTAGACAAGCCACTGGCAACAGGAACAAAAAAAAAATCAGTAAATTCAGGTGGATTCTGGCTTGCTTTACCTACACGTATGGTGCAATAATGTGGCACATGAGTCAGAGAAACACTTCTTTCCCATCCCCTTTCTCCAAATGAGCCTAATATAAAATCTATTTGGTAAGGACATTTTTCAAGGCATCCTATGTGCTTAATTTTCTTTAAACAAGGCATTAATAAAATCACAGTAGCATCTAATAAGATTTTTAATTCCTTAAGGGTAGGAACCATGCCTAATCTTTAATGAGTCCAATTGAGTAGAAGCATTAGTTTGCCTCTTGGTAGGAAACAGCAACAGAATAGTCCTAGTCCTACGAGGCTGTATTACTGCAGGTTTCAAAAGGAAATGAGAACCACACTGTGTTCACTATAAATGACTGGTAATGGTCAATGTACCTGTCTGTGCTTGGTAAAGACTGCTTTCCAGAGCAAGCGAGCACAGAAACTGAGCACAAGGGTATCAAGGAATGAAGTGGGACCTTTGGAAAGTCATTGCTAGTTTATTGCAGAATGAGTTCCTGTTTGCAATTGCATGAGCAGTGTGAAGATCAAGCCTACAGTGCATGATGCTGAGATACTGAAATTCAGTAACCTGTGCCCCAGGGACACCAGAGCATTCTGAACACAGTCACTGCCACAGGAGGATTTTATGCCAGACCTGGAATCACTGAAGAACAGAATTCATTTAAAAAAAAAAAAAAATCTTTTTCCCTACTTTGTAAAAAAGTCTCTGGCTAGTTAATACAAATTTAAGATAAAGTGATAATACTCACAAACTCCGGGGTTCGGAAATCCTGCTGACTTTCCAATGATCCAAAATTGGGAACAATTGTCTGTTCAAAGTTTTCCAACACTGAAAATAAATAGATAAGTAGATAAATAAAGCATGAACTTTCATTGGCTATATACAGGAATGGGGCAACTAAAAATTGTCGCTCTCTTACAGTTTTACATTATTTAACACTTTCAGTTATCAGAAACACTCGAACCCTTCCACAGCTGTTTCATCCATGGGATAATGCCATATTGGAAGGATATTAGGTCTTAAAATTCCCCAGACTGTCTAGCATGGAAAATCACTTAGCTTCTACACAGCAATTAGATGTTATGAGTCTAGCTAAGAAACACTTTAGTCTACTAGTGCTCTTTTTTCTGCAATTTCTCAAAATACTGATGGGGAGTCATTCTGGGTTAGCAATTTTAAAATATGTTAGAAAGCAACATATGACAAATATCATGGGAATCAAGTAAAATTTTTTCTAGATCATTTTAAGAAACTTAAAAAGAAAACAAATTAATTTTATCTCATAATGCCCCAATTATCACTTGAATAAATATCTAAAAATTGTTAGCAAACTATCTTTACATTTTTCTTGGACTAAGTCTTAGGAAATCAATGAACTTTTCATATTCAAAGTGCATTTCAATGCAGGCTAGCCATATGTCAAAAGTTCATAGCCCCACATAACTAGTGGCTACAATATTAGACATGTGCAGTGTTTAGAGGGATAGAGGAACCAAATCCAGTAGATGCATCATTCTTTAAGAGACTGTTCTACCTTGTCAATAAGTTATAGACAGAATAAAAGAGATTATTCCAGAAAAAAAGACACAGAGAAAACAATAAAATCATATATCATGTGCAGTTTTGAGTTAGATACTGATTTAAAGAAGTGTAGGAAAAAACATTATGGGCTGCAGAAATAGCATGTGTGAGGACCTGGGTTCGATCACTAATGTCACAAAAGTTGGGAAAACTTGAATATTGGTTAAGTGTAAGATTATACTAAGGAATTATCATTAATGATAATTGTAACAATATAACTTCAACTACATAAGAAAATGCTCTTGATTAAATTTAAAGACATATTAAACAGTTAAAATATAGTTTAATATTTAAATCAATTTAAATAGACATTCTCATTTATTAATGGGCCTATATCTCTTCAACAGTCAATGACATGAAAAAGGGATGAGGTTAAAATTTAAAGAGTGCTGCTGTAAGCCCAGCTACCCAGGAGGCTTGTAGGAGAATCATAAGTTTGAGGCTGAGGTCAGCCTTGAAAACTTAGACCCTGTCACAAAATAAAAAAGGCTAGGGATATAGCTCAGTGGTAAAGCAGCCCTAGGTTCAATCTCTAGTACCAGCCACTCCTTCCAAAAAACAAACTGAAGAGTATTAAGGGTCATACAACTGCTAACAGTATGTGGTCCATGACTGGCCCTAATTTGGACAAATTAGGTTTAGATTCAGAGTCCTGGCACATTTGAGTACAGAATAGGTATTAAAAGAAATTGTTTTTAATTTTATTGTGTGGTATTACCTTAGCTTTATAGTGACTTCTTTTAATACAGTCTATTTTTTAAAAAAAATCTATTAAAGGCTTTTGTGAAAGAGAGGACTGAGTTATCCTCAATCCAAATAAATTTCTCCCTTCAGTGACCCAAAAGGTGGCTAAATATCTACAGGGGACATCTGTAAGAGATCTTTCAGTGACTAATTACAAAACAAAATATCAGCCAACAATTGAGCCCATTCAGTTACCAAATCCTTGAAATCTCAATATCTCAATGACATTTTAGGTTCAAATTGATTCTGGGAGAAAAAAAAAAAAGATACTTTTTTGTTCATTTAACTTATTTCTTTGTACCTATTATGACCTGAAAAGAAAGGCCAGTAGAAATGATAGCACAAAGAAGTGATTCTAACTTTTTTGAAAATCTGAGTTCATCAGAGGACCCCATGTGTGAACCAGAGCAAAAATGGGAAACACAGAAGCAAGCTGAGGCTTGACAAGCAGCAACCAAAGGCAAGACTGAGGTGCTCACCCCTGAGAACCACAGGAGGGCTACAGCAATTCTGCAGTGTTACACTTGAAGCATCGTAACATAATAAGCTGATTATTCCAACAGCAGAACAACAGCTGTCCAAGATAATTACATTCCTGCAGACCACCTTTAAAACTTGCTAAAATGTGCTTGTGTATATACCAGGCTATAGGAAGAGTTTTGTAAATTGGTTGTGGAGCTTGGCTTACATCTAGAAGATAAGACCTCACCCTTTTTATAGCATCAAGAGAGTGACAGGAGAAATTACATCTGTGGTATATTTGATGCGTTGTTTTATGGCATATATATATATATATATATATATATATATATATATATATATATATATGCATTATAAATGTAATGACGTGACTTCACTTTGACATCTTATCAGGATTCCTGTATGAATGTCTGATGTATCTATTATGTATCTGGGGTCAACAGATGGATAGAGCTACTGTAGTAGGTTTTTTTTTTTTTTCTTTTTTTTTTTTAAAGAACAGGCTTAAGAAAGTATGCATTTTGCCTAAAGACAGAGGCAAAACAAGATGTATTATCCAGATGTTCTATCAAATGAAAGGCATCAATGCAACTTGAAAGTATTTGTGAAAGAAAATATAGAACTATTGACAATTTTAGTTATTCTTCTGTTAATGGAAAGTAACAGATCCACTGGTTCATGTCAACACAAAGGAGAACCTATATTTGAGTGAATAAAAACAGAAATGGCTTTATTGTAATAGCACCTGGGAAGAACAAAGCCTCAGCTCATGACCTATTATAGCACAGAGAAGCAAATGATTTATGAAGCTAATATGATAATTACACTTCTACTACTGAGGGTTCCAGCAAATGACATTCTCATTTCTGGTAAGCTAATATAGCTGGAAAATAACTCCATTTCTCAGGGGAAAAAAGTCAAAATTAAGGTGACATTTGAGGTCTTTTTATTAAAACATGCAAAATTAGGGGGGAATCTTCTGAAAAAGCAAAATGTTAATTTTCTTTCTTTGTAAAAATCATTTTTAATATATTTTGGAATGTGTTTTTAGTACCATCACTATGTCTTGACTTTATACAACAGAAGTGCCACCTTGAACGGCATCACCATTAATTTATTTAATTTCATCCTTTGAAACATAAAAAGTATTTGGGACCTCTGTGTTAGCATAGTTCATCAATAGGCTGACTAGAGGACTAAAAGCTAGTTTTTCTAATATGATGTGAAAAAACTTTGGTCTTGACACATCGATGGAATTTTGAGCGGATGCACAATGAAAGGGCAAGTGGAAGTCAAGTTCAACAAATATTCCCTGCCTATCGTCTCTGTTGCACAGGCAGGGCATTTTAAGATTTAGGAATACCAAGTTTCCACTTCCTAAGGAAAGGAATTCAAGACATGATTAATGTTAATTTCAGCACCATTTATAAGTACCAGGCTAGACAGATATACAGAGTGCTGTAACAATACTATCAATAGGCTTACTACTGGGAAAAATCAATACTTGGAGATTTATGTCAAAAGAAACCCGCTAAATGTCTTTCTTCTCTTTCTAGATTTAATAATAAATTAGTCAGGTACAGTGGGGCACGCCTATAATCCAAGGATTCTGGAGGCTGAGGCAGGAGGATAGAAAGTTTGAGGTTAGCCTCAAAACGTAGCAAGGACCTAAGCAACTTAGTAATATCCTGTCTCAAAAAACAAAAGGGCCTGGGAAGGTGGCTCAGTGGTTAAACACCCATGGATTCAATCCACATCTCCCCAAAATAAAAACAAAACCCCCAAGCAAAATAAATTAATCATACATCAATTAGCTAAAAATGAAAGAAATGGAGAGCATATTTTAAAAACTTTCTCAATGAAGTTAGTATACTAAGACTGAAGCAATAAAATCCTTGGTACTAGTTCTGGCTTACTTATTTGGCAATCCAAAATGAAGGGTCTGACAGACTTACCTAGATGCTGGGTCATATTAATGGGTTAATAACAGGGCATTGTAAGCCTCACCAGAAATCTGTGGTTCACATGTGTATTTATTTGTCTACCAATTATAAATGGAATAAATTAAAATTTGTTATCCCAATTGTGAAATACAGTGATAACCTGTACAGAAAAGTGGATTACAAGTTTAATATAAACTGGCTAATAAAAAGAACCATTATCTGCAATTTTATAACAATCTATTGCCCAACAGAAAACACAAAAACGACCTCTCAGTAAATTCATGATGCATGATAAATAGTGCATGATAAATAGCGCCCTATGAATGAAGATAATCAGACTCAGGCACCCTCACTTTATCTAATTTACAGTATCAGCATGGCAGCTGGTTGAGTTCAGCTGACTTATTTATTATGGTGATTGTACCATAGAAATGATCAAAGATAGAGTGAATATATGAGAGGGAGCAGCTTGGAGCAAAGGGCACCAGGTATGGACTAGGGGAATCTAATGGGTCATGTTCTGAATCTCCAACTCTTTAGCTGCATGATCCTGGGTAATGTTTATTATTAGTTTATTTGCCTGAAGCCAATGATAACATTACTTTCCCTGATGATCTCAGAAGGCAGGGCAAAGATACAAATGACAATTTGAAAGCATGGTATAAAAGATAAAGTACTAAATAAGTATAAATTAAGTTCATGTGCACAGATTCAATGTGAAGAAAGTGAAGTTTACTGAGTATTGATTTATGCCTGTCATTTTTGAATGTCTAATTTCATTTAATCCTATTTTTCCCCCTTTTCACAGACAATGAATAATAAATTCAAGGTTGTTACATCAAGACATCAACTAGAAGCTACACAAGGGTAATCTGAACCTGTCTAATTCCAAAATTGGACTTCTTTTTTTTTAATACATTTTGTCTTCTGGGCTGCTGTAAATAATCCAAAGGAGCACCCTAATGTGAGGCACAAATTGATAAGGAATTAAAATCACACCATCAATATAAATTTTGAAAAATATCAGCAAAAAACTGCTTCAGTGCCAGACAGATATGACAGACTAACACATTTTGAAAAACAAACAATGAAGTAGAATTTATTTGATATAGCAGTTACACTTAGAACTGATGAAAACCTTCTACAAAATAACCAAATAGATGTTGTGGCAAGTGGCTGAAGACATTCATGTGCCAGGGATGGAAGCAGGTGATATGAGAAAAAATGCCAAGGTGTTGGAGGTATACAAACTGCCCTCCAGAAGTCCATGAGCTAGTCAATGTACAACTAAAATATGACAGAAATAGGTCTGTCATTTTGGGAACAAGGATGCACTCTTATACCCAGACTGGGCAGGATGTCTAGTGATCTGCCAGACGGTCTTGAACCTGAAATTCTCTTCTCCCACTTTGTAGAAGCATCTGAAATTGGATCCTGGCATGACACGTGACCTGAGTGCCAGCCTCCACCAGTCACTATTCTAAAAGCAACCACACACATGGGCCACCATTTCTCAACAGCCTCAGCATTCCAGATGTCATGCTGGGCCTGCCCATTATCCTGCCCCACATCACTTACCCATCCGACCCACCTCCCATCCCACATCATTCTGTGGTAGTCCTATTTGGTCTCAGAGTTCCAATGTCCCTGTCTCTTGTCTCAGTTTAACAGGATCTATTGTATCTTAGTGACAACTAGGTAAGATGAATTCTACTTCTAATATTATTAAGAAGTTGTAAACTTGAAGATTATAGGCTCTGCTACATTACACTAACGTTTTAAAATAGGACTACTCAGTCATTATTGAGAACAATGCCAATAATGGAGTTTTTCTAAGGGTAAAGATGGCTGTTTTTTTTTTTTTACCACGGAGGGCACTGGACTTGCATCATAAAACAATAATACAGCCTAGCCCTGTATCTCAGGCACATCTCTCTTTTTTATTTTTTTTGAAGAGAGAGAGAGAATTTTTTTAATATTTATTTTTTAGTTTTCGGCGGACACAACATCTTTGTTTGTATGCGGTGCTGAGGATCGAACCCGGGCGAGCGCGCTACCACTTGAGCCACATCCCCAGCCCCTCAGGCACATCTCTTAACCCTAAGTCTCAAATTCCTAATCAATAAAATGCAGATTATAATACCTACATCAAAAGGTCATTATGCAAAATAAACCAACTGATGTATAGTGACATGAAAACTGTTAAGTACTATATAAATATTGGCTATTATTTTTATTTCAATCTTTAATACAGTTTTGGCATCCTTAATCTTTTTGGACACCATTTGTTTTCCTACTTTTGACACTCCCTGCCATTGTCCCTTTCTAAATATTAATGAATTTAAGCATAGAAAAGGATAGTATTTATTGGTTTAGCAAATACTTTTGAACAAACACAATGTCCTGAACACTATTAGCTACCTCTTTTTAATGAAAGACAAGTGAATCAAAAGATGTCTTTCCTCATTTTTCTGAATCTGGATGAATCGAACTGTTATTCCACCCTGTTACTGGCACATAAACCAGCACATAAAGTCAATGACTGCAATATTTAAACAAAAACAGTGTGGCATTCTCCCCTAATCATTTCTGGAATGCAAATTCCAAATTCAAATTAGAGTGCTTAGACTTTCCCATCTTGAACAAGAGCTTTCTTTCACTCCCTGCCCCTCTTTTCCCAAAAGAGATCATTCTGGAATTATTATTCCCATTTCAGCTATTCTTTCTGAAAGAAAGAAAAGGGGAAAAGGAAAAAAAATTCAGTCATGAAGATCTAAACTGTATCAGACAGGTAAAGGAATTTGATTCTTGGCTGGGGTGCAGTAGTATATGTTCAACAATTCAAAATATTAACAAATTATATTCTCCCTGCAATAAGAAAAATACAGTCTTTGCCCAATGGTCCCCCCTGGGGTGCCTCCCTTCTTGAATTCAACTACCCAGAAGCTGGAGCCACAGTTGAGTTTTCTTGCACTCCCACTTGAAGCTTAGTCAGTTACCAACCCATTCTAAGTATCTATCTTATGCCTGGAAAGACGTCCTCCAAAGCCATCCATTTCTTTTTTTTTTTTTTTTAATTTCAATGTCACTGTTTATGTGCCAGGTTAAGTTACTTCACCTCTGCTTCATGTTTTCACAGCTCTTTGTATGTCTAACAGAACCTATCACATCACTATTGGAGGGGTCCAAAACCTCAGCCATCGCATTAGAAGCTATTAGATACAGTTTTTTTAGTTGATCTTCATCTTAAGATTATAGAAAAAAGTAAAAAACAACAACAACAAAACCTGAGTGATTACTATAAACAAAATGTGTATCTCACACTGAACAGAGTATCACACATCACTTTTTCACAACCGCTCATCATCACAAAAGATAAAATCTGGGGACAGGTGTCAATCCCCTTATTAAACTTCATGGCCATTATTTCTTTTTCTTTTACTAATCCACAGGCCCCTGGAGAGCAAACCAGTATCTTATTCAGCTCTGTATATTCCCAGAACCTGAAATGGTGTGCTGCATATTAGAGACACTCAATAAATGAATGAATGAACAAAAGAGGGTTTTATCATAAATTCTTTGTCACTCCACTAAAGTTACTAGAGCTCTTCTTTCCCCAGAATGCAATTAATTATTTACATAAGGAGAAGTGTTTCTATTTCTAGAAGCATATTGCTACACTGGGCTACACTGAGATATATATGCACACAAAGCAGGTTTATAATATCTTATCCCTTCAACAAATTATTCTTCAAATATTTGGACAACATTTACAAGAAGGAGGGATCAGCCCCCCTTCCACACCACCCACTGCTCCAGAATCTCACCAAACACCCCTGCCAGTAGCAAAAAAACCTTCACAACAGAAAAAAAAAAGTGGGGGATGAACAATCTAGTGAGTCCCTCACCCCCCCGCCCCCGGCATCTCACCCTTATGTCCTACTTCAGGGACAACTCTAAGAATTCCTTTCATCCACAGATACCCATATACCTGAGAAGAGCTCCAGCAAACACAATTTTCTCCATGTTGAGTGCTGTTCTGGCACCTCTTATAAACTGTCACTCTTTATTCACACCGCCCCCCAATAATTCAGCTCTAAAAATATACATTTGTAGAAGTTAAACATGTTTCCTTTTGAACAGCTGGAAAGACCATCACATTATTCATTCTCGCACTCCAACCAGGTTAGCTAACGATTAAAAAAAAAAAAAAAACCAAAGTATATTGCAAACTTAAGAGATTCTCACTGAATTCATTAGTTCACCATCTTGAAATTTCTCAATTGCAGTAACATATCTAACATAAAATTTGCCATTTTAACCATCTTTAAGTATACCGTTCAGTGGCATTACTTATGTTCACGATGTTGCACAACCGTGACCACTATTTCCAAATCACTTTTCATCACCCCAGAGGCTCTTTAGTCAGTAAGCAGCAATTCCCATTTCCCCTTCTTCTCCATCACTGGCAATCTCTAATATTTTTCTTTTCCTGTTCTTTTATCTATTTCTAGATATTTCATGTGACTGGAATCATACAGTATTCGTCCCTTGGTTTCTGGCTCATTTCATTTAGCACAGTGCTCTCAAGTTTCATCCATGTTGTAGCCTGAATCAAAACTTCATTCCTTTTTTTATGACTGAATAACATTCCACTGTATGCAGAGACCACCTTTTGTGTGTGCATTCAACTGTTAATGAACACCGGGGCTACTTCTACATTTTGGCTATTATGAACCATGCTGCAGCGAACCTTGGCATACATGCTGGAGTCCATTTCCAAGTCTTTTGGATCTACATGTAGGAGTGGAATCTTTGGCTCATACAGAAATTCTCTAACTTTTTCAAGAACTGCCAAACTCTTTTCTACAGTTGCTACACCTTTTTAACATTCCCTTTGGCAAGCATGAGGGTTCCTTCCAATTTCTCCACGTCCTTACCAATACTTGTCATTTTCTTTTTGTGTGTGTTGGTTTTTTTAATAATAGCCATCCTAGTAAGTGTTCAGTGGTACTGTGGATTTTGATTTGCATTTCCCAAATAACTAATGATGTTAAGCATTTTTTCATGTGCTGTTGGCCATCTGTATACCTCCTTTGGAAGAGATAGCTGTTCAAGTCCTTTGCCTGTTTTCCAAATAGGTCATTTATCTTTTTGTTCTTGAGCAAAGGAATTCTTAACATATTCTGGATACTCAAGACTTGTCAGATACATGATTTCCAGACATTTCTCCTATCCCATCGATTGCCTTGTCACTCAATGTGTTTTGATCCACAAAAGTTTTTAATTTTAGTGAAGTACCATTTTATCTGTTTTTAATTCTTTTGTTGTTGATGCTCTTTGTGTTATATATATAAGAATCCATTGTCAAAACCAAGGTCATGATGATTAATTTTCTTGTTTTCTGCTAAGAGTTTTATGGTTTTAGCTCTTATATTTAGGTTGCTGATTCAGTTTGCGTTAATTCTTACATTAATGTGAGGTAAAGGTTTGACCTCATTCTTTTAGCAGGTGGAAATCCAGCTATCACAGCACCATATGTTGAAGAGACTCCTTTCCTCAGCAAGTGTATTTGGTACCCTTTTCAAAAAAATTAACTGGCCATAGATGTATGGATTCCATTTCTGAACTTTTAATTATATTCCAGTACCAAAGTCATTTTTTTTGGTCTGTGTATTAGATATTAGTAAAATTCTTTTTAAAAATTTTTTAAATTGTTTTAATTAGTTATGTAAGACAGTAGAATGCACTTTGATACATCATATATAATGGAGTATAATTTCTCATTCTTCTAGTTGTACCAAAGTGTTTTGATCATGTAGCTTTTTAGTAAGCTTTGAAATCAGGACATGAAAGTCCTCCCACTTTGTTCTTTTACAAAATGATCTTGGCTACTTAGGGCCCCTTGCAATTCCGTATACATTTAGGGATCAGCTTTTACATATCTGCAATTTTCACCATTTAATAAACACTTCTACAACCTTTACCATCTAATAAAAAAAGACCTTTATATTAAAAATAATACATCATGTAGCCAAAAGAGTAATTTTACTTAATTTTGCCTACTTGGCATTGTTTTTCGAAGACTAACTTCAACAGTTGGTGTTCTATAAAAGGACAAATGGTATTAATTATAGAAATATATTCCAATAACATCTTGGAAGGCTATCACTATCATTTCACAGTCCAAGTGGTTCAGGTCTCCTAGGGCCCTCGGGGTTCCCAGCTGAACACCAGACCGAGTTTGCAGTTGGCTGTGGTTTGGATGAAATTTGATTCTAGTCACTGACCTGTCAGTTCCCAGATTACAGTGATTGTACATGTCCTAGGGCTGAAGAAAGACACCACTCTTAAATCCTATTGTTATAAACTCAAAGCACATTTGAGTCATAACTCCACGCTTAACCTACCAAAGTAGGCCTGGTTTCAAAGCTGGCATTTACAGCCCAGGAGGATCGAGAACACAGACAGGAAGGCAGGGGAGGGGAACCACTATGGGTCCACATTCCCTTATCCAAAACCTTTGTGTTTGATTCTTTGCCAGAATTTCAAAACAAAATAACTCTTACACATATGTACTATGTATTAGTATGCACCCTCAACAGGGTCTGAAATCACATCCCTTATACAAACAGACTCATATTTTGCAGCCAAACACATGAATATTCATTCAGAGGGGCATAAAAATATAAGCAGTCTTGTGTTATCTGAGATCAGATTTCTTCATCCAGTGAGTTAGCATCTACCAGGTTTTATATAATTAGATGAATTAACAGAAAAATTTTCCCAGCACTTTTTGGATTTTTTATTGTGAATATGGAATTATTGTATGAAATTAGTAACAATTAAGAAAAGTATTCAGTATCCAATAAGAGAAAAATTCAAAGCCCCATGACAACAACTTTCTAAATGCACAAAACAAAGAGCAGGCCGATAATGCAGAACTAAATACCAACCAACTGGAAGCAGGAAGGACTTCATAGACTCATCTCCTCTTGCCTGTCTCACAAGTTTTGTGTTAACCAGATTAGTATTCTCCTCAGGAATCAGTTACAAATAAACTAACCCAGAAAGTGAATGCTACATTCAAGTAAAAGGAAAATCAGAACTGAAACACCATTTTTGATTATCAAATAGGTAGAAAATAGTTTTTAACATCTAATATTAACAAAGGTGTGGGGAATCCACCCTCAGAAAGCCTGAGCTTTCTGAATAGCAATGTGGTAATATTAGCCAAAAGCTTAATATTAGTCATAGCCTTTGCTCAATACAAGAGTGTTTAAATCCATTAAAATACATCTACAGGATAGTATATAATGTGATTATTTAAAATAACCTACAGAAAAATGTTCATGACAAAGAACATTTAAAATACATATTTCAATGTGAAAGATTAGATTATAAAACTATATATAGAAGATGTTAAAAACCGAAAGCAGGAATTCAGGTATCTGCCTGCACGTATTCATAACACCATTGTTTACAATAGCTAAAGGTGTCCACTACAGATAATGGATTATCATCCGGACTTTAAAAAGAAGGAAATTCTGACATTTGACCACATGGATTAATCTTGAGGATATTATGCTAAGTGAAATAAGCCAGTCACTAAAAGACATTAAAAGAATGCCTGATTTCACTTATGAGGCACATGGAGTAGTCAAATGCATGGAGACAGGAGGGACAGTAGTATCCAGAGGAGGAGGAGGGATGGGGAGTTACTATTTAATGTGTGTAGAGTTTCGATTTTGTAAGATGAGAAAGATTCTGGAGATGAATGTAAAACAATGTGATATGTTTAATGCCACTAAGATATACTCTTGAAAATCATTAGAACAGTAAATTTTAGGTGATGGTGTATGTGTATCACAATTAAAAAAAAAAAAAAAGCTTTAAAAAACTTAACAGTAGTGGGTTGGGCTGTACTAAGCAGCAAAGGTCAAGAACTAGACAGCTGAGCAGGAACCAGAGCTGCTCCGAGCTTCACCCTCCTTGGACAGAGACTTCTCCTCCGCCACTGGAGTCCTGAACCATTGTCTGAGGAGAATGCTCTCAGGGCAGTTGGGCTTTTATCACTTGCCTAGGTTTTAATTCTCCCCTCTGCCACGAGCCACTTGCCAATGAACTGGAAAGTATATTATTTTCAAAAACAAACCAAACCCTGAATGTATTGTAGGACCTAAGGCTTTGTAGAGGTAAAAATAAATTGGGGGGGGGGGGGGTGGGATGAGTACTGAATATCAGGTGACTTTTATTTTCTTCTTAATAACTTCTATTTTTTTTTCCAAATTTTCCACAAACAAAAAACAAACATGAAGATAAAAAAGCATCTCAGTCATAACATCTCCACCCCTCACCATGCCTGGCAAAAGCTTGCTGCTGTGCCTCAAGTCCTCACCACTTCAGTAAATTCCCCCAACAAATAAATCAGACCAAAGTTACTGGAGTCCTCCATGAAAACTTTCCCTCATTCTTCCATATCCAGTTCCTCAATAAATCCTGTCAAGTTTGCAAAATCTACCCAAAAGCCAGCTATGGCCTCTCACTCCTGCAGGGCCTACATAATAAGAGGTAATGCTTGAAGAGTGCTTGATGTATCCCAGTGCCTATTTTATATCCAAGTTCTTTATATACATGAACCCACTGCATCCTCACAGTAGCCTATGAGGTAGGATCAGTACAACAGTCACCTTTATACCTCTGATGAAGAGAAGTCAAGTCTTTTTTCTAAAATCACAGAGCTAATGAACCATAGGTCAGAATTTGAGACTGGGTGCTCACAGGTTATAGTCTTAACCACTCTATTATCCTGCCCCTTAGCCTTCTGCAGCTTGAGTTCTCCCAATATTCAGATCTCTGTTCAATGTCTCTGCCTCTGAAGTGTCCCTGAAATCTTAAATAACCCCATAGTAGAATGACCATTTTGTCACCTTGCTGAACTTTCCTTTGGTACTTAATTCACAATTACACATTAAGTATATGAGATGAATGAGGGCAGAGATTTCACCTTATGGTAGCTGAGTCCAATGCACCAGAACAGTGTGTGGACTCTGTTCGGCACTCCCTAATTGTCTGTTAAATGGCCAACCAAACGAATGCTTAACTTCCATGAGGGTGGATGGTGGGGCCAGTCAGACCTGAACCGAAATCCAGACCTACACTTCCTAACCGTGGGCTTGGCAGCACACTCAACCTCCTTGTGCCTCTGCGCACTTAAAATTTCCTTAAATTCTTTTCATTTTTTAAAGAAGATATAACTTTTTGTAGTATATTGAGAAATAAAGGTGTAACAGAACATTTAATAAGTTACTGTCAACATCAAAAATTAAGGAAAGAACAGGGATAAAGATGTAGCTCAATGGTAGAATGCAAGGCTAGCATGAAAAGTTCAAGTTTCAAGTAGTCACACCACCACCAAAAAAAAAAAAAAAAAAAAGATTTAATAAAGTATATGCGAATTCTAATACTAAAAATTGAAAAACATATTAGCTCTACCTAAATTCCATTTTTATGCATTCTCTGTTGTACACTTACTTAGAAATTTCCAAATCATGTCCACTACTTAACTTTCAAATGTATGTATACATTTTATAAGCCATTAGTTAAATAGCAGATGAAAGTACAAAGATTTCTTCTGAAAGGATCAGTTTTATTATTTTTATAAATTTTTGGAAAATGTAACTGAATGGTTAAGATGATTTAAATTCATATTAGCCACCACCTGCCATGCTATCGCTCAGAGGTAACTCAGTGAAAATCAAATGCAACCCTGGTAGTAAAAGCCTTGCCGCCTTCTTCACCCCTTGACTGTCCAGAAGCTTTGGGAGATTTTTGAGAAGTAGGGCCTCCAGATGCAGCCCAGTCATTCTCTTTTGCTGCAGGAGTGGGGATTGGGATGGCCATCGTGATGGCTAACTTACTCGAAGCATCTGGCTCTGTGCCCTTCATCTGAGCGCTGCTCCCCTTCAGCCTGCCACACTCACAACCTCCTCTCCAGATTTCCTGGTGATGTAGATGACTCCACGGGATTACCCTGGTAAGTCTTTGGACGGCAGCGTTTCTCAACTCTGAATACAGTGCTATCGAAGGTCTGAATCTATTCCACTTGCTCACAGAGAAATGATCAACCTTTTGTGTCTCTTCTTTCATTACATTTTACTTGATCATCAATTCTATAACCCGAAATTCTTGTTTAGCTGATGGTTAACTTCTCCTAGTACTCTCTTTGGTACCCAGTACCAAAGCAGGGAGAGAGAGAGTACTAGGAGAATGAGAGGCAGGCAGATCCAAACATTAACACTGTGTCCCAATTTGGGAGCTCTTTATTTAATGGGTTCAAAGTTTCTTTTAGAAACTCGACAGGGACTTGAACTGTGTGATCATTCTCCAGCTGTCCAGCCACATCTAAAGAGGCTCAGGAATGTCTACTCCATAAATACCACAATAAAGTTCTTCAATGTGATTTTTTTTAAAAAAACAAATAACATTACCTAAATATAGTTAAATCGCCTTAGAGATTCAAGCTATTTAAAATTTCCTAAATATGCACTTTACATGTTAATTACAGAAATGATACATATGACAGAACTCAGAATACCTCTCCCTAGGGAATGAGTTATAATTCTGCTGTTTATTTCAGGATCAAATGTCTTTGGTTTCTGGTCCTTTGTGAGTTCATCTAATGCCTGGTTTTGTTCTTGTCCTATGTTTTCATGTACCCAGTCTATATAAGTAACATACTTTCACAAATAACTATCATTTATTTAGCATGCAATATGATCTAAGGACAACACTAGGTCTTAGAGATATAAAAATGACCACCGAGAAGATATAAAAATGGCCATATGAAGGCTTTAAGCAAATAAAATATCCAAGTGACCCTCTAGGGAGAATCAATGCCTGCAGAGGGCTGGGGAACCCAAGAAGAGATTCCTAAACCAGCCTGGCAGGGTGCTGAAGAGGTGGTCCCAAAGGCAAGTCCTGATGGACATCTATAAGGAAACAGGAAACCCTCTAAGAGGCCACTCTGCTAAGAAAACCCAGGGGGAACTAACAGAGATGGTGATAGTAGAGATGAACAGAAATAGATGGAGTGCAGTGATAAGAAGCTGTTAGAATCAACAGACATCACAGGCTGATTGGAAAGGAAGGTCAGAAATGTCTAGGAGTCCTGTCTGACCTGGGCTACTGGTTTACTAGGTAAGAAGTGTCTTCCAAATCTCCAACTCTTCATTCACCAGTTTCAGTAGGAAGTCTTCCTACCGTTTTGTAGAGAAAGTAGAAAAATAGATATGATCACATGGTGAGTCCCTTTACTGAATTGACCAAATCATATTCGTTTATTAATTCAGCCAACAAATATTTCTTGCATGGCTGCTTTGTGCTAATACTGGGAAAGCTCTGAGGATACAGCAGTAGCTGAGGACCCTGCCTCCCCCCATTCCCACCATCTCCAACATCCTCCAAAGCCTCTTTCTATTCTGTGTTTCCCATTCCCTCTAGCCTTCTCACTATAGATTACTCAGTACTTTATCCTATGACTTCAACCTATTCTTTATTCTTTTATCAACATTCATTTCTCCTCAAATTTCTGCCATCTACTAAAAAAACAAACAAACAAAAAAAAAAAACACCTCCTTGGGCAATGAAACACAATCAAAATGTCAAATGTGCATAACTTTGATCCCACAATTCCACTTTAGAAACTTGTTACACAAAAATTCCGCATACATATGAAAAGATGCAAGTGTGCACAAGTATGTTCTGGTGTTCACTGGAGAGAGCAAAACTTATGAGAGAAAAAATGTCTAAACTCAAGATGCTACTATAGCAAAACAGAGTATCACACATTTGCTTTATGCAGTGACATGTCTGAAATGTATGAACAAAAATGCAAACTTTAGCCAACTCCATAGCAATAAGCTCAAATTTTATAAAGTGTTATAAATGTGTATGTGTGTGGGGGGGGGGGGGGGGGGGGTCATGAGCATAGAAAAATCTTGAAAGATATACTTCAAATTATTAACTGTGTCTACATATGAGGGAATGCAACTATGGAAAAGAATCTCAAGTCATATTTTTTAATGCTTAAAAAAATAAAGTTTTAAGAGACAGGGTCTCACCAGGTTGCTTAGCACCTCACTTTTGCTGAGGCTGGTTTTGAACTTGATATCCTCCTGCCTCAGCCTCCCAAGCTGCTGGGATTACAGGCATGCACCACTGCACCTGGCTCCTAATGCTTAAAACTTTTACAATGAGTATATACTGCTTTGCAATCAGGATAAAACATTAAAGATAAGAGGTTACCATAAAAAATTAAAACAATTTCAATCAGCCTTTTCCATTATGGCATCTAGTGCACTGTAACACAGTCCAAACTCCTCAATACTACTGATGAGGGTCTAGGTGTGCTCGTGCCCCTCCAATGCACATTCAGCCTCTACCACACACTTGCCAGCTCTGGCAAAGGTCAACAATGACTTGCACACCACTAAACCTAATGTCTATTTTCCAAATTCCCATGAGATGCCTCCATGACATCTCAACAGTCATAGACACAGATGACCAAGACATCTTTCAAAGACACTCTTGTCTATTGGCTTCATTCTCTTAAAGGTCCTCCCATGTCTCTAGTCTCCTCTGTTGGTGCCTCCGCTTTGACTAGACCTTTACTTCTGAAAATATTCAGGGCTCCACGCAAGCACTGCTCCTCTATGATCCACAGCATCTATTAACACATCCAGGCTAACGTCTTCAAGTACATGGCTCCATCTCAGGTACATTTCTAATTCTCTTTTAAAGTTCCAGATTCATGCGTTCCACTGCTTGTGTGACACTTCCATTTGAAAACACCATAAGCATCTCCAACTTGGTGTTCACAAAGGACTTAAGATTATGTCTCCACAAACACTTTGTCACCCAAAGTTATTTTTTCTTTGTTATTTTTTTATTCAGTAAATTATACCACCACCTATTCAGCTGGTCAAGTCAGAAACCTGGTTGTCATTCCCAACTACCTTCTCTCCTTATCCCTCACGGCCAAACATTCAGTGTCTTATTGTGCTAAGATTCTTTGATCCTGTCCTCCTCTCTCCATTTCACCCTGCCAAGCCCCCAGCACGATTGCAGTAATCTCCTAACCAGTTCCCCACCAGCAACTTTCATCCTCTTCCAACTCCAATTCCTTTCCGCAGCCAAAATGACCTTTGAAAATAAAATTCTGAACCAGTACTTTTCTGCTTTAAACCTTCCAATGGCTTCCTACTAGGAAGACATGGCATGTATCACAATGGAATATTATATTCAGCCACAAAAATAAATTTTGTCATTTGCAGTGACATGAATGAAAATGGAGGACATCGTCTTAAATGACATAAGCCAGGCACAGAAAGCTATACCGCATGTTCTCACTCATAGGTGGAAATTACAAAGTTTGTCTCAAAGAAGTAGAGAACAGAATGGTGGTTTCCAGACCTGGGAGAGTGTGGGGGAGAGAAAGAAGGAGAGAGGAAAGTTCATCTAATGAGTAGAGAGGGGTGCTGATGGAGAGGAGGAATAACTTCTAACGTTCAGTATGATAACTGAAGTTGACAATAATCAATTGTATATTTTAAAATAGATAGTAGAGAGGGATTTAAATGTTCCCAGCACAAAATAATGATAAATGTCTGGGGTGATGGATATGCCAATTACCATGATCTGATCATTACACATTGTATACAAATATTGAAATTTCATGCTGTACTCCATAAATGATCAATTGAAAATATATTTTTTAAAAATGAGAGTCCATCATGAGAATCAGGGTTACATTTATTTGATTTACTGTAGAACCTCCGTGCCTAGCCAAGGTCTTTGCACATACTTGACCCTAATAAATATTTCCTGAATAAATGAATGACATACAGAAGCATCTAGGTGGCTATGAGGTTTAGAAAGGTATGTTTTTAATTCCTTGTCTGTTGTGCCTCATTTTATAAGGTGAAATTCATGTATTCATATTACATATCCTCTCTCACACACAAATATTGATAGAAAATAGTGAAAGAAAAATAAGTAGGAAGGATCAGTGATGGGGAAAGATACAGGTGAAGGTGTTAATATTAATCTGAAAGATCAGATAAAGGAGAAACCAAAATTGAGTATAAGCATACATTTATATATGCATTATATATAAATTAAATATAATGTTCGTATTATATGAATTATATACTACACATACATAATGGACACATTTTGTACATATATATTTTACAAGGAGGGAGAGAAAAGAAGTTGAGGCAGTAACCCTGAAAGTGTCCATTTCCTCCCTGAGCAAGAGGATCTACTGCCAAGGAGGGCAGAGGGTGTGGTATGAATACTGAGGAAAAGAAAGAGTCTGAACTTCTGTGACTGACACCAAAGGGTTGGCCGACTTGGCCTGCCAGGCTCCATTCTGTCTTTTTCCCCCTACACTATTCAAATGCTCAAGAGTCTGATTTTCTTTTGGCCCCTTTTCTGGAGAGTCGGTGCAAGAATCCAGTGTATCACAACAACCAGAGGAACTAGGCAGAATGACTCCTCCCTTGCCCCCAAGGAGATTCTGTCCTAGTAATTGGGGTGTGGCTGGCTTTGATGTACACCTCATCTTGTGAACCAGTGCCCTAGGGAACCTCTCCCTGGTCTCTAGGTCACAAGCTGAGCACACTGGGATGATGATCAACACCCCCAGTCAAAACCACAGTGACATGCAACGTCCACTATCTTTCAACCAACAGAGAAACAGCAACTTGGAGAAGAGAAAAAACGTACAGATGGGTCTGTTATCTCCTTGCACATGGCTCTGATGGGAAGTGCATTTTTCCTGGTGGGTGCTGCCAGGTTAGCCATCACTGCCAGAGGGCAAAGTGGGAAAAAATAGACTTCTTTGGACATTATCTTTCCTATTCTTCTGTTCAAAACTAAAATTTTATCTAGCAGTCAAGAACATGAATCCAAGAATATTTTGGAGCGGAACAGTCCTTAGCTGAAAATAGCCCAGAGGAAAACTTTGGAATTTTTAACCTTATAACAGACTCTTGTTCAGGAGATATGAGTTGCAATTTTAGTTAACAGCTTAAAGATGTCAGAATTACTGAAACTGACTGACAAATACACAGAAAAATTTAAAATTTACCTGTCTTCTACCAGCTGCTGCACCTCTATTTCCTATTCTGGTGTTCAATTACAAATGAATCTCTGTCTTCTTTTTATTTGTTCATTTTGGATATATATGGCAGTCGAGTGTATTCTGACATATCATTCATACATGGAGTATAACTCACCACTCTTGTGGTTGAACATGATGTGGAGTTTCACTAGTCGTGCATTCATATATGAACCTAGGAAAGTTACGACTGATTCATTCTACTGTGTTTCCTATTCCCATTACCCGCCCCTTCCCCGACTCCAAGTTGCCTATAATCCCAGTAGCTCAGGTGGCTGGAAGGTTCAAAGCCAGTCTCAGTAACTTAGTGAGGCTCTAAGCAACTTATCGAGACCCTGTCTCAAAATAAAAAGGGCTAGGGATGTGACTCAGTGGTTAGGTATCCCTGGGTTCAATTCCTGGTACCAATAAATAAACAAACGGACAAACAAATCTATATGTAAAAAGAGACCTTGAAATTACCTATTTCAATTACTTGATCAATAGAAAATAAGAACAAGAGAGAAAGTTCAAATTTAAGGAGCTGGTAGCAAATCTAGGAATAGAACTCAAGTCTCCCAACTCTTAGTCCAGGGACTTTCCACCGTATCACACTCCCAGCTCTTCAACTCAAGAGGACTCAAGTCCATGAAATGGAGACTTACTGCTTGCACAGAAATGTGCTTCACATGTGTGACCAAATGCCTCACAAACGGCAATTTAAAACTCATGTCAGGGCTGGGGATGTGGCTCAAGTGGTAGCGCGCTCGCCTGGCATGCGTGCGGCCCAGGTTCGATCCCCAGCACCACATACAAAACAAAGATGTTGTGTCCGCCGATGAATAAAAAAAATAAATATTAAAATTCTCTCTCTCTCTCTCTCTCTCTCTCTCTCTCTCTCTCTCTCTCTCCCTCTCTCTTTAAAAAAATAAAAATAAAAATAAAAATAAAACTCATGTCAGTAAGACTTTTATTTGAAGAAGGATTACCAAACATATGCATTTAGCTCTGCTACTACCAGAACACAAACCAATAAGGGTGAAATAGAGGACACAGCAACAAAATTTTCGAAGGCAGAGAGTAAATAGACTAGTGGCAAGTGGCTTAACAGACTAGACAAAGCTCCATCCTAAACTAGGGAAGACTGTGGCAATTTCATTTAACTGCAAACCCTCAAGGCTGAGGGACTGGCAACATAGGCTCCTCTGGAAGTAGAAAGGGGAGGGTGGCAAGAGAACAGGTTCCAAGTCTAAGTAGTAGACAGCATGAAGACAGTGAGTCCCCCACCAGCCCAGATCCCACCCAGAAGAAGACTGGGAACCTATTCTCTAGAAAGAGTCCACAGGGCATCTTTGGACTGAAAGATACCAAGCCCAGTCAACAATGAGGTTCCATAAAGACAGATTACACAAAAAAAATGACTGCTAATTAGTGGATACTGATCTATGATGGGGAAGGGCTGGGAAGAATGGAGGAACTTTGAATTGAGCAAAGGGGAGAGGGTAGAGAGGGGTTATGGTCACAGGAAAGATGGTGGAATGAGATGGACATCATCACCCTAGGGACATGTGTGATTGCACGAACGGTGCGTCTCTACACCATGTACAACCAGAGAACTGAAATGTTGCACTCCATTTCTGTACGATGAATTGAAATCCATTCTGCTATCATGTACAACTAAGTAGAAATAAAAAAATTTAAAAAGTAATTTTTCTTTTGAAAAGTAAAATCACTTATTTCGTGGGGGAAAAAAGACTGCTGATATTTTCTTCTAAATGTCTACTTAGCTTTCTGATTGGTTATATTTTCTACTCACAATATGATTAGTTCGAAGTTTAAAAGAGGAAAAAAAAAAGGCCTAAAAATACTAACATCAGGTTTCCTAAAAACAAATACACAGAACTGGATGTGGTGGGGCACACCTGTAATCCCAACTCCTTAGGAGGGCGAGGAAGGAGGACTGCAAGTTTGAGGCCAGCCTCAGTAACCAAGTGAGAATTGGTCCCAAATTTTTTAATAAGTTAAAAGATATGGGGATGTAGCTTAGTGGTACAGCATCCCTGTTCAATCCCCAATACTGGAAATTTAAAAATAAAATAAAATAAAACCGTTCAGTTAAATCACCCGAGAATTACAGAAAAGAATGGCAAGGCTTCCTAGATATTAAGGACATCATGTACCAGAAAAACAGCAAAGCAACTTGGAAAAGAGAAAATGACCAGAAGAAGAAATTAAAGAACTAGAATCTCCAGGGAACTGAGAAAAAGCACATTCATGAAAACAGGACAAAATGTTACCAAACAGAGTCACCAAAAAAAGAGAAATATTCAGAAAATACTCTTGGAAATTAAAATAATGCTGCCTCCAAAAAAAAAAAAAAAAACAGAAAGCGTGAAAGATAAAATTCAGGAAATATTTGAGGCTGGGGTTGTGACTCAGTGGTAGAGCACTTGCCTAGCATGTATGAGACTCTGGATTCAATTCTCAGCACCACCTAAAAATAAATAAAATAAAGGTCCATTGACAACTAAAAAATATTTTTTAAAAATTAAGGAAATGTTCGATAAAGCTGAGCAAAAAGAGATAGAAAACAGTAATCATAAAAAAAATTAGGGGACAAATTCAGAATAGCCAATATCCAAATAAAAGAAGTATTCATGTCCAAAGAAACAGAAGGCAAATACTTGAGTTTCCCAACTCAGAAGAGCATTTTTCCCTAGATTTGAAGAATATGTTTCTCCCAAAACTGAAGGATGGCTTTTCTTCTGAGAGTGCGGGGATTGTGGAGGGTAAATGGAGGGAGACAACTTCCCCTAGTAAAATACCTAGTAATTTTCCAACATATTAATCCTTATAAAAATTTCCAGAGTTTAAAGAGAAAACATTTTCATACAAAGGATCATAGTCAAAATGTGACTCAAGGAACTTTCCAAGGAAGTTCAAGAACAACTCTCAAAAGTAGAAGGCTTCAAAATTCCGACAGCAGGTGACTTTTACCCTAGAACTAAGCAATTAGTTAAGCCTTTGCTTAAAAGCCAGAAAAGAATACAGGCATTTTCAGACCTGTAAGTCTCAAAAAATTACCTCTTTCATTCGTATCCTTTCTCCAGGAGGCAGTGAAAACTGTGCTCCACCAAAACGAAGTAGTAAGCCAACAAAGAGTAAGACTTAAACTTGGAGTTCTAAGGCAAGACAGAAGCTAAAGGAATCCTCGGGTTGGTGGTAAGAGGGTATCACTCACAGCCCTGAGCTTGGAGAACAACTTAGACAAAGTGGGGAGGACCATAAGGCTCCAGAAGACCCTTCCCCACAAAAGATGAATTAATTAATTCCCTGTGTGGCTGGTTACACTGAGAGGAGATTTACAACTGGGGTAAATTTACAACTGAGGTTGAATTATTCATAACCACATCAAAAATTAAGTAAAAATTCAAAAGTCAATATCTATTGCACAGTCTTGAGAAGAAAAGTAATCAAACTCTATTACATGGCTCGTCTGCGGAGAGCATTACATAGTTACAGTAAACACTAAATATTGATCTTATCAAAATTACAATGCGATTACAATACAACCACATTTGGGAGAATGGGGGTGGAGAAGGTTTGTATGAGAAGAGGCAAGGGGCAAGTGTAGATGAAAGAGAGCTAAATAATCCCTTTGGCATCAATGAACAATGCCCAAAGTGAAAAATAGACAAGTTACAATTTAGGAATGTTTTAGAGATAACAGTATAGAGAAAAATGTTAGAAGAATTGGCTGAAGGTGAAAACACTGGGTGCTGAGGAATAGAGAACAGAAGGGATGAGAGAGGCTGCTGCTTTTCCTAGCAAATCTTACAGTGTTATTTAACTATTGATTATGTAAACACACTAATTATATAAAACATTGACAAAAAAACTAAAAACTTTCCATTTTTCCCCATTAAAAAAGAAAGAAGAGGGAGCACTCATGTCAAACACCCCATAAACCCTTACACAGAAATGTAAGATTGACTCTTCTGGCACCTGCTATATGCCAGGCACCATGCTAGATGCAGAGATGTAACAAGGAACAAAGCAGAAAACATCCCTTTTCTGAGAGCTTATATTCCATAATAAAAGCTAAGTGTAAACACTTTTTAAATAACTAACTCTGCTTTTTTACAATACAGAATCAGAGGGAAGCATTTTATTTTTTAGACAGAGTGGTCAGAAGAGGCTCCCTAAGGAGTGATATTGGAGACTTGAAAGGATGAGGAGTTGGCCATGCGGGGCTCAAGGAAGAGCATTCCAGGAAGAGGGGAGCAAGCCAACAGTTCTGAAGCAGAAAAAATCTTGGTGTGCTCAAGGATATCATCAAAGACCACTGTGACTGCAGAATAAAGAGATGAGAAACTGGGGGACAAAATGACCTAGAAGAGGGAGCCAGAGCCTGATGACACCATGCACTGACAGGTATGCAATGGCGTGGCCTCACAGCATCTGCTGTGGGAACAGGGGAAACCACAGACCAGTTAGCAGACAACTGTTGAGCTTCAGGCAACAATCCTGGCTAAAGTGGAGAGAAAAAAGACAAATTCAGAATCATTTCGAAAATAGAACTGAAGGTCCTGGAAGGAGGGAGGGCCACGAATGAGAAGTCAAGGAAGAGCACAGTCCATGTAGATAACCTGTATCTAACTTTGGAAACTAGGAGGATAGTAGTACCATTTTCTGAGATCATGAAGACCTGGGGAGAAGAGGCAGGATGGGATAGACAGGACAAGGAAGAAAATCAGCTTAAACCTTAGACGTGCATATTCAAGGTAGATGCCGATGGGGCAGAAGGATATAGGGTCTTGAATATTCCCTTGGGGAGTCCTCAGTTAATTAGTGGTATTGACACCTGGGGGCATCGATGAGCATACAGCAAGAGAAGAGGGTCTAAACCACACCATGAAGAACTCAACATTCTCAAGTCTTGTCAAGAAGAAAATGCCAGAAAAGGATCAAGGCATGACTAGCAGGGAAGGGAAAGCCAAGTCAGGAGGTAATTTCGAGAAGAGAATGGAAAACTGTTCTTAAAGCTTTTCAGAGCTCCAGTAAGATGGGAATGTATCCACTGGAAGCAGTGACATGATGATCTTGAATGACCCTGACAAAGAAGAGTGATGGAAAAAAAGATAGCAAACTATAACACGCAGAAGAGTAAGTGAGTAATAAAGAGGCTGCCGTAGATACGGATAATATTTTAGAAATTTTGCTTAGAAAGGAATAGAGAATGGATAAGAGATGGATAGGGACACAAGGGTCTAGAAAGGGTTTTTGGTTTTTAACATGAGGGCACCAGAGCATCAATTCCCTCATTCCTTCAGTCACCCAGAACACCATCCTCGTGGAGCTTCCAATCTCCTGGGGGCAGAAACAATGAACACACTGACTTCAGGTGGAAATAACTGCTTGGAAGATGAGCAAGGGTGGTTAGGAAGGCAACAAGTAACAGTGATATTTTAAATAGGTGACCCAGGGATGCCAGCTCTGCGTAAGTGACATGCAAGTGAGAAAACTGGATAAAGTGCAGGAGCAAGTATCCTAGGTGAGGAAGAAGGTGGAGGTATGAGAAGGCGGAACCCAGATGAAAACATTGGCCCCTGCAGTGGGGTGGTGGTGAGAAGTCCAGGGGCAGCAGGAGGCCAGCACGCCTGGAACAGAGTGAGAAACAGGCAGACCAGGAAGAAATAAGGATAAAGAGGGGGCATGGGCCTTCATAGCAAAGAGTTTTGGGTTTGGATTTTTTTTAATGATTTTTATTTATTTATTTTACTTGCATTACAATTCTTAATACACCATTATACAATAATGTATCATATCTCTGATGATATATAAGGTATATTGACACCAAATTCACATCTTCATACATGTATTTTGTATAATGATGAGGGTCTCCTTTCACCATCCATGCTATTCCCTTTCTCCCTCCCTTTCCCTCCTACCCCTATTCCCTATCTACAGGTAATCTTCCTCCCTTGCTCCCTCCCAACCCCATTTTGAGTCACCCCCCTTATATCAGAGAAGACATTCGACATTTGTTTCTTTGGGACTGGCTAACTTCACTTAGCATAATCTTCTCTAATGCCATCCATTTCCCTGCAAATGCCATGATCTTATTCTTTTTATTGCTGAGTAATATTCCATTGTGTATAAATGCCACTTTTATTATCCATTCATCCACTGAAGGACATCTAGGTTGGCTCCACAGTTTAGCTATTGTGAATTGTGCTGCTATAAACATTGATGTGGCTGTGTCCCTGTAATATGCTGTTTTTAGGTCCTTTGGGTATAGTCCGAGGAGAGGGATAGCTGGGTCAAATGGTGGCTCCATTCCCAGTTTTCCAAGGAATCTCCATACTGCTTTCCAAATTGGCTGCACGAATTTGAGGTCCCACCAGCAATGTATGAGTGTACCTTTTTCCCAGCATCCTCTCCAGCACTTGTTGTTGTTTGACTTCATAATGGCTGCCAATCCTTCTGGAGTGAGATGGTATTTTAGAGTAGTTTTAATTTGCATTTCTCTGATTGGCTAGAGATGATGAGCATTTTTTCGTATATTTGTTGATTGATTGTATATCCTCTTCTGAGAAGTGTCTGTTCAGGTCCTTGGCCCATTTATTGATTGGATTATTTGGGGTTTTTTGGTGCTTATCTTGTTCAGCTCTTTATATACCCTAGAGATTAGAGTTCTATCTGATATGTGAGGGGTAAAAATTTGTTCCCAGGATATAGGCCCCCTATTCACCTCACATATTATTTCTTTTGCTGAGAAAAAACTTTTTAGTTTTAATTCATCCCATATGTTGATTCTTGGTTTTAATTCTTGTGTTATAGGCGTCTTATTAAGGAAGCTGGGGCCTAGCCCCACGTGATGGAGATTAGGTCCTACTTTTTCTTCTATTAGATGCAGAGTCTCTGGTTTAATCCCTAGATCCTTGATCCATTTTGAGTTAACTTTTGTGCATGGTGAGAGAGAGGGATTAAATTTCATTTTGTTGTATATGGATTTCCAGTTTTCCCAACACCATTTGTTGAAGATGCTCTCCTTTCTCCAGTGAATGGTTTTGGCACCTTTAATATAAGGTAGTTGTAATTTTGTGGGTTAGTTTCTGTGTCCTCCATCCTGTACCATTGGTCTACTAGCCTGTTTTGGTGCCAGTACCATGCTGTTTTTATTATTATTGCTCTGTAGTATAGTTTAAGGTCTGGTATAGCAATACCACCTATTTCACTCTTCCTGCTTAGAATTGCTTTAGCTATTCTGGGTCTCTCATTTTTCCAGATGAATTTCATGATTGTTTTTTCTATTTCTATGAAGAATGCCATTGGGATTTTGATTGGAATTGCATTGAACCTGAATAGTGCTTTTGGTAGTATGGTCATTTTAATAATATTAAGTCTGCCTATCCATGAGCAAGGTAGATCTTTCCATCTTCTAAGGTCTTCTTCTATTTATCTCTTTAGGGTTCTATAGTTTTTATTGTAAAGATCTTTCACCTCTTTTGTTAGGTTGATTCCCAAGGTTTTGTTTTTGTTTTTAGGATATTGTGAATGGGGTAGTTTTCTTCATTTCCTTTTCAGAGGATTTGTCACTGATATACAGAAATGCCTTTGATTTATGGGTGTTGATTTTATATCCTGCCACTTTGCTGAATTCATTTATTAGTTCTAGAAGTTTCTTGGTAGAGTTTTTTGGGTCTTCTAGGTATAGAATCATATCATCAGCAAATAATGCTAGTTTAAATTCTTCTTTTCCTATAGTTATTCCTTTAATTTCTTTTGTCTAATTGCTCTGGCCAGTGTTTCAAGAACTATATTGAATAGTAGTGGTGAGAGAGGGCATCCCTGTCTTGTTCCAGATTTTAGAGGGAATGCTGAAGGCATTAGAATGACACTGGCCTGAGGCTTAGCATAGATAGCTTTTACAATGTTGAGGTAAGTTCCTGTGATCCCTTTTTTTTCCTAGCGTTTTGAACATAAAAGGATGCTGTATTTTGTCAAATGCTTTTTCTGCGTGTATCAAGATGATCAGATGGTTCTTATCTTTAAGTCTATTGATGTGATGAATTACATTTATTGATTTCCATATGTTGAACCAATCTTGCATCCCGGGGATGAATCCCACTTGATCATGGTGCACAATCTTTTTGATATGTTTTTGTATCCGATTTGCCAGAATTTTATTGAGGATTTTTGCATCTATATTCATTAGAGATATTGGTCTGAAGTTTTCTTTCTTTGAGATGTCTTTGGTTTTGGAATCAGGGAGATATTGGCCTTGTAGAATGAATTTGGAAGTACTCCCTCTTTTTCTATTTCCTAAAATAGATTGTAGAGTATTGGAATTAGTTCTTCTTTAAAGGTCTTTTAAAACTCTACTATATATCTGTCTGGTCCTGGGCTTTTCTTGGTTGGTAATCTTTTGATGGCTTCTTCTATTTCCTCGCTTGATATTGGTCTGTTTAAGTTGTGTATATCTTCCTGACTCAATCTGGGAAGATCACATGAATTACAGAATTTATCAATGCCTTCACTATCTTCTATTTTATTAGAGTGTAAAATAGAAGATAGTGAAAATAATTTCTAATTATCTTCTGTATTTCTGTAGTGTCTGTTATGATATTGCCTTTTTCATCCCATATGCTAGTAATTTGGGTTCTCTCTCTTCTTCTCTTTGTTAGCAATGGCTAAGGGTCTGTCAATCTTATTTTTTTTTTCAAAGAACCAACTTTTACTGATTTTTTATTTTGATTTTTTCAATTGATTGATATTTATTTTGATTTTTTCAGTTGTTTCTCTTGTTTCGATTTCATTGATTTCAGTTCTGATTTTAATTATTTCTTGCCTTCTACTGCATTTTCTGCTGATTTGTTCTTCTTTTTCTAAGGCTTTG
Source organism: Marmota monax (assembly GCF_021218885.2). NCBI lineage: Eukaryota > Metazoa > Chordata > Mammalia > Rodentia > Sciuridae > Marmota > Marmota monax. The sequence goes on along the minus strand of NW_026695227.1, from coordinate 26,768,716 downwards.
AGATGTAGTGAGGTCACTTATTTGTTGGCTTTTTCTTCTTTTAAGGAATGAACTCCATGCAATGAATTTTCCTCTTAGTACTGCTTTCATAGTGTCCCAGAGATTTCGATATGTTGTGTCTAAGTTTTCATTTACCTCTAAGAATTTTTAAATTTCCTCCTTGATGTCTTCTGTAACCCATCTGTATTCAATAGCATATTGTTCATTCTCCATGTGATGCAGGAATTTTTCTTCCTTATTTTATCATTGATTTCCAATTTCATTCCATTATGATCAGATAAAATGCATGGTAGCATCTCTACTCCTTTGTATTTGCTAAGAGTTGCCCTGTAACATAATATATGATCTATTTTTGAGAAGAATCCACATGCTGCTGAGAAAAAATTGTATCTGCTTGATATTGGTTGATATATTCTATATATATCAAAGAAGTCTAAGTTATTAATTGTGTTATTGAGTTCTAGTTCTTTATTCAACTTTTGTTTGGAAGATCTGTCCAGTGGTGAGAGGTGTGTGAAAATCACCCATGATTATTGTGTTGTGGTCTATTTGACTCTTGAACTTGAGAAGGGTTTGTTTGATGTACATAGCTGCACCACTGCTTGGGGCATATATATTAATTAGTGTTATGCCTTGTTGGTGTATGGTTCCCTTGAGCAGTATGTAGTGTCCTTCTTTATCCCTTTTGATTAACTTTGGCTTGAAGTGTATTTTATTTGTTATGAGTATGGACACCCCTGCTTGCTTCTGAGGTCCATGTGAATGGTACGATTTTTCCTAAACTTTCACCTTCAGTCTGTGTATGTCTTTTCCTATCAGATGAGTCTCCTATAGGCAGCATATTGTTGGATTTTTTTTTAATCCAGTCTACTAGACTATGTCTTTTGATTGGTGAATTTAAGCCATTAACATTTAGGGTTACTATTGAGATATGGCTTGTATTTCCAGCCATATTTTTTTTATTTAACTTGATTTGTTTTTCCTCTTTGATCAGTTTTTCCTTTACTGTACTATCTCCCACTGTTGGTTTTCATTGTTATTTTTCATTTCCTCTTCATGTAATGTTTTGCCAAGGATGTTTTGAAGCAACAGTTTTCTAGGTGCAAATTCTTTTAACTTTTGTTTATTGTGGAAGGTTTTTAGTTCATCTTCAAACCTGAAGCTTAATTTTGCTGACTTCAAGATTCTTGGTTGGAACCCATTATCTTTCAGCATTTGAAATATGTTGTTCCAGGATCTTCTAGCTTTCAGAGTCTGTGTTGAAAGATCAGCCGTTAACCTAATGGGTTTACCCCTAAATGTAAACTGCTTCCTTTCTCTTGTGGCTTTTAAAATTCTCTCCTTGTTCTGTATGTTGGGCATCTTCATTATAATGTGTCTTGGTGTGGATCTCTTGTGATTTTGCACATTCGGCATCCTGTAGGCTTCTAGGATTTGGATTTCTATTTCATTCTTCCTGTCTGGGAAGTTTTCTAATATTATTTCATTGAACAGATTGCTCATTCCTTTGGTTTGGACCTCTATACTTTCCTGTATCCCAATAACTCTTAGATTTGGACTCTTTATGCTATCCCATATTTCTTGGATGTTCTGCTCGTGGTTTCTTATCAGTCTCACTGTGCTGTCTACATTCTTTTCGAGATGATATACTTTGTCTTCATTGTCTGATGTTCTATCTTCTTTGTCTTCGTTGTCTGATGTTCTATCTTCTAAGTGTTCTACTCTGCTGGTGATATTCTCATTTGAGTTTTTAATTTGGTTTTGTTATTTCCTTCACTTCCAGGATTTCTGTTTGGTTTTTTATATATATATATAACCTCTATCTCCCTGTAGAGTTAATCTTTTGCTTCTTGGATTTATTTATGTAATTCGTTGTCGAAGATCTTTCATTGCCTGCATTTGCTGTCTAAAGTCTTCCTTGAGACTCCAGATCATCTGAAACATGTATATCCTGAAATCTTTATCTGACATTCCTTCTGCTGCAGATGTTACCTCTTCTTATGTTGAGTTGTCCTGCATCGTTTGTGGTCCTTTCTTTCCTTGTCTTTTCATATTGCTCACGTTTCTTTCCAGCTCTATGTGACTGTTATGTTCATATTTTTCCCCTAAATAAATTTACATTGCTCTTGTATAGTTCCAAAATCTCTCTGATCAGCTGCAGAACCGCAGTGGTAGCCACGCCCACTGATAGATGGCGAGTAAGGTTTTCCAAGATGGATTCCGTCTGTTTCCCGCGTAGGGTGTTTGGTGCGGTGGGGAGGTGCTGGGGTTACCTTGTGCTGTGTTCAGAGCTTGTTCAGAGCAAAGCCTCTGCATTCTGTGCCGCCTGTGCCATGCCAGACAACTTTCTGTCTGCCTAGGGTTTGGATTCTTTATGTTGTTTGCATAGAAACCACCAAGACAGTAAAAAGGTATAAAAGAGAAGTATCACTGTGGCTGTTGTGCAAACTAGAGACCATGAGGTGCATGAATGGAGGCAGAAAGATGGTTTAAGATGTGACCACAGACCAGAAATTGGTGCCACCAATATGGAAAGCAGTATAGAGATTCCTTGGAAATCTGGAAATGGAACCACCATTTGACTCAGCTATTCCTCTCCTCGGACTGTACCCAAAGGACTTAAAAACAGCATACTACAGGGACATAGCCACATCAATGTTTATAGCAGCACAATTCACAATAGCTAAACTGTGGAGCCAACCTAGATGTCCTTCAGTGGATGAATGGATAAAAAACATTGGCATTTATACACAATGGAATTTTACTCAGCATTAAAAGAGAATAAAATCATGGCATCTGCAGGTAAATGGATGAAGCTGGAGAAGATAATGCTAAGTGAAGTTAGCCAATCCCAAAAAAACAATGTTTTCTCTGATATAAGGAGGCTGACTCATAGTGGGGTAGGGAGGGGGAGCATGGGAGAAATAGATGAATTCTAGATAGGGAAGAGGGGTTGGAGGGAAACAGAAGAGGCAGGGGATTAGCAAGGATGGTGGAATGTGATGGACATCATTATCCAAAGTACATGTATGAAGACACACATTGGGTGTCAACATACTTTATATAAAGAGATATGAAAAATTGTGGTACATTTGTGTAATAAGAATTGTAATGCATTCTGCTGTCATTTTTTTTAATCAATAAAAAAATGATGTGACCACAAAAGTTACAGCAGTTGCAGGGGCTCAAATTTAGGTGTAGGAGCAAGGATTAGGAAAACCTGGATTTGGGATAGAAGCTAATGAAGAGAATATGAGAGGTGAGAGGCACGGATCATTGTGGCTCCAGGTTTGGGATACGAACAAGTAAGTGGACACAATGTTGGGATAAACAATAGAACAAGTTGAGGTTCAGAAAACAAGCCAAGAATTTGTTTTAAAACATGTAAAGTTTGGGAAGTGAATCAAATAACCAAGTGAAGAGGTGAGCAGGCAGGTGCAAAGCAAGGTGGAGGTATGAAGTAGAAACAGGTAGGCGGAAGTTGTCACCAGACAGATGGTATGCAAGGCTCAGGATGACCAGGATCCCCTAAGGAACAAGTTGAGATGGGGAAGAGGCCAGTGACCTAAGTCCTGGGCACTCCAAAATTTAGAAGCCAGAAGAAGAAAATAAACTAGAAAGCAAGTGAGTTTTGAGCAAAAACTCAAGATGAAGTTGCATCGTGGAGCCAGGGAAAGAAACCCAGGAAGGAACCATGCCCAGAGCTACTGAGATAAGCATGAGCTCCATGGGAAAGTGCCAGGAGCCTGTGTGATTCATGACAAACGAAAGTGCTCTGCCATATCGTCCCTCACACATAAGTGCACTTAGACTACTTAATGATCTGAGCAGCGGCTCTGTTCATTAGCACCATGGCTCGGCTTCAAAGGTGCCTGGTCCCTGGGCATCCTCCTGCAACACGAAAGGCTCGAATGGGCAGGCTTTGCAAATGGGAAGTGATTAGCACTTGCAGCAAAGAGAACCAGGTTTGTGAGGGCAGGACAGAACCACTCTAGAGGCTTCTACATTTTTTTTAACCCAGAGCCTGAGAGAAGAAAATGAATAGCAATTGAGTCATTATTGTTCATGTTTCACTCATGAGGAAACTGAGGCACCAAGAGGTTACATGACTCACCCAAGACCATACAGCAAGTGAATGAAAGCACCAAGATCCTCAAACCCAGGAATCTCATGGAAAAGAGCAAATTACTGACCATTTTGCTTTGCTGCCTTTCCCAAACCAAATGCATAGTATTAGTGTCAGATCACAAAATTCTATGACAAGCTGACTTTTTAACCAAAAATGGCCATTCTTCCTTCCCTTTTAAAATATTTGATTGTTAAATAAAGACTGAATATATTCAAGGTATGTTATGTGACTTCATTATACACAGTGTAATGATTAACACATCCGTCACCACTCATCCTATATCTTAGATCCCCAGAACTTACTCACCTGTAACTTAAATGTTACATCCTTTGACCATATCTCTTTGTTTTCCTTCCTCCTAATCCCTGGAAACCATTATTCTACTTTTTACTTCTCTGAGTTTGACTTTTTTAGATTCCATACATAAGTGAGATCATGCAGTATCGGTCATTGTCTGGCTTATTTAACATAATATCTTCTAGATTTGTCCATGCTGTTAAAATTGGCAGGATTTCCTTCTTTTTATGGGTGAATAAAAAACTAAGTGCCACAATTTCTTTCTTCATTCATCATTAATGGACACATATTGTTTCCATATTTTTTCTATTGTGAATAATTCTGCAATGAACATAGGGGTAAAGATACCTCTTCAATATCTTGATTTCATTTCCTTTGGATATACAGCCAGAAATGGGGTTGCTAGATCATATAGTCTTACTTTTAGCATATATATATTTTTTAGGAACCTCCATACTGTTTTCCATAATGGCTGGACAATTTATATTCCCACCACCAGTGTACAAGCTTTCCTTTTCCTCCACACCCTACCAACACTTGTTACCTCTTATCAACTTAGTGATATGAACACTAAGAGAAGCTAAAAGCCAGTCCTTTCACCAGCATGATAAAGTCAATAACATCTCTTTTGGAGACTTCTCCACTCTCATGCCATAGAGGCCAAAGAGACAAGAACACTGGTTCTGTTTCTTGGTAAACAGGTGCATATACATCTAGTCACTTGAAAAAACTGATGTCAAAAAGTCCTAACTTGAAGGGCAATTATAAAGATTTGATGGCACAATATAAATAGAAGCACTGAACACAAGCCCTGCATACTTAATACACCCTTCTTTCCCTTCTCTTTTAGAATGTCCTGCTGAGCCTTGGAAGTTAGAATAATAGAAGGGGTTACTCATCAATAGCTTTTTCGGTTTGTTCAAGTTTTCATCCAGAAAGGAGAAGAAACAAAGTCTGGAAGGAGGTGGTTCTTCAAAATTTCATGTTATTTTTAAAACGTAACAAAAATTTTGTATATTTACAGAATAATAAGAATTGTTTAATATAAAAGGTTTTACATTTACCTCCAACTAAATTACTTTGCTTTTTCCTGAAATTTTTAGAAATATTTTTCCCAACATATGGTGGCTTCATTTCCACACTACCACTTACCTGGGATATGACAACACTTAACAATGCATGAACTTGTGAGGTCTTACTAAGGTTGAAAAGTGGTTTCATACATTTTGGCCATTATTCTCTCATGTCTACAACATCTTAACATCTTGGGAGTTACTACACAACAGCCCAGTCTGCTGTCTTGATTCCAAAAAAATTTAAACTATGAGTTTTCCATCCAAAAAAACCATTACTTTCTATCACACCTATATGGAGCCTCCTGACCACCTGTATGCCAAAGAAACATAATCTGCAATCTTGCTTCCCAAGATGAATGTGTTACAGTTAGAAGAGTAACATAAATGCTACAAATATGGAAATGTTTTTCCAGTAAAAAGACATTGATCAAGAATGATTCTAAGTGAAATGGAATGACAGAAGTAAACAGACTGATTATTTTATCATTTGAAAAGACTTGAATGTATTAATTCAAAGAAGCCAAAGCCCTACTACAGAATATGGCTGCTCACAATGTATTTAGTATAATTAGGAAGATAATTTAGCCCTTAAAACATATTTTAATGAACTAGCATTATTTTCATCAGACACTGTTTGTCTTCTGGTAGTGCCATGTTCTCCCTTTCATTATGTGAACATATTTATGTTTTTCAAAGATCCCTAGATGCTGTAAGCACCTTGAGCAACATGTGAAGTCACTGGAATCTTATTTTCATTATTTTGTCATCAAAATCTCTTTACCAAACATTTTTTTTTTTTTTTTTACCAAAACTCTCTCTCTAAAGGCAGGATGGGAAGTGCATGTTTATGGATCCTGACATACAGCAGGCCACAGACAAGTAGGAAATAAATTTTTCTTTCAGATGCTAGCATACACCAATTAATTATTTTTAGCAAGTCGTGTGGACTAACCAATGAACTAAAAGTTAGAGTTTTAACAAAGATTTTTTGGGACCCTAATACACACCAGCTAGTTGCAGACAGATAAGAAAAACTGGGCCTATCCTCCCAAAAAGGTAAGTAAAGGTGCTGTTCAAACACAAAACAAATGATTCTTACCCTGGCTGGATGGGAGGAGCTTATGAGGAGTCAGAAAGGGCCTCTTGGAGGCAGGATCATCACCTGAAGGATGAGGAGGCATCAATAAATATAATAGACAAACATAAGGGATGGTGTTAGGCAGCAGAAAGATCAGTAGGAGGCATCAGACCGGAGTCCCAGGACTGCCTCTACAACAAGTAGGGTCTTACCTGGACCATGCCACCCGACCTTTCTAGGTCTCCTTTTTCCTTATGTATGACATGGAATGGTTAGATCAGTCAGTGGCATCACAACTTTGGGAGCTTTGTAAAAGTACTATCTTTTCCAGAAATGTGGTTTTAATTGGTGGATATCGGTGTTGTTTTTTTTTTTTTTTAAATATATTTTTTTAGTTGTAGATGAACACGATATCTTTATTTATTTTTATATGGTGCTGAAGATCAAACCCAGTGCCTCACATTTGTGAGGCAAGCACTGCACCACTGAGCAGTAAGTGTTCCTTTTAAAGCCTCTCCAGATAGAGGCAGAAGGATTGCAAAATCAAGGCCAGCCTTGGACAACTTGGCAAGACCCTGTCTCAAAAGAGTTGGATATATAACTCAGAGGTAGAGTGCCCCTGGGTTCAATACCCAGTGCTAAAAAACCAAACAAACAGGATCTGCAGATGATTCCAATCTGCAGCCAGGGCTGAGAATCATTGGATGAGATGATCTCTCAAGTCCCTGATATCTTAGGTCTATGGTTCTCTATCCTTGGTGCACAGTAACATCCTCTGTGGAATTTGAAAGAGCCCAGCGTAAACTGCACTCCACACAATAAAACCAGAAGAATTTCCGGGGGTAGGGTTAAAGCATCTATACTATTAAAAGTTCCCAGGCTGATTCAAAGCTGCACCCAATGTTGACAATCACTATTCCAGATACTGTTAAAACTTCAGTTTCCTATTACAGACAATGAAGGATGGAAAAAGAAAAGCTTGTAAGTTTCTCCCTCATTATTCCTGTGTCAAGTTAAAAAGAGAACTGAATGCCAGTGGCCACTGTTGAATTTTAAATGGGATTAACAACACAGTAGGTTGATTTTGGATGTGTGCACCATTCATGTTGATGCATGACAGGTCACAAATGTCCATCCAAAATGCTCTCAACTCTAAATTTAAAAGTCAGTGGAATACTTCCATAAAATGACTCCATGGTGTGTTCTGTGCACTACTTAGTTAGAATTTGATTTGCATGGTTGACTGTAATATGAACATTACATTCTTTACCCCGGAGGTTACTTAAATCCACTTATTAGGCAATGGCGAACTAAACAAACAGTAATTAGAAACTCTGCAGACTACCTTTTAAATCTGTTGCTAAATTATATTTTTCCTGCACCAAAGCCCATACACACAGCATGTCCACAAGCATCACAAAACCAAAGCCCAAGAAATATTTATTTTAATATTAATATTAATAAGGGCATAAGCTACCTCTGGGCCTTCACACACTTCCCTGGGATTCTGCAGGGAAATAAGCACTGCCTTAGAAGAGGACCATTCATTACTGGTATTTCTCACATCTGGGTAAATAAAGTACTGCCCACATGTGGTTAGAAATCCCAGGTGAAAATGAATTCTCCACGGGCCTGGAAATGAAGAACACCGCTGATAGACTGCCTCATTTCCTGAAATGAGTCAGAAATGAAACTAATTCTTCAGAAAAAGAACATCTGCACTGTGGCACAGCTTATAGAATAATACCAGATGATACCTGTGGCTAAGAGGCTGGGCCTGGGGAAGAAGGAGGACTTGGAAGGGGACTGAAGCTATGAACCACACTTAATTTCACAGCAGCATGGTTAGCTTGGAGGGTCTGCAAATTCAATGAGCGGGGAAGGCATCCTGGTCTCCATTGTAAATCTTGATTAGCAGTACCACTGCTCACATTCCATTAGAGAGCTGGCCCCTGGCCAAAGGGAAGCAGCAGCCAGAAAGGATTCATGTGCCCTCGTGGACATGGAGACAGCAATTCTTACAAGAAAAACTATTTTACTTAACTAAAAATAAGCTATATCTGTTAATTATTCAGACAGACCCTTCTTCCTGAGCAGGACTTCAGATTAGAGATGACCTCATGCCACCAAGGAAAGACCCTTTCTTCATAAGGCACGGGGAGGGAAGGAATAGGCATATGGTCAGATACTAGGGGTATCAGACTGAAATACCTTTCACAATTCTAGTAAAGACCAAAAAAGAGGAGGCTGGAAAACAGACCATTTTCACCTAAATCAGAGGATGGTTGATTTTATTAGGTGGCTTATCACTATTCTTTCCATCTTGGGTTTTTAAAAGGAATTCAACTGCACTGTTTGTAGTGGCACAGAGGGGTGAACACAGAAACAACCTAAATGCCCACTAATAGGTGACTAGTTGAGTTAGAATCTGATGCATACATGATGGACAGTATGCAGCCCTCTGTAACACCAGTGTACAAAGACAGAGCTGTATTTCTATGATACATTAACACATGGGGAAAAAAGAAATCACACCTGGCTTCTGAATAATACACATTTCTGTAAATCTTTTTAAAGAAGTTGCCCAGTGTTGGAGAGGGTTAGGAGAAAGTATCATTTTTCCTTTAAAACCTTTCAATACAGTTTGAATTATCTTTTCATGTACCTGGCTCCTCCCCTTTATAATAATAGACATTAACTTATTAGAGGGCTATTTTTAGTTTCTTCTGTATACTAGTCTCTTCATATATAATTTAAAGCAAATCAATGCTATTTTAAATAGGTGTTATGGAATTATGCCTCCCCAAAATTCATGTTGCAGTCCTGCCTGTCCCTCTGGATGTGACTGTATTTGAAGACAGGGCCTTGGAAGTGATGATTAAGTTAAAATAAGGCTATTGAGGTGGGGCCTGATCCAATCAGACTGGTTGGTGTCTTCATAAAAGGAGGAAACTGGACCATGGAAAGGGACACTGAGGGCATAGGCACCCTGAGGAAAGACCAGGTGGGGACACAGAGGAAATAGCTACCTGCAAGCGCAGGAGGTGCCTCAGAAGAGACCAAATGTACTGATACCTTGACCTTGGCCTTCCAGCCTCCAAGAGGCACCAAGAGGTTACGTGACTCACCCGAGACCACACAGCAAACAGCTGTTGTTTAATGGCCCTGTCTATGATATTCTGTTATGGCAGTCCCAGAAAACTAATGCAATGGATAAGTAACTGTAACAGCGGTCCACTTTATGCTTTGGAGATAACCCTTGCTGCTCTGCCACTACAACTTATTTTTTAAATGGACATGTGTCTTTCTCTTCCTCTCTCCCTGCTCTTCCTCCCTAATCTCTCCCCCTCTCTAATCTCAGGGGAAACAGGATTACCTTTCTTCCCCATCCTAGGCAGATTTGTCTGTCCTTGAGTACACACTCACCATGGGCATCATATAATCCAGACTTTGGGGATAGTAACAGAAGACCTCAGAAATGACTCCCAAATTAACAAGTAAATTACAACTCCAGACAGAGAACACATGGAATGTAACCTTTGAGTACCTCTTTAAAAGCCCCCAATTCCTGTGATTCTGATGGGCAGAATCACAGCCTTTTTGACAGGAGTCCCCTGCATTTCTTCTCGGCTAGCAAAGTAATAAACCTTCTTTTTCCTTTATCTCAAAACCGTGCCCTCGTTATTGGATTGACATGGGGGACAATGACCGAGCTTTCGAGAACACAACTACACAAACGCAATTCAACTAACACCATGTAGAGACAAGCACTCCTAAAATTCTTCAGGGAGTCAAAAACCCACTCTGACAGTCACAGTGCTGCTGGTCCCATTTGGCAGGGGAAGAAATTGGGGCTCATGGTGCTTTGACTTAATCAGGTTCACTTATTAACACAACCAGAGTCAGGACTGCAACAAATTTCTATTTCCTATTTTCTATTCCTCATTCAGGACTGTTTCTACACGTGCCACTTGTCTTTTATGGCATTTTAAATAAATCCCACTATTCAAAGGACCAGAGCCTGAGTCACTTATTGATGACTTTTTAAGGTTTTGCTTATTTTCAAAAGGCTTTTGTCTGTGCTGATAACTAATGAAAAAGAAGATGTCAGAGTAATATTGATTTTAAAATGTAATATTAATTTTAAAAAGATGACGACTTCCCACCAGGGTTAAAAAAAATATCTAGAAAACAAATGATACATCATGTTTGTATGTCAATCTAATTTTTTAGACTTTAATATATGTGGTCTCAGACCACAATGCAATATATTAGAAGAGATATGGTAATCCAAGGCTTAAATTTATTTATGTAATTTTATGAAATTCTTACAAATTAGTCAATCTTTTCTTTAAAAACAGGAGTTCAGAGAGCTCAGACTTTGCTGGTAGTCTTTAAACTATGAAAATAATCTATAAACTTATAGTCTTTAGCCTATAAATGACCTTTAAATGTTTTAAGATCCAGTCACCTTAAAGATCAAAACCTGAAAGTTAGTATTTGTTACAATCCATCCAAGATGCAGGCATTCAGAGAAAAGTAGGATCACTTTTGCCTTGCTTGAAGGAAAAGTTTTGCTGAGAGCATGGGGTCCAAGCTAATCTGGAATTAGATACAGGAAGTTTAAGTGGTTTTATGTCCAGGTTTGTCTTATCACTTTACAAATTTTCTGAAGGCAAGAACTGTATTCCTAAACTACTAACAGGGTACCTGACAAATAGTGAGCATCTGTCAATGCCAGGACAGGGGAAGCCGGTGGGAAAAAAACACACAGTATGTTCACCTGAGGGTAAGTCTGTACTACGGGTTCTTGTAAGGAATTTGTATAAGATTAACGTTCTATAGGTTGGCCCTGATTTCTTTAAAGTTTGGGCTTTATCCCTACGCATTTCAGAGTCCAAGAAGGTGTTTCTGGAGGAGAATATTACTAGGGTGCAGAATGAACTAGAGGTGACAGGAAAATGACAAAAAAATTGAGGTTATCAGAAGGCTAACTGAACATTCATTTGAAGAAAGCTTACTAATCTGTAAAATGGGCATCATACTACCCATCTTCATAGGGCTATTGTGAATATTAAATGGGATAAGGAAGGCCAAATACATAACATGAAGCCTAACAATAAGCACTTAAGAAAATGTCTTGCTCTTATTATCACTTGTTATTATTCCACACTGCAAGATATAGAAAACAAGTGTGCAATACAGAGCCATGGTCTATGTCCCTTCAAGGCCTCCTCAAGTCCATTAAACAGAGAATAGCAATGACGCCTGTCTTTTTAGACGAGTGAAGTGTGCTGTATTTATTCATTAGTTCTCCAGAACTTAATGCATTATTATACCAAATCCAAGACAGGATGAAGAGATGCCTCAAATTATCTTTAAAAAATCAAGGTACTCCAAAATCAATTTTAAGTTGCTTTTATATAAAACTAACTATACCATCTAATGCAAATCAGTTTTGAAACACTAAATTACTTGACTCAGCTATAAATTCAGGATAACCATTTTCATAATGAAAATGCCAATGCCTTTTTAATTAAGAATGGAATTGCCAACATAAGAGAAATGAGGAATCATTCCTTTCACTTTGAATGAAAAGGCCCAATAACACTGAATTGTATTGAGATTCTGATTACCAGGAATCGTTGAGAATCTAAGCTACAGGATTTTCCAATTGCATAACAATCACTCAGTATTGGGGCTCTCAGCCTCAGACCAAATTTGGTGCCAAAAGAACTGAAGTTCTTTTTCCTGATTTTTTTTTTTTTTTTTTTTTTTAAATCAAGGGGCCTATGGTCCTAGGTTTGGTGTCACTCTGTGGCTAGGAAGTGCATTGAAAGAACAGCACTCTGACACCAAGCAATGCTAACCATTTTTTGTAAATGTGACCTCAGAAGGAAATTTTACTATACATTTTTAAAGTATATATAAATTAACACAAATGTACACATGTGTATTCAAGGAAAAGCTTTACAGAGTATTATCTATTATCCATTGTGAAATTAATAAATCAGAGGTCTGTGTTGATATTCTGCTCTCAATGTTAATGATCTATTTAAGAACCATTTAATCTTTGGTTCAAGACCAGGGTCCCACATTTACTATGTCACTGGAGGATTCTTAAAATAAGTACAAAATTCAACAAAATTACCCAAAGGGATTGAATGAGAAAGACATAACAGATTACTTTTTTGCCAGAGTCAACAGAAACTTCCCAGTAAACAAAGAGACCAAGATGAAGAGAGCAGTTGGCAGTCAAACAAATTAGTAGGCTAAGAACAAAGAACAGGGAATGCAAACTCACCAGTATAATTTGCTGACTGCTGATAGACATCAGCCAAGACACATGTGTATTCAACACCAAAAACAAGTAACATCTTAGAAGCAAACAGCAGAGAAGAAAGTTAGAAGTAAAAAGTGGGAAGAAAGGAATTCCTTTAAGGAGAGATAAAGACAACATACAGCAGGTGACAGGATAACTAAGTTTATCTTTGAGAAGTAATGTTAGAGGTGGTTTTGGGTTTTTGCAGTTTTCTGTATTTTCCAAAATTTCTACAATGACTCATATATATAACACTTTCAGTTGGAAAAAGATGCCACACAACAGTAGTCAGTGATAGGAAAGTTTAGTTATCAGCAGGTTAAATCCAGGTCAAAATCATTCACCTTGTTATACACTTGATGCACAAGGACAGCATACCATTTGTGCTTCCTTTTCCTGGAGAGAGAGTCCCAAGGCATGCCACTTGAGTCAAAATTTTCCCTTTATTATATTGAAACTTCTCTTTTATTTGTGCTATGCCAGAAAGTATACATTTCAGATTAGATGCACCAAAAATATGTTCTGTCCAAGCCGGGAAGCAGTAATTGATAGATGTGTTGGACGTACAAGTGCCCACCTGGATCGCATTCACAGCTGTTTTCAAGATATCTACTCTGCCTCAGCAAACACCAGGTTCATCATATTTGTGATATTTATGGGTAAACTAGAAGCAAGGATTTCCAAGTCACAGACTCAGTTTAATGTCAGACAGACTGATGACTGCCACTAACCATCCATGTCATCATGAGCACTCCTGACCTCAATGTCTTCTCAAACAAATGGGGATAAGAATAACTATGTCATGAGTCTTAAACAGGATGATATTTGCAAAATCAGAAATGGAGAATCCAGAGTGTTGACAACAGGAATTCAATCCCTATCATTAGCTACCTTCCTTTTCCCTCTTTAGATCAAGTGTTTAATCCAGAAAAGCAACAGTGAAGCGCTAAAAATAACCCACTATCTATAATTAATAAAGTTATCAAGATAGGAGTATGGGAAAATATTCTACACTCCTCTAATTTGTTCCTCAGAAGCCCTCACCATAAGGTTCAAGGCAGTTTTCCAATTCTTTGTTCCTCAATGACAGAGGAATCAGAATTTTCTGTGTCCCTAATATGCCTTGAAATTATGAAGTCACTCTTCAATTTGTAGTTCAACATTCCCATTTTAAATCTTGCATTCTTTTTAATATATTTATGGGACCTCAGAGCCCTCTGCAAGTTCCCTCCATGTTCTACTAGCTAGAATCCCTCAGAGCAGAGCTAAGCATAGAGCATATGATCATGCAACCCCTGTGTTCAACTTTGAAAAACACAACAGAGTATTATGCTTCTGAAGGTTACTCGACTCTGGGTGACTGATGGAATGCATGGCATTCCTGAGACAGATCCAAGTGTCACCTACAGGGCCCTCCAGGCCTGCTTAGCAAACTTTAGGCAAACTTTGCCTTGAGATTACCTACTTTGATTAGCAAACTGATAGTATCTCAAGTTGCAACAGATCAACACTGCACTGAGCCTCACCCCACTTTAAAGAGGTCCCCTTTCTTTGCAAAAGATCGACTCCCTGTCCTTGATTTTCCTTGAGTGAGTTACTAAATGAAGGATAGTGGAAATCTTCAGCTGTTTGGGATTTCCTTCATGCAGGTAAATGGTATGAACAGAACTCCACTACCCTCAGGCTGGAAAACACAAGTTTACTCTTTCAGTAAACATGTACATGAGCTCAGTACTAAATACTTCAAGAGTAAGCCACTCCTGCCTTATGGAAGGAAAAATATAAACAATCTGTCACAGTGCAATAAGTTCTAGAACACGGGTATACAGAGGGTTATTCCGGCTGCACACAGAGTAGAGGAGGAGGATGCAGAACTTGCCTGGGCAGGATTCTAAGAGCTACGTAATTCACACATCTCTTTACCCGCTGCTGGGGAATGAATGAGCTGACCTACAGAGTCTCTGGAGGCTTAAAGCTTTTGCAGTCTTTTAATGAAGTCTATTTAATATCATTGCCATTGAACCTTGGTTACTGTACTTGCTTTCCTGTTCTCTTCACATAGTCACCTCCTCAGTTTATTTTCAGAATAAAACATATGGTGCTTCCATCCTCTCTCCAGTCTTTCAACCTCATAATGTTTCCTGCCCTGGAGAGCTGCTTTCACTACCAGCGAAAGAACACGATAATGGCTTCATTGGAGCAAATAAAGAGGCAGAAATGAGCCTGCTTGCTGAAAGGAACTGGAAAAGGGTGTATGGAGCCATTATCAGAAGCCCCATTGTGACCAGGCCCTTGGTGGCTCCAGCTGGTGAGTTCCTGCCCAGCAGTTGCCCAGGTTCATCCCTGCCAATCACAGCTGGAAACAGTTTATCTTTAAATCATTTTCTGCCCCCTGCTCCTGGCCTCACCCATTTCTAGTGGCTTACTTGTCAAACAGTGGTTCTTAATCTTTCCTAGATCATGCCATCTTTGGCAAAATCTGGTGAAATCCAAGGACCCTCTCCCCAGAAAAATTCTCAAAAGCACAAAACACAACTTCTGGGAACAACAACAACAAAAACCTAAACCCATGCACAACATGCACAAATACCAAGAGGGGACAATACTGTTCAGCTCAAATATTTTTGATCTTCTACCATGTGCCAAGCAACCAGGAAATCCCACCTCAAATTCAGCTCCTCCTCATCCCGAATGTCACACCTCTCTCCTAGACCCTGCCTTTGTTCCTTGGAAGGCCTCTGCAGGGAGCACTTGTACCCCAGTTATCTGCCCAGGAAACAGCTATCCAGTAGTTCAAGCATCACCTCTTGAAGGAAAATCATGAAAACATTGTAAGCCTATCCCCCAACTCCCAAAACAAACTGATTGCTTCCTTCCTTCTGCCCCACGGCACTCCGTAGGTGCCTGTAGTAGAGGTCCTACAACATTCATCACTCCCATGTAGTTACAAGCCTTTCTCCTTCAGTTAAACTACACACAACCAGAAGGGCATAAGCTGTAACTTTTATATCCAACTTCTAGTAAAGTCTCCATCCTGGGAAAAAAAAACATTTTATTGGAGGAAACAGACACAAATCAGATACTTTTTTTTTTAATATTCATTTTTCAGTTCTCGGTGGACACAACATCTTTGTTTGTATGTGGTGCTGAGGATCAAACCTCGGGCCGCACGCATGCCAAGCGAGCGCACTACCGCTTGAGCCACATCCCCAGCCCCACAAATCAGATACGTTTAATATAGGCATCCTGATGCTTAACCTGATGGAATGAGCACTTACAATAAATCTAGGAGTGATAGTAAATCAGACAAAAGTGAGGTAGACAGTCCAGGGGACAGCAAGACAGTCTGTGCAGGGAATTCAGTACTTCAGGCTTTGTAGTGATCAAAAGATAGGCAGAGAGAAAGCATAAGGGATGAAGAGAGAGAACTAAAGAGGGATGAGGTGAAAGGGGGCAATGAGTAGGGTGCAGTGGAACTTGGATTTATTCCACAGAGGTGAGAAGTTCCTGATTTCACCCCACTTTTTCACTTAGAAAGGTACCAAATGATTACGGTAGAAAATGAAAATACAAACAAAAAAACAAAACCCCAAATATGTAACCTCATCCTATGGAGACAAACACTGTTAATCTTTTTGATCTTTATGTTATTTAACCATGATCATGGTTGTGCTTTGATTTTGTTAAAATGTATTAAGCCTTTACAAGGCTAGATACTGTGCTGAATAAACTATATGCCTTAAATAATTTAATCCTCAAAATGATTCTTAATAATTCCCAGTTATTTATTGTAATTCATTTTTAAGAAGAGGACATAGTGAAGCAGGGAGGGAGACCAACTATCCAATACCACACAGCTAATAAGTAGCAGAAAAGAGATTTCACTTTAGAAGAAGCTTCAAAACTTCTGGGATTTATTTATTTATTTATTTTTGCTTTTTGTTTTTTATCTTGGTTCTTCTCACTTGCTTAATTTGTAAGATATATGAATCAGTTTTTCCAATATTCTCTGAAAAATATCTTTGGGATCTTGACTAGCAGTAGAATAATCCTGGAAAAATGGACTTTACTATGTTGTCTTCTCATAGAAGAGCACAGAAAACCCATGGCATTTATTTCGGTCTTCCCACAGTCCTGGCAATGTTTATAGTTTTCCTCATTGAAGGCCTGTAAATTTAGGAGGGTGAAACATGCAGAAACATGCTTTGGACAGAAAAATCTAGTGACAGTATGGAGGAGGATAGATCTGAGAAGACTGGAAGGAGGAAATGCAAACTAAGAAGTGGTCACAGATAATGCAAGACACAAAACCCTAGAGCCCTGGCAGAGACAGCTGGGAGGACAGGAGAATGACTCAGAAAACAGAGGGCAGAATTTAGAGGATGTGGTATCAGCTGATGTGGGGCAAAAAGAGGAAGCAGTGTGGCATGAGGAGGAGAGGAAGTAGGGGAGTCTGGGTGAAGAGTGAATGCCTTCAGGCAAAGAAAAATGGAAGGGATACATTTTCCAGTGTTCCTGAGGGAGAGGGATAATGATGTCAGCTGTGAACATTAAATTATGGAACACATTCCAGAAGCATACTTTCTACCAGGTGCCTTCCTAAGTACTGGGGATCAGGGCAAACCAGAAGTCACAGGACAGGTGGAATGGGGTAAGAGTAAAATGGAGGTGAAGGTTCTAAGTTCCAGGAACAGGGCAGAACTGATGAACTGCAAGTGTGAATGAGATCGTCCCAGGAAAACAGGCACAGTAGAGGGAGAAGAGGACCAAGGTTAGCACTTAAATTAAAAATGTTTTAAAGTTGGGCACAGTGGTGCAGGCCTGTAATCCTAGTGGCTCGGGAAGCTGAGGCAGGAGAATCACAAGTTCAAAGCCAGCCTCAGTAACTTAGTGATGCCCTAAGCAACTCAGCAAGACTGTCTCAAAATTTTTTTAAAAAAATTAAAAAGGCTAAAAGATGTGGCTCAGTGGTTAAGCACCCCTGAATTCAGTCCCTGATACTAAAAAGAAAGTGTTTTAAATGGAGCAGAGGAAGCAGAAGAGCCAAGAGAAACCAGATCTCAAAGGCCAAGAGAAGAGAAGGACTTGAGCCCAGACTGCCCTTGGACCTCTCAGAAAGAATGATTTCCTTTTTATAATTCGGAGGTCACTCGACCAATTTTAAACATTAAACAAAATCACATAAAAAGTTCATGATGAGGGTAAGAATTTACATCTCCTGGCTGTCTCTCAGAGCTTTATCCACCGGCCATGTGGAGTTGATGATTAATATTCAATAGGAAGTAAATTTATAATCATGTGCCTGACATTCAAATGTGAAAAGAAATGTTTTCTGCTCAGTACACCAATACATTAACATATCTCTAATCTAAAATACATTTATGCATAATTTTATACATTTTATAAATTTCCTGGCAAGAATGACAATAGAACAATATATTTTCACTGCTATACGAAACAAAAAAGAGGAAAGAATGGTTCAGTTAATCAAGGAATTTAATAAGCTTTATAATAAATATCAAACAGTCATTACTTGGGCTATATAAAGGGTGGATGAGGTCAAAAGATGATTATACTAGTAAGAGTTTGTGCCCATATTTATTCTCTGTCAGTTACTTACATTTGCATAAGTTTCCTCTATTCATGAATTTTTTTGACTACATTAGGATGCAAGAAATCAAATTTGTTTCTTCTGATTTATATATGGGCAGTAATAATAACATTTTGTAATGATTAATAGGAATAACAATCAAATAAATGCCTTTCTTGGGTACCAATGCAATGACAGACAGACAGATATGGAAATAAATTATCTGAACTGCCTTAGGTAAATGGGGTTGGGAAAGCTAGGGAAGACCGGAATCTAAAATAATTATTGTGGCAGTGCTTGATGAAGTCAGAGAAAGCAAAACAAGGTGAATTCTTCATCTTTTGTCATCTTTATTCACAGTGTGTATGTGTATGCACATGTGTACACTCAATTTAATGGCAACCTGATTGTAAGAAGAGATGCAGTAACTTCAGGATTATAGTGGGGAAACTTAGGACCAGACGGAGATGCAAGAACCATTCATCTGGGGAGCTGACAGAGTCACAATTTCCCTCTTCATAACTGCTGCCATTACAATATGTGTTCTAGGGCTGGTCCATTAACTATTATGGTAGAAACTAGTGAGGACCAACCAGTTTGGGGTGAATAAAAAGTGTTTTTTCTCAATAAAACAAAAAAGACTTTGAGATGATTCTTCCTAAAGTAAGAAGTCTTTGATTCTCCACTGACTTTAAGAATAATGTCCATGGAGGAATGCCCACTACAACCTCTTCTAGAGATAGTCCTGCTTTTATCAGAGCAAAGAGTTCCAAGGCAGGAGGTGGGCTACTGCAATGGGGGCTCACCTTGTATGAGTGTATTCAAAGGTGACCAAAATTAAGCACTGCCAACAGGTTAAACAATCAGTACCAGAACAATAAAAAGAGGAAGAAGAGAACGGGAATAAATGAATAAATGATAGGAAACAAGTTGCTATGAAATTAAAAATCCTCATCAGGACTTGAAAATTTATGGTAACAATTTCTTAGGTTTTATAATGCAAAAGATATTTACCTCTGTATCCACAATTGCAATTAAAAAAAAAAAAAAAACCCAGTTTCTAAGCAGGTACAGTGGTGCACACCTATAATCCCAGCAACTTAGGAAGCTAAGGCAGGAGGATAGCAAGTTAGGGCCAGCCTCAGCAACTGAGCAGGACTCTTTCTCAAAATAAAAATAAAAAGGGTTAGGAATGTAGCTCAGTGGTAAAGTGCACCTGGGATCAATCCCTAGTACCTCAAAACAAAAGTACTAGCTCCTTTTCAGGCTATTATAAAATGAGAGTTTAAAATTTAAACCCAATCTTAAATGTGGTTATTTTCAAATGTGATTATTTCATGGCTGCCATTCAGATAAAAACATTGAATAAGACAATAGAATCAGGAAATTTTGCTTTTATGCATTTAAATATATCGAGTTTATTTGCTGATAAAAGAACTTAGTCATAGTGCATATTTCTACTTAATTTTCAACTGGTAACTAGGTCTAATTTTTTATATTTGTAATTTTGGAAAATTTTCATGATCCATTTAATCACAGTCTATCTAGTGAAAAAGCTGAATGACACTGTTTTATATTTTCTCCACCAAAATGTAATAAAATTTAATTAGCCAAATTTAAAAACACAACAAAATTACTGAAATGTTATTTTCTAAAAACAAACTTACAATGTGACAAAAAGTTGGGTCTATGGGATTAAGATACAGCTTGGTGCCTACAGCTTGGTACTGGGGTCCATCCCCAGTACCCACCCATACACACACACACACACACACACACACACACACACACACACAAAGTTCTGAGAAATTGTTGCCAGTATCTGTGAAACCTTCAGCAAATTGCGCAGTCCTATGAAGTCCCGATTTCTGGGAGACAACAGAATGTAGTAGTAAAAGGCATGGACTCAATCCAGAGGCTTAGTTCAAGTCCCCATGCCCACTCCTCCATTTTGCTGATTTATAAGCAAGTTATTTATTCTTTCCCTGCCTCAGATTTTAGCCTGTAAAAATGGGATCCTAATAGCACCCACCTACCAAGGTTGTTGTGAGGAGTAAATGAAATGTGCTTAGAAGAGCGCCTGCCACACTGTTGTACTCGCTAATTGAGGACTGGTTTACTATTATATCTTTACCATTATCACCATCAGTATCTCTAACTATAATCTATTTTACGGGCTTTCTGTGAAACAATTTGGGTCTGATGAATCGGTTGGTAAGAGCTGAGTATGGTTTTGGTAAAATATAAAAGACTACTGCTAGTCAAAAACTGGGGAGAGGTAGTAAGGGGACTGGACTTGGGTCTGCTGATGTTGATATTCCCTCTTCTTATGGTGACCCCAAACCCTGGCTTTTTTTTTTTTTTTTTTAGCAAACTCTACCAAGTAGAACAAATAGGACCATAAATAAATAACCTACCACATTTCCCCACAGAACACAACAAAAACAAAGCAGACATATTCAGAGCATCCAGTCTCCTAGTTTTGTGGCCTAGATTCTTTTGTCAGTGATGACTATGTGAAAACAGGACAGGAAAAGTTATCTTCACTGGGCTGATGTTATGGATCTGCAAAGACACAGTTGTCCCTTAGTACCTGAGGAAGACTGGTCCCAGGGCCCAAATCTTTGGGTGCCAAGTTCCATATATAAAATGGTAAAGTATCTGCCTATAACCTATGTACATCTTCCCATATACTTTAAATCATCTGTAGATTACTTATAATAACAATATAAGTGAAATGTTAATTTTTGTTATACAGTTGGTTGAATCTGAGGATGTGAAACCTAAAGATCAGAGAATAGACGGCACTAACTCCCTGGGCAATAATCACTAACTACCCATCCTCCTCTTTCCTCCTCTTCTTCTCATATCACCTTTAGGAGATGTGGACAACTGTATTACAAATTTGGGTTTCAGAATTTTGGAGAAACCTTGGCTACCCCTCCAAACATAACTCCTAAATCTTTACCTGGTGCTTTTTCCTTTCTCTACTATCCACATCCACCAAACTTCTAACTCATTAGACTGGTAAATTTGCTGAAATTATTATATGGAGAGTTATGAAGAGCTTTTGCAAATCTAAAACATAAACCATACATTCCTAGTCTCGTTATTAGGGTTATTAATATGCAGTCATGGAACTAGCAAGTTGGGAGGTTCTATCTTGCTTATAACCTAGTTCAAACCCCACATTTTACAAAGGAACTATGATCCCAGTGAACACCTATAACCAAAGTCATCTAACATGTTTATATAAGTTCAGTGGAACACCTTAATTATGCATCCTCCTGTTTTGAGGCCTTAAATCTTTATCATAAGAGGTTATTCACTTAAATCAGAATTCTTAGTATCATTTATCTCCCAACTTGTAATCATATGCTGATTTAGGGATCATACTTAAAATTTTTAAATCCTGTGTTTCTTCCATGGACCCCAATTGCACATTTCCTCATTAGTAATGGCATCAACATGACTCTCATAAATTATTCAAAACAATAAATAATTTTATATGATTAAGATTTCTCAATTCTATTTTCTCTGCTCTGCAACTGGATCCATGGCTGGGGGCCTGCAGGGAGGTAAGAAAAGCAAGCTCTGGGCTCCGCCGACTTCAGACGAGAAAGCCTGGTGGGAACACGCATGAGCAGGAGACTCATTACGGCTCCACTCCTTTTCCCAAGATATGCTCTTCTTCTAAAAAGATAAACACACTCTCTGACACTCACTAGAGGGATATCTTTCATTAGCACATGTTTAGCAAACTAAGTCAAAAAAGGACCAATCATAAACAAACAGGTAAATAGTCTTCCCTCTCAATTCTGTGGCCTCAACTTCTACATCTCCTACCTAGGTTCAAGTTGGTGGACTCAGCCTGGGAGACCTTCCAGACAGTTTAGTTGGGCCAAACTCAGAGTCAGCAGTTGAAAATACAAAGCGTCTGTGAAAAAAGAGGGGACTCACCAGAAGGATGCAACCCAACCTCAGGATGTGTGTTGTGTAAGGCCAGGGTTCATTCTGATTAGTAGATGCCTATACCATATTGGCTGTGAAATATTTTTTATTCCTCTCAAAATATGCTGACAGACATTAGGTACCGTCATTTATTTTCTCTGTATATTCTCATTTTCTTCCCATGACAATGTGATATTTATGCAATTAAACAAATATGATACTAAATAACCTGAATTATAGAATGTTCCCTGCCCCTGCAAGGGCCTAGATATATGTCTAGCAATAAAACAAGTTTTTTGACAGAACTAAGAAGGCCAGCCTGTTTTAAAGACAGACACGATAAGCCCTAAATAGGGCTGTCAGCATCTACCATGAATAGGCAAGAAAAACTCAGTGGTAATTTTTCTCCTTAAAGAAGTCTCAAAAGAGAGACTGACACCCAAATGAGCCAGGAACCATGACAATCTCCTACTATGTGAATCTTTCCACAAATCCCCAAGTTGACTTGGAACAAGAGATTAATTTAAGATCAGAGCCTTACTGTAACACGCCCCTCAGAGCCTATACATATATCTATCTTTAAGTATGTTGATGACAAAACTAGTGTATATATATACAAAATATAATGAAAATAAAATAAAAATTTATAAAACACTGTTCTCCCCACCACTTCCATACTGTTAACTTGGAATCTTTGGGGGGGAGGGAAGCAAGTATTATTTTGGCTTAATAGAAAATAAATTGCTTCAACAATACTACACTTCATGGGCCCCGAGTATCAAAATTCCTTCATAGTGGTAAAAATGAGTATTTAAGGAGAACACTGTCAGCCAGATTTTGGCATGTGCCTCTGCCTAAAACTGAGGGTACCTCACTTCTCAGAATAGTAGCTAATCAAACAAGAGTTGAAAATATTACCTTAGTTTTAAAAATGTTACCTAGACTCCAACAAAAAAAAAAAGATTACGCTTTTTTGGATATATTTGTGTTTCGTTTTTTCTGAAATATTTGTTTAAATAATTTTTTAAAGACTTTATACCACCACCTATTATATTCAGGATAAATATAGGACTCCAGGGGAGAGGAGTTCAAAGTATTTAACTTCAAAAATTATGGAAATACAATGCATAGAATTGAGCAGCCAGGTTGTATATCATAAATTGCTGTTTCCGACTGTGGGGTGTGGGGGGCGAGGAGAGAGAAATTGATTAACTATGTGCTCTGCCAGGTGAAGCCAGCACTATCATGAGTTTCTTTAAGCCAAAGAAAAGGTAGGGAGAGCCCTGTGCCCTTTGCTCCAAGATAAGTCCATGGAAAGTGCTCTCAAACTGTTTTTTAATACTGCAATATTCTTTATATCAATACAAACTGTTTTTAAAAGCATAAGCAGGAGTTGAGGGACCATAAGATAGGTTAAACAAATAAAGGTGTAAAAAAATCAAATGAATAAACTAAATATAATGGGCAAGGAGGGTCGGGTATTAATTTTGGTCATCTC
Organism: Marmota monax; assembly: GCF_021218885.2. Lineage (NCBI taxonomy): Eukaryota > Metazoa > Chordata > Mammalia > Rodentia > Sciuridae > Marmota > Marmota monax. The sequence continues at coordinate 26,744,775 of NW_026695227.1, read as the reverse complement.
TCTCTCCCATAGGACATAAAAAAAAAAAAAAGTCCTTGAATCCTTGACAAGTGAAAGAGCCAAGTTTAAAACAGCAGTTTATGACAGTTGAACCAGCTTTATCATACACAGTGAATGGGACTATCCCAACTTTAAAGCATGATCATTAACTCCTAGAGACACTTCTCATTAGGTTACAGAGGTTATATCCCCTCCCCTTGAATCTAGGCAGGTTTGAATCTGGCTTATCCAATAGAATATGATGGAAATGGTGCTTATGACTTGCAAGACTCAGCCTTAAAAAACAATACAGCTTCTGTAGGAACTTGGTGCCACACCCTGAGGTTGCCATGCTGGAGAGGCCTCCTGAAGCACTCTGATGAACAGCCCCCACTCACCCAGCCCTCCAGACATCCCTGGAAAGGTTTCAGAAACACGAAAAAGCTATCTTAGGCCAGATCATCTGCCAGATGCACACCACTCAGCCAAGTTCTGGCTGAATTTCTGTAGAAAATCATGAGAAATGATAAAATGGCTTTTGGCCTTAAACCACCAAGCTCTAGGACAGCTTGCTATGCGGCAATAGAGTATCACAGACTTTGGAAGAAATGCAAAGATCTAATTTAACACTGTTTGCTTTTGAGGCAACAGAGACCCAGACTGGTTAAGTACTGTGTCCAAGATCACTAGTTGTCAGGAGGGTTAAACAAGAACTGGATCTCTAGGCTCTCCACTCTGTTCTTTCAAATAGCTTGCCTTGGTTTCATCACCTTTTCACCATTTCAATTTGTTATTGCACAAACTTAAGAAGTACCAAGGGCATGTTCACAGCAGTTCTATCTTCTTATTTTTAAATGTCAAGGATAATTACAACATACTTCCTTTTTTATACCTTTACGGAAACACTTTCCCTAGGTAAAACTGGGGAAGAATTACCAACTAGAGAGCACACAATAAACCTCTGATCAAAATCTGCATCAGTAATGCAGACTAGTGTTAGCCTCGGAAAGTTCATGTGAAATTTCACTTTCCCTTCCTTTCCACAAGAAATATGTCCAAGTGAACACCACTGTTACTTCAGCTTCCTGGTGACATAGAGCTAATGTTTTACTTCATTAGTTAAGACAATCTATGCCCTTGTAATAGATCTAATAACCTAGTCCTTGAGTTTTATTTCTTCAGCTAGCTAAAATATACATTAAAAGATAACACTGAGCTTCCCAGGGTTGGCCTTTTGTGTGAACATATTCCAGAAAACATTTCAAGTCCTCTTTAGGCTCCACATGAACTTGAAATTGCAGATTCACAACTTGCTCTGTAAGCAGCTTTTCCATTAGATGCTTTAGTCTTTTGGATACTATGTTCATTAATTGGTAAAGAAAAGGAAACAATTCCAAAGATACAGAAACAAGTCTGGAAGCTGTTTAAAAAGTACGAGACCAAGATAACAGGTACATGCAGGCAACTAGTGCATTGTGAATAACTAGACATCATAGACCTAGATGAATTATCTAGAGAATCAGATTTCATTCAGATGCAGCTTTTCTCTAGATTTACATGAAATATTATCAAGATTTTTGAAAAAAAAATCAAGTTTATTGTCTGATATTCTCTTCCTGCCTTAATTAACCTGAATTCCCTATATCCTATCCTGAGCATGAAAAAGAACTCCTTAAATGCCTTAAAATGGGAACATCTTGCCTTACAAATGACTTAGTCCTCAGTAAAACACATTGATTTTCAAATGCATGACAGCACGTTCAAGTATAAGATATGCTAAAAAAGATTTTCCAAATTTGCAACCTTCATAAACTTGCAGAATATTTAATAACCTTGATTCAAAAAGGCAGACAGTAACCCAAAGGAATAAATGTTTCAGAAGAATTACTCAAGATGAAATGCTGATTACAACTTAAAAATATTTGTGAATATTTCATGAACATGATACAGTTAAGTAAATGCCCTGTGTGACACACTCTTTCCTGGATAATGGTTTTTTAATCATGGAAGTTGGGGTTCTACTTCTTTGATATGGAAACTGAAGTTTCAGATCAAACTAAGGTACTATATTTATAAGGCATTCTGGTTCCGGGACATTATAGTAGCAGGGACAATGCTCTGCATAAGCCTGTAATCCCAAACCTTTCACAGAAGTTCTATGTGGTGCCTCTGGCAGGTTATGACGACCTTTAGACAACTTAAAAACAAGATAGACTGAGTGACAGGCTACATCACTGGACTGCAATCCTGACTCAGGGAAGCAGCTTCCATTTCTGCAGTGCATTCGTCATCAAGAAGGAAAGCATTACAGACGGCAGCCTTAAAGTGTCTAAGGCTGATCGAATGGGCCCAGATCATACACCCCTGAACTGGAATGAAATTCTAAGACTGACTCTATGGGGACTCATACCTGCTACTCAGTGGCACAACCCTTTGTAAAATGATTTTCGCATTTTGATCATATTTGATCATATTGATCATATTTCTTCCGATCAGCTTATTCCAAATTTTTGTTTTGTTCCCCTAAAAAGCTCATTTTTCATTTTCATATATTTTCTTTGCTACCTCATCTATATCCCCTATAAATACAAATGAAAATTCAGCTGTACAACTTGGTAGATGATTTCTTAACTACGAAGCAGGACAGCATTGTGACAGAAGTACAGAGTGACTCTGTATGTGGGTTTCCTCATCCATAAAGTGGATGCCCTGCCACCTGGTCATGATTGTTCTAGGAACCAAGTAAGACACAAGTGCTTTTGTTCATAGCAAATTGCCACAGCTACACAAAATGAAACTGTTACCACTACATACTTATGCCAGGAAAAGAAAGGACATTTATAGTAGCATTTATCAAATTTTTTCCTTCTGTTAACTCATTGATATACATCCAGTTGGCCTTCCACTTGGTGATATGTTAGCAGGATTTTCAAGTGAATGAAACAAATCACTGGAATGAGATGACGTAGATTAAGAAATAAAATTCATAAAGTCAATATATTAGTTAATCAAACATTTATACTGTTCTTATTTTATTTTTTTTATACTGGTATCCATAACTGGATGCTCTGAACTAAACTGTATCCCCCCCCCCCCCCAGAATTTGAATCTGAAAGTTCTAATGCCCAGCCTGACAGCCCTTGGTAGGGCCATTAGGGGGTTAACTAGGATTAGATGAGGTCAGAAGGGCACCTCTCTCAACATGGGACTAATGCCCTCACAGGAAGAGACAGGAGTAGCCACCAAGTAGCTAGGAAGAGAGCCCGCAACAGGGACTAACCATGCTGGCACCCTACTCAAACTCATACTCCCAGCCTGCAGGACTGTAGGAACATAAATCTGTGTTTAAGCCTACCCATTTTGTTATGGTGATTCAGGTGGACTAAGAAGCTAGACTCTTAGTCCACCTGAATCACCATAACCTTCCTTAGTGATTAAGCCTAAATTCCAATCGCACCTTACACATTTATTTGCTATATGACTTTAGGCAAATTACTTAACTTTCCTAGTTCTTAATTTTGTCATGTGTAAAATGTGTATTATATCAAAAACTACTCAATAGCATGGTTATGACTACTAAACATGTTAATACATACATAGTATTTACAATTATGCCTGACACTTAATATATGTTGCTCTTTTATGTAACTTCACAGCCTTTAATAATACTAGGAATAGAGCAGACACTTAACCCCTGAGCTGATGGATTTCACTGCAAAGCAGGATGGAACTGAGCCGCGTGAAGCCATCTAGTCTAGCCCCATTTGAATAAAATAAAACAACCAGACTAATCACTGCCTTGCTTATTTTTAAACATTCTCTGGGGAAAAAAGTTTATATTTGGAACTCATTAAATGCTTAACAATCTATACCATTCAGTCAATTGATAACGAACTCTCTAAATATAATAGGATTCCCTCTAATATCCATTTCCACAGCTGATAAGTCTACATTATTACAGGCTACTGGTCAGCTTTCTCTTTCAAAGTCTAACTACTTCAGTACCACTGCTCTCTCCTCACAGTTTAGCAATGTTTATTTTGACCTGAATTCTCAAATATAGAAGTATTTCAAGCACTCTATTGACCTAGGTTAAAAAAATCCCAAAGAACTCAAAAAAGGATTACCCTGGAAAGTGCAAGAAAACCAAAAACCACAAAATAAATTTTCACTAGGTTTCAGTCTTTACTCATTGGCTTCAAAGAATGTTGCTAATGAATGATTTTGATCAGAACTATTTATCATTGAAGGTAAATGAATATATTCATTTTTATTCATTCCCATTATAATATTATGAAAAGTGAGCCCCAGTATAAACTGAATAAAGCCACCAGAGGAATAAAATCAATTAAAGACGTACTGTGTACTTACACTCAGACAGACTTAGAAATTCAGTGCTTCAAGCTAATTTCCCTCTTGGTATTTTCAGAACCTAATTCAGTAACACAAGTAATGCTTATTAGTAATATTAATGTACCATATGCTATCTCCGTCAACTTAATAATCTTGGTTTTTTGACTAAAATGTCAATCTAACTTCTGGAATCCTACCCAAGAGAATCTATGCAAAATTATAATTAACAGATTCATTCTACAGACATAGTAATTAGCCATGGGCCCATTCGCGAATGCCTGTAATTAAGTTATTTTATATATTACAATAGTTTTATTTGAAACCATGAGATTTGCATTATTTGGCTAATATAAACAGCTACCAGGCTCTCTGTGTACCAAGCCATTTACGTACATTATCTCATTTTAATCTTTACAACAAGGAAGGAGAAAGAATCAACAACTTATTTTAGGTCTCATAACCAGTAAGTTACAGTCATGATGTCCATTCAAGCCTTCTAAACATCAGAAAAATCCTCCTAGTCGGCCTTTACTATTGGTGTATAATGCACAGAAATCTGAAAAACATTTGCCAGTAAAACACTGAAAAAGCAGATTAAAAAAGGAAATATATTTTCTATAAAAGAGCTACCACTGCCACCAACCCAAGGAGGGCTTAGAAGGGCTTTACTAAGGACCCAAAAAATCAGTTTTAATTTTTTATTTTTGCAAGACTGATCAACAGAAAATATATCAGACCTCATTAATTTTTATATTAAGAAAACATAAAAATATACTGTTAAATTATTGTATCAAAAATTACAGTCCACTACACCGAATTGGCAGACGATTTCTCTCCATATTTGATACTTTAGAAAAAAAACAGTACGAATGTTCAAAGAAAACACACCCATTCCCGTTTTCATTTATGTGACTTATGTGACTCTCCTGCCAGCCAGGGTTGATGATCAGCACACCAGGAGCTGTGCTGTCAATGGAGGTGGTTTCAGGGCATATAATCTTATCAGAGCCATCTGCTGAAGGGAATTTACTATTTGGTAAACTACCACTGCCTATCTGCACCAAGGGGAGAGAAGGAGATCTTGGAGTCCCTTCCAGAAAGCCCGAGAGCAAGGCTGGTTCCTGAAGATAGAACTATCTCCTCACTTATAAACTGTACTAATAAATCCCCGTTTTCCCCTTTTTTGTTCAGGCTATTGGGTTTGACTTTTCCCTCTCCTATGACCAAAGACTCCTAAGTAAAACAGGAAGTCAAAAGTCAAGAAATTTAAATAAATACATAAATAAATATATAAATAAATAAATAACATCCTCCACTCCCTGATTTCCTCCAACATAGCTGTCTAAGGGAACCCTCTGTAGCTCACACACTTGAACACCCACAGACCTTATGAAACACCAGTGCAGGAGCAGCTGACATACCAGCACAGGAAAACTGACAATTTCAGTTTCAAAAGACAGCAGTGTTGGTTCAAAATATCATAGTACTTTGCAGTTGACAAACCCTAACTCTGCATTACAATTATCCCAGTTTTAAAGAACTGCCAAGTCAGATCTTCTGGAGAAAGGATGCTATTAACTCATTAAGCCCCAAGCTCTAATTCTGAACATATTTCAACAAAATTAATACAGGTACATTAAAAATAGGTTGGGAATCTGTAATCTAGAACTTATGATTAATTAATATTAACTAGCATTATAATTACCTTATAATTATATTCCTCTTATTATAATTATACATTATATACTATATTTAAGTTTTTATAAGTGTCCTACGTGTAGGACAGTGGGATAAAATGAGCTTAAGAATCTGATGAAAGGTATGGTTCTATTCAATAGAGACCTGTAAAAATGCAAATAAACATACTTCCCATGCAGTTTAGGCAATTCAAGAGCTCCCTTTCGCCAAACCTATCTCTGGTAATATCCATGCTTGGGCAATAAAAGAAACAGAAATGGGGCAACCATATCTTCCTGGTCAGTATTTCAAAAAGGTCATCCACTATTCCTGAAACTTCTACAAGTCTCTTCAGAGATGCCTGGCTGATACTGTCCTTTAAAAAGCATTCCTGAATCCCACAAGCACTCTTCCTCTATTGGTTACAAAAAAATAAGGCAGCAATCACTAATATGAGAACATGAGCAGAATCTTTTAGTATTCTGTTATCAAAAGTCAAATATGACTTTATATTAGTACTATAATTCCCTGTCCAACTATCTTTAAATCATTGGGAAAGTTTTATATAGCATTTATATATTGTATTTTACATATAGCATTTATATATGATTAAATAAAGTATTTATAATTATTAATATAAAAACAAGGCAAATGATCCCTAGCATAATTTCCATTTTTGCACCATTTCCAAGAGCTCCAATTATTTTCTCCATACTGCACAGTTCCTGGAGATAACGTACTATAAATGAGAAGACAATCTGTACCATAAATCTCTTCCACTAATTTCGCTAAAAATATATGTAACATATATAAGCATTTCTAGTAAGACAAAAAAATTGGTAAATTCAATCACTGTTTTATAAATCAGGAAACTGATATAATGTAGAAAAATGAAATGTTTTACTCCAGCTGTCATGACTAGGCAACACTATGACAGTGATGCTTTTAATAGCTCAGCATCATAGCTGACACACCTGCCATCTCCAATAAATTCATTTAGATTAGACCTCAAAAAGAAATTTATAATCACAATGATTGTTTTTTTTATCCAAATAATCTCTCAGTACTTGTGGGCAAAGTAACAAACAAATTAACATGGCATACAGCAGAAATTACATATCAATGTAGGTTTTCTACATAAAGTGGCAAATATTAATATACAGTGAATCTTCCATATCTACTGGTTCTGCGCCCACAGACTCAAAAAACCTCAGATTGAAAATATTCTGGAAATGAAACAAAACCTGTATCTGTAACTGAACACATACAGACACTTTTTCTTGTCCTATTATACTCTAAACAAAATAGTAAAACAACTATTTACATAGCATTTGCACTGGATTTGTTATCATTAGTAATCTAGGCATGATTTACATGTGGGGAGGATGTGTGTGTAGGTTATATGCAAATTGCTATAACATTCTGCATATGGAACTTGAGCATCTGCAATTTTTGATATCTGAAGGCCTGCCTCCTGGAACCACTCTCCACACAAACAAGGGATGACAGTTTACTTTTCTTTGACTTGCAAGTCTACTTGCAAATTAAGTCTCAATTACTTCCCCCCCCCCCAAGGCACATGAAAATCTAAGCTTGATTTTAAAAAAAAGAAAAACCCAAAAAAGAACCTTTCTGAATTCATTTTGAACTTCCTATGTGAGAATTTATAAAACTTAATAAAATGGCAGTGGTGGGCTGGGGTTATGGCTCAGTGATAGAGTGCTTGCCTAGCATGTTTGAGGCACTGGGTTTGATTCTCAGCAACACATAAAAATAAAGGGTCAATCACAACTAAATTTTATATATATATATATATATATATATATGTATATATATATATATATATATATTTTTTTTTTTTTTTTAAATGGCAGTAGCACTTAACACTAGCTGAAGTGGAAGTCTGACAATAAGCCCTAAAGTTTACCTATTCACAGAATTTATCACTTTTAAAAAAAAAAATTAAAAGTTGAACCAGATGTCTTCCAAGATTATCCATCAGTGCCAGGGTATTTTACCTGTGCATACACCCACATACAGCTAATTTCCCTCTGCCAAGCGCAGACAAGACCTCTTTCATTGCCAAACACAGCCAGCCTGGCGGGGTAAGCTTGCAGACTGAGGCACTGGAGGCTGCCTGGAAGGAACAAGGATTGCCCTAAGGTGGACAAAGTGCCTGGGAACAAAACGCCTAGAGGAAGGCCTACTGTGAAGACATATTCACCAAGACAGGGAGACACAGGCAAGATAGCTCAGGAATGCTACCTGCATCCTGGAGGAAAGGAAAAAGCCAAGAATAGTTCTCATTTTTTTGGTTTCCCAGTATCTTTTCAAATGCTAAAAAATTTTATTATTAGACTTTTCTTATGAAAAGCTATATTTGCCCAACACTCAGAAAAGGTCCATTTTCCATACTGAAGAATGAGAAAGTGTAACATTCCACAGGTGTTAGAATTAAAAGTCCCCACAACAAGAAAGGATCTGCACTACAATTAGCGCTGCTCAAATATCATGCTGCTCAACTAGGTCACTTCACAGCACTGGGGAGCTGCTTTTGAATGGAATTGTTGACTGCTGGTCCAGATTTTTTCTATGCCTAGGACGTGGTTTTCCCACATTCCAGTAAACACTGTATCATTATTAGGTTCCTGGCTGAAGACTCTTATCTCTTCCCCCAGGACATTGTACCCCAATCCTAGAGCCCCACCTATAGCACCTAGCACTATGACTAAAGAAGGGTGGTGAAAATAAGTAGGACACTTTGATCTTAATTTAGGGCCCAAGATTTAAGATACCACTGATACAACAACTAAGAGAAGGAAACAGAAGTACAACTCACATTATTAAATCCACAGATGCAGACAAGCAGCCTGTCACAGGCTTATAGCACCATATTAGGTAAGGGCTTTATTTTGAGGAAAGAGGGTAATTAGGAGACACTGGCAAAAGCAAGATAAAACCAATAAAAAGGAAGGAGACTGAGATCAGAGCCATATTTCTGAGAAAGGAGTTTGGACAACTGAGTGAGAAAGGATAAGCCAAATTATCAGAAGCAAAACACAATATGTATGCTGGACTGATAATAAGTGCCGAGTTCTTGCTTCCTGCCTGAAGTCAGATTGGATCCAGAAACTAGTGTGTGGTTGAGCCCCAGGTGGGGTGTGGTGGGGGAATCTATGAAGGCTGGAACCCAGGCAGAGCCTAAGCCCATTTTAACCAGGCAGTGAAGATGACTAACAGTGGAAACCTAACTCAAGAAGCATGAGTCACCCTTAAGGGAAATCCACGTCAGTGTCAATAACGTCTCTGGGAACTGGGAACACATGTGCTTGGACAAATATTTTGGAATCTAATATCTAGGACCAACACTGAATCACTCCTTCATTTTGAATAGGTCACTCTTATTTTTCTGTTCTCAGAGCTCTTCAGTTACCAAATGAGTCTAATAATATCTGTTTAAAATATTTTTTGCCAGTTTAAAAAAAAAAAAAAAATCAACAAGAATAGAGCTGACCTTTTGGAAAAATAAATTAGTACACCTGACGGCTCACACTGAAGGAAAGTGTCCACAAGCTGTGCTCTCTGGACCAGTGTCACACTCATCAGTAAATGCACTGATGGAATAATACTCAGGATGAAAGTGCAGTTTGGCTTCCGTCACAGCAAGGCACTTAAAATCTGAATTTCTATCGAATGAGAGTTGAGTGCATTTTCCTCACACATTCCCTCCCAACTTAAGAAAACGTTTGCTAATTTCCTGTTATAGGCAAGGCATTGTGTGAGCTGCTAAAGGGATTGCAAAAATAACTAAGACCAAAAAGTAAAAGGAAACCTTGACTTTAAAAATAGAATTAAAATGTTAAGCATTTTTAGTCTGCTACCTCCAAAAATGTAATACTTTAAGACATGAGTTAAAATACTTTTTCCAGATATTCTTATAGTACAAATATACTGGAGGATTATAGATACCCAGTAAACACTGACCCTTTATTTACCATAGGTAAATCTCCAGAAATATCATACTAAGCCAAAGAAGACAGGCACACGAGATTACATTCTATGTGATTTTGTTCATATGAAGTTCAAGAATGGGCAAAACCAGTTTATGGTAGCAGTCATTAAAATGCTCACCTGAATTGAAAGGAGAGAGACTGACAAAGGGAAATAGGTTTCTGGAAACAAACTCCACCCTATTTGGGGCAGTAGTTAAACCCCAGTCATAACTTAACAAACTCAACAATCAGTCATTTATTTTACTGTATGTAAAATATTAAAGTGTTAACAAAAATTCCACTGGATTAAATAAACATTAGGAATAGAGGGTGTAGACAAAAGCATGGCAAAAGGTAATGGTGGTACCTCTTGCACTTGATCTCAATGGCACTGATAAAGAAAAAAATTCCCAGTTTGGAAGGAATCATATGTAGTGAATATAAAAATAAATTGAATAATACAGTTGGATTGTTTGTTGGACTCCAGTCATGTATGAAAGATTCCAACAGGGAAAAAAAAAAGTAGTAATGGAATTTTTGTATAGTAAATGAAAACAAAATTTGAATCCATTTCCTTCTGTCCTGTGAACTGAAAACAAAACAAGCTTTAATTTGCATCTTCCATATTATTCTATTTTGGATACTGAGTGGGATGGGGAGTGGGTGAAATTCTAGGTAGTGATTCTCCAGAGGCAGGATTTCTCAAGGGGAATAACCTTGAAAGGAGCATATCTACTAGAGTCACCTGTGGGGCTTTTACAGGCATTGGGATTCATGCACCAGGGGCTTGGTTGTAACTCCCAGCCAGTCACTCCTCCTCCAGAATGAGTCACATCCCCCAGCAAGCAGGGTAGGAGGAGCAGAGAACCAGTTCCTGGATGAGAATCTAGAGGACTCATTCTCTGCTAGTTTCCTGACTCTTTGAGGTCAGGAGAGGAAAAGGTGGAGCCCCAGAACAGCGGTATTTGCTCCATCTCTCTTCCCTCATCCTCTTCTGTCCACTCAGGGAAATTACCCAGAACTGCTGAGATGGAAGCTCTCAGCACTTTCTCCCTTAGTTAAAGGACAGAGGATCATGCTAAATTGAACTGCAAAGAGAATGAAGCAAACTGAGGGCAACCGACCAGATTTTGATGCTCTCCAATCCAGTGCTCTCACTGTAGCCAACCTCCCAAGGAATAAAGGGGCAAAAGACCATGAGCAACAGTACTACTCTACTAGGTGCATTAACAGCTGTAGAAATCAATAAAAATAGTGTCTCCTTATAGTGAATTCCCCCAGTACAACAGGATTGGTAAGCCTGAAAGTATGTGCTTTACATATTTACCTGATGTATGTCTTGGGCCTTCTCACAGACCTGCTTTTAAAAGATGATAATCTAAGGCCATGTTGTTTTTAAATTATGAAAACAACAGCTGAACTTGTTAGCCATTCCCCAGTGAGGGCCTTCCCCTAGAGAAGGTTTTGTATACACCCAAGTTTTGCTCTTAGCAAACTACCTTGGTTTAGTCATTTCATTCCTAACAATCTTTAAATATAATTTGCTGGTACTTGGTTAGTATGTTTCTTCACTGCCAGTCTGCCTACTCTTTGAGAACAGGGGCCAGTTCTATTTTGTTTCTTGTTTAATTCCTAGTACCTACCACAATGCCTAGCACATAGAAGGCACTGAATTGTCATTAGAATTCCGCATGCACTTTGGTTTTTAAGCTCCACTGATGATGGGATCCTCTTTATCCATTGCTGTGTAGATAAAGACCAGAAACCTTAAAAAGCACACAACCTGCAGGAGATCTTCAGTAAAAAAATAATAAAAAGTTAAGCATTTTTAGTCTGAATTTATACAGATCATTAGATGAGATCAATCCAGTGCTCTAAGGTAAATGAAATCTCTATACATATGACTTAAAAAAAAAAAGGCAAAGCAGTGAGACTGATTTGTGAAGGCTACTCAGGGCTAGCAATCTACAGTCAGTTCTCAGAGGGAGGTTTTGGGGTTTGGTTTTTTTAAAACGCAAATAAGTTAGTCAAGATTGTGATTGAACACTTCAAAATAAATATCTTAAAATATAAAACAAGCCACTAGCCACAGTTTAGGTATCTGTAATTCTCAGGAAAACCATGATTATCCTATTGCTAAAAAGCCTCTTCTGTGTTTGCTTACCCTTAGAACCATGAAAGGCCTGTCTGGAAATGTTCATGTCGCCTCTTTGATTTGTAAGTTGCAATGAGCCTGTTATAGAAGCATGTACCAGTGGGCACTAAATATGGCTTAAATTTAAATGGAGGCAGGAAACATGAGTTGATCTGGCAATCTTCCGGATGGCAGAGAGGCTGAAATCTAGTGGATGACAAGAACTTCAATTTCAAGTGCTATAACTGAAGGATGGAATTTTGGCTTTTTTGAAAAGTTATAAGTGGCTTAAATAAAAAGCAAATAATCTTGAACTCTATTTGCAGGGGGAAAAAAAAAAAACACAGTCTACTTTCTCTGTGTTCTCATTCCCTCAAATGGAATGGAATGTCTAAACTTTTCTTTGGCCTAATGTTGAAAGGGCTGTCACTGTTTAAGCTCTAACAACTGGACACCACCCCAACTTTCCAGTATATGAAATAAGAAGCACAATTTCACATGCCTGTTTTGCAAACCAGGTAGAAAGATCACTTCACTTGTTATGTCATTAAATTCAAAACAATTGAAACTACAAGGATAATAATTTATTTGTATATTCATTTCTTAAGTTTTATCATTTTTGCCCGGTATCATATTCATCTCTTTTAAGACGTTTGATTTGACCTCAAACTTTTCAGTAATCCTCAATCAACATGGCAAATTAAACATTTTGGTAATTTTTTTTCCTTTTAAATTAACCCATCATTAGAGTTAGTATAAAACTATAAATAAGTATGCCCTTATTAATGGTTAATATGATCAAAATCAAGAACACTATTATTTAGAACTTAATATAAGATACTTTAAATTTTTAAACTTGCTAAATAAATGGGCTTATTTCTTATCCATTTTATTTAGTATAAAGTTTGCATCATTTGATACTCCATTATGAATGTTTGTACTATATTCTCTTACCTTTCATACTAAAATTATATATTCAAAGTGATGTAATTCTGTTATGAAATGCATCTATTAGAAAATCTTATTTCATTTAAATTACCCCAGTCACTTATATTTCTCCATATTGTGGTTGTTTTATAATGACTGTGACTATTACTGATTTGTCCATTATGGGCCAGGAACCATCCCTCATATGTTGTGTGTATTAATGTAGTAAGTCTTACAGCAATTCTGTAAGATCATTTCCCCTTGTGCATTATTATCTCTAGTACATTTTCTGATAGGAGGCCAAGTTATAAGAATATGTCCAAAAGTGGATCAACATCCAGAGACCTATCTTTCCAGTCATAACTCAGAGCTCTTCAATAATCAGTATCTTTCACTCATTCAACAAAAATTTATTGAGCACCTTCTATGAACCAGTCATGTTACCACTCTCTGAAACCATGGTTGTCCTTAAGATACAGTCTAAGATGAAAAATAAAAAGACAAAACAAGTTACAAGTGTAAGATACAGACTTGGAGAAAGATGAAGTTTCAAATAAAAAGGGTAAGACTGGGTTAGGACACAGGTAAAAACAGATACCTATAATATTAGTAACATTAGTTTATAATTACAGAGGGCTTTTAGTGTATCAAGCACCACAATCCTGCAAAGTAAGAGTTTTAAATGATATTATTCATCTGACACAAACATACTATGAAATAGGTTCTAATATTAGCCCTATTTTACAAAGAAGAGAAAAGCCATGTTGGTCACTCAGGATCATTCACCTGGTGAATGTATGGGCCAGAATGTGAAGTCACATTCTGACAGATCTCCATATCTGTCAGAACCAGGCTACGCTGTCAGATGAAACTCTCAGGGCAGAAACAAGATAAAGCACCCTTAGGAGAATGATGATCAACCATGCAGCAGGACAAGGTGCTGACATGGATACATTAAAAGGCCACAGGCCAGCACAAGTGACCCTTTTCTTCCTCACCACAGATATCAAAGTAGGACAGGATGCCAGTCCACTCCCTTAGTCAAACGAAGGAGAGGCTATCTATATTGATAACAGATGGCAGACATGATCTTTCAACATAGAGAAGAGTCATCATCTTCTTTTAATCTCCAGAATAAGTACAATGAACTATAATCCAGGCTTTCATCTTCAAATTCAAACCTTGAGGAAAGATCACCTTTGCTTGATCTCAAAAACGTACATTTACCCAGAGTTTTGGAAGGGAGGAGAGTCAGTCTTTTCCAGTCTGTGGCCTATTTTCTCCATCTCCCTTCCAGATCCAAGTGCACATAGATCCCTAAGGTACCCCCATAGCCCCCTGAGACTGTGCAGGGATGACAAGGTGGCTGAGAAGGTCCTTTATCAGAGATGCAAGATAACCTCTAAGTCTAGAGAAGATTCAAAGACAAAAGGACTGAAATGGACAGGTATGCATACATGGGGGTGGAAAGCTGGGAAATTGGGGAGTGGAAAGATAAAGAGCTCAAACAGGTTTTATTTATTTATTTTTTCTGAAAGAGAGAATTTTTAATATTTATTTTTTAGTTTTTGGCGGACACAACATCTTTGTGTGTCTTTGTGGTGCTGAGGATCGAACCCAGGGCGCACGCATGCCAGGCGAGCGCGCTACCGCTTGAGCCACATCCCCAGCCCCAAAAACAGGTTTTAAACATCAGACTGAGGATCCCTTCTCTCATGTGCTGCCTGTCTGCCCTTCCTCCATTGAATACTGAACTCTGATTCCTCCATGTTTCCACAGTTCCAGTACTAACAACCCAATCATGTAGAAGTCCAACCAAGAATCTATCTCATTGTTAGTAGAGTGTTCTCCTCTGAGTCTAAAGGCTCAATCTGTAATAAAAGCTATTCACTCACTGAAATGTCTCCTTCCTCACTTCTTGTGCATAAAATGACATGCTGACACACAGTAGCATGCACACTTTAGTGAGAGTCTCACCAGACAGCAGTTGGGAGAACAGGGTAAGCTACAGGGACCCAGGAGGGAGCTACAATCCTCACATTCCTGAGCCATTTATTAGGAGCCTCCTGTGTCATCCTCTAAGACCTTTTGCTAAGATTCCCGCTAAGAGCCAAGTATGTGATGCATGGCATTTTTGGTCGAAAGGTGACCCAGCTAGCCATTGAGATGATATGATTATGTTAAGATTTGCATTCATATGGATATTGGACTCCTGCTGTTCACCTAGGCCGGCTACGGGACTCCTGGAGAGTTCCCATTGGTTGGGGAAGTACAGTAGGAGGGAGTTCCGGGGGAGGAGCTCTCTCTGCGGTCCGGGAGGAGGCCGCGTGGGTGGATCGAAAATCTTCCAGGGCGCCTACGGGACATTGGCAGCAGTTTCAAAAAATAAAGTTTGTTCCTGCTTGAGTGGCTCGTGATTTTGTGCCCAGCCAGACTGCGGCAATTCCCTGACAAAGATTATTCCTGAAATACTTTTTCTGGAATTTGGAGAACACCATCAGTCTCTCTGAAGAACCGACGGAACATAAGAAAACACACACAGAGAGAGCAATTATCTCTTGGCAAAACCACATACTATTATTCTTCAATTACTTAAAAAAAAAAAAAAATCTGAGAGGGAAGATGGCGGCGAGGGGAGTGCATTACCCCCGTGTGCTGCTTCACTGTGTGGGAGTATGACAAGTCAGGACGGCTAAAGGATATCTTGTTAGGAATTTCCAGCAATAGTGGGGTGCGCCGGAACCTGGAGGAAGGATTTCCATCGCATGAGGATCGGCTACGGGGACTCAAACGCGAGAGGTTTGTCGCACGGAGGGTAACACTGCTTATTCAGCAAATCGCCCCGCGGCTAGAGTCTGCAAGGCGCGCTGGGATAGAGACGCAGGGTTACAGCGCTGCAGTTTCTGCCAGACGCGCAAGCACCGCACTCAGGGCTGAATTCTGGGTTCGAGACGGGGAAGGAAGCGGTCCATCTCGGTTCTCCACACCGGTCAGACCACAGAGGAGGCCAGCAGCCACCATGTTGGTAAACTGACGTCACCACACCTGTTTTTGACTGACCGCAGCTCATTCAGCCATAGAACAGGTAATTTCAGGCTGCAATTCGCCTGCGGCTTGCAGACAGATTGCTAGGGTTCAGCGCCTGGGGGCTTCTTAAAATCTGATCTTATCGGAGTGAACACGGAGCGCGGGGCGGCCGAGTCCCGGCTCCCGGAACCGTCCCGGAACCGCCCTGGCTCCGGGCTGCGGAGCCTGCGGAGGCTGCTTCTTGGACCCTGCTAATATCAGAGCAAACACGAAACACCAAGAAGCCGAATTCCAGCTCCCGGAACTGAGCCCGCGGGGACTGCTTCTTGGAGCTTACACTTATAGGAGCTTACACCGAGCACAGAGCGGCCGAGTTCCGGCTCCCGGAACCGTCCCGGAACCGCCCTGGCTCAGGGCTGCGGAGCCCGCGGAGGCTGCTTCTTGGACCCTGCTACTATCAGAGCATACACCAAACACTAAGCGGCCGAATTCCGGCTCTCGGAACTGAGCCCGCGGGGGCTGCTTCTTGGAGCCTTCACTTATAGGAGCTTACACCGAGCACGGAGCGGCCGAGTTCCGGCTCCCGGAACTTCCCTGGACCGGGGCTAGGAGCCCGCGGAAACTGTGTCTCGGTCCGGGTCCTGCTGAGGGCAGGTCAGGACTCACCCATTGCTTGGGTTGCCTGGCAAGGGGAACGAAATGCTGCCATTCGCATAGGATACCAACATGGCAGAGATCTGATGTCAGCAGAAAGCGGTGGAGGAGAGATCTTCATCAATACCAGCGGTGACATAAGCAGTTGGTCTTCTGGTAAGGGGGGTGAGGCTCAGTCACCCGAGTCTCCTCAATTTGTCCTCGAGCCGGAGGGAAGGAGCCGGGCCGCCGCCAGCCCCCGGAGCAGGCCCAGCGGCTCGCCAGCGTGGTGACCGCGTGACCCCAATTGGAGAGGGGGCGGAGCGGAGCCGCCACCCACACCCGCCAGGTGGGCAGACCCACGACCCAGTAGTACATGGGCGTGGTAGGAGGGGCAGGGCAGAGCCGCCCTTCGCGCTTGCAAGGTAAACAGACCTGTGACAGCCTGGCGGGTCAGGCCCAGTGGCCTGCCAGTGTGGTACACACGTCACCCCAACTCGAGTAGGGGCAGAGCAGATCCTTATCCCACGCCCGGATCAGGCCCTGCCGGTGTGGTGGTCACGTGACCCCAATTGGAGTGGGGGTGGAGCGGAACCGCCACCCGTGCCCGCAGGGTGAGCAGACCAGTGATCAACCTGCAGATAAGGCCCAGGGGTCCGCAGGCGTGGTAGGAGGGGCAGGGCAGATCCGCCGCCCGCGCCTTCAAGGTAGGCAGACCTACAACAGACCGGCGGATCAGGCCCAGGAGCCTGCCGGCGGGGTACAAACACCACCCTAATTGGAGTAGTGACAGAGCAGAGTCGCCTCCCTTGCCAGGAACAGACCCAGCATCCTGCAGGCGGGGTAGTCACGACACCCCAATTGGAGTAGGGGCAAAGCAGAGCCTCCACTCGTGCCCGAAAGGTGGGCAGATCTGCGACCGACCAGCAGGACAGGCCCAGTGGCCTGCTGGTACGACAGACACGTCACCCCAATTGGAGTAGGGGCAGAACAGAGCCGCCACCAGCTCCCAGAACAGGCCCAGTGACCTGCCGGCGTGGTAGCCACGACACCCCAATTGGAATAAGGAGAGAGCAGAGCCGCCGCCCGCACCTGCAGGAAAGATACGCAAGCAGTATGAAAAGACAAGGAAAGAAAGGACCACAAGCAATGCAGGTCAACGCAACTTTAGAAGAGGTAACAGCTGCAGCAGATGGAATGTCAGATAAAGAATTCAGGATATACATGCTTCAGATGATCTGGAGTATCAAGGAAGACATTAAACAGCAAAATCAGACAATGAAAGATCACTTCGACAACGAATTACGCAAACAAATCCAGGAAGCAAAGGATCAACTATACAGGGAGATAGAGGTTATAAAAAACAAGCAATCAGAAATCCTAGAAATGCAGGAAGCAATAAACCAACTTAAAAACTCAATGGAGAATACTACCAACAGAGTAGAACACTTAGAAGATAGAACATCAGACAATGAAGACAAAGTATTTCAACTGGAAAAGAACATAGACAGCTCAGCAAGACTGTTAAGAAACCATGAGCAGAACATCCAAGAAATATGGGATAACATTAAGAGACCAAACTTAAGAGTCATTGGGATACAGGAAGGTACAGAGCTCCAAACCAAAGGAATGAGCTGTCTATTCAATGAAATAATACAAGAAAACTTCCCAGACTTGAAGAATGAGACAGAATCCCAAATCCTAGAAGCCTACAGGACGCCGAATGTGCAAAATCATAAGAGATCCACACCTAGACACATTATAATGAAGATGCCCAACATACAGAATAAGGAGAGAATTTTAAAAGCTACAAGAGAAAGGAAGCAGATTACATTTAGGGGTAAGCCAATCAGGATAACAGCTGATCTTTCAACACAGACTCTGAAAGCTAGAAGATCCTGGAATAACATATTTCAAACACTGAAAGAAAATGGGTTCCAACCAAGAATTGTGTATCCAGCGAAATTAAGCTTCAGGATGGAGAATGAAATTAAAACCTTCCACGATAAACAAAAGTTTAAAGAATTCGCAGCTAGAAAACCATCTCTTCAAAACATCCTAGCCAAAGTATTACAGGAAGAGGAAATGGAAAATAACAATGAAAACCAACAGTGGGAAGTAGGACAGTAAAGGGGGGGGGGGAAACAATCAAAGAGGAAAACAAACAATGTTTAGTAACAGAAATAAACAAATATGGCTGGAAGAACAACCCATATCTCAATAATAACCCTAAATGTTAATGGCTTAAACTCACCAATTAAGAGACACAGGCTAGTAGAATGGATCACAAAACAAGACCCAACAATATGCTGCCTACAGGAGACGCATTTGATAGGAAAAGACATACATAGGCTGAAGGTGAAAGGTTGGGAAAAATCATATCACTCATATGGACTTCGGAAACAAGCAGGCGTGTCCATACTCATATCAAATAAAATAGATTTCAAGCCAAAGTTAATCAAAAGAGATAAAGAGGGACACTACATACTGCTTAAGGGAACCATACACCAACAAGACATAACAATCATAAATATTTATGCCCCAAACAATGGTGCAGCTATGTTCGTCAAACAAACTCTTCTCAAGTTCAAGAGTCTAATAGACCACCACACCATAATCATGGGAGACTTCAACACACCTCTCTCGCCACTGGACAGATCTTCCAAACAAAAGTTGAATAAGGAAACTATAGAACTCAATAACACTATTAATAACCTAGACCTAATTGACATATATAGAGTATACCACCCAACATCAAGCAGTTACACTTTTTTCTCAGCAGCACATGGATCCTTCTCAAAAATAGATCATATATTATGTCACAGGGCAACTCTTAGACAATATAAAGGAGTAGAGATATTACCATGCATCTTATCTGATCATAATGGAATGAAACTGAAAATCAACGATAAAAGAAGGAAGGAAAAAGCATACATCAATTGGAGAATGAACAATAGGTTACTGAATGATCAATGGGTTATAGAAGACATCAAGGAGGAAATTAAAAAATTCTTAGAGATAAATGAAAACACAGACACAACATATCGGAATCTATGGGACACATTGAAAGCAGTTCTAAGAGGAAAATTCATTGCTTGGAGTTCATTCCTTAAAAAAAGAAAAAACCAACAAATAAATGATCTCATACTTCATCTCAAAATCCTTGAAAAAGAAGAGCAAAACAACAGCAAAAGAAGTAGAAGGCAAGAAATAATTAAAATCAGAGCTGAAATTAATGAAATCGAAACAAAAGAAACAATTGAAAAAATTGACAAAACTAAAAGTTGGTTCTTTGAAAAAATAAACAAAATCGACAGACCCTTAGCGATGCTAGTGAAGAGAAGAAGAGAGAGAACTCAAATTACTAGCATACGGGATGAAAAAAGGCAATATCACAACAGACACTTCAGAAATACAGAAGATAATCAAAAACTATTTTGAATCCTTATACTCCAATAAATTAGAAGATAGTGAAGGCATAGATAAATTTCTTAAGTCATATGATCTGCCCAGATTGAGTCAGGAGGATATAGAAAACCTAAACAGACCAATATCAATTGAGGAGATAGAAGAAACCATCAAAAGACTACCAACTAAGAAAAGCCCAGGTCCCGATGGGTATACAGCAGAATTTTACAAAACCTTTAAAGAAGAACTAATACCAATACTTTTCAAGCTACTTCAGGAAATAGAAAAGGAGGGAGAACTTCCAAATTCATTCTATGAGGCCAACATCACCCTGATACCTAAACCAGACAAAGACACTTCAAAGAAAGAAAACTACAGACCAATATCTCTAATGAACCTAGATGCAAAAATCCTCAATAAAATTCTGGCGAATCGGATACAAAAACATATCAAAAAAATTGTACACCATGATCAAGTAGGATTCATCCCTGGGATGCAAGGCTGGTTCAATATACGGAAATCAATAAATGTTATTCACCACATCAATAGACTTAAAAATAAGAACCATATGATCATCTCGATAGATGCGGAAAAAGCATTTGACAAAGTACAGCATCCCTTTATGTTCAAAACTCTAGAAAAACTAGGGATAACAGGAACATACCTCAATATTGTAAAAGCAATCTATGCTAAGCCTCAGGCTAGCATTATTCTGAATGGAGAAAAACTGAAGGCATTCCCTCTAAAATCTGGAACAAGACAGGGATGCCCTCTCTCTCCACTTCTCTTCAACATAGTTCTCGAAACACTGGCCAGAGCAATTAGACAGACGAAAGAAATTAAAGGCATAAAAATAGGAAAAGAAGAAATTAAATTATCACTATTTGCAGATGATATGATTCTATATCTAGCAGACCCAAAAGGCTCTACAAAGAAACTATTAGAGCTAATAAATGAATTCAGCAAAGTGGCAGGATTTAAAATCAACACGCATAAATCAAAGGCATTCCTGTATATCAGCGACAAATCCTCTGAAATGGAAATGAGGACAACCACTCCATTCAAAATATCTTCAAAAAAAATAAAATACTTGGGAATCAACCTAACAAAAGAGGTGAAAGACTTATACAATGAAAACTACAGAACCCTAAAGAGAGAAATAGAAGAAGATCTTAGAAGATGGAAAAATATACCCTGTTCATGGATAGGCAGAACTAACATCATCAAAATGGCGATATTACCAAAAGTTCTCTATAGGTTTAATGCAATGCCAATCAAAATCCCAATGGCATTTCTTGTAGAAATAGAGAAAGCAATCATGAAATTCATATGGAAAAATAAAAGACCCAGAATAGCAAAAACAATGCTAAGCAAGAAGTGTGAATCAGGCGGTATAGCGATACCAGACTTCAAACTATACTACAGAGCAATAGTAACAAAAACAGCATGGTACTGGTACCAAAACAGGCGTGTGGACCAATGGTACAGAATAGAGGACACAGAAACCAATCCACAAAACTACAACTATCTTATATTTGATAAAGGGGCTAAAAGCATGCAATGGAGGAAGGATAGCATCTTCAACAAATGGTGCTGGGAAAACTGGAAATCCATATGCAACAAAATGAAACTGAATCCCTTTCTCTCGCCATGCACAAAAGTGAATTCAAAATGGATCAAGGAACTTGATATCAAATCAGAGACGCGCCGTCTGATAGAAGAAAAAGTTGGCTACGATCTACAGTCGGTGGGGTCGGGCTCCAAATTCCTCAATAGGACACCCATAGCACAAAAGTTAATAACTAGAATCAACAAATGGGACTTACTCAAACTAAGAAGTTTTTTCTCAGCAAAAGAAACAATAAGAGAGGTAAATAGGGAGCCTACATCCTGGGAACAAATCTTTACTCCTCACACTTCAGATAGAGCCCTAATATCCAGAGTATACAAAGAACTCAAAAAATTAGACAATAAGAGAACAAACAACCCAATCAACAAATGGGCCAAGGACCTGAACAGACACTTCACAGAGGAGGACATACAGTCAATCAACAAGTACATGAAAAAATGCTCAACATCTCTAGCTGTCAGAGAAATGCAAATCAAAACCACCCTAAGATACCATCTCACTCCAGTAAGATTGGCAGCCATTAGGAAGTCAAACAACAACAAGTGCTGGCGAGGATGTGGGGAAAAGGGTACACTTGTACATTGCTGGTGGGACTGCAGATTGGTGCAGCCAATTTGGAAAGCAGTATGGAGATTTCTTGGAAAGCTGGGAATGGAGCCACCATTTGACCCAGCTATTCCCCTTCTTGGTCTATTCCCTAAAGACCTAAAAAGAGCATGCTACAGGGACACTGCTACATCGATGTTCATAGCAGCACAGTTCACAATAGCAAGACTGTGGAACCAACCTAGATGCCCTTCAATAGACGAATGGATAAAAAAAATGTGGCATTTATACACAATGGAGTATTACTCTGCATTAAAAAATGACAAAATCATAGAATTTACAGGGAAATGGATGGCATTAGAGCAGATTATGCTAAGTGAAGCTAGCCAATCCCTAAAAAACAAATGCCAAATGTCTTCTTTGATATAAGGAAAGTAACTAAGAACAGAGTAGGGACGAAGAACAGGAGAAGAAGATTAACATTTAACAGGGATGAGAGGTGGGAGGGAAAGGGAGAGAGAAGGTAAATTGCACGGTAATGGAAGGAGACCCTCAGGGTTATACAGTGGAGGGGGTAGAGAGAGAGGAGGGGAGGGGAGGGGAGAGGTGGGGAGGGGGGAGGGTGGATGATGGGAAAGGCAGCGGAGCACAACAGACACTAGTATGGCAATTTGTAAATCAATGGATGTGTAACTGATGTGAATCTGCAATCTGTGTATGGGGTGAAGGTGGGAGTTCATAACCCGCTAGAATCAAAGTGTGGAATATGATATGTCAAGAAATTTGTAATGTTTTGAACAACCCACAATAAAAAATTAAAAAAAAAAAAAAAAAAAAAAAAATCTGCAGCAAAGTCATCATCCCGAATGTCCTTGACCTGATACTTATTGATATGGTTGAGGGGAAAGGACTTAATGATCTCAGAGGTTAAGAGTAGCAGTTCCCATGTCTGCTTTTAAAGAAAAAGAATTTACCAAGACAGCAATATTGGGGCTGGGGATGTGGCTCAAGCGGTAGCGCGCTCGCCTGGCATGCGTGTGGCCTGGGTTCGATCCTCAGCACCACATACAAACAAAGATGTTGTGTCCGCCGAAAACTAAAAAATAAATATTAAAAAAAGTCTCTCTCTCTCTCTCTCCCTCTATCACTCTCTCTTAAGAAAAAAAAAAAAAAAAGACAGCAATATTATAACTGCCAATAATACAAGTCTGAGTGAAAGGCCCCCTTCCCACTCAATACTGTACATACCCCCTTACATTTCCTCCCAGCAACCACACAGGGCTCAGAGAAGCTGAGAAGCTTGCCTTAGGTAACAGATCCTAGGGGACACAGCACAAGGCACTAACTGACCATAAACTCAGGTGGTCTGACTGCATTTCCCTCCTTACCACCCAATAACAGCAGCCAATTACTTTCATAAGCTCATTTTTCTTCCTATTTCTTGACTATTAGTATCTCTTAGAAAATAACGGCTGTTTTGGAAAATGGTTATTTTGTTGTTGTTTTGTTTTTAATGGTACCTGGAATTCAACCCAAGAGCCCACATATGCTAGGGAAGTGCTCTATCATTAGGCTACTTGCCCAACCCTCTTATTCTTTGAGACAGAACCTCACTAAATCACCCATGCTGGCCTTCAATTTGTGATCCTCCTGTCTCAGCCTCCCAGAATAGCTGGAACTGTAGGCCTGTGTCACTACAACCTGCAGAATCATGTTTTACACAGTTGAAACACTGAAACATTCAGGACTCATTTACTAATAGGAGGAAGAAATAAAATGATACAATAAATAAATGCAATTACTTCAAATCACAAATAACAAAATTTTAAAAATAATATTAAGGGTCTGATTATGTTCTATATTTTTGTTTAGAATAATTTTTCTTAAACAACACAAATTGGGAAGAAAAAAAGCTTAAGTTTGTGTCTACGTGATGCCACAAGAAAAATTTAGCCATCATTTTGTCTCGGCAAAGCCAAAAATAATTTTTCAAACATCTAGCTAGAATGATCTGGAGAAACAAAAAATTCAATTATGGAAACACAGTCTTAGTTTCTATAAAACAAGCTTTATAAACAAGCCTTTAATTTGCTTAATTGCTCTTTGTAAAAGAACATCTATTTACATGACTTTGACCTGGGGCGAAAGTTCTGCCAAAGTAAAAATAAATGTAGAAAAGAAAATTTTAAAGACCAATATCCCTTTTTCCCCCCAATTTCAAGTATTTGTATTGTAAAATAATGTGGGAAAGAGAATTTCAATGTCCTAGAATGAAAGCATTAAATATAAAAGCAACATCTGGACTTCACAAAAGAATATATTTCCTTTCATTTGTATTTTTGGCTGCTGAATAACTTCCTCCAGCAAGATCTGTCAATTAGTATTCAGATATGTAGCCAGGGCAATAATAAATACCATGGCAGAGAAAGTTGCCTATTAACCCTTCAACTTGTCTTCTACACAAATGCTCCATCTGATATGTTTTGGCTGAACAGTATCTGAATTGCTCCTTGGTCCATGTCCAAAATATTCTATTGTTGACATATTCATTCTGTATTCTTCAAACTGATTGCTTCTTGGAATGGATGCTAATGAATTTTAGGCACAGTACTAAAAAGATAAAACTAAAGAAAAAGGCAAAAAAAAAAAAATAACCAATAAAAATAATAGGGGCTAGGGGTATTGTTGAATGGTAGAGTGCTTGCCCAGGATATATGGATCTCTTGGTTCAATACCAGTACTACAAAAAAAAATAATAATAATAATGATAAGCACATAAAACAATCATTTGATTGCATTAAATTCCCATAATCTTTCTCTTGACATAATATTTGCCAATCAGTTCAGCAGTACATCTCTTTGGGTAAAGGCAATTGGAAATAGTGGTTTTTGTTTTCAAACTAGCCATTTTTGC
Organism: Marmota monax; assembly: GCF_021218885.2. Taxonomy (NCBI): domain Eukaryota; kingdom Metazoa; phylum Chordata; class Mammalia; order Rodentia; family Sciuridae; genus Marmota; species Marmota monax. The sequence goes on along the minus strand of NW_026695227.1, from coordinate 26,719,555 downwards.
AGAGACTCAGCCCTAAATGTAATCTATCTAAAGCAGATCAGGCTTAAATCATATGACATACAAAGAATCCAGGAAAATCTAAAACATAGATCCATAACATGTTGTACTGCACATCTACACATTATTGATATTACTGCCATGGAATATCACACCATCCTTCAAGACTATAGCTTTGGGTTGGGATATAGTAAATCAGCTAGAATACAGGAGAAAACCTTAAGTACTAGCCAGGGTGGAAACTTTTATTAAAATGTAATTGTTTTAATCTAGTCTGCTATAGTTCAATTCCTTCCTATAAGACTATGTTGTGGGATTCTTAATTCTTCATTATCCCCCTCATGAATGTCAGAATTAAAATTATATCTCTAACGCAAATCTCCATAGGAGCTTGCCTAAAGTTATTGGTTTCTAAAAAGGAAAAAATAAAAATAAAACTGGAGAGTGACCAACATACATGACTATTGCAACCCCTTGAGAAAACAGGGTATGTGGGTAACTCTTTCTTTCTTTCTTTCTTTCTTTCTTTTTTAAACAGATTGTTTGTCACATCTAAAGAACAATGAATCGCATAACTGAGGAAACTTGGAAAGTAATTATTTGACTCAAAAGTTAGAACATGGAATATAGATCATGACTGTGGATTTGAAAAGGAAAATAACAAAATGTTTATGAAAAAGAGCCAAAACTCACTGCTCCGAAAAAGAAAGACTCTCAGGATAGTTGCCTTTGTTTTGTTTTTTAACTTTTATCTCTTTGATAGAAAAAGTAAATATATATGATATGCATATAACATCCCCTTATCACAGTGCATAAGGTGAGGACAGTATCACAGTTTATTTGGGGGGAAATGATCTCATCATGTCTTTAGGAATACTCAGGATGTTCTGTTTTTAATATCCCCATTACCTCACCTGCCTCTGCACCCCTCTAAGGTTGGTTCAGGTATCACCTCTGTAGAGCTGTCTTGGATTTTCCTAAGTAAGACCACAGGCTTTCACCTTGGTACCACTTGGTACCATGCTTTCTCCTGCACACACCTTGATTATATCACTAATCATAGATTGCTGCAATTGCTATTCCCTTATCTGTCTCCTTCCTAGATAGTGAGATACCAGAGGTCAGGGACCCTGGAACCCAGCAGAGTGCCTGGTATAATGCGTACACTCAACATTTTCCAACAGATAACTGAGCATATCTCAAAGAGCCACAGAATGACAGAATTCTACTGGGGCTATAAAACCACTAAGCATTATGCTAAACAAAATATTTTAAAAGAGTAAATCATTCATTCCTTCAAAAATTATTTGGTATCCTTAGGGAAACAACTGGAAACTCACGGCATCTGTATTCAGGAACTTACATTTGAGAGTAAGGCAGAGAAACTTTTTAAAAACTTATATCAAAGGAATGCCTACAACATTGAGGATATTCCACAGATCTCTAGAAGACTCAAATGAACTAGACCCAGTCACCAAGAAATTTTCACTCTAGTTGTGGAGACAATGAATTCAAAGATAATGACAATAAAGACAAAATACAAGATGAATTCTAATTTCATAGAACCAAGAAATAAGGAATGTGAGAATCCATTGGTGGGCACTTTGGGCTCTTTAGCCCAAAGTAATAACATTCTGGGTTTGTCACAGGTTTAGACGGAGGAGATGCTGAGAAAGAGAAGAAGTGAGGCTGAAACTGCTGATTAAGGGAAGAGTTCGAGCCAAAGCAAGGGAGTAAATTAGAAGACTTGTTGGAACAAGAGGAAGAACTCCTCTCCACTCACTCAGCTCTGGTGTTACCCTGGAGTTACCCTGTGCTCTTGCAGCTTGCAGAAAAGAACCAAGTACTCACGGAAGCTGCCTTTTTCATAAAGCTCTCAGACCCATTCCTCTGTATTCTTGTGGCCATTGTACACATTTCTAAATCCAACTGCTGGAAAGCCTTATTCCAACAGTACACTTTCTAACATGCTTTCCACATTCCAAGATCCTTCCAAAAGCAAATCTGATTCTATCCATTCTTTCCTTAAAATCTTTCTGAAGCTGCCAAATGAGGTATATGATAAAATCCCTAATCATTAAAACATGTGTTAAATTCTGCAATGTGAAGCCCCTCTCTGCTTTCCCAGTGTGATGTCTGCTCCCTTCCCCACCACAGGGAACTCCTTAGAGCTTCTGCACCTTCAATACCTTGCCTGACAATCCCTTCTGTGAAGCTCTCCCATCTTCCTCCCACAATTTGGTGCATATTTCAATAATGGCACATACTACAAATGTTGGGTTCCAAGGAACCATTTTTCCTCCCTCAGCAAAGTCTGAATCATAGAGAATGCAAGAAACAAAACAGCATACTAAGTCTAATTTCTATGCTGGCATAAAAGATGTTCCTAGTACTTTTTATGTCAATAGGAAGAGTGTTGAATCAAATCACCAATTAGAAGTGGTAGAAGCAGTGGAAACCAAGCAGCCAAGGACACTCTCCTGCACATCAGGCAGGGTGGCACACAACCCACCTCCCAAGGATTTGCAATGACACGTGGTCTCTATGCAAAAAAAGGCTACAAAACATGTATTTTCTGCTACTATTGCCTAGATCTAACTTTTGTGGTTCATTGTTGAAGCTAATTTAGAAATAAGGCCCTTTGCAAAAATGCTCCATACCAACAGGCTGCTTCATTAACAAATCTTTTAGGCATAATTTCTGGTGGCCATGATTTAATCAAACAAGGAAAAGACCCCATGGTGAAATATACAATGTTTGATTCTCCAGAAAGGTTTATATCAAATAAAGAGACAACCCTGACACATGAGCACTGTGCTTCAAGGGAAAGCAGAATTCACTGCTAAAAAGCCCCTATATCTACCAGAGGACACACTTCCTGTATCTAAGTAAAATATCTCTATGATACAATCAGGGATGGTATGTAGGTAAAATAGTTTTTCTTTCTGTCTCTTGTGTATGATCATAATAATGTCAGATGTTATACTAAGAAATTTATGTCAAAATAACTCTTCTGCTGATTTATAAAATATTTGAGAAATTTCACAGAAATCTTCAGTAGTCTAGTAAGTTTCAACCTATTATACAACTATTTGTAGTGATGATCAAGTACTAGAAGAAATACATTAGTCAACAGCCTTAACATTACAAAACTAGAGGCAGAGGTTAAAATTATACTTTTCATTTCAACAGCGTCTCCTCTGTCATAGTTGGAAATTAAAATTATTTTGCAATAGGCTACACCATTATGAGCATACTTCTGGTAGCCTTTAAAAAGGCTTATTATTTTATAAAGGCCTAACTTTCAACTGCCATAAAATACTCCTGGTATAAAAAATCGCTGCAGCAGGATACAGTACAGCACACTTGTAATCCCAGCTACTTGGGTGGCTGGGGCAGGAAGATCCCAAGTTCAAGGCCGGCCTAAAAAATAAAAAGTTCTGGGGATGTAGCTCAGTGGTAGAGTACCCCTGGGTTCAATCCCAAGTACCACAAAAAGAAAAAAGGAGTGGGGAGATCAGGAAAGAACAGAGGATAGGAGAGAAAAAGAGGGAGAAGGAAGAAAAGGGGAATCATCACTGAATGAGGAAACCTAAGAAAGCAAAGATTTCAGGTAAGGTAAAGCATGGAAGCAAGAGAAAGAAAGAGGGAGCAGTCAGACTTTAAATAAAGAAGTGCCAGGTCAGATTTCAAAGAGGGAGAGAATTGCCAAGAAGGAGAGATGTGCACTCACTGCAACTCACAATGCTTTAGAACCATTCTCACAGAAGACAGTCCATACAAATGGACACCAAGCACTAAAGCATTTATAAAATTCAAAGCACAGGAAGACTCTTCAGGGAAAGAGGAAACAGTTGTTTAGCAAAGTCAGGGGATGTTCCAGTTGAAGGTAATCAAAATGATGCCAATTAAAACAGTAAAAGCAGGCACTGAGACACGCCTCTGTTCCACAGGAGGCTAATGCAGAAGATGGCACGTTCACCTGGGCAACTTGGCCAGACCTGTCTCAAAACAAAAAGGTGTGGAGATGTAGCTCAGGGGTAGAGTACTTGTGTACCATGGCCTAGTATGTCCAAGGCCCTGAGCTCAATCCTTACTACAAAAAAGAAAGAAATCATTTAAAAAAATTGCTAAACCCGGTTTCAGTTTGTTCCTCTATCTACATTGACTACTATACACAGTGAAGTATTAATCTGAATAGTTTCTGGAGGGTGGGATAAGAAGGATAGAAACAGTTAGCTAATAGCTACACTGTTTGATTCGATGAAATACGCATGAATTACGTGTAATTAAAAATAAAAAAAGCTTATTGCCATGCACTTAAGATGAATTTTATGATGCCTTATCAGGGAAGCAAACCAAATTAGTTTTGCTTTCTAAGTTCAGATCCATTGATGGCACAGCAAAACAAACAAAACTCAGAGCCTCTTGCTTACTTCAATTTCCATTTAGGTTTATCATTTACTTAAAATACTCAATATACACGTGATGTATACTGATGATATATCGATGTATACACATAATGTATATTGAGGTCTTATCATAACAGACAAGAATAATTTTCTACAAAATAAATTGTATTAATTTTTTGCAACTTTTAAAATTTTGCTCGTGATTTATTTTTTATGGCATTATTTAAGTAATCTTGCTAAATACTAGCAGCATTCATTATCTGTCTGCCAGAGTGACCAGGTGGAAAGAGCACTAATTTGCACAGGTCTTGCAAGTCAGAAAACGTGGGTATGAAAGGGTAAGAAGCTGGGCAGATCAGCCTATGAGCATCAGTTTTCTCTCTCATAGTAGGGAGAAAAATCTCATATTATTTGCACCCTCTGTAAAGATGAATACCTGATACCTATGTTCTCATATGAATGAAATGTAAAGCTAAGTCATGGAGCATAGCCCCCTCTATTACCTCTCCCCCTTCTCGGGCTGGTAACCAGGAAGTTACCAAATTCTTGTTTTAAATGATTTGTGCCTAAAATGTAAAAGGAAGAAAAGCCACACCCACACCCCCCCCCAAAAAAAAAAAAAACAATAAGTTAATTTTAAAGCTATTAGCGACAAACAAGGTTTTAGAACACGAGATGGAACTGTTCTGTTTTAAAACTGATTTGGTATCCAGAAGATTGAGCAGAAGTCGCCAGAACAGACGGCATGGTAATTTAATTACAGTCTCCTGGAAGAAACCAATCTATCATCCTTCCTGACAGTGCTTTCTTTGAAGACCTGATTCTTTTCTCCTTCCCCACCTCCTCCCACCCCTTTTGTTTGCTTTTTTGCTTAACAGCTCTCCCTCGGTTCAGTCTATCACTACTAAGTTGGAATGTAGCACTCCAAGACTGCTCCCAAGCTCCACATCCCCCTCTGGTCCTGTGGGAAATGCCCTGCGGTGTACATTGCCTGCGGGCTTTCTCCCAGGTTCCCTTCCGCCCCAGCAGTATCTGCAGAGGGAAAAAGGATCCCGGCCGGCTCTCGGCAGCCGCAAATCACTTCCCGGGCTGCCCCTCCCCAACACTCCCTCCCCTAACTGCTGGTTCGCTTTCACTTTAAACTGGATTCCAAAGGGTCAGAGCCAGCTCTCCAAAGCCGGGCCGGCTCCCCGAACCCCGCCTAGGGCTTGCCGCCGCGCCCCGGCTCTCCGCAATCTCTAGCCTTTTTGGAGGCGCAGGAAATGACCCAAAAGTTGCCTCTGAGTCAAGACTTCCGCGCGTAGAGGCGTCCTCTATACGCGGTGACTTTTCAGGGGCTGCGTCCCTTTCGCTTAGGGAGGCTGCTCTCCCCGCCGCTCGGGCCCGCAAGAGAGCTGAGCCCCGAGGCGGCAGGGGGCTATGGGTTCCCTCCACCCCTTCCCGAGGTCCCGGCCAATCTCCCAGAGGACTGCGGCGCCCGGGCGCAGGCCTGAACTTCTCCCCGCGTGGGCTCGGGCTTTCTGGCAAGGACGCCAAGAGCCCCCCACTCACCGATATCTCCATCCTCGTCGTCGTCCTCCTCCAGTTCCATATCTAGTAAAACGTTCCTGGTCATCATTTGCATGTCTCCCCCAGAAGGCGGCTCCGAACTTGTCGCAAAGTTGGGGGTTCCGGAAGGACTCGGTTCTCCGCGGGCCGGGCGCCCGGGTGGGGACTGCAGGGCACGCGCGTGTCACTCAGGCTCTGGGGCAGCTCTGCCCAGCCCGCGCTCCGGGAAGCCCAGCTGAGGCAGCCAGCGACTGAGCATGCCCAGTGACACAGACGAGGCTCGCTGCGGAATGATTAAACTTCCCTGGTTTTTATTAGGCGCCCAGAAGGAAGTCGGGAGGCTAGTGGGAGTAGTTAGCGTTTGCGTCTTACACCAGCGTGAACTCACAGTGGGGGAGGGGAGAACGTGCAAGGGTGGGCGGGGATGGGGCTCCTCCAACGTCGCCTCCACAAGACGCAGCTTTTTGTTCTAAGGTCGTACAGGGACACACACTGGGGCTTGAGGTTTTTGTCATTTGTTACAAGAGAAGGGCGGGAAAAAAACCGCTGCTGCAGCTCTCACGAGGAAGGCGAGCACAGGTGAATGGTGTTTGTAAGTGACAAGGAGCTATTGAGGGATCTTAAATTCAATTACTCTGACTCCAAAGTGGAGGAAAGGTTATTCTGTTGGAGAAGGGTAAAATGATAGAAGAGTAAGTCAGATCACGCCGGGGAAGTGGTGGGTGCAAAACTCATAGGTAACAAGATAAAGAGAGAGACTATCTATAAAGAAACGTGGTCACAGAAGACAGAAGGATTTCCGCACAAAGTGGCTTGGCAGACGAATGAAGCGCCCCCTATCTCCTCCCGCATGATGCGCACTGGGAGTGGTCTCAAGACAGTCAGCAAAGTAGGCTGCCCATTTGGACCAAGGGAATTAGTTCTGTGTGTCAGAGACAGAAGAAACCGAACACCGTTGCAGTTACATAGAAACTCTTTTCTAAAATAATGTAGAAAACTCTAATAGCAAGAAGAAACAAAGTAATGAAATTTAAGCTAGAAAGTTAAAAGAAAGCCTGCATTCCTGGAAACCATAGGAAGCAATAGGATAAATACAAAGGAATTCATGTTAGTTTGAATTGCAGGTTCCCTGGTTTATGTGTTCAGAACTTTTACTCATACGCGGTGGTGAACTCCCAAATGAGTCAAATTTGACTTCTCAAAAGGGCTAGCAGTTTGAGAGTGCAGCTCAGTGGCAGAGCACTTGCCTAGTATATGGGAGTTCAATCTGCATTGCTCTGTATGTTATGGTCTAACACTTCTCATTGAAATTCTTTATATTTTTATCCCAAAGTACCAGGATTATTGCAATAACATTAAATCTCTGCTTTTTATTCTTTCATATGCTTATTTTTAATGTTCTCACATGAAAGAAAACATTGATACCAATCTTAAGTGGGAAAATAACCATAAATACACACCAAAAGACTCGATACAATTACTTTTAAGAAGATATCCAGGAAATGCTATACTTGCATCCTAAGATACTTTTTTGAATAAAGATTTAAGAGAGAGAGAGAGAGAGAAAATGTAGTACTCTGAGTATAGGATGAGAGCCTAAAGGGAAAAAGAAAATACGAGATTGTTTTCTTCCCCGAACTCTCTCCTCTGAGCTTGTGAAAACTACCAAGTAGAAACTCCAGAGGTGTTTTGGTTACAGGAGTAGTTTTCACAATTTTCATTTAACAGATGCTTATCTAGTACTTTCTATATGCTAAGTATAGATCTAAATGTTTTACAAACATTCAGTAATTTAATGTCATAACAACCCTAGGAGTTGTTTACCACTCTAACTCTGGCACCTGGTGATGGAGTACCTTGTCCAAAATCACACAGGAAGTAGCACAGCTGGGATTCAAACCTAAGCAGCTTGTTCCAGAACCCATCCTCTAA